>NC_080798.1:28173184-28829434 GCF_028018385.1 Neofelis nebulosa | reverse complement strand
CCTTCGCTTGGGCTGCACTCTCTGCTCGGACGCAGCCCGAATCCAGCTTTGCATGGCTGGACCCAAGACTTCCACTTGCTGAGCCCACCTCTCTCCTGTACCATACGGGGGAACAACACGTGCAAAAGCTGCATGTAAAGCCTAAGACCTGTGCGTATACGCTATCACCAGGAACACACTTGTACCCCACGGACGTCTCATCTCACAGGCCAGGGCGCAACAGGCCAAGTCTAGCTGCCCGGGCCCGCCCAAAGAAACTATTTTCTAAAAACGGTATTCGGTTGATGATCATCTCTTTAAATCAGAATGATTTCACATAAAAAGCCGGACAGCTGGAGGGCACCTGGGTGGCTCGGTCGGTTAAGCACCCGACTCTTGACTTCAGCTCAGGTCGCGATCTCACGGTTCCTGAGTCAGAGCCCCACATCAGGCTCCGTGCTGACAGCGCAGCGCCTGTTTGGGATTCTCTCCCTCCCTCTCTCTCTGCCTCTCCCCTGCTTACGCTAGCTCTCCCTCTCTCTCTCTCTCTCTCTCAAAATAGATAAATAAACTTTAAAAAAAAAAAAAGCCCAGATGGCTGGATTCTCTTCATGATCAGAAGGCAGGGCCAGGGCCACATTCCCACACCTTGGTCAGCAGGCTGGAGCTGAGGGGTGCTGCCCCCTTGAGACAAGATGGGTGCCCCCAGGGGCCACCAGCCCCCACCCCTCCCGCTGGTCTCCACCCAGCCTGCTGCGCTCATTAATATGACTTCTCTTCCCTTTTGAACTCTGACCCCTGCCCTCTGAAATCCTTCAGAGCCCTCCTCACATGCCACCTCCTTCAAAAAGTCCTCCCCAAATCTCCAAAGCCCGGTGCCTCTTGACGGCCTTATAACTTGTACTGAGCACTTACTTACGTGCCAGGCAGTTAGAACCATTTTGCAGTTTGAGTCCCCACAAAAGCACCCTGCCTGGAGTTGATTCGTCTATTGCTATCCCCACCCCCGTCCATTCCCTGCCCTCCTCGACGCTGCTCTGTGCCCGCAGGAAGCCGACCCCCTTCGACCAGTTTGCTGAAGCGTCCTGCTCTCCTACTCCTGGTCCTCCAGCTGCTGGTGGCCTCCTCAAGGGCCCCCTGGATATCCTCTGAGAACCAAGTGTCATGCCTGAACCAATGCAGACATTCCAGAATCTCTCACTGAGCCCAGAAGATACAGTCACTTGACTCCTCTTTATCCTCCACGGTATTTTTACAACCGAGAACCGGTCTCCACGTTCCTTCTTCCCCTGCATGAGCACTCCCCCACTTCTGTCCCGCTGGCCCCTCACTTAGGGCCCGCCACTTGCCTCCCCTCTAGACAAGGACTGAGGTCCATAACGTGGTTGAGAAGGCCCCCGGGCCCAGAAGGTGATCCCTCCTCAGCCAAATGAACCGCGACCAGCATCTCAAATGAACTGCCCTCTAGACTCCAAGGCTTTCTCGCTCGCTGCTGGCCCATCTAGCAGACATTCTTAAACTATTACACGGCCCTTCCCCTTGCCTTGCTCTCCACCACCCCTTCCTCGATTCACCTCTGGGCCTAAATCACAGCTCCTCCAAGGCCACCTCTTACCCAAGGCCAGTTGGCGCTCCCTGCTCCGGACTCTCAGAGCCCCCAGAGTGTCCTCCAACACTCCGCTAACATTGTCTCCATTGTGCAGTATCCACCTTCCCAAACTATGAACCCATCTTACATGGGTACCGATGCAAAATCCAGAGGAAAATATCAGCAGGTGCAATGCAGCAACATTTTAAAACAATAATGTCTCATGACGAAGAAAGATGGAGTTTAGGAATGCAAAGGAAGTTGAACACGAGGAAGTCTAGTGATGTAAATCACGCATCTGAATCATCTATCACATCAGCAAAGGATGAGAACGCCCCAAGAGCACTTGACAAAGTTCAATCATTATTCCCGGTTTCAAAAATATTAGCAAGCCAGGAGTTAAAGAAAGCTTTCTGAACTCGATACGCAGCAAACAGTTATTAAATAGTAAAGGGGATTCTAACCAATGCAATAAGATAAGAAAAACGGACGGGAGGCAAAGATGAACGTTTGGTTCCGCTAAACTCGAGGTTAGGTGAGGCGGGAACCGTGCCTTATGCTTCCTAGTTTCCACGACATCGTAAGCACACTCGAACACCTAGCGAATGAACGGCCACCCAGATTCACTCTGATCCCGAATCCATGTTCTCAAAGCACCCATTGCTCCTCCTGTGAGGTACGTATCACAACTTCAATTGTGTCATTTGTTTTTAAAACTATTTTCCTTTTCCTACTAGAGTATATACAGTCTGTGAACCAAGCACCAGCTCTCCTGGCAGAGCAAATGTATACCTGGCCTAAAATAGGTACTCAACATCTAAGGCATAGATGCAGGACCAACTTGAATAAAATGCATTCATAGTTGCTAAATAATAATAAATAATTTTATCCTACTTCTCAGCTGGAAAACCTGAGGCCTGAAGGAGGGAGGGGAGGCCACACCACTGCGAAGCCCCCTCCCACCACCCCCCAGGACCCCTGGGTCCCCTGAAAGGCAGCAGCCACACACGAGGCCACGCACACAGGGCGCCACCCACGTGGCTCCACACGTATGGAAAGTGAAGCCCAGACCAATTCCTTGGAGCCCTCTAAACAAACTCACACCCGGGGCACGCCCGGGTAGGCAGAGCCGCCTTTCTGGGGCCAGGGATGACCCAAGGAGGGACCTGAGCTTTTCCTCGCAAAGCCCTGTGACTGCTGCCCACATGGATAAAGGGCCCCCTCTGCTTCCCCGCGAAGTTATCAAAGAATTACTTATGTCTCTGGAAGTGCTTGTTTGGAAAAGGTTCTCCACCCCACCTGGGCTTGGCAGGAGGGGGCAGCATCATCAGGCCTGCCCTTTGGGGAGTGATCAGGCTTTTCCTCCAGCCCCTGAAGGCTCTCGGCCATTCTTCATGCGGAGAGTCTGAAGCCAGCCCTAAAGAGGCAGGCAGCCTCCCAGGATAAACGGAGCCCGGTGACATCAAAGATTCCAGATTAAACAACTGAGGCCTTCAGCTCTCTCTGGCGTTTCTTCCAGGATATTCTGGGCTCCTGCCTCAGTTCTCCCTCAGATGGAATGGCAGATATTTTGTTTGTGAGAGTCTGAATTTTTTCCTACCTCGGGGAGAGGGGGAGAGGAGGAGAGGGCGGAGGAGTGGGGAGGGGAGGGGGAGAGAGAGAGCGAGAGGAAGAGAAAGAATGTCTGTCAGAGACAAGAGCCACAAAAAGAACATGTGTGAGTGAAAAAGAAAAGGGAAGTCAGGGAGGCAGCCGGAAGCGCCTACTTTGGAATCCAACAAGCGACCTAAAAATTCCAAAAGTTTCTAAATCGAAGCACACTGGGAACTCACAGCCAGCAAGTGAGACTATAAGCACCCCCCAAGCTAGTACTTGTGAGGGAGTGGGGGGTGCCTGGCTCACCAGAGGTAGCAGATCTCTTCTTAGCCAGGGCACTGGCCCCTTGACCACAGGGTTCCTTGGCACTCCCTTTCCTCAGACACATCTGGTAAACCAAGGCAAGGGAGCCTCTACCCTCAGGCACAGGCTCACAACCATTCTCTGGGATTGGCTTGTCCCTGGCTCTTGTCCCCTAGCCCGTGGGGTGCCTCTCTCTGCCTTGAGCAGCCAATCCAATCCCACCCCTCAGGTCCCCTCTATCCCCCCACAACTGGGCTTCTGGCCCTACAGGCGCCCCTCCTCTCCCCTCAGGGTAGCAGGGGCAATGAATCCATCCAAACAGCTGGAGTAAAGCCCCCAAGTCCCCACGTCCATGACGATCCACATTAATCACATCTAAGGGGCAAGCTAATGGCTGGCAGGGGGCACACTGACTACCCACCGGGTTCCACCCCACATACCTGTCCAGGGGGGCAGGTGGCTCAAACATGCCAAGAGCCACTCACGCACAGGGCTCTTCAGAAAGACTGAGCACCGGGAGAGATCTGTAGTCCCCACAGGCTGCGAGCCCCTTGGGGTCCACCATCCCAACCCAAACACCACCCAGTTCTCAGGGACAATAGCAAGCCCGGGGCCTCGGTCGGCTACTCCTTGCGCGAAAACCAACCTGCCGCTCTCACACCCTCTTCCTCACGGCCTTTCTGGTCTCTGCTCGAATGTCACTCACACAGCTTCTCCCAAGGCCTGCTGCCTGTTAATTTGGCTGTTTATGTGTGGATTCTTTTTGTCTCCTCTCTTAGACTAGAAGCCACAGGAGGACAGGTGCCACATCTCTTTTCTGTGCCACTATGTCCTCAATGCCTGGTACAGCTAGGGAGTTAATAATAACAATTCATTATTAATCATAATTAATAGCTGACGTCCTGAAGGAGGGGCTCTTCCTGAATTCAAGGAAACAGAACACGCACCGGCCTGGCCCAGGGGAACTTTCTTCTCAAAGAAGAAGAGTTTTGAAGGCAGGATGAGACGCTCCTCGAAGTCTCCCAGAGACCACATCACAGAGATTCGTTTAAGCCTTCAGAGTATGACGCCCTCACCCACCCCCGGCACCACCCTGAGGGACCCAAGCCCTACTGGAAACCAGAAGCCCCCCCCCCCAGCACCCTGCCCAGTTCAAACTTCCCCAGTCTCTCCTCCCTGCTCCCCAGGGGTAAAGAAAGCTGCCAGGTGGGGCTCTGAAGTCCCGGGTGCCACGGACAGAGGAGACCCTCCATGGAGAACCCAAAGATGCCAGCAAGTGGAGGCCCAGAGGCCTCCACCAGCCTCAAAGCAAATCATCTTTTAATTCTGAAACACCAAATATTTAATTTATGCTTTACCTCAAATGTCAAGTGTACCTCCCGGCACATAGCTTTGAAACCACGTAAGGAGGCCTAACGCTTTCCATATGGTGAAGACATGGGGCCTTTTAATTGTGCCAACTGGTATCATTCAAGGGTAATTCCCCTGGAATCCGGCAACTCGGGCAGCAGCTGGGCCAGGAGCCAGCCTCCAACCCCATCACCCATCCGCACACGTCCCCGCGGGCTCCAGCCCGGCCTGCACCCTCCCAATCGTCCCCCAATATCAAAATGCGCTAGGTGCCCCCTACTCAAATTACCAGCCCTCCTGGCAGCCACCTTCGATCCAGAGGCAGGCCGACCGGCACCACGGCTCTCAGCCGGTTTCTTCAGGCAGTTTTGCCATAAAAGAACAAAAGGGCCAAATGGGGGCGGGTGGGGGCAGGTGGGGAGGGGACCGCCTTAAATCTGGTCATCCATGCTCACGTATGCTCTCGCATGTACACGCCGCGGGAGCAGATTCTGCTTTTCCAGGTGTTTTCCTATCAGGCTCTCTGGGTCCATTAAGCTGTTCCATCCACCTACCGAGCTTTTTTACTTCGCTCATGATATTATATTACATTTTCCAGACCCAGTAGTTCCAATTGGTTCTCTTTCGTAACTGCCTGTTGTAGAAGGATGTAGAAGGATGTTTCACTATCCTTCTTTATCTCTTTGAGGTTATGCTTATGTAAATTTCTAATTGGTTAGCACATTGTTGTCTGGCATATAAACTGTTCACTTTGTTGTTCTTCGCTCGTACCGTGGACACCTCCCATTTCTCATCGCTTTTCTCCTCTGAGCTCCAGTTTCCTTGAAGTTTGTCATGTCCCCCCGGAAAGAGCGGAAGCCCCGGCCCTAGCCTGTGTCCCTCCAAGTGCTTCTATACGGTATGGCCGGGCAGGGGAGGTGGGAAACCTCTGGATTTGTAATCTGGGCTCCCGTCCCCACCCCCACCGGTGCCTCAGCAAACCTCCCGGTACCTTCTCTCCCTTTTGAGCTCTTTGAGGAGTCATCTGCCATAACCCTGCCAGGGATGGGAATGTTATTATACCCATTTTGCAGATGAGCTTAGGTAAAATGGCTTATACAAGGTGACCAGCTCTGGTGGCAGAGCCTGACCTCATTTATTTTTGTATTCGGAAGGTCAGGCTTAGGTTGGTGCCAGCGAGGTCATCCTCTCACATCCCAGGACCTTGCATGCAACCGGGACCCACCCTGAACATTTACTAAGCTACTCAGACCCGGTCAGGGAGGAAGACGGCAAGCAGGGGCCCCTTCCGCCTGCCCCACAGCCTGCCTCTTCCCAAAGTACTCAGCAGCGGGTCAGCATGCCATCTCTCTGGACATGAAGTGTAGCGCCCTCGGGGCAGATGGTCCAGCACAGGGCTTTACCACACGTGGCCTCTGTGGTCTAGACAGTGCTCCAGAAAGGGAGAAAGACAGAGTTCACACAAGCTGGCTGGCAACTTTATAGGGTTATAAGGAGGAGTAAGATAATGTAAGCAAAGTACTTGACATACACATAGCACTTAATAAATAGTTCTCATCGCAATAATAATAATGCTACTTGGATGAACCACTAATATGTTTCCAGCCACTCTGGTGAAAGGCCACGTGAAGGAGTGAAGACAGAGGCCACCACGAAGCTGGGCCTGGAGCTGGCGGGGGGACCTCTGACAGCCCCTGGAATCCAGCAGACTCTGGAGCCCACACCCTACCTCCCGCTGAGCTAATGGAAGAACCCTTTCTGTGCCACTGGGAATCATGGGAGTTAAACTGGACAGAAGGTTGCTCACTGCTGTCTTACTTACCATTTCTCGGTGTTTCCCAAACTCTGAGCATCCTGTTTCCGCACTCACGACTTTGACCACTTGTACTTAATATTTTTCCCGGAATCAACTTTCACCGCTCTCTTTCAATTTAGCTTCATCCTAAGCGATAATATCCGTGAAATCGGGGGTTTGATGTCCTAGTTACTACCTTTCCTGGGAAAAGCAGCGCTTCGCTATTAAGATAACAAACATTCCTCGAGGCACCACCTGAAATCATTGCACAGGCCCCCACCATGCAGGCCTACACGTTTGGGCTTACCCTGACCTCTCCCAGGGTGGGCTCCCCAGCCCCCGCTCTGCAGATGCGGTGGCTGGGCCAGGGACTGGTAGGAACGCAGGTGTCTGGACCCTAGTCACCAAGCATAACTCCCAAAGAAGCAGAGGCTTCCTCCCCTTAATATCCTGGATGGCGGGGCCCACCCTCCGCCACCACTAACATATGTCACGCTGATGGCTCTGTGTCTCACATCTTCAAAAGTGCTTTGAACAAACATTAATGACCCCTCAGTGTTTCTCTGAGAGAGGGGGGCGAGGAAGGGAGGGGGCAAGCACCACCCCCACGCTGTCCTCAGCTGGGGGAAGAAACCAGGCAACAAAATTCCGTGACTTCACCAAAGCCACAGACTTAAGCTGGGGCCCCCTCCCCACCCTCCCTCATTTCCCCCAATGGCAACTTTTACTGGCTCACATTCCTCTTGCTGGGAACACTACTATTTAATTAAAAACGACAGACTTTTGTTTTCCTCTCCTTCCTTCCTCCTCCCTCCCATCCTCCAGGACTGGATGCCAAGGAGACCCACCAAAAACATGCGGGTAACATTTGTTATGGCTTTGAAGATAAAAGTCAATTGAAGTAAGCCCTCGCTGTATTTCAAGTTTCCCCTAAAGCATGGAGCAAGCTGCCTGGCAGTTGAGGAAAGGAAAAAAAAAAAAAGGTGGGGGGGGGGGGGGACTGCAAATAAATGTCATTCTGCAGGAATACTTTGTAAAAATAAACAGGCTGAAAAAACCCAAAACTTGATTAATGGAAATCCACTCAGTTGGCCTCTGTCTTGAGCTACAAATGCATTTGTTCATAGGGCTAAATCGGATCATTTTCACTGGGCTTTAAATAAGTAAGTAGATCAAAAACTATAAACGCTGGGGGAAGAAAGGGAAGTTTGTGGCTCTGTTTCTCAAGGGCCCCAACCGCAGTGCCCCCCACCCACCAAGTTTTGACCTTTCCTAGGGGAGAGCAGCTCCAATTCCAGCCCAGCCAACAGATGAAGAAAAATGGTGAAGAGAAAGCCCCCAGCTAAAGCGAGCCACCAGAGGAGGAGGCGGGGGCTTCTCCCAGACCCAGAGGTTACTTCATACATGCACAAGAGTCGACTTTATCCACAGGCTCACCTCCCAACACCGGCCCCCTGCGACGGGGCTGCTGCAAAGAGCCCAGGTGCCACCGCCCGGAAACACACACACACACACACACACACACACACACACGCACCTCCAAAGACTCCCCAGGCCCCTCCCTAGCCCATGGACGAGACCAAAGAACTAACCAGACCTGAGACTCAGTCTGTTCCCCCTCTAAGTTAAAAAAAAAAAAAAAAAAAAAAAAATTAAATGTCACATCAAAAAGTTGATTGATCCTTTGATCCTTGGCTTGCTCGAGTTCCACGCAGACCATCTGAAAGCCCCGTGCAGAGTTCCAGAGCTCACAGGACATCTGTGAACACCAGTCCCAGGCCAGGAGCTGGGGCCTGACTCACTCGCTCCCCTGTCATGTCTACTGCTCCCCCAGGAACAACTCCAGCCTCGGGGACCTACTGGGGCAAGGCCCGGGCTGCAGTGGAATGAGACCCTCTCTCTCCCTGTGGGCCAAATGACGGGGTCTCAGTGCCCCCCAAACCTACCTACCAGGTCTCAGTGCCCCCCAAACTCTGCTACCCAGATCACAGCCCTTTCTACTGGGGTTCCTGGGCAGATGGTACTGATGAACGCCACAGACACTTGGAACACATTTGGAGGCCACCACAGTCCTGCCCTCCACCCAGACACCCCTCCTTCATGCCTTCCCTGTCTTATTAGCCACCCCCCTCCAGATCCACCTTTGAATGCTGGCGCAGAAACAAGGTAAGAAGTCAGAGCAGGCCCCCAAGTCCCTCCAGCGCAGACAAGATCCCCCACAGACTGGACCTGTACCACCTCGTCACCTAGGACCTTCCCCCCAAACAGCCCTCTTTCCCCAGCTGGGCAGGAGACTGCGTCACCTGTGCCACCTCTAAGGTTCCCCAAGACATGGGGGTACAGGGTCATGTTAGGGGGGCAGGGGCAGCTGAGAAGGGGCTTCTGGGCTTAAGCTGTGCCAAGAGGGTGCTAAAAGTTGGGGTGGGTGGGTAAGGAGGCCCGTCTCTGAGGTTGAAAGGAGGGTAGGAGGGGATCGTACCCGGGTTCCTCTGCCAACGGTGCCCGCCGCCCGCAGCTGTCTGGGCCCAGAACTGCCGCCGGGGCAGCGCTGCCTCCCGATCCACTCCTCGATGCCTTTCCGAGCCCAGGCGGCGCTCACGGCGAAGCTGTCACCTGGGGCGGGGAAGACACGAAGCCCCCTGAGTCTGGCCCCTGGACGAAAAGTTACCCGAGAGAGCAGGGCGAGTGGGCGCGGCAGAGGCAGCGGGGGCCAGGAGGGAGTTGAGAGGCGGGACACAATCCGAGAAACGGACGCAGGTAATCAGGAGAAAGGGGTCCAGCGAAGCCCCAGGAGCAGGGACCTAACGGGGTGCGCGAAGGGGGAGCAGCACCCCGGAGGAAGGGTCTGAGGATCAGAAGAGCGAGCGCCGGAGGCCGCGACTGCGGAGGAGGCGGGTGAGGATCAGAAGATGGGTGCAATAAGCACGGGATGAGGGGAAGAGGGAAACGGAGGGTGAGGAGAGGGAAGCAGCGCGCGCAAGAGCCCAGATCTCGGGGGAAGGGGCTGAGGGCCGGAAAGAGAGGGGGCAGAATCTTGGGGGAAGGGGCTTAGGAGTCTGAAGAGGGGGCGCAGGGAGCGCGGAGGGCGCGGACGGCGAGAGGAGGGCTTGGGGGTCAGAAGAGAGAGCACAGGACGGAGAGGAGCGGGTGGATGGAACAGAAAAGGGGGGGGGGCCAAGAAGGCTGCTCCCGGAGCGGGTCTGTGGAACTGGTGGCCGGAGTAAGGGGTGGGGGTGGCCCTGGTAATAAGATCCCGCGAGCTAGGCCATTCCGCCGCGGTCCGCGGTGCTTCCCCGTCCATCCCCCCCGGTCGGTGCCCCGCGCGCCCCTACCTTCCGGGCTCTCCCTGCGCTTGCACACGGCGGCTGCAGGCACATCGCGCGCGGCGGCGGCGGCGGGAGCCGGAAAGAAAGGAGAGGCAGAGAGTTAGCAATCGCGGGGGCGAGGACGGCCGGGGCCAGGGGGCCGGCGCGCGGGCGGGGACACTGACCCGGCTTGGAGTGAAGTTTCCCCATGCTGGGGGCGCGGCGGGCGGGGGCGTCCCTAAGCCATGCGCCCGGTCCGCGGGGCCGGCGGCTCGCCGCGCCTCGCCTCGCTCTCCTCCTGGAGAAACCCCGAGCCGAGCGGAGCCCGAGGCGGCGCCGGGACGCGCTCTTGCCGCCGTCGCCGCGGCCCGACTGACGCCCGGGCGCGCCGAGCCCCCAGCCCGCCGCCGCGGCCCGCACCTCCCCGCGCGCCCATTGGCCGGGCGCGGCGCATCAAAGGCGAGGCGGGCCGCGGAGGGGGCGGGCGGGGGACGGGCGGGGGGCGGGCGGGGGGCGGGGCTGCGGGGCAGGGCGGGGCCAGGCGCCGCCGGGCGGACACAGCGCCCCCCTCCAGGCTGCGGTCTTCAGCCCCGCGCGGGGAGCTGGAGGGCCGTGGGGGCCGGGGGACCAGGGGGCGAGGGGGCGAGGAGGTCGGGACCCGGGACCCGAGAAGCGAGGACTCGGGACCGGAGTAGGGGGCGGGCCTCTGGCCAGCAGGCGTATTGGGACGGACACCCTCTTGGGTCCTGCCTTCTCCAGAACCACCTCTCCACTAACAGTACTGCGCCTTCCCTCCGTTCTATTTTTCCTGGAGGAGAGCAGGGCAGGACTCGGCGGCTCCAATTTACGGGTGCTGAAACTGAGGTCGGAAAAGGAGACGCTGCTGGGGCGCTAAGGGTCTGCTGCGAGCCTGCTTCGCGGCCCCTTCCCAGTCTTCCCACGACCTGACTTTTGCAGAAAGGATTCGCTTATTACCCATGTCTCCCCCTCCCTCCGCCCCTCTGTAAGTTTTGATTTGGGAGTCCAAGAGGAGCCCCACCGCGCCTGAGCCTACTGTGAGCCCGGCCCACTCCTGGCGGCTACAAGTGTCCGAAAGCCACGAGTTGCCAGCCAATCACTCGGATGTCTCATACCGGTGCCCGTGGGTGCCCTCCTGGGGTCGAGGCGCGCTGCCAGCTGCGCGGCCCGGAAGGGGGTAACCGCTGGGCCTTTGATCTTCCTTGGTTTCCGCTCCCCGCTGCAGTTCGCCAGACCCATGGGCTTGTTTGTTTTGTCTGGGGAAGTTTCTGCAGAGGGGAGGGAGACATCAAGGGGTTCCACCCCACCTTTGTGGCTTTCAGGGAGAATGGCTGCTCTACTGGGGACACGGTGGGCCTGTCAAGTTGGGCCTGGTACCCGTCAGCCTGGGCATGGGGAAAGAAAACCCTGTGCGAAGAGTGAGAAGACCAGCTCTGCCCCCGGAACTGAGTTCTCTGCGTGAGCCTCAGTTTTCAGGTCTGTAAAATGGAGGCTCAAGTCTGCCCTTTTTGCCAATTCCTTAGAGCGGCATTGCCCAAGAAAGATAATGTGAGCAACATGTGTAAAGCTAAATTTTCTAGTAGCCGCATTTTTTTTAAGTAAAAAGAAACAGGGATTAAGAGTAGCGCATTATCGCGAAGAGCACTGAGTTACGTGTAGAATTATTGACTCCTATGTACACCTGAAACTAATATAGCACTGTATGTTAATTATACTAGAAGAAAAAATTAAAATAAAAGTAATTTTTAAAAATTTTTTTAATGTTTATTTATTTTTGACAGAGAGAGAGACAGAGCATGAGCAGATGAGGGGCAGAGAGAGAGGGAGACACAGAATCGGAAGCAGGCTCCAGGCTCTGAGCGGTCAGCACAGAGCCCGACCCGGGGCTCGAACTCACAGACCGTGAGATCATGACCTGAGCCGAAGTCGGACGCTCAACCGACTGGGCCACCCAGGCGCCCCTAAATTTTTATTTTTGACAGAGAGAGACAGAATGCAAGCAAGGGAGGGGCAGAGAGAGAGGGAGACACAGAATCTAAAGCAGGCTCCAGGCTCTGAGCTATCAGCACAGAGCCCTACACGGGCCTTGAACTCAGGAACCCTGAGATCATGACCTGGGCCGAAGTTGGCCACTTAACCAACTAAGCCACCCAGGTGCCCCTAAAAAAATTTTTTTTATGTTTATTTATTTTTGAGAGAGAGGGAGTGTGTGAGAGAGCATGAGCAGGGGGAGGCGGAAAGAGAGGGAGACAGAATCTGAAGCAGGCTCCAGGCTCCCAGCTGTCAGCACAGAGCCCCATCGCAGGGGTTCGAACTCACAAACCTGGAGATCATGACTTGAGCTGAAGTGCGGTGCTTAACTGACTGAGCCACCCAAGTGACCCAAAAGTAAAATTTTTTAGAAGCTTGCAAGAACACTAAAAGAAAAAATATATAGGCCATATTACTCATCAACACAGAAGAAAGCAAAAAGAAACATGAGATTAATAATATATTTTATTTAACCCAATATACCAAAAATATTATAATTTCAACATATAATGAGATATTTTACATTCCTTCTTTTGCGCTAATTGCTTGAAATCTGGTGTGTATTTTACACTTACAGCGCATCCCCTCCCAGACTAGCCACATTGCAAGAGATCAATGGCCACGTGTGGCTGGTGGCTACTGCATTGGGCGTCATACCCCCAGAGCATCTACATGTCACAAAAGGACATTGGGAACGGCATGGGCCTCCAGAGTCATAAATTTCTTCACCCACCAATGTCTTACTTCTATCCTCCAAATCCGTCCTCTTTGGTGAAAATGAAGGCTCGTCTTATAAGCAGGTACATTAATGCTGTTAGCAGGCTGGTTTCATTTGAGGAGTCCTGGGACTCCCCAAAGTAATGTTTTTGCCATTTTATGTTGCACTTCTTTACCCAGGACCTACCATATGCCAGCCATCATCCTGAGTCAGGCATAGCCCCCAGAACCACAACTGTCTGATGCAGGCTTGTCCTTGCTTTAAAAAGAAAGGAAACCATTAGGCTCAGAGAGGTGAAGTCACTTGTCCAAGGTCACACAGCTAGCCGGTGGCCTGGTGAGGACTGAACCGAAGCCTGTAGATTCCATTGGCCGGGCTGTTTTCTCTATACGAGCCTGCCCCAACACAGTCTAAGCCTCACCTTCATTAGAGAGAGTCCCCCATCTGGAAACCCATTCTGATGGTGTAGCAGCTCTGTGACAAACAAACCCTGTTTTAGGCACTTACGATCCATCACGGAACAAAACAATCCCCAGCTCCCACTCTACCGAGAGGAAGTGAGACAAGAAACAATAAACTTAACAAACGGGAATATAGTGCATGCACTAAGTCAGAAGGTGACATGCCAGCTATGCAGCGGCTCTCCACTGAGGGCAATTTGCCCCCCACGGGACATTTGCCAGGACACCTAGCAAACAGAGAGTCGCCACTAAACATCCAACGATGCACAGGACAGCCCCCACAACAAAAAGTTATCCAGCCCCAAGTGTCAATATTGCCGAAGTGAGGACTCCCCCGACCCACCCAGCAATAGGCAAGTGAAAAAGCGGAGCAGGAGAAGGGGAGTCAGGAGCAGGAGGGAGGTGGGGGTTTTGAGGGTCTGATTCAGAGCAGGAGCCCTCCTGGGAACCCCCTCCAGAGGAAACGGAATTCTACTGGGGTCGCTCTTGGTCTCTCTCATCGCCACCCCCCACCGGTGCCAGGGTGCATCTAAATCAAAGCAAAAGTCTGCGCGTTCTTTCTCACAGTGCTCAAAAAGTTGGTTACTTCCTTAAACCGGTCATGGCTTTCTTCTTTCATGAGAAAAAAGTATCCCCTGTTCCCCTTGGGAATTTCTTTTTACAGTTCAAAAAGAGATAAAAGCAAGAACTAAAACTCCACAGTTACCAGTTTGAGTCTTGGGGGAAGTAAATCCCAAATGTCCAGCCCAGACACAAAGGCCCCCCTCCACCTTCAGCCTGGCCCTTCCCAGCCGGGCAGGCGCCGGGGACCTGGCTGCCATTGGAATCGTGACACCACCACCCCCACCAACCTGGCCCCGGGGCGAGAAACCAGAGAGGTGGGCCATGCGCTGAAATCTTAGCCTGTCCAGGACTCCGAGGAGGGGCTCCCCGGGGGGCCACGGACCCACCGTCCACCTAGGGTGGCTATATGGCCTCTGCTGGCTCCCCGCCCCACGACTCACTGTCTTTTTATGTGTTTTAATAATTTATCTGGCCCACTTCTTGGGCTGAATACTTACAGTGACACATCTTTTTCTTTGAAGATTTCCCATCCTTTGGGGGAGGAGAATGAGAAAGGATGGGAAGGAAGAGATAAGAGAGAGAGATTATAACAGAAACGGGTTTCATGGGGCTTGAGATTTAGCAAGGCTGATTTAGGTGAAATCTGTTAGATGTCGAGCTGGGAGGTTTTGTTTTTTTTTTTTTTCCTTTTAAAAACCACATCACCCTGGTGGGTCACCCCCACGCTTGTCCCCAGGTTAAAGCACTGGCTCCCTTCAAATGCCACCTCCTAGAAGTAGCCCTCCTTGACTTCCCAACCTGAAGAGCTCTGAATAGCCAAGGTCCCCTCCCTTGCCTCTCGGTTTGGCACTCGTTATTTTTTTAATGATGGCACTAAATTTTCCTCCCAGAGTCTAGGCTCTTTAAAGGAGGGGGTTTGCCCTACTGGCGTCTCTAGATGCAGTACCCAGCACTGCCCATAGGAGGCGCTCTAGATGGAATGAGAAGAGCCCACTGAGCCCCACCTCCACACTGCCAAGAATATGCCCTGGGATACACTCAAGAGAAAATGAATGCCCAACTCCGTCGGCTCCCCCCCCACACCCGGTCCCTGGGCTGCTTCATCCCGCCCTCCCGCAGTGAGATTGGGCTGCAAACCCCGTTTGCGTAAGGAAGGGAGAGGTGAACCGGTCTGCACGAGAAAGTCGCAAGAATTTTGGAGATGGCCACAAGGAAAGGGAAGGAAAGCATGTCAGGGGAACCAAGGAGCACGAGAGAAGGGCAATAAATAGGGGCCAAAGGAGGGGCAGTCTGGTGAGGAGGGGCCGGCCAATTAATGTTCAGGACAGTGAGGTATAACGTGAGATCGGCAGGCGTCACCTGCTCAGCTCTATGGTGGGATGGCCCTCGGTCGCTCCCAACCTGGGCAAAACCCTAATCACGTCTCTGGGTTAGTGGCACAGGATAGAATGAAGGAACGGGCCCAACATCGATCGTCATAGGGCAACGGGTCACACAGGTCGTCGGCAGAGTGGAAGTGTTCATCCGGGGGAAGGATGGGAGCCGGACGCAGCCAGGAGGAACGCGGCCCCAGCGTCAGTCCTTGGAGATGAGGTAAAGGAGGCTGGGCTTCCCCCAGAACGAGGGGTGAGGTCCCCAAGCCACTCGATTCAAGTCGTACAGGAAAGAGGCTCCAAAGACAGCTACTTGAGCCTAAATATTAGCTGAACTGAACTGGATTTTTGTGCCACCAGCCTCTCCCGGGTCCGGGGTGTTTCAGCAAGTTCAGAGCACGGGCTTCCCAGAAGGGAAGGAGAGGGAGGACGCGTGCCTGGCCTCAGCATGCTGCTCCTTGGTGAGCTCCTGCCCTCCTCCAATCCCTGCCTCTCAACCCTTCTTCTGCATCTCTGTGAAGCCCTCCCAGTTGCCTTACCTGTGTGTCTACTTCCAGACTTCTTTCCACAAAAGGGAGAAAGAGGGGCGCCTGGGTGGCTCAGTCGGTTGAGCGTCCAACTTCAGCTCAGGTCATGATCTCACCGTCTGTGAGTTCGAGCCCCGCGTCGGGCTCTGTGCTGACAGCTCAGAGCCTGGAGCCTGCTTCTGATTCTGTGTCTCCCTCTCTCTCTCTGCCCCTCCCCGGCTCATGCTCTGTCTCTCTCTGTCAAAAATAAATAAACATTAAAAAAAAAAAAGGGAGAAAGAAACTTCCACCTTCCCAAGCCTTTGTTTTTCAGTCACATGCTGTCAGTCTGGGGCATAATCACCACACTCAGTCTGTATGTCTATAAAATAGAAGAAAGGATCTGGCCAATCAGCATTTCCCAAAGCAGGTCCCATGGAGAACACCAGAATTGTGAGATGCTATCCTTATGTGAAAGAAAGGGCTCCATGCGAAACTTTGGGCAGCCCTGGCCTAGCCACGGGGAGATAAGTTCCTTTTCTGCAGGACCTGTCAGAACCTTCAGTAAGCAACGGAGTTTTGTCATTCTTCAAGAAGACGACATCACAAGCAGTGTTTTTCAAACTCGCTTAACTGGGGAACCCTTTATTGGAAGCTTGATTGCAAACAAATGTTCGTGGAACACACGTTGGAAAATGCCAGACTAGACGGCTTCTAAGAATCTTTCCAATCTGAGATCCCAAGTCCTAATCCAGGGGCCTAGCCTACGAGGGTGGCAGGAAGGAAACTCAGTGAGGACAGAGCCAGCGTGGGAAGGCCCCCTGAAGGTATGCACCCACGTGTGTCTACGGCGTGCACTTAGCGTGTCTCAGGACGTGTCCGCCCGCCTCCAGGCCTCTGGGCAGTCGGACACCCCTGTGCACGAGGCTCCACGGCCACAGTGTGAGGCAAGAAGGAAGAGGGTCACTACAGGGAAGTTCATGGCCAGCTGGCCTCACCGGCCCTCTCTCCCTCCTCCTCTTTCCCTTCCCCTCCCCTTCCTCCCCCTCCTCCTCCATGGCCTGCACCACCACCAGAATCTTCTCCATCCATCCCACAGAGCGCAGCTTCAGGGGGGCCCTGCTGCCATGTTGGTACCCCGTGGCCCCTTCACTCCTTGGCCACAGCTGGTTGGACGCCTGACTCATGAGCCAGGATCTCTTTGCAGAATTTGAAGTGAGAGGCCCAGGGCCTGTGGTCGGCATGCTGGCGGTCTCCAAAACCGAAGGGCTCCATAGCCCCGGGGCCTGCAGCAGCTCCTTGGAGCCCACGTGAGCCAAGGAACAAGCAAAAAGAAGCCGGCGCAGGAGCAGAGAGAAGCAGAGATAGCAAACCGGGTGGAGAGAGCCACGCGACAGACTGTCTCAGTCCCCGAGACCGCCTATCCCCAGCTCTTAACCTCGGTGCTTCTGCCTGTGTCCTGACAGACCCTTGGCCCCCCTTTCTCAGGGGGCTAGAAAGGAGGCGTCCTTGGAATTTAACATGCAGACGAATCCCCTGAGATGCTGTTAAAATGCAGTCTGGGGTGGGACCTGAGAATCTGCATTTCTAACAGTCTCCCAGATCCGACTGCTGCCGCTGGTCTGTAGACCGCACTTGAAGCCCAGGAAAGCCATGCCTTCGCAGCAGCTGCGAGGGTTTATAACTTGCTTCTTCTCTGAGGAAGTAGCAGGACTTGGAGAAGGAGGGACAGAAGTCAGGGAGGGGGGACGCGAGAAATAAACGTGTTTCTCTTTTACTAATTAAGTCATTCCACAAAGATGTGAAGCAGGCCTAATTTATACCAGGCTCTTATGTTAAGAAAATAGACAAAAATAAGGCAGTGAAATAAATGGTGTGTCTACGGGGGAAAAAAATCAAGTGGGAAAGAGGGAGAAGAAATACCAAGGAAGGGTTTGCAATCTTAGGTGGAGGGGGGTCAGAGAGTAGTCTTTGAGTGAAGACTTGGAAATGAAGAAGGGAGCTATAAGGATGCATAAGGATACTGGAGGGACAGCAGATCCAGGCAGGGAACAGCTAGTGCAAAGGTCCTGAGGCAGGGACATAATGTGAATGTTTTGGGTGCAAGGTGGGCTGTGGCTCCGAAGCATGGGGGTGTGGGGATGGGATGTTCAAGGGGGAGGGGAAGCTGAGCTTGCCAGGTGGGAAGGCTCATCCTGAGAACTTTGTGGGCCTTGCCAAGGGCTTCAGCTTTACTCGAGGGAGAGGGGGTCGACAGAGAATTGTGACCTGGAGTGCCCGGGCTACCGTGCTTCAAGCAGAATGTGGATTAGGGGGTGGCAGCATGAGGCCTGGCAGAAGCAAGGAGACCAGTGACAAGGTGACTGCAGCAACGCTGTTGTGACATGATGGTGGCTTACACCTGACTGATAGCAGCCAAGGAGGTGAGACGTAGGATATGACTGTATTGGGAAGTCAGAGGCAATGAGGTCAGCTAATACAGTGGACACGGGGGTGGGGGAGAGAACGAGGAGTTGTGTAAGATGCCAGAGCTCCTGTCCTGATCCCTGGGAAGGAGGGAGCCTACAGATGGAGCTGTGTGCAGGGCAGGGAACCCCGGGGGCTCCGTCTGAGCAGCTACTTGGGAGAGGCCTGTTGCATAGCCAAGCAGCAAGGTCAAGTAGGCAGGTGGATCCAAGAGCCTAGGGTTCAGAAGCAAGCTGCAGGCTAGAGAGATACACCTGGGCATCACGAACATCTAGAAGCAATTTAAAGCCTGACATTGGATGTGACCCCCTGGGGAGGGAGTGGAGACAGAGAACAGAATAGAACCCTGGGACCCCGCCAAGTCTAAGGGTCAGCAAGTGTCTTCTTAGAATCTCAGCACCCCCGCGACCTCTTGGACTCCATTCAGTCCTCGTGGGTTCCCCTCCTAGAGAAACCCCCTGTCTTCTCGGTAATCCTTCTCGTACCTGCTCACCACCGCCTGCACCGCCCCCCAGGCTGGCAGATTCCTGGCTCAGCAGCTGAACTCTCAAAGTACTTCTTTGTTCCAACCAGCCCTAGAGATAAACGAGACAATGTGTGTGAAACGCTTAGGGCCTCCAGCGCAGGACCCTGGCGGATGCCAGCTCTCCCTGATGACCTGGTCACAGCAGAGAAGCCGGCTCTCTGCGTGGGGGCCTGAGCCTGAGTTCGTCGGGTCTGTGCCAGCCTCACCTCTCCATGCCTGGCCCACAGTACGGGCTTTAGAAATGTTGGGGCGCCTGGGTGGCTCAGGCGTTTAAGCGTCCGACGTGGGCTCAGGTCATGATCTCCCAGTTCGTGGGTTCGAGCCCCACTCAGGTTCTGTCTGTGCTGACAGCTCGGAGCCTGGAGCCTGCTTCGGATTTTGTGTCTCCCTCTCTCTCTTCCCCTCCCTGACTTGTTCTCTCTCTCTCTCTCTCTCTCTCTCTCTCTCTCTCTCAGAAATAAGCAAACATAGGGAAGCTGGGGTGGCTCAGTCAGGTAAGCATCTAACTTAGGCTGGAGTCATCTTGCGGTTCATGAGTTCAAGCCCCGCATCGGACTTTGTGCTGACAGCTCAGAGCCTGGGGCCACTTCAGATTCGGTGTCCCCTTCTCTCTCTGCCCCTCCCCTGCTCGTGCTCTCTCTCTCTCTCTCTCTCTCTCTCTGTGTCTCAAAAATAGATAAAACGCTAAAAACAATAGTAAGTTGGGGCACCTGGGTGGCTCAGTCGGTTAAGCATCTGACTTTGTCTCTGGTCATGATCTCACCGTTCATGAGTTCAGGCCCCGCATCAGGCTCTGGGCTGACAGCTCAGAGCCTGGAGCCTGCTTCGGATTCTGTGTCTCCCTCCCTCTCTGCCCCTTCCCCACTTGCACTCTGTCTGTCTCTCTCTCTTTCTCTCTCAAAAGTGAATAAACATTAAAAAAATAATAATAAGTAAACATGAAAACAAGTTTATTTTTCTGTAATTTATTTACTTTTTAAAATTTATATCCAAGTTAGTTAGCATATAGTGCAACAATGATTTATTTTTTTTAAAAAAATGTCTGCTGTAGGCAGGAATGACAGCACATGAACCCATCTGACCGGAGGGGACACTGTCCCCCATGGCCTCTTCGGGTCTTCTCCAGGCCCCTCCCACATCATTTTTGTTTCTTCTGACTCTGTGCCCAACGAGTCACTGCCACCCAATCGCTCCAAACAGCTTCCGCTCCCAGCCAGGGCAAGGGGACAGATGGGGGCCATGCACTGGGCCACGGGCCGCGGCTGTCCTCCCCTCTGAAACCGCAGGGATGGGTGTTTTCTCCTCTGTTTGCATCTTCCCACAGCTACTGGGGGTGCATCCTCCACCTGGCGCCCCTTTTAGCTTCATGATCTGCGGACTTCTCTGGGTGACAAATATCTTTGTACTGAGCGCCCCCCTCCCCAGCCCCTCCCTCTGTCCCTGGGTTCTGACTTTGTGCAGGCTTCTGTCTGCACAAAGGGACCATTGAGAGGCAGGCTGTGGGATGCCGCCTTTGATCTGGGGTTCTAATAACGTGTGTATGTTTGCGTCCCAAAACAATGCAGCAGCCTGGATGACTGGAGGGAGGCAGGGAGGGGGGGGGGGGCGGAGAAGGTCCTCAGGATGGTTACAATGCAGGCTGGGTTGTGAGCGTTGGCCAGCTCGTTTGGAGAGCACCTCCGCATTCTCGCTAGTAAGGTACACGCATCACACAGAGGAAGGCCCCGGCACAGTTTGGTACGCCAAACCAAGGTCTGAGAGGTCACTGGGACTGCACAGGAGCTCCATAAGGCCGGGGGGCGGTGTGGGGAGGGCGCTGGTCACAGGTTCACCAGGGGAAGCGCGGGAAACATAAGGGAAGGGCAGGGGCCAGGGAGGTCTGGTGGCACATACCCAGCCTTAAGAGACAGCCGCGGCTCAACACCAGCTGCCACCCGAGGGCCCGGAGCTGCTAGACCTTTGGATTTTTCAAAAGGAGCTGTGAATCCGGGTTTCTAAATGAAATCTTCAAAATTTTTTAAGTTGGCCATGAATTGTAAAAAAAAAAAAAAAAAATTAAGTATATTTATTTATTTTCGAGAGAGACAGAGACAGCACGAGTGGGGAGGGAGGCAGAGAGAGAGAGAATCCCAAGCAGGCTCCACGCCATCAGCGTGGAGCACGACATGGGGCTCGAACTCACGAAACCGTGAGACCATGACCTGAGCCGAAACCAAGAGTCGGAGGCCTAACTGGTTCAGCCACCCAGGTGCCCCACGAATTGTAAAGATTTTAAGTGCGGCGCAGGCCACACAGAGCATGCATCCCTACTGGAACCCAGCCTGTGGTCACTGGTTTCACCCTCTGCTTAGGTAAACTCATCCAGAGACAATGAACACTGGAGAGGGAAGGTAGTAATTCACACCCGGTCCCAGGCTCTCTCCAAAAGGGAAAACTAGGCGTGGCAATGCCAGCCCGGTGCCTGATGCTCCAGTGTCCCCCCAGTTAATGTTATTCCTTCAGTTCCTTGGCAAAGGGGTACCCAGTTTCTCCAATGTGCCGGGACCAGGCTGGGCGGGAAGGATGCAGGGATTAATCAGGTGGGGCTCCTGCCTGCCCTCGAGTCCAGGCAAGGAGACAAGTGTGAGAAGCTAAATGGTACTGAAAGCCCACTGTTGCCAGGCCCTGTGTGAAGGGCTACGGGCATTTTGTCATCCCACATGATCCTTACAACCCCCTGGAAATGAAGGGACTCTGATTATCATTTCCACTTTGTAGATGAGGATACAGGTTCAAGGAGAGGAATGGAGCTTCTCAACCCAGTTGCAGAGACTGGATTTCCCAGTGCTTGCCAGCCAAGCCCTTGCGTACTGCAAGATGGGTCGTCCAGGTTTATGCCCACATAACGCTTCAAGTTGGGCAGTGTGTACACTGTGCAACTGTACGTGCCAACCCGTGGTAGAAAAAATTATGACAAATTAAGTGTTTATCAGTGTAAAGGCCTGGGGCTCAGCCAAGGAATGTTGAGTCTGAGGCCTCCCCTGAGACCCTTCTTCCCGGCACAAATCTTGCTTCTGGTGAAGAAACGAGTCCCTCCTTTACCCAGACCTTCTGCCTTCCGTGGGTACCCGAGGGAAACCAAGACCATGCAGAGCATCAGTGCTTCCTGTCTCCCATATCTGCCCTCAGTTTTCTCATCTGTGTATGGGGATTACAGCTAAGAAAGGAACATGCTGAAACGATTGGAGAGGGATTCTAGGCTATTCGAGATGGCTCTGCCTTCCTCACCTGCCAGCTGAGCGGCCTTGGCTGGATACTTGGCCTCACTTCCTCCGTCTGTAAAATGGTCTGCAGTTCCCCCGCTGAGGGTGGGCTCTCCACAGACGTTATCCATCATTCATGCTGCCTTGTCGTCAAGAACATCACCTCTGTGACCTCCCACCGTGGGAACCATGCTCAGGATGGGCCAGGCCTCCCTCCTGCATAGACACTCGCATGGCTCTCAGTTTCATCGGGCATCAGACCATCTTTCAAGAATTCACCAGGCTGCACATCACTGTCGACCTTTGGTGTTTGCAACCTAGGAGCAAGGTGACCGAGGTCCCACACTGTGTGAGGTGAGGTGGGGCCCATACTACCTGCTGTCCTCTGTCGTCACATGCTGAGTCTTGGATGTCTGGGGGTGGAGGCGGGGAGAGGAAGGAGGGACTGAGAATGGGGCCTGGGAGCCCCACCCCATCTTCTTCCTTCTCGTCCCCTAAACATTAAGCTGTCTGCATAAGAGCATGCAGGGGGCCTAGATGGTCCAGGGGGGCAGACAGAGGACTAGCAAACCGCTGAAAAGCTCTTGGGCCTCACCAAAAACCCAGATAATGGGCACAAGATCACAATAAATAAGGTTTTAAACAGAGGAAAGCTGTGGTCCCTCTGGAAAGTCAAGGTAACCTTGGCTCTCCATTCAAGTTAGCAGGTTTTTCTGTCTTTTAAGTTTACCTATTTATCTGGAGGAGGGGGGCAGAGAGAGCGGGAGAGAGAGAGAGTCCCAAGCAGGGTCCTGAGGCCATGCCCTCTCTCTGCTGTTCTGCCCCCTACTCTCTCCACTCCGGGCCCCTGCTCATCCTTCAGGGCCGGTGTAGATGTCACCTCTTCCTCCACGTGCCAACTGTCCAGCCTCCATGTGAACCCCCAGCTGGAGCCCTGGGGAGGTCTTGCCTCCAGCCCAAGTGACTTAGTAGAAATGGACAGTTCCTCACGGTTCCTCACTGTCCCCAGAAGGAATTCTGGAGCCAGCTGTCAACATACTAATAGGGAAGGAGGAACTGAGGCTTGGGTTTGCAGGAGGCGCTGGAGGGGGGGTCCTTGCCACTTTTAGGCAGCCACCTCCCGAAGATCAGGCCCCACACAACTTCTGGCCAGAGGACCAAACCCAGGTGGCCTGTGGAATCTGTGTGGTAATAGAACGTCTGCACTGACCACCCGTTCACGTCACACCGAACGCTAAGTCGGAGGTGACCCACTGAGGGGCTGTCATCAGGCTGCCCTACACTTCGTGCAGGACAGGCACCAAGCTGGGTGCCCTACACAGTGTTGGGACAAACCCAATCTCGAAGACAGGAAATTAGGTTCATGGGAAGTGTCACCGTGCATGCAAATAACCACAGACCAAGGTGAATCATCAGCCAATGTGTGCAAACACTTGGCACAGAGCCTGCAAATAACAGACCTGTGATAAAAGGGGCCATCATATCGTCATCGCCGTCATCATTGTCATTCATGAAAACACCAAAAAATAATGTTTTCTTTAGCACTTTTTGGTTGTAAACAGCAGTGACAAAACCCAACTGAAAGTAGCCCAAGCAGAAAGGAAATGTATGGGCTTGGGGCGCCTGGGTGGCTCAGTCGGTTAAGCGACCGACTCTCGGTTTCAGCTCAGGTAAATATCCCACGGTCCATGAGTTCGAGCCCAGCGTCAAGCTCCACAGCAGTCCAGAGCCTGCTTGGGATTCTCTCTCTCTCTCCCTCTCTCTCTGCCCCTCCCCTGCTCATGCTGTCTGTCTCAAGATAAATAAATAAATTGAAAGAAAAAGAAAAAGAAAGAAAGAAAGAAAGAAAGAAAGAAAGAAAGAAAGAGAAAGAAAGAAAGAAAGAAAGAAAGAAAGAAAGAAAGAAAGAAAGAAAGAAAGAAAGAAAGAAAGAAAGAAAAAAGTTAGTTTATGAGGTCACATAACCCAGGTACTGGGAAGACAGATCATGAGCAGCTTCAGACTTATAACCAAACAACCTTGTGTTCAGCGTGAAAAGAGAATTATTCTTCCCCAGCTCAGGAGAGAAAAAATCCTGGGGAAGGACTCTGATTGGTCCAGGGTGGGTCATGTGCACATTTCTGAACCAATCACTACAGGCGTTTGGTTGGTCCAACTTGAGTCAGGTACCCAACCAACCCTGTGGCCTGATGGAGTTGAGTGGTGGCTCCACCCCCAACCACAGCATTGGATGGGAAGGAACAAGGCCCCCAAAGGAAGCAGGGAACAGGACTCATTATCTTACCTGAGGAAGGCAGAATATCCTCCTAACTCCACCCTCCAATGCACAAATGGGTAGACTTGACCCCATGAAATTGGCCCCGGGGAAAGGGAAATAGAAAACAGTAGAGACACAGGAATGAGAGACTGAACAATCTGAGTGGCCAGAGAGCAACCGTCCTTGGTGACACGGGTGAACGTGGAGACCAGAAGCCACAGATCTGAAGGAAAGCTGTGAGGGAGCCAGAGGTTGAGAAAAGAAAAAGAAAAATCCGTATCATACTCTGATCCGGGGCTGCCCTCCGAGGCCTGGTCTCAGTGTTC
The DNA here is from genome assembly GCF_028018385.1 of Neofelis nebulosa. Classification (NCBI taxonomy): domain Eukaryota; kingdom Metazoa; phylum Chordata; class Mammalia; order Carnivora; family Felidae; genus Neofelis; species Neofelis nebulosa. The sequence continues at coordinate 28,805,030 of NC_080798.1, read as the reverse complement.
AGGAAGATGATTTTTGGATTGTCTCCTGGTGACTAGAACCAGAAGACCCCCTTCTCCAGATGGCCCTGGGCCTCCAAGGATAAAGGGAAACCGTTGCCATCCCTCCCGGGGAACACAATACATGACAGAGGGGCCACTCCACGTGAGATCCCCATAGCCACCCTGACAAACCCCCAGGGCCAGGCTTTCTGGGCATCTCCGTTCTTCCTTCCATGACCCATGAGGTGCCACGTTGTGTCCATTCTCTTAGATCTGCAGCCCCTCCCTCCACACTGCCGCCGCCCAGGTGTGACTGATTGAAGATGGCCACTCTTATGTGTCACTGTCCCTACTTGTCACTGTCCCTGTTAAGCAGAGCTGCTTATTTCCCCCCTGAGTCTGGGCTGGCCTGTGACCATTGAACCAACAGAGTATATGGTGGCAGTGGTGAGCCGCTCTTGTTTTCTCCCACTTGGAATGTTTGCTTCTGGAACATTCCCTCTCAGAACCTAGCCGCGATGCCAGAAGCCCAAGCCACATGGAGAGGTCATGTTTGCGTGGCAGCAGACAGCCCCGGCTGAGTGTCCAGCCGGCAGCCAGCAACAACGGCCATTGTGGGTGTCTAACATAAGAGAGTCCCCAGATGACTGGGGTCCCTGTCGATATCACGTCGAGCAAGACTGTCCCTGCTGAGCCCGGTGAACCCCTCAAATCACCAGAGACAATGAAACAGTGGCTGCGTTGAGCCACTGAGTTTTATGGTGGCTTGTGACATAGCGGACGTACCTGAACTCCAGGCCCAAGACTTCATCGTCTCCTCTGGCTCAGAGGCAACCACACGCTCACCGACTGATGTCCCAGCCTCCACATCCGTCTATTGGCCAAAGCCGTTTCCCGCGCACAAGACTGATGATGTCCTGCTTCTGCTCAAAGCCTTCAATGGCTTCTCATTGTCCACAGAAGGAGGACATACCCCATGGGAGTACGCATCAGAATGACCGGGACGGCTTTTTCGAAACACAGATATTCCACTCGAGGGCTTGGAATCAAGGTGTCAGATTGTGGAAACACCGCTGGTGTGGTAGATGAAACGATTTGTCCACAGCTCTTCCTTGTCTACTTCTGAACGATTCACGGTGAGCGGAGGAGGCTCTCCCATACCCAGGAGGCAGGACTTGGCCGTGGGATTTATCTTGCCCCGTCGAATAGGGGCAGAGGTGACACGGTGCCAGTTCCAAGCCAAGGCCGTAAGAGGCATTTCGTATTTCCACCCCTCCCTCTCACACTTCTACTATTCACCATGAAGGATTTGCCCCAAATAGCCTTTCAGCCTGGGTCCCCAAATGAGAGATACGCAGAGCAGATATGAACCCAACCCCTAGTCTGGCTCAGCCAATTCTACTCAGATTCATCAGTCACCCCAGTTGGTTTTCAGACCTGTAGTGAGAAAAAGAAATCTTTGCTGTCATATGCCTCATGGACTCACTTGTTATGCAGCATTATTGCAGCCATATCTAACTAATGCATCAGGTGATTCTGAAGCATATGCCCGATTAAGAACCACGGGCCTACGGGCACCTGCCTGGCTCAGTCGGTAGAGTACGTGATTCTCAATCTCAAGGCCGTGAGTTTAATTTAAGCCTCACGTCGGGCATGGAACCTACTTAAAAAAAAAAAAGAACGACTGGCCAAAAGGATGCTTAGCCTGGCATTCAAGGCCTTCATCAGTCAGTCTCCCATTTCTCTCTCCGGCCTTATCATCTCACTTTCTCTTCTGGACCTGTCAGGACTCTGCATGCCAAAGCAGAATCTAACCTTGATTAATCCTAACAGAGGAGGGACTCACAGGTAGCTGTAAAATCAGACTGAGAAAATAGGCAGGAAGCAAAAAGTGTCAGGCAGCTGGGACCAGGGTCAGAAGACACATAGGTGAGAAACAGACCACCACTGGCTACCTGGACTCTGGGTGCTGGATCCTTAGGCCGCTGCTGGCAGGGTGGGCATCTCTGGCTCCCCCTGCTTCTCTGAAGGGGGAAGCATCCCATTGGCCCAGTCATGCCTTAGCCATTAGAAGAGAAAGAACAGATATATGACTCCTGAAGAGGATAGGGTCAGATGCTAGGGAGCCCAAATCCCCAACATCCCTTGAACCTTCATACTTTTTACAAATATAAAAACTCCTGAACCTGTCCTAGAACATACAAGTGCCCTGTTAATGTTTCTCAATAAATAGTAAAATATTCTAGAATATTCTAGAATATTCTAAAACATTGCTCTAGGCCATGAGTGAACTCAGGCCCTTTTGATTTCCCTTTCCCAATTCAGTGAGTTCAGATCCTTTCTTAGGGCAGCTCAAAATCTATCCCTTCCCTGAGGCCTCCCCCCCCCTCCAGGTGGGAAGTGGCATCCTCTCCTTGGCACTCCAACACACGTGGTCTGCCTGTCTTTTCTGAGCCGCAACTGGAGTCACTGATGAATTTGTGAGGCCTGAGGTCTTCCCAGGGCTGAGGCCAGTGCCTGGTGCCTGGTAGGTGCTTAGGAGACACTGGGAGGACACCGGAGCAGGGAGGCCTTTTGCCAATTGAGAAATTCCAGCGTCTCTCTATACCCTCAATGTATATATATATGCCTGGCCCAGCTTAGCACCTGCTGGTGCAAGGCCACAGTGCAAAGGGCCTCTGGGGTCGAAATCCCTCATTCCTCAGGTCGGTATTTCAAATAACCACCTCCAGCTTTTGAGCTGAGCACGTTGATTCTCCTGTTTGGAAGTGCTTTGCAATTTGGCAGCTCCAAGGGGTGCACCCTGGAGCCACAGTGGGTGAGCTCTGATCCAGAGAATGGAGGCTGCTGGGCCTGCCCCTGGGCCTTCTTTAACTCTGGCCTCACCATGAAAATCATTCCCGGCTTCAGGTTTCCTGGGCAAGTATGAAAGAGCTGCTGAGGCCGGTAGGTCCGCCCATGTCTCCTCGGACCCCTCTGCCTGACCCCGACGTGTGCCCTGAGTCCCGATAGCCAGAACCTGTGTCTCGTTGTTGGTGAGCTCCCTTCAGGCGACTGGAGAACTCGGCCAACACCCAGCAGAGTGAGGACATCGCTACCCCTGTTCCCTTGCTCCTCTGCAACTCTGAGGCATGACGCATACGTGTCCAGGGCACCCAGGTGGAAGGGAGCCCCCGTGACCCTCCGGCAGGTCTTTGCATGACAGCCCGTCCTTGCTTTGCTTGATGCCCTATCCTTGCTTGATGTCACATCACATCCTTGATATCAAATCCATCCTTGCTTGACCCTCCATCCTTTCTTGATATGACATCCTTGCTCAATACCCCAGGCTTGCTTGAGATCACTTCCCTGCTTTGCTGGCTATCACGGCCTCGATATCACAGGCTTGCTTGGGTATCTGTGCCCTAACTGATACTTTCCCTTCCTGGCCCCGCTTCCCCACCTCCTACACATCCCCTCCTCTTGGGAGCTGCTCCCGGGAACCCAACCTAAGAGAGTAGAAAGGGAGGGAGACCGCAGTGATAAATGTCGCCACTGTTGATTGACTGCCACTCCACTTCAAGATCCTTCGGTGCCTTCTGTCTTTCGTTATCTCGACAGCAGGGAATTTTCACCCCCGTTTTACAGAGGAAGAAACGGAATCTCAGAGAAGTTAAATAACCTGCCCAAGGTTATACGGTTACTGAATGTTGGGTCAAGATTTTCTCACTACTATATATATGTACTGCCTCCTGTTCGACAGAGGCTCTGTGTGTATCTGTAAGTAAAAACTTGAGAATAAAAGCCATAACCGTATGGCATGACCCAATAAACGCAGGGAATGACAGTGTCCCCCCACGGGGAGATGGGAGGTTGTGATCACTATGTTTTTGTCTATCGGGCATGTCTCCCCCTCTTCGCCGCACCTTTTTGTGACCTCAGACAGGGGTCGGCATGCCATCAGAATTTCTTTCCCCAGACCTGGCCCTTGATCTCAGGGGTGGAAGTTGGCTGCGATCAAAGCATAAGTTGACAGATCCCCTGTTCTGACATCCTCTGAGATACAGCCTCCAGATCAAGTCGTCCAGTCCTTTCTCCAGTCCTGTGGGGGGTTCCAGTGGAAGGCCCAAATGGCTCAGGGGAGTCAGCGCCTGGGGCTGCCACTGGTCAACAAGACACCTCACGTGATCTAGAAATTGGTACCGGGAGTGGCGTGCGGAAAGCGACCCAGCCCAAAAATACGGAATTGTTGGGTACGTAAGCCAATAAATTCCCCCTTAATTGTGTAAGCAGGGTTGAGTGGGATTTTTGCTCCTACTGCCAAAAGGCTCTCGAGGGATCTACACGTGAGAAGGGATGGAAAACCCCTCCTCAGGATGTAGCTTCCGTCAGCTACAGCCTTCTGTTTGTTCTTCTCTTCGTGTGCTTAACTCCTTTCCCGGTGCTTTTCAAGGTCACACAGGAGAAGGAATTGGGTGGTCAGCTCGGGCACGGAGTCACGTGGAGCATCCAGGGGCAAGCAGGCGGGGTGCAACATGGCGGAGGGGTGCACGGTGCGGCAGGAAGGCCATGGGCCAGGGGAAGGAGAGTTGGTTCTGGTAGCACCCCTGACTCACGGTGTGCCACTGGGCAAGATTCTCCCCCTCTCTGGGGCTCAGTTCCCCTTTTATAGAATGAGGGTGCATCTCTAAGGTCCCTTCTAGGTCTAACAAGGTCAGGTGCTTGGGGTACGCGTGAGGGCACGTGGCCCACATCACCTGCACAGACTGACAAGGTGGGAAGAGGCATCAGTGCCAGGGTGCTGAGTCCTTGTGAGCCTCTCTTTGAAGTGGGAGCCTAGAGATGCCACGTCCTGCTCTCCCCACATTCTCCTCTCCCGTCCTGCACCACGCCCATCACGGCAGAAGCGGCTAACCCCGCCCCAGCATCTCTGTCCGTATTTGTTTTAGAAATAGAAAGGCCACACAGTGAGAGCCTCCACTTTCCGGCCTCCCTTGCAGCTAAGTGTGGCCCTGCGTGCCTGGGATGCATGCACCTGCCCTCTGTTGGCGGGTTAGAGCACACACAGGGTGCCAAGATCCAGCTTCAGCCATGCGGGGTGGGCAGAGAGCCAGATGCAAGTGGCCTGGGCCCCTGACCCACTTGACGGAGTCCACTTGCCCTCCACTTCCAGACTGCTCCCCATCTTGGTGTTTTTTACATACACGGAAGAGCCTTCTGTCTTATCTAAGTCACTGTGCTTGGAGACACTATTCTTCCGGCAATTTACCCTGTGCCCTAACTGACACCTCTTCTCCCTGCTCACACTAAATTCTCAGAGGCCTCATCATCCAGGGCAGAGGAGCTAATCTCCACCATGAAGAGAGGGAAGGAAGGAAGGAAGGAAGGAAGGAAGGAAGGAAGGAAAGAAGGAAGGAAAGAAGGAAGGAAGGGAGGAAGGAAGGAAAGAAGCAGGAGAGGGAGGGAAAGGGACAGAAGCATTTATCAGACACTCATTCCATTCCAGGTATTTGAAAGCTTGAATTTTATCATTGGCAGCAAATACTCTCCATTATTTTCCTTGAAGTGACACGTGTTTCATTTACTGACTGCCAGGACTCAAGTCGGAATAACCGTGATTTCTCGGTTAGTTTTTTTTTTTTTTTCCTCAAAGTAAAAGCGGTGTTCAGTTAGGTCAGCTCACAACTCAGCCTACCGCGCAAAGACTTCTCCTTAAGACAATTACCGTATTTCAGTCTGTAGGAGGAACGTTTTATGCATTTGGTGACCGACAATATTAAAACGGCTGTCTCGAGGGTCAAGAAATTAACGCATATTAATCCATGTCCCCACCTCAAGGGCCTTCCTCAGTGATACTGTCTCTTTCTGTGTTGTTGTCGTTGTTAATGGTTGCTTATGTATTTATTTATTTTGAGAGAGAGAGAGAGAGAGAGAGAGCGAGCACTCGAGCCGGGGAGGGGGAACGAGAAAGGGAGAGAGAAAATCCCAAGCAGGCTCTCTACTGACAGCCCCATTTCGGGGCTGGAACTCACAAACCGTGAGATCAGGACCTGAGCCGAGATAAGAGTCGGACGCTTAACCACCCACGCCCCCCAGGTGCCCCTCGGTGTTTTATGTTAACTGTGAGGGAATCATGCTCCAGCATCAGTGGGTCTACCCACCATTGCTCCTACACCATTGGCGTGGAAAGGGAAAACAGCAGCTCAGGATCATTAGGAAAATAGTCCTGACCTTGCAGACCCCCTGAAAAGGTCCTAGGGAGACTTCCGGGCATTCTCAGACTGTGCTTCGATAACCCTCTGCCTTTTGCCATTCTGCTTTTTTAAATATATATATGTAAACACACATGCCCACACACACCCGGCGTCGTCTATCGTTTGATTTTTAAAAGGGCATTTAAATCTCAAAAAAGAAGAAGGGCGTCCTGTCAGAAGAAAGTCAAGTCCGTTAAACGGAATGCATTTAGATGTACGAACAACCCACTGCATTGTCCTCCCTTTTCTGGTTTTGCCAGGGCCAGGGGGCAGATGCTGGCAGGGAAAACTGAGGTTTGGAAACCGCCTCCAGCCGGACACACCCCTTCCTGTCCAGATGACAGAAATTAGGCCCTGAAGGGCGCGTGCGTGCGAGCGGGGCGGGGGCACACGGCAAGAAATGGTTCAAGAGAGCCGGGCCCTGGCTTTGCCTGCAGACAGGGCACTGACTGGCAGGAGGACCCTGGGTGAGCTGTCACAGCCACCTGCTCCCCCCCTCCCCCACCCAGGAGAGCTAGGAGCAGAGCGGCCCCGGTTCAAGCCCCCTCCGGGCCTCCACCAACCTCCCCGGTAACATATGCGTGGAAGTGGGATGTGTCTGGAGTGGGCAGAGAGAATCGATTTTATTCTTTAGCTAGCTCACCCTGCTTGGCCCCTGCCCAGCTCCTTTGCCCCCCACCCCACGCAATCTGGCATCTGCTGCCTGGGGGTCCTTCTCTAGAAGTCACACGTGCTCACATACCTCCCTATGGGCACAGCACACCCCTATGTGTCACCCCCACACACACAACTCACTCTCACTCTGGGGGTCTGTGACAAAGGAGAGCACCCACCTGGTGGGATGGGGAGGCGGGAGCTGCCCAGGTGTCAGCCTTGAGGTAGAGGTAGCCGGGACCCAGGACCGGATGTGCCGGTGAAGGAGCAAACCTGGAGGGGACGGGGCCTGAGCGGTGTGTGTGAATGTGCAGTTTAGGGGGTACCAGGCGCTCACCGCCGGGAAGGCAAGACCCGAATACAGTCAGATTTACCCTGGAAAACCCCCGCCGTGGCCCACGGAGTGGCCTATGTCGTTCTACGCGCTCAAACCTTCCCTCCAGGATGCCAAGCCAGTGGGCCTGAGGGGCAGATCTCCACCTCTTCTCCGAGGAGCTGGCTTCTGTGGCCGGTGGCGATTGTGAAATTTGAACCTAACTCAAAAGCTTCTAAAGTCTGGCGGATTTTAAGTCTGCAGCCGGCGAGGAGGAAACTACACATGTGTGGCTCTAGAGCTGACTCCAGAGTGGCGTTCTGGATTTGCTTGTCCTTGCTCGGAGGGGGACCGGCCCGACCTTGCAGGCTCAGTGACCTCCTCTGTTTTAAGGGCTAAATCCAAGTCCCGGTTCCAGAGCCACCTGCCTTGTCCCTCTCCCTTGGAACCACCAGGAGGGTGGGAGCCTGCTGCTCCCTGGGAGTCCTCCCGTCTTCTTCAAAAGGCGTGTCTCGCGTCCCTGAACACACAGGAACGAGGCTAATGTCCCCCCATGACGTCTACTCACTGCTAGTTGGGAGGCAACCCATGTCAAGGCATACCAGGTTAGTTGAAACTACTAATAAGAAACAGAAAAAATAAAATTAAAGCTAAAAGGACTTCCATGTCGAGGCAAGAGCTGCCCTCCGGGGGGCACCTGGGTGGCTCAGTCGGTTGAGTGTCTGACTTCGGCTCAGGTTGCGATCTCACGGTTCGTGGGCTCGAGCCCCGCGTCCGGCTCTGTGCTGACAGCGTGGGGCCTGGAACCTGCTTTGGATTCCGTGTCTCCTTCTCTCTCTGTCCCTCCCCCGCTCACACTCTGTCTCTCAAAAATAAATAAATGTAAAAAAAAATTTTTTTTAAAAAGAGCTGCCTTCTGCTTCATAATGGTCGATAAATCCGGGTGTACTCAGGCAGTTTCCCCAGAAGCAGGACCCCCTTGAGGGAGGAGGAGAGAGCAGGAGTGATGTCTGCTGCCTCCGGATAGAGCAGGGAGAGGGGTGCTGGATGATGTGGTCAAGAAGGAGCAAGACCCCATCGCCTCCAGAAATTTCTGTTCAGGGATCCCTGCCGTCGTGGAGGGGGACAAGTGTGGTCAGGGATGGAACTCATATTCTACCCCCAGGCTTTCTCAGACAAATGGAATCACCAGTTTGGAAGGGGATAGAAACCACGTCGGACCAAGGAGCCGGAAATAGGGTCACGATGATGGCAAGATAGTACAGTGGGTAACATCACGGGCTTTGAGCACCCAGCCCGTTGCCTTCAAGTACCCACAGCTCTGCTTACTAAATGTCCTTGGGCAAGCTACCTCCAGCCCACCCTCTGCCCCGGCTTCCTCATTTGGAAAACGGAGATGACAATCACTTACCACCTCACCAGGATGTGGAAGGATTCAAGGAATTAATAAAGATACAGCCCGAGAAGCGTGCCTTCTAATAAATTCCTATTCTGGGCCGTCACCTTCAGTGTCGTATCCTGATGAAACACAAGGGTTTCATTGGCCAGCAGGACCCACATTCCTAGCTTACTTGTCTTGCCTAGAGAATATCATACAACCCCTCCGAGCCTCAATTTCCTTATCTGGGAACCAAAACGACTGCCTTGAGCCTTATCATGAAGAGAAATGGAATTATGGAAGTAGTTACTCCCTAAACTATAAATGGCATCCTCTAGGATTGTGCAGTGCACGATCCAGGCAACCATACATAGCAGCCCTGATGACGAACATAAAGCAGTTGATGTGTTGTGCCTCTGTCTGTGTAAGCTTACATATCAAACCATCGACTTCAGCTCATTCTTTTCCATGCATCTTCCTCCATCCTTACAGTGGACATCAGCACGGAGGAAGAACTGCCATCCCCAATCTGCAAGTGCCTCTGCCCTCAACAAAAGTTTCCAGCAAGAAATAGCCCAAGCCCTGCTATATTGCAGGACCAAACCCCACGGATCAGCTTCCAGAGTGTGAAGCAACTCACAGCAGGATAAGGAGAAGAAAGGCCGAGACAGCAGGGACTTCTTCCCGGTCAGAAGGTCCCTGGGGAAGGTCTTGACTCGCATGTCTTGAAGGAAGGAGGGTGGTCACCCCTGGGTGATAGTGGCAATGTCCGCAAAGGTGAGGAGGGGCATGCTTCCGCAAACACGGCCATGCTGTCTCTCCTGGTGGCCCTTTTACGTGCACCCAGAGTGGGGGTGAGGGCGAAGGCAGGGAGAGACTGGCAGACTGGCCCTTTGTCCCGTCTCCTGCACCAGTCGGTTCATCCACTTCAAATGGGACAGCTCAGGGGGAATCCTGAGTGACACCATTTTTCTATTACCCTTCATTACCGCCACTTAGATCTTTTATTTTATTACAAACATTCTTTAGCCCAGGCACGGGCTGATCTCCTAATTGGAGCTGCCGTTTCCACCCCCACCCAGATCAAAGCCTCCCTGTTTGTTTGTGGAGGACGGAGGATGAACCGTCTTGCCGGCCTTTGAACATGAAGGCCCCTTTGTCTTCCAGCTGAAGTCATCCCTGGCCCCAGGCAGGGAGGAGGCTGGGGGAAGGCCGCCTCTGTAGCCTGGCCAGAGGCTTGGACCAGAGCTTGAGTGGAGGGACAGCTTTCACAGCGAGGCCCCGAACCCCCTGCCTGCCTTGATGTGGCAGGGGGTGGGGGGAGGGGACTCAAACTGGTGGCCCCGGGGAGCGTCTTATTTGACCCCCATGATGATTTTTGATATGAATACTAATTCAAATATTAAATGATTTTTAAAATAGACCAGATACTCAAGTATTCCTTAAATCAAGTATTTTCCTTCTAATTTCTCCTTAAAAATCAGATGATCTGGCAATATTGGGTGTCTATAACTGAAATGAGATAACCAGTTTTCTGAAGGTTTTTCCTGATCCTTGGGGCATAGGGGTTTTCAAGTCTCTTCAGGTACCTTAAAAAATAATACTAACCTGTTGCTGTAAAGTATCGATTCCCCTGAAGTTCCTTCTTATGCATCCCTGGGCCTGCAGGAACCTCTGCGTTGCCGTTGGAGATGGTAGGGGGTGGTGAGGAAATAATTGTGCCCATTTTACAGATGAGAAAACTGAGGCCCTGTGCCATTCAAATAGCCAGCCTGAGGTCCCCCCAGAGGTTAATGATAGACGCAAAGAATCAAGAAGTACAAGACACAGGGAATTAGCACTTATCTGTCCTCTTCCATTTGGATATTTTGGTACTATAGCTATTTTGGAAAAGAAACAGCCCCAAAGGCGCCTTCCTATACGTAGGGATGTGTGATGTTAACACTAAAGGTCTATTACGTTCAAGGAGCAAGACATTACCCACTCTTCACAAAGATCCTATGAGATGGTTACGGTTTCTACATTTTACAGTTGAGAAAACCAAGGCTTTAGGGGCTCCAGAACTTGTCCGAGTTTACACAGTGGGGCCAAGGGATCCACCCCCGTCTGCCTGGCTCAAAACCCAGTAAGCAGCCTTCATTCCCAGTGCATCGTGAGCTGGGTGATTAGTCTCAGAGCCTTGGGTTTTCCTATACAACACGGGGGCCACCTGCTCAGAGGACAGCTGTTTCACCCAGGGCTAGACTTCCTTCCCCTGACCACCACGTCCTCCCTTAAAACAGCCAGTTGGACCAGTGGGAGACACCTGACCCCAGCTGGACCCATCAGCTCCTTCCTCCTGGGGAGTAGGGACTGGGATCCAGTCTGTTAAACCATGCTGGGGCTGACCAAGACTGGACCACAGGCAAGCCGGATGATGCAGTGTCCCAAAGGAAAGAAGGATGAAATTGACGTGCGGGGAGAAATAGACACAGAGGCCAGATGGCCCCAGAGAGCCAGGGAGAAACCTGCTGAGGTCCAGTCCACCCCCAGCCCTTGCCCTTGGCCGTCACCCCGTACCCTTCCTGTGGAGCGCCATTTTATGTTTAAGGTGATTTGAGAGATTATCCGCTCCCACAGCGTATAATCCACAACGTAAATCGTAAGACAGATCTGGGTTCTAATCCCACCTTTGCCCCTGGCTGTGTGCTTTCAGACACAGTATTTTTTATTGACTTCAGTTTCTCCTTTATAAAGTGGGAGCAATAGATCCCTACCTCACAGGGCTGTGGGGAGATTCAAAATATGTAATGTCCTTGGAAATTCTTGCCCATAGTGCCCGATACAGCAGACCCTCGGCACCTGGCTCGTGCTTTGATCACCTCTGCACCTTTGATCACTACGATATTACACAGATTCCGAGGTAGGGAGAATGAGCAGTAGTTTCAACCCCCTCTTGACTGTTCTACTTTGCAGGCTATTTACAAACTGATTTTCATCATCTGTTGACTTCTTTCCACCATGGGTTTCTGCCTGCTTAAGAAAGAATTGTTTTATCTTTCCTTTAATTTCATTTTAATGTTTATTCATTTTTGAGAGCGAGAGAGAGAGCGGGGAAGGGGCAGAGAGAGAGGGAGACACAGAATCTGAAGCAGGCTCCATCCAGGCTCCATCCAGGCTCCTAGCTGTCAGCACAGAGCCCGACGCAGGGCCCAAACCCAAAAACTGAGATCATGACCTTGAGCCAAAGCTGGACGCTCAGGCACCCCGGAATTATTTTATCCTTGGCTAAAACTCCTGCAGTTGTGAAGGCAGAGGCGCTCACAGTGAAATCATGGACGGCAGCTGTGAATTTTACTCCATGATCTCGATGTGTAAAATAAAGTCCTTATTTTGGTTTTCTAAAATCAAATTAAGATTCCAAGCACTCTCCCAGCAGCCTGACTAGACACGGGGTCCTGATCACTTCTGACAGGTCTCCAGCCCAAGGCAGAGCCTGACAGCCCTGCAGGGCCCACCCACCCCCTCCTCCCCCCCTCCTCCCCCCACCCCTCCTCCCTCCACCCCCTCCTCCTCCCACCCCCTCCTCCCCCCTCCTCCCCCTACCCCTCCTCCCTCCACCCCCTCCTCCTCCCACCCCCTCCTCCCCCCTCCTCCCCCCACCCCCTCCTCCCCCCTCCTCCCCCCACCCCTCCTCCCTCCACCCCCTCCTCCCCTTACCCCCTCCTCCCCCCACCCCTCCTCCCCCCACCCTTCCTCCCTCCACCCCCTCCTCCCCCCACCCCCTCCTCCCCCCTCCTCCCCCCACCCCTCCTCCCTCCACCCCCTCCTCCCCTCACCCCCTCCTCCCCCCACCCCTCCTCCCCCCACCCTTCCTCCCTCCACCCCCTCCTCCCCCCACCCCCTCCTCCCCCACTCCCCCAAGGCTGCACCTCTGCCGCCTTGAGCCTCACCTGGGTGCAGCACCTTTTCGAAGGCCCGGGGCCGCGATCCAGCCAGCCCAGGTGTAGCCATGTCACTCAGAGGGACTGCCACAGCCTTCTCCCCTGGTTCTGTCCTTTAGGGACCTGAGAATCCCATACATCCCTTTCCTCTCTCAGGGCATTTCGTTTTCTTCTCATGACCTCCTCTCCCTAAATTAACCTCTCCCACTCAGAATCACTCTTCTCTCTCTCCTTCCCTCTGGAATGATCTAGAACAGTGGTTCCCAAAGCATGGTTCTGGACCAGGAGCATCTACATCACCTGAGAATTTGTTAGAAATGCAATTTCTTGGAGCTTAGCAAAGCATGTTTTGTTGTTGTTGTTTGTTGTTTATTTTGAGAGAGAGAGACTAGGAGAGAGGCAGAGAGAAAAGGGAGAGAGAGAATCCCAAGCAGGTTCTGAGCTGTCAGCACAGAGCCCAATGCGGGACTTGAACTCATGAACCATGAGATCATGACCTGAACTGAAATCAGAAGTCAGATGCTCAACCCACTGAGTCACCCAGGAACCCTGGCAATCCATGTTTTAGCCAGGCTTCCAAGAGATTCTAGCAAATGCTAAAGTTTAAGAACCACTCATCCTGTATAATCCTCTTTGTGAATTTATAAGTTTAAAACCAAAGGCCGAGAAGGTAGGGTGTCTTGAGACAACTTCAGGTTCCAGTACATGCTACATAGCATCCTCCCGTCTGGTGAGCAAACAATAAACACCTGAGCCCTGGGCTAGGGCACGACAAAGGCCTCGGCTGGCATGTATGGTAATGTGGGTTGTGCACTGCACAACTCCAGGGGGCACCAGCCACATAAGCTACCATGTGAATGAACCACATGGTGGCCAGGTGGGGAACATCAAGGGTCCAAGGAGCATCAGCCTTGTGTTCTTTTGAAAAAGTAGGTTTTGGGGATTCAATCTCAGACAAGGGGTTGTTGGGAAGATGGGAAGAAAAACGGTGCAAAGCCTGAACTCAGCCCTAGGGGGCGCTGTCTATGTGGCCAACCCACAGGACAAGCCTTAAACACACGGTTCAGAGGGTCTCAAACTCCAATGCCTGCAGGAGCCAGGCTGGCGTGCAAACAGGCAGGAGGCTGGGGAAGGGAGCCGATATAAAGAGATGCAGGCACCACCCTGCCTCAGCCACTGCTGTCACACGGGATGCTGGCCTCAACCTTGTCAGATCTTCCCTTTTTTTTTTTTTAAACCAGAAAGCCAACTTTGACATGAAATCTCCTGGAATCTCTTTGAATATTACAAACAGATTCCGATTTTTAAAAACCCCTTTATATTGTATCCAGAATATATAAATTACCCTCAAAGCCTAATTAAAAACAAACTGAACGAAAGATGTGGACACATCACCAAAGACAATACACAGATGGCAAACAAGCACACGAAAAGATGTTCGACACCGTTAGTCATCACGGAAATGCAAATTAAAACCACACGAAGATAACACTAGGCACCTATTCGCATAGCTAAACTCTTAAAAAACAAAAACAAAAAACAAAAAAAACTGACAATACCAAGTGCTGGCAAGTAGGTAGAGCAACCAGAACATTCTTGCATTGCTAGAGGGAATGCAAAACAGTACCACTATATGGCAAGCAGTTTGGCAGTTTCTTATAAAGTTAAACGTACGCTCAGCTGTGCAGCCCAGCAACCCAACTCCTTGGGGTTACTCAAGAGAGAGAAATATTTATGCTCTGGGCACCTGGGCGGCTCAGGTGGGTAAGTGGCCAACTCTTGGCTTCAGCTGAGGGCACGATCTCACAGTGTGTGGTTTCGGGCCCCTGGTCAGGCTCAGTGCTGTCAGCATGCAACTTGCTTGGGATTCTCTCTCTCTCCCTCTGTCTTGCCCCGCCTCCGCTCTCTCTCTCTCTCTCTCTCAAAAATACATAAATAAACTTAAAAAAGTCTACGTCCACACAAAAATCTGGAAGGATATGTTTATGACAGCTTTGTTTGTAATCACCAAAAACTGGAAATAACCCACGCGTCCCTCGACCAGGTGATGGATAAATACTGGTACATTCAATGAAATGGAACACCAATCAGCAATAAAAGGAATGAACCACCTACTCATATGCATTCTGCTAAGTTATAGAGCACTGAATCAAAAGACCCCTCCGTGTAAGGTTCCATTTCTATGACATTCTGGAAAAGGCAAAACCATAGGGACAGAAAACAGATCGGTGATTGCCAGGGGCTGGGGATGCAGGCAGGGATAGATCGAGAAGGGCATTCTGGGTATTTTGGGGAGCGATGGAGATTATCTATATGTCGCTGTGGTGACAGTTGGTCAAAACTCACAGCACCGAATACCGAAAAGGGTGAATTTTCCTACAGAGAAGTTATACAATAAAATTACACCTCAGGAAAAAGCATACCTTAATAAAACATGAAAAATAAAATAAAAATCACCCTGTGGGCCAAACAAAGCAGCACTATGAGTGGCACCTGTGGAATCCCACAGGTGGCCGGGACTGCCCGGGCATCACTGGGGATACAAGGAAGTTTGGAAGACCCAGCCCCTGTCCTCAGGGGACAGAGCTGCAGGAGACAGACCTTACACCCAGCTCCTCAAGGACAGGCCTTTCTCCTGCTCTCTACTTGGGGTTGTATGTAAGATGTCAAAAGAAACTTCCTTACCTAAAATGTTTTCGAAGCTCTTGGCGTCCTGGAAACAGAGACGAACCTAAGTATAAAGACCCCAGTGTGAGCTCACCTCTGCCTCTTATCCGCTGCGCATCCTGGGGTCCTTCCTGGGCCTTGATGTCCATTTCTCCACAGTGGGAAACGGGCCCCACCTTACCGTCTGTCCTCCGAGGCCTCTAGGAGACCCAGTGAGACAGGATAATGGAAGGGCCCCGGCTCTGTGAGGGACAGAGACGGGCAGGAGTGCGGGGAAAGGATCCTGAGGTAGGGAGCACCGATGAGTAACGAGCATCCCCAAAGATACCCATCCTCCAGAGTAACCAGGGAAATGCCGATGAGAACAGCAGCGAGGGACTGTTTCCTGTTCCTCAGACGGGCGAAAATGAAGCTAATACTGAGCGTTGGCCGGGGTAGCAGGGGGGACGTAAACGGGCTCAGGGAACTTTTTGTTCAGTCTTCAACCCGAGCTGCCTGTTGGCATCTCCCGGGCAACTGCCAGCGATCCTGAAGCCCAGGTGAGACCCGACCAACTAAACGCAATCTCAGCGGTGGCACCAGCATCAGAATTCAATAATATTAAAATAGGTGCTTTAAAGATGAAACAGACGTCAGTGTACGTATATATGCACACAAACGCGTATTTACACAGAGGTTTAAGGGAAACGTGTTTGAATGCCTGTTGCCAGAATTCCCCTCCTCCACCTCATTAACATTTTGCTCGGGTCCAAAGTAATGGGTTTTGGAGGGAGTCTAGACTCCGTCCCCGGGATGAATCCTGACTGGTCAAAACTCCTCACGGCAATGGTGTCCTCTGGCCAGTGAGAGGTAAGGGGTGAGCTGGGGGTGCTTCCCGCAGGGGGTCTATGGCCCTCGAAGAGAGACACATGAGAGAAAGCTGGCCGTCTCCTCCTCCCCACTGGATAGTGCCCATGGGCATGCAATCCTGCAGCCATCTTGAGGCCATGAGGATGGCCGAGCCAAGAGGTCACGCTGACGCTAGGAACAGTGGAGGGAACAGAGGGACAGAAGCGAGTGCGCGAGAGACTGTGGACCCACCATGGAGCTACCCTGTCCCTGGGCTTCTCTTGTGTGAGATAATAAATGACCTGGTGGTAGAAATCTCTAGTTGTTGGGATCTCTGTGCCTTAAAACTGGCAGCAATTCCGTGGCCTCCGAAGCAGAGGTCCAAGAAAGCTGAGCAGCCAGACTGCGGCTGATGACAGGTACCTGGCTGAGCGGGACTTGCAAGCCCTTTGCAGACCTGGCCTGGCCTGACCACTTCCCAGGACTCGAGACCTCTGGCTCCACGAAGCTGCCTATGTCCAACTCATTCGGATCCTATACCTTTAGGGGGATGGGTGGGTGTATCGAGTCACGGTCTTCCGGGAGCTCGCAGGTGACCGAAGGCCCAGAGTTCTCTGAGGCCTCACCTTCCTGGGGGTGAGGCAAGACCAGTTTGAGTTGCCTCTGGCCTCACAGACCCGGCAGGGAGGTACAAGAGAGCAGGAGGGTGATTTCAAGGCCCAGGCTCCATAAGGAAACTGAGGGCCACCCAGTTGGAGGGCAGAGCTGCTAGGAAAACAGCAGTACAAGGCCTCAGCCACAGAGCTGTCTTCACTCCCCTGGGCCGCAGGCCTCCTGCACCGAGAAGGCTAGGATGTGCACCCAGGAAATGCCCTGGCTTCCCGGTCGCCTCCTAACTGGGAACCCACAGAGTTGCTGCCAGCCAAAAGCCTGCCCAGCTCCCATGCCAGAGGGCACCCAGCCCTGCCCCTGAGGTGCCCGGTCACGGCAAGGAGCAGGACAGAGCTCGAGCTCCTGGCCTGGAGGATTTA
Source organism: Neofelis nebulosa (assembly GCF_028018385.1). Taxonomy (NCBI): domain Eukaryota; kingdom Metazoa; phylum Chordata; class Mammalia; order Carnivora; family Felidae; genus Neofelis; species Neofelis nebulosa. The sequence goes on along the minus strand of NC_080798.1, from coordinate 28,788,024 downwards.
GGCCACACGGAGGCAGAACGTCCAAAGCAAAGTGATTCTGGCACACTGGACCTCAGTTTCCTCATCTGCAAAATGGTAACAAATACCATGAACATCACAGGCCTTTTGTGAGGCTTAAATGATTATCACACATCAGGCACATACGTGGTTGGTGCACAGAGACGCCGGTTCCCGGCAGACCCCCATTCTCGGCAGCCAGTAACCCAGGTGACACGTCAGACGGGTTCCTGGGAAGCTGTGCTCCCTGTCTCCTTTGCCGATTAGCCGTGCCCGGAACTGGGAGAAAGGCCTTTGTCCCAGCCATCTGTTCTTAAAGGATAACCACAAGGAACGCAGGAGAGAACGGGGACCCGGGCTCATCCTCATCTGGGCACCAGGGGACCAAACACGGAGAACAGGGCAAGAACAGGTGTCCTCAAGTAGCTGAACAGAGGAGCCAGGAGCAGGGAAGTGGCTGTAAGGGGCCTTGAGGATCCAGCAGGAGCCCGGAGGCTAGATTTAAGAGTCGGTTATAAATAGCAGCTAAAAACTGCCCGTGACACATTAGCCAGGCTCCTGCACGAGCTCCGTGGGGAACTGTATTTATCTCCATTTTTCACACGGAGAAGCTGAGGCCCCAGGGCTCACACACGCACCTACTAAGTGACCAACCTGGGTCTCAAACCCCAGTCCCCAGAGTCCTCTGGATTAAGGTCCCAGCTCTGCCGCTAACTCACTAAGGGAGCTCAGGAGAGTCCCTGCTCCTCTCTGGGCCTTGGTTTCCCCACACTGTTGATGACGGGAAGGCCTTCCCCGTCCTAAAGCCCCAGATCCCAGGACTGCATGGTGGGCCAGCACCAGCTCTCCCTCCCCTTTGGGACTAGCCACTCCCACGGGGAACCCTCCAGCCATGCTTTGGCACTGATCCCCAGACCGTCCTGCCCTGGGCAAACAGCAGCCAGGACCCCCTGCCCCTGGGAGTTACCCCAGCTCTGAGCGCTCAGCTTTCTGGAAGAATGACCCCATTCTTCTCACTCATGGCTGTCCCCAGCGATGCCCCCAGGCCACTTCCTCTCCCTGCCCCTGGAGACAATGCCCCAGGCCCAAGCAAGACCCCTGCTCCCCTCCCAGTCCCCCCCCTGCTCCACACACCCCGGCACACACACCCTCACTCTCCCCAGGCTTTCGGTATCAGGCATCTGCTGCCCTTCTGGAATCTGTGTCAGGCAGAGCAGGGGCGGGCAGGCCTCCAGCCTCAGAGGCCCAGGGCCCCTGCGTGCCCTCTGGACCCCCCAGGGTCTACCCAGGTTGCTTGGGAAACCATTTCAGGTCATTTGAGATGATTAGGAGTCTTAACTCCGTTCTGAGCTAACCAACATGAAGAAACAAACCCCTGCCTGTCAAAGTCTGGCCGAAAGAGCTCTCCGGGGGGCCTGGGAGTGGAGGCCCACCTCTCAGGGGCTGGCTCTTCTCCGCTGCCTTTTCATTCAGCTCCACAAACATTTATCAGGGGAGCTCCTACTGGGCTGGCATCAGCGTCTGGGGAGGTTAGAGGGAACGGGTGGGTAGTGTGGAAGAGAGAGGAACCCCAAGAGGGAACAGCCAATTGTGTCCTCTGTTTCTGCGTGGTCCTAGGTTGGAAAGGAAGGACCCAAAATGCTGGCCATCACTCTCTCTTGGGAGGCAGACATTCTCATTGTCCTTCCCTGGGTGTTCCAATTTAGTGCCATGAGCAATTATGACTTTAAAATTGGACGACAAGGGTGCCTGGGTAGCCCAGTCGGTTAAGCGTCCAACTCTTGATCTTGACTCAGTTCATGATCTCATGGTTCATGAGTTCGAGCCCCGAGTCCGGCTCTGCGCTGAGCGGGGCCTGCTTGAGATTCCTTTTCCCTCTCTCTCTCTGCCCTTCCCTCACGCATGCTTGCTCGCTCGCTCTCTCTCAAAATAAATAAATAAACTTTAAGAAAATGGAGGACGGGGCGCCTGGGTGGCTCAGTCAGTTAAGCGTCCGACTTCAGCTCAGGTCATGATCTCACGGTCTGTGAGTTCAAGCCTCACGTCGGACTCTGGGCTGACAGCTCCGAGCCTGGAGCCTGTTTCGGATTCTGTGTCTCCCCCTCTCTCTGCCCCTCCCCTGCTCGTGCTCTGTCTCTGTCTCAAAAATAAATAAAAACATTACAAAAAATTAAAAAAAAAAAAAAGAAAGAAAATGGAGGACAAAGGTTTGCGGGCTTGTATTTCTCCAATGTAGATTTATTGGAGGTGGCTATAAAAGTTATTCTGCTGCCTGTAAAAATTCAGACAAAAGTGTAAACAGTAAAGAAAGTGAAACATCACCCATAATCACTGATTGGGCAGGAGAAATCTTGTCCTGCGTTTTCTGGCCCACAGCAACATAAGGCCTCAGGAACCAATGTGGCAGGGGCCTGACTGTGACCTCCCTCCCACCATGGGGCTCAGGCCCGGGCCAGTGGGGTGCTGTGAGCCTTGGCTTCCCTAAGTCTGTGCTCCTCAGAACCACCTCCCAGGGGAGGTAGGGAGCTCCCCACCAGGAGAGGAGTTTAACAAACACTGGCCTGTGCCTTCTCCTGATGCTAGGAGGCACACGTTCCCAGACATTGGCCATCATGCAACAGTCAAATTTCACCCAACTCTGGCTTATCAATTTGATACTGCCAATTTTTAAAATTTGTGTCTTATGCCAAGCAAGGATTTTTTTAATGTTTATTTAGGTATTTTGAGAGAGAGAGAGAGAGAGAGAGAGACGACCGTGCATAAGCAGGGGAGGGGCAGAGAGAGAGAGAGGGAGAGAGAGAATCCCAAGCAGGCTCTGCTCTGTGAGCCCAGAGCCCGACACGGCAATCAATCCCACGAACCGTGAGATCATGACCTGAGCCAAAATCAAGAGTCAGATGCTTAACTGACTGAGCCACCCAGGTGCCCCCACGCAAAAGGATATTTAAAAAGAAAATCAGCAACTATGCGTTATCACCACAACGTCATAAAAGAGTGGATATTTAAACAGCAAAAGTGGGAAGGACTAACTCTCAGAAGAAAAAGCTTTATGAAAAACTCAGGGGCGCCCGGGTGTCTCAGTCGATTAAGTGTCCAACTCTTGATCTCAGCTCAGGCCTTGATCTCAGGGTCACGAGTTCAAGCCCTGCACTGGGCTCCGCACTGGGAGTGAACCCTACTTCAAAAAGAAAAAAACCAAAACAAAAGTCAGTAAACTGCCTCCGCTTGCTTTATCTTGCCGTGGGGGACGCAAGCCTTAGAGGAAGCACTACAGCGTGGAGCCACCCCTTTCTTTGGGCCTCGGTCCTCCCATTTGTCTAGCATTCTTTCTGCGTAAAGTTTCTGAGTCCCTTCACCCCGCTATGATTTTTCTCTCGTCTTTTTTTTCTCTTTTCGGTGACAAACTGTGTTGTCCCAGCGATCACCTTCCAACATACTGTACCTAGCAGGTTGTTTGAAAGTGCCAGCACCTGGACAGACCAATAGAGTGACAACCAGGCAGGAGCAAACGGTGACACGTTCACGCACAGGAGGGGGCAGAGAGCTGGAAGGGAGGGAGAGGGAAGGTGATAGGTTGAGGGAAAGGCAGAACCCACTGGGGGTGACAGCCTCTGTGATGCTCTAGAAAGAGGTGTAAGGTGTAGAAGAGGCCGTGAGAACATTCCCAGAGGTAGAGTCATTTTCTAGATGGTCTTTCTGAGCATAGAAGCCAGATGATGTCTGCCAGCGAGGTTGGTTCACAGGAGGGGCCCCACTAGGAACCCCACATGGGGAATGGAAGGAGGGAGAAGATTCTCCAGCTTGCCTAAGTTACCTGGCACCGTTGTTCCCCCAGGAACTCCATGGGACACACTCTGAATGCCCCCAGCCGAAGCCTATCCTCCTGGGGCTGAGGTCTCATTAGGAACGCAGGACGGGAGCCAAGAAGCTTCCAGTCCCTACTTGTGCCTTCAGCACCCTCCTCTCCTTCAGCACCCATGCACGCTCTTCCCAGGGTCTCCCCATCCGAAAAATCTGGCCACCCAAATCAGGGGGAAGCACCGGGCGGTGGAAGTCAGGGCCAAAGGGGGTCTGGATCCTCTCATTCATCCCTCACAGGGGGAACTGAGGCCGGAGGAGTAAAGCCAACCCCATGCCAACAAGTTAGCGGCTGAACCAAAACAATAATATTTCTATCCCTAATAATAATGATGATGATACATGTGTGTTGAATCCCAGTCCCCCGTGTCTCACTCCAGGATGTAAGCTGCAGGAATGGCTATTGGAGCTGGTGGACTTTCAGATCCTGTGGCCTGAGGTGAGGAAGAACCTGGGAAGAGAGGAGCTTCGGGCGCCTCTCGGATCGTCCCACGTGGGCGCCCTCACCGACGGGCGAAGCTGAGTGCCTCCCGACGTGGACATTTCTAAGCGGTTAGATTTTCTCTTCTTCCCAACCCTCCGCCCCACCCCCACCCCTCCCCGCAAATGGATAACAGGAAACAGCCAAAGCTTCTTAACTTTTCTTTAATCTTCCCCTCTCTGGCAAACGGAAAAATCAAACGGTAATTGTCTGGGTGATCTCATTATTGTCAACAAAATCCCCGCCTTGAAGTCAGAATCCGCTGAAACGCTGACACATTAGACACAAAAGGAAACCGTGCTTGCATCTTGTTCAATAAATAAATAAGGCTGGCGGGAGCTCGGCGCGGGCCTGGCACGCGGAGGGGCCGGGCTGTCGGAAATGCCGGGACGCCAGGCAGAGCGGTAGGACCTGGGAACCGCGGCCTCCGGGAAAGACGGGGGCCGCGGGGGTGGACGTCCTACCCCTTCTGCCTGTGTCAGTCCAGGCCCCGGCGGCAAACAGATGGCATCTTCCAGAGGGACGGCGAGGGGACTTTGTGACGGGGCCATGCACGCGGGAAGGGGAACGGACGTGGGCCGCGAGGCACCCTGAGAGGACCGAGCACCAGTGGTGAGCGGTTACCCCAGGGAGGCCCGAAAGGACTAGGATTCGGAGCAGGTACCAGAACCCAGAAGGGGTGAGCTCTGGAGAGGCCGCCAGGTAGGAGCTGAGGCCTGGCAGAGAGAGAAGCAGGGAATGAACGGCTTGACTGATCCCTGGGTGCCACGTCCCGTTAGCCAAACATAAGCCAAAGCGAGGGGGGGGGGGGAGAGACATCCCATCCCCCATGGGACACCCCCCGTGGCATGCCACACCCGGGCCAACCTCAGCCCCTGCGCCCCAGAGATGGGAAGCCCACCCTGGCCTCCCCCTGCAGGCAGCCCATCCACGTTTGAAACATTCCACACTCCAGTTCCCGGCAAAACCAAGTTCAGGGAGTGGGGAGCAAGGCACACACATACTAGGGGGTGAGCTGTAGTTTAAGGTCAGGAGGGGGAGTCTGGGAAGGCCGGGGCACAGCTGGCTAGGAGGCCTGCTTCCCTGGTCAAGGCAGAAAAAAATAAGGGTATCTCCCGTTTGATCCCCTTTTGATGCCTCCTGGTCTTGATTTTTCTGCCCTCGTATCAGAATCCTAAAAAAAAAAAAAAAAAAATGTCACGGCAACAGATTGCTGATCACCCTTATGGAAAACGAGATACTTTAGGGGACTGAGGCATGATGAGGGTGTCACCTCCCTGCTCCCTTCCTCTCTGGGACGTTGCAAGCTTGCGGGGATAGGCCAGGCCCGAGGAGAGGTCCCACGTCCTGCTTGCACACAGGGCTCGGTGTTGACTTTGTGCCCTCTGACCTCCATTTCGCTCTGCCCCGCGAGGCAGCCGTGGAGGGGGTGGTGGGAGGGACAGGCATCCGGAGACCCGAGTTCCCACCTGCCTCTGCCACTTCCTGGTTGTGTGACCCTGAACAAACCTTTCCCCGCTCTCAGCCTCAGTGTCCCCATCTTACAAGGGAAGGACACTTTGATTTGGATCTCCACCAGCTTAAGGCCCCAACGTGGAGAAGAGTGCCCTCCCTCACTCTGCAGAATCCCCCTCCCTCCCCCAACTCCCTTCTATCCAAAAAGGAGCCGCTGGCTGCTTCTATACTGAAAAGTCTCATCTTATTTTTTGTGAAAAAATTCCCGCGAGCGCTTTGGATTTTTGCAAAGAGCCTCTTGCGTGTTTCACATTTGGCAATTTGCAGACAGCGCCCCCTGTCTTACCTGCTCAGCCGGAGCCCGTGCAGAAGGAGTGAGGGAGGACCCAGGCATCCCTGACCCACTCCTCAGCCCAGAGACTTTCCGGATCCCCCCCCCCATCCCTCCTCCCTTGTGCCATCGCTGCATGTCTTTGGCAAGATGGTTCACCTCTCTGAGCCTCAGTTTCCTCATCTGTAAAATTGGGGTACTCATAGTAACTACATGACTGACAGTACGTATAGCACTGGCTTGATGCCTGGCTCACGGTCTGTCCTTCTGTCTGTCCACAGACAGCTACTGGGTTACCAGCCTCAAGTTCTGCCCTCCTGGGAGGCTTGGTGCACTTGGATTTCCTCTGCAAAACCAGATGGTTCTGACGCTTGCCCGTCCAGTCCCTACCTGGGCCTCCCACACGCCATTCCCCGTCTTCCTTCTCATACACCAGCAGGAAAAATCCTCCCCGGGAGACTATGGAAATGAGGCTGAAAAGCCTTCTACAAAATGCAAAGGACCTCATGCTTCTAAGGAACTAAGAAAATATGTTTATCTTTTCATCTATCTATGCCTTGTCACCTTGAACAGGTTCTAAACTCTTTGAGGGTAGAAAATAAAGGCAGGAAACTAATGTTTATTGAACACTGTGGGAGACACTGAGTTCTCCCCGGTACCTGGTTCACTTTTCCTCCCCAAACATACAGAAAACTGTATATCCCAATGTCCTTGTTGTTAGATGAAGCCATGTAAGTAGTTCTGTGCAATTAATTGAGGGCAAAAGGGCTCTTCCCAATTCCTTAGCTAAACTCTTCCCCTGCCACAGTGAACATGGGGGCTTCTTGCTGAAATGGGGGAACCAGAATTTGATCTTCTGGATCACGTATCACACGCATGGGGGAAAGCTGCCCTGGGGAGTGGCCTAGGTCTACAGCAAACCTTTAAGAGTGAAAAATAAACTCAGTCTGTTGAGCATCCAACTTTGGCTCAGGTCATGATCTCACAGTTTGTGAGTTTGAGCCCCGAATTGGGCTGTTGTCAGTGCAGAGCCGACTTCAGATCATCTGTCCCCCCCGGCTCTGTCCCTCCCCCGCTCATGTTCTCTCTTTCAAAAATAAATAAGCATTAAAAAGAAAAAAAAAACAACTTCTGTTGTGTTAAGCTACTGAGCTTTGGGGGATGTTTGTTACTGCAGCATAATTACACCTGGACTGACTGATACAAACACTATTCGGTGCAAGTATGTTCATATACATTATTACCTCACTTAATTCTCACCACTCTTAGAGTAGGTATCTTATCATCATCATCATCATCATCATCATCATCACCTCTGTTTTCCAGATGAGGAAACAGACTCAGACATATTAGGTCACTGGCCCAAAGTCAATAAGAGGTAGGTAGACCCAGGGGTAGAACCAGGTTTGTTTGCCTCCTGAGCTCTGGGTCTTAACAAGTAGGCTCCACCACCCAGAATGGGGAAACTGGGGAGGCAGGCATGTAAATGGCTAACTTGATATAGAAATGCGCCTGGTCAGTTTGGGGTCTTTGGTGAGTAAATCATCATCCTTCAAGTGTGGCCTTCAAGAGTCTGGGAAAAAATGTTCCCAGCTAAAAGTAGCTACAGCAGAGGGTCCCAGCCAAAGTCCAGCCAGAGGCTGGCAGACTTCTCCGATGGCTTGAAATTCCTGCTGGCCGGGGTTCCACTGGCATGGAAGTGTTTATGCTTGCCTCAAATTAGTTCTCCCACGCCTTCCAGCGCCCTAGACCGTATTTGGGATGGAAAAGGGAAAATGAATCCCGGTGGGGATTCAAAGGCATCAGAAAAATTCCACAGGGGCCGCAGCATCTCCACACGGGGACCAGGGCTCCAAGCAGCAGCATCTCTGGGGCTTCATACCTGGACTCTTTGCGCAGCAGGGCGGCTGGCCCGCAGGACAGGAATGCCCTCACACACTAGTTCAGAAGAAAGGCACTTTTGGAAGGACCCTTATGAGGGCGAGCACACTTCCACGGCCAATTAAGTGCAGGAATCGAGAAAGAAGAGAAGAAGATCTAACTGTTGTTTCTTGTCCGTTGAAAGTGGGCCTTTCTTTCTCCCTTCGAGAAGGTGCTATGGGATTGGATTCCTTTGGCTGTGAGAAGCAGACACCCCAAATAAAAGCATCTTCGTGGAAAGAAAAATTCCCAGAAGATCATGCCGCATGTACCCTTTTATGATGCCTAAAAGCAGGCAAAACAAAGTAACGTACTGTTTGGCCGTACATTTATATCGGACAAAACCACACACACACACACACACACACACACACAGGAATAATAAATATAAAATTCAGGGCACTACTCAACAGGGGGGCTCCGGGGTGGGGTGATCAGGGGGCTAGTTCGAGAGAGAAACACGTACCAGGGGGTAACTGCAATGGGCAATATTCGAGTTCTTGAGTTTTGAGTTGAGCGACGGGTTCCTGGATGTTCGTTATATTAATAAATATACCAGTGGCATGTCATAAACCAAGGCTTGTGATTAATCCAATTCTGTCTACCTGTTAACTTAGGTCTGTCCTTAAAGGGGGCCTAAATAACAATCAACACTAATATACCATTTCCTGGGTGCTAGATGCTATAATAATCGCTTCACACATGCAAACCCATTTACACCTCCCAGCAGCCTTACAAGGTGGATCTTATTTTACACTCATTTTACAGATGAGGAGACTGAGGCAAGAGAGGTTAAGCGTCTCGCCCAGGGTCACACACCTAATGAGTGGTAGGTAGCTAGGCTTCAGAGGCGTCACTCTTGGTCGCTACACCGATAAGGATACTGACACCTCGTATAACCACAAGCCCAGAGTGGAGCCATTTGCAGGGCGGGTCAGTTCCGTGGCTCAGCGACATCGTCAAAGATGCCACCGTCACCGCATCCCGCACGGCCACGATGTACTTGCGTTTTCAGGCAGTCACGTGCAGTTCGGTAAAAAGAGTAATTTCCTCTGGTGTGCGGCATTTCATTGGTGAGGAAATCCTTTTCCAGATCTAACTTTTGAGACTGAGCTGAGTCCCATGCCCAGACTCAAACCAATCATGGGCCACACTAATGGGGTTAGAACATTCACAGTTCACCCCCTGAGACCGCGAGGGTAGGAGGGAACGGCTGATGGGGGAGGGCAGTCAAGAGTGTTGGCCTCCGCCTCTGCTTGGGGTCGTCCCCAAGGGCTCTGAGAGGAAAAGCTGGGTGACCCCACTTGGGCTGTGAGCTCCCTGGACAGAATCCTTGTCTGTTGCCCTGCACTGCCTGTCTCCTGCCCAGTCAAGGCCCATTAAATAGCAGACACGCAGGTGTAGTGGATGCGTCAGTCCTGGAGACCATCCCCCTCACGGTCCCCTGCTGAGGGAAGAGGGGACACACCGTCCCTGGAGCACAGGTAGCTGACGTCTGTCTCACCCTGCCTCTGACCAGAGACGATTGGTCGAGGGTCGATCACCTGACCTAAGGAAAGCTATCCCACAGACTAGCAAATAGCCTGTGGTACATCGCAACACAAAGATTTCCCAAAAAGGTGAACTAGTGGGTGTCCGAACCCAGATTCCCCAGAAAGCTGAGCCTGCGTCAAAGCTTACCTGCTAACGTGTGACTGACAGACACAATCCCGGGAAGCAAGAATGACGGGCAAGGGTAAGTGAAGCCGGGAAGGGGGGTGAGTGGATCCCCCTTCAGAAGTGGAGAACTTACTCCCCAGCTCTGGGAGTGCTGGGGGCAGGTGGCCCCCAACTGCCTGCCCTCTTAGGAATTGCTCCCCTGAAGTCCCCTGTCCCCTGGTTACACGCCCTTCCGGGAGCAGCCCCATCGCTGGCCGATCAGCAGAGGGGCATAGAGGCCCTGTCCCTCACTCACCCCGACTCAGGACAACTCCGAAGGGTGCCTCCAGCCTCGGATCTCCCACTGAGACTGCATCACCCCCCACTTCTCCTTGAGTCCGACCTGCTGGTCCACAGGCCGGGACCCCGAGGGCACGCCCAGTAAACTTCCCGCAGAGGGAAGGGAACCCAGAGGGGCAGACGGAAAGCAAAATTCAAACGTGAGCGTGACCTAGCTGGTCCCGGCTTCCTGAAAAATCCAGTGGAGTGACATCTTCACAGAGGACCCGTGGAAGAAGACCCATCTCAGAAAAGTCTGTGGAAGCGAGAACAGTGGGAAACTTCTGCCTCCTGACTCTCACTCGTCCAGGTTTCCCTCTTCCGTGTGCCACTCGGCCCCTCCAGGCAGCTGCCAGCGCCTCCGTGGGCACCGTTGGATCCGCACGGGAGCTGCTCCCTTCCCCACCTGGGCAAGTACAGAGGAGGCCATGCCACAGCCTGAGCTTTGCCCCCAGGGTCGCCGAGACAGCTAGCGGTGCCAAGAGATGCGATGACAAGAGATGGTGGCCGGGGCTTCCCACGCGCCAGAGCGGCTGGGGCCACTCCGGCTGGGGACGGAGCAAGGGACCCAGGGCCAAGAGCAGACAGGGTCATATGGATCTGGTCGAGGCCTGGTACACAGAGCCAATCTGAGTCCCTGCTCTGGACTGGGGGTCATGAGGGGAAAGTCCGCGAAGAGCAGGAGAGTCGCCTTCAGGGTATTTCTTCTGGGCTGAGGAGCCTGGGCCCCATGCCGAGGGGACAGACAGACAGCCCTATGGGACAGCCACCTGGCACCCTGAATGCCCTTCCCGTCCCAAGGCACTCAGCGGACCAGCTACCGTTCCTATTCTTAGAGCGTCACGAGATTTTATTGAGGTCACTTGAGGGGCTCTATCTCTTGTGGCCACAGCAGCCTCGTGCAGAAAGCGGGGGGGCCTGAGTCTCCACCTCCCGCTTCTAGAGGAGTCCAGCGAGAGCCAGGCCCCGGATTTAAGTTGGACAGTTGGGGAAAGAGACTCACTCTGCAGAGTGTGCCGCGAAGTTTTTCCTTCGCCAAGTGCGGCTCCGTCTATCTTGGCGACCCCTGAGGCGGCCCTGAAGCAACTGGGGTTGGGTGGGAGAGGAGACCACTGGAAAGCCAGGGAGGAAGCCACCACCGCGGCAGCCACAGTGAAGAGAGCACTGGAGAAAGAACCCAGATGAAGAGGGAAACCAGACTCAGTACAAGAGTCGCCCCTTATCCACGGGGAAGATGTTCCAAGACCCCCCGTGGACGCCTGGAACCGTGGAGATACCGAACCCTTCGTATTCTGTTTTCTCCTACACGTACATACCTACGATAAAGTTTAATTTAGAAATTAGGCACAGTAAGGGGCACCGGGGTGGCTCGGTTGGGTGTCTGACTTCGGCTCAGGTCATGATCTCACAGCTTGTGAGTTCGAGCCCCATGTCGGGCTCTGTGCTGCCAGCTTGAAGCCTGGAGCCTGCTTCCGATTCTGTGTCTCCCTCTCTCTCTGCCCCTCATGCTCTCTGTCTCTCTCTCTATCTCTCTCTCTCTCTCTCCCTCAAAAATAAATAAACATTAAAAAAAATAGAAGTTAGGCACAGTAAGAGATTAGCAACCATAACTAATGATCAAATAGAACAATTATAACAGTTTACTGTAATAAAAGTTATGTGAAATTGCTCTCTCTCTCTCTCTGTCTCTCTCAAAATATCTATTGTGCTGGGTTCTCACCCTTCCTGTGATAATGTGAGATGATAAAATGCCTACTGATGAGGAGAAGTGAGGTGACTGATGTAGGCATTGTGAGCTAGTGTTAGGCTAACTATCGACCTTCCTGTGACATGTCAGGAGGAGGACCATTTGCTTGCAGAACGTGGTTGACCGCGAGTAACTGATACCGCAGAAAGCAAAACTGAGGATAAGGGGTGGGGGGTGGGGGGATGCGTTTCAGCCTTGAGCCTTTTTATCTACATTCCTTCTTCCGTCAAAGATTACCCTTCCGAAGCCTTGTGCACTGTGGGTGGGAATGTGAATGGCGCAGCCGCTATGGAAAACAGTACGGAGGTTCCTCAAGCAATGAAAAATAGAACTACCCTATAATCCAGCAATCCCACTTCTGTGTACCTACCCAAAGGAAATGAAATCACTATCTTGAAGGGATATCTGCACTCCCATGTTCACTAAAGCGTGATTCACAGTAGCCGAGACACGGAGGTAACATAGGCATCAGTCAACAGGCAAATGGATAGAGAAAACATGAATGTTAGTGAGAAGGCATAAACTTTTGGTTGTTAAGATGAGTAAGTTCCGAGGATCTAATGTATAGCATGGTGGTTCTAGTTGATCAAACTGTGCAATAGATCTGAAATTTGCTAAGAAAGGAGATCTTAACCATTCTCATACACACACGCACAGACACACACATGCACAGGTGACCATGTGAGGTGATGGACCTATGAATTAACTTGATGGTGGGGATCTTTTCACAGTACACACATATCAAATCATCATGTCGTACACTTTAAATATCTTACATTTGCTGTCAATTATACCTCAGTAAGGCTGGAAAAAAAATTACCCTTCCTCAGCACCTGTCCTTTGGGGACCTCATAGGAGATTAAAACCAAGCTAGAAATAAACAATCCAATTTATTTCTTTAAAACAATCCACTTTGGGGGCACCTGGGTGGCTCAGTCGGTTGAGCGTCCGACTTCGGCTCAGGTCATGATCTCACGGTCCGTGGGTTCGAGCCCCGTGTCGGGCCCTGTGCTGACAGCTCAGAGCCTGGAGCCTGTTTCAGATTCTGTGTCTCCCTCACATCTCTGCCCCTTCCCGCCTCACACTCTGTCTCTCTCTATCTCTCAAAAATGAATAGACGTTAAAAAAAGTTTTCAAACGATCCACTTTAAAAATGAGTTAAGGGCTTGAGTAATTTCTTGAAAGAATATGTGCAAATAGCCAATAAGCACACAAAGAGATGCTCAACATCACCAGTCATTAGGGAACTGCAAATCAAGACCACAACGACATGCTACTTGATATTATTAGGATGGCTGTTATCAAAAATATAAAAAAAAAAAAAAACCAGAAGTAAAACAAGTGTGGTAGGGATGGGGTAAAACAGGAGGCCGTGCGCATTGCTGTTGGCAATGTAAAAACAGTGCAGCTGCTTTGCAAGACGGTACGAAAATCCTCAAAAATGAAACATAGAATGACCATAGGATCCAGCAATTCTACTTCCGGGTATTTCCCCAAGAGAAGTGAACACAGAGTCTCAAACAGACGTTTGGACACCCATGTTCATAGCAGCAATATTTGCCATAGCAAAATGCAGAAGCAACCCCAGTGTCCTTCAGCAGACAAATGGATAAGCAAAATGGGGGATATGTGTACAATGGAATATTATTCAGCCTCAGAAAAGAAATTCTGACACCTGCTACAACATGGCTGAATCTGGAAGACACGGGCACTATGGTAAGTGAAATTAGCGAGTCACAACAGGACAAATACTCTAGGTTTCTACTCATATGAGGTACTTAGAGTAGTCAGATTCATAGAGACAGAAAGAATGATGGTTTCCGGGAGATGAGGAGGGGAAGGTGAGAAAGGGGAGTTGGTGTTCCATCGGGACAGAGTTTCGGTTAGGTAAGATGAAAAAGTTTTGGAGACCGTTGGTGGGGATGGTGGTGTGCGTATCGAATGCCACAGAACTACGCACTTAAAAATGGCTGTCATGGGCGCCCCTGGGTGGCTCTATCGGTTGAAAGTCTGACTTCGGCTCAGGTCATGATCTCTCCATCCAAGAATTCGAGCCCCGCGTCAGGCTCTGTGCTGACAGCTCAGAGCCTGGAGCCTGCTTCGGATTCTGTCTCTCTCTCTCTCTCTCTCTCTCTCTCTCTCTGGCCTTCCTCCACTGATACTCTGTCTCTCTTTCTCAAAAATAAATAAACATAAAACAATTTTTTTAATGGTTGTCATGGTACATTTTACGTTATGTGCCTTTTACCACACACACCAAAAAAGGAGACTATTTGGTCAAGTGCGAGGCCACTGTGCCCTCATTCATTGTGTAGATGAGGCTGAGCAGAGAAAGAACAGCTGTGACAGCAGAGGCAAGAGGAGAACTTAGGTGTCCTGACACTCCAACCTTCAGCCCTGGCCCTTCAATTCAAGATTCTGAACTCCGTGACCAGCATCCCGACGCACGTCTCTACACAAGACCCTGCCTTTCCAAGGCTCTGGAGATCCACCACCTGGATCACTGACCCATATTCCCGTAAAGAAAGGGACAGGCGTAGGAGATTCATAGCTCCAGGCGGTAGGTAGGTATGCCAAGACATAGCCCAAGCTTTACCAGAATGTTCCTTAATGTGAAAAACCTTGGAAGTTCCCCTGTCGCAATTCTGACCACAAATCCCTCATGGCACCCTGTTGGCAATTCATCCAGGAGTTGTGTGGATTTCACGCCTCTCTCAGCAAATGTGGTCTGACGCTCGGCTTCTCTAGCCAGCCAAAACCCTGCAAGACTGCCTGCTTTCAGAACCTATCTCAGAGCATCTCTCTGACATCTAGACTGGGATGGCAAAAAGTTGGCACATGGACCACTCTACACCCTCCGCTGCCCATGGTAGGCATCACTAATCAATCAAGAGTCTATTCCCCACAGAGCAAGGTAAATGCCCCTGAATCGTATCGTCATAGCCTCCAGCTGTCCAATCACTCAGCAGTGGCACCTGAGGTAAGATCTAGTTGTCAGTCACCATCTATGCCAATCGAACACATTCTAGGCTTTTGGGAAGATCCCTTCTATCTTGACCTCAATTTCTTCACCTCTAATGTGAAATGATTTTTACGTCCCTGCCAGTCCTGCCATCCAATGAATTCTATTAATGATGGACTGGACAATTCTATATTGTGGATAGCAGAGAGAAATTCCATAGGTTTCAAATGAAATTCTATGGTGTTTTTACTTTTTTTTGGGGGGGGGGGGGGCGGGGGGGACAATAGATCTGGCCTCCCCGTTTTATTTGCATCAGGGTAGGTCGTGAAGCCAGACATCGGGACCTGATTGTGCTCCTAGCCAGCGAGGTCACCAGTGCTTTCTGGGAGCCATTTCCCAATTCCTGGAAGGCCCCAGAGCCAAGTTGGTTCCTAACACTTCTCTTCGAAAACCTCCCAGAAGGAGAGAGTTAGGATTAACATTTCTGTCCCTCACATTGCCTCCCACATGGCACCCGACTTGTCCTCTGTCCTGGAAGGGCGGCTATGTCCCTGCAATGGCGCACACATAGTGTTTCTCATTTGCCTGCCGGCCAGCCAGCCAGCCAGGCGGCCCTCTCCACCCAGCCCCTGGCCAACCAGCCAGGCTGCATCAGAGGGAGGGGAGAGGACAGGGCCGCCACTTGCCACCGCGCACTATAAAAGAGAGAGTATTAAATCTTGGCCCCCATCAGAGAACTGCCTTAATTAGGGTGGCGCCGAGCAGGACGCTGTAATTAACTGTGTGTCTGCGTTTCCATTTGAAACATCCATTTCCAGATCTTTGTGATCCAGTCTTCCAAGGGAAGCTCAGCCAGAAGCTCGGCACCGGCGGCCTCAGAGGGGAGGGATGGCCGCTTTCCCTGCTCTTTCCCCTCCTTGCCCCCCTCAGGGTGAGTCTCTGGAGGTGGGAGCCCCGGGTCCTTCTGATAAGGGTGTTTATTATGGGCTCAACGCTACTGGCTCCCAAAGCGAGGGAACGGTGTCAGCGCAGGTAAGACGTCCGTTAGTTTTGTTTGGCCAGCAACCATCATTCCAGTAACTTTTATTTTCTTTGCAACAACAGCTCTAGGGACGGGCCATCTGTAGCTCTAGGTCCATGATCTAGGCTGGCCAATCAGAGTGTACCTCCCCTGGCCACAGTGATTGGTTCAGAATTGGTCATGTGACCGATGCTGAGCCAATAAGTGTCTGTGGCAGGACTCTGGCTGGAGTAATTGAGGAAAGGGGTATTTGGTGCTGGGGCTGTGTTTGCTGCCTCGATGGGAGAGTCTGCCTGAAGATAAGGCCAAATTGGAAAAGGTATTTTTAAAAGATGAAGGGTGACAGAGAGAGAGAGAGAACTGATGACATCCTTTTAAATAACTGAATTCAGCCATACCTGAAGCAAAATACTCGGCAGACTTTTAATTATATGAGAGGCAATACATTCCCCATTTTTGTTTATGGCGACTAGAACAGAACGTCACTTGCAAGGTAAAGAGATCTGGTTCAAACAGGTCACTACATGGGCTCCATGAAATGCGGTCAACACGGATGTACTACACATCCGTGGTATGCCAGGCAGCGTGGAGAATACACCAGTAGACGAGAGTGGGCACCCAACCTTAGGGAGCTTCTGGCCTCATGGGGATGAGGAGACGTTAAGGGTAAAACCAGACTCACTGTTCTAGTGCCCCCCACGCAATGACGGCTTATCTTCCTTCTGGGTAACTTGAAGCACCGCCTGTAGAGGAGGGTGTCGTCTCTTTATTGGACAGCTGCTCTTGTGTCTACCCAGAAAGCAGTCCCTCTTAATCTGACCACAGTTCCTTGTGCCCGAGTGACTGGTGTGGAGTCACTTGTATGAATCAGCCCCTGGTTCCTAGAGTGGCCACATAACCAGATCTGAATCCTTAAGACACTATGCCCCCAGCCACAGTGACTAATGTAGGAATGAGCACAGGAATCAAGGTAGACTCATCATCATCATCAATCATGGAGCTTTTTCTGGAATTGGTGGGGAAAAGATATTATTTTCCCTGGAGGTGCTAAGTAGGATATGGGCCTGATGCTACGGTGAGGGAGCACTCGCTGAGAATGAAGACAACAGAGAGCAAATTAGAGCCAAGAGAAAGACAATCAGAGAGTCTCTGTCCTGATAGCAAATATACTTTGAGCACCTAGAACCAGCTGTGCCTGAAATCCAAACTTTTGGATAGTTTGAATGGGACTTCTGTAAGTACAAACCTAAATAATGTTGACTAATGCCCTAGGACTGAAGCTCCTGTCTATCAAGCCTCAGCCAAGCTTTTCATTCTTATCTCTAATAATGAGCTTCATACCCCAACTGACTGAACTGCTCCTCGTGCTGCAATACACCCAGCACTTTGGAGCACTTTTTGCTCTGCAGAGAAACTCTTTTCTCCCCTAACTGCCCGTGAGAATCCTGCCCATCATTCAAGACTCACCTCATGGCTTCCTCCTCTGAGAAGCCCTCTGGGGGGCCCTCTTCTGCACCATACAGCAGCTCTGGTCCCTTGGACCTATAGATACACACCCCTGGCTCTCACCTTTCTTGTTGGCCAAGGGCTGAGGGCTTGAGGGCTGAGAAATGGGTGGGACAATTTCCCCATGGCCTCTTTCGAGCTTGGTTCCAAGCCTGAAACCAAATCCATTGCCAAAATTTTCAGCCACAGGCCAATGAATTACATTTTTTTTTTCTTTCCATAAGACTGAGTTGGATTTTTGACTCTTAGAACAAAGAGTCCTAACGGTGAAGGTGTTTTTCCCTTGTTACAAAAGTAATACATACCATTGAAGACAAGCAGAAAATTTGATACACACACAAAAGAAACCAAAAATTACTCCTAGTCCCCCCACCCAGAAACAACTTTGAGTACAATAGAGTAAATGTCCCTTTAGACTTGTTTCTGTACATATACATGTAGTATTTATTTAGATGAGATCCCACTTTAGTGCCTGGTGGGTGCTTTTTATGTGTTTTACTCTTTTTTTTAAGGTTTTATTTATTTATTTTGAGAGAGACAGGGACAGCGTGAGTGGGGGAAGGGCAGAGAGAGAGAGAGAGAGAGAGAGAGTGAGAATCCCAAGCAGACTCCACACTGTCAGCACAGAGTGCGACGCGGGGCTCGAACTCACGAAACCATGAGATTGTGACCTGAGCAGAAACCAAGAGTGGGACGCTTAACGAATGAGCCACCCAGACGCCCCTATGTTTTTTTTACTCTTCTTTGAAATAGAACATGTATACAGAAAAGAGCCCAAATCACAAGGATGCAACTTCATAAACTTCACAAAGTGAACACATCTGTGACCAGTGTCAGCCAAGGACCTCCAGCTCTTTTCCAGTTCAGCCTGCAATTGCAGAAGGCATTGCTCTCCTGGAAATCGCCTCCTTGCCTCTCTTGAGGAACAATCCATTTGTTTCCAGTGTTTCGCTATTGCAAACAATGCTGCAGGGAACATCCGCTGTACTCACGTCATTTTGCACATGGGAGCTTATATCCCAGGATACATTGCTAATAATAGCTAACATTTCTTAAACCCTTTCTGCCAGGCACTGTGTTAAATGCTTTTAATGGCTTAGCTCACTTGAGCCTTTCAACAATTAACTGAAATAGGGAGTCTCATTGTCCCCATTTTACAGAAGTGGGACCGCAGGGTCAAAGGGCAGGCACCGTTTGCATCTTGACTCACATTTTCTAGCTGCCCTCCATACGACTGTACCAATTAATTCTCCCTCCAGCGGCGCAAAGGGTCAATTTTCCTTCCACGCTTGCCAGAGCTGGATACTATCAATTATTTTAATTGCCAGTCATGGCCAAACAGATAGGTGAAAAATTATAGCTCATTATAGACATTTGGTCATTTCTTTCATTTTTTTTTTTTTTTTTTTTTAGCGAGACTGTTTATTTATTTTTGAGAGACAGAGAAGAAGTGGGAGAGGGGCAGAGAGAGAGGGAGACACAGAATCCAAAGGCTCCAGGCTCTGAGCTGTCAGCACAGAGCCCAACGCGGGGCTTGAACTCACAGACCATGAGATCATGACCTGAGCGGAAGTCTGACACTTAACTGATGAGCCACCCAGGTACCCCGAGGTGTTTTTTTTTCCATTCTTAAGGTGATTTTTTGTGACCTAAAAGCCTGTGGGGGTTTTGTGGAGGGTTTTTGTTTTGTTTTGGTTTGGTTTTTATTTTTTTTTTGCATTGGTATGACGTGACAATCATCAGCCATTCTCTTTATGATTTTCCATTTGTAAAGTGAGGAGGGAGGGATTAATCTGTTTTAAATGCGATCCACTTGCCTTAGGGGTTCTGGGACTCCTCATGGGCCGCTTGGGGAGGTGGCACCTGCAAAAGGGTCTCGCCCATCTCTTCCCTGGGCTCCTGGTCCCACTCAACCCAATCACTTGGATATTGGTTAAGGGTACTCGTCCTTTGAGCTGCGAAGCTCATCCACTTTTGCCGACCAACCAGCGAGGCTACTCTCTCACACAGACTTGAAGATGGGAACCCCTCTGTCTCACAATCTCGGGGGCGTCTCTTAGATTTTCTCCAGCACCCCCGACCTCTGAGTTCTTATCTGACCTGGTCAGTGTGGGGTCATGTCACCATCCTGCCTGCCACGTCCTGTCTTGTAACTGCCTCAGATAGGAGCCCCAGCCGCTGCTTCCCTGGACTGTCCCTCTCTCCACCAGCATCAGCATCATTCACGCAGAGCTCTTGGTGAATATCAGCCTGGACCAGTTTCCAGGCGACGGGGGGGTAGGTCATAGCATGGTACCACACAGGAACAACACCGAACTAGGCATTCCTGTACTTAGAAGCCCTTTGCCTGCCATCTTCCTCCCCAGTCTGTGGTCTTCCACTGGCCCTGGTTCTCTCTCACACACTGGACACCTCTCGTTCCCCTTTGCTGGCATCTTCCCTCTAGGACTCTATCTAGAAATTTTATTTTCACTGGATTATTAGGCCACGTGTATCTGGCCCTCCTTCCACCATCTGCCTACTTATATATGTGTGGAAGTCATAGATCCCTGGTTTCCAAAGTGTGACCCCAGGGGTCCCCACGACTCTTTCAGGGGTTCCACAGGCTGAATTATTTTTGTAATAATACTGTAGTGGGTTGAATGGTGGTCCCCAAAATGATAGGCCCATGTCCTAATCCCCAGAAACTGAATAGAAACTTCTTTGCAAAAAAAAAAAAAAAAAAAAAAAAAAAAAAAAAGGTCTTTGCAGATACAATTAAGGATTTTGAGGAGATAAGCCCAGATGATCTGGGTGGGCCCTGAATCCAATGACAAATGTCATAAGATAAACACAGTGCTATGAAAATGGAGGCAGAGAATGAAGTGACACAGCCACAAGCCTAGGGACGTGGACAGCCACCAGAAGCCAGCAGAGGGAAGTGCCAGGTTCTCCCCTAGAGTCTCTGGGAACCGCACAGCTCTGGTAACTCCTGCACGTCAGGCTCACGGCCTCCAGAACTGTGAGAAGACATTTCTGCTGTCAGGCACCAAGGTTACAGTCATTTGTTATAGCAGCCACAGAAAACTAATACAAATCCCGCGATGGCTGGTGCTTTTCTCACTCTCGTTCTCCCAGGATTTGCACAGCGGAGTTTCCCAGGGGCTTCATGACATGGGATATTGGAACAAATTGAACGCAGAAGCCAATATGAGAACCCAGCTGTCTTCTATTAAGCCAGACATTAGAAGACCTGCAAAAACAGAAACAGTGCCACTCTTCTTACCAAATCTCTTTTGTTTTGGAAAATCGAGTTCTTTTTCATTTAAAAAAAAAAAAAGTTACTTATGTTAACCTAAGGTGGAACTTTCTAAGATTTAATACATAAATCTTTTTCAGCATTCTCAGTTTGAATTTCAAATATAGTAAATATTGATAGCTCCATGCCACAAAAAAACAAGTTCTTTGGAGTCCTCGATAAATTTAAGAGTGCAAAGCCATCCTGAGATGAAAGCACTTGATTATGATCTTAAGTAGATCATATCTCCCTCACTCTCTGGTCCTACCCCTGCAAAATGTGCAAAGACAGCCTGCATTTGACTGCAATGGACAGAACACCCAACTCGAAGTGACTTACACAGCAAGAAAAATGTGTCATCTCACAGGCCAATGAGTCCAAAGGGTGGGCCTTCTGGGTTTGGTCAGTTCATTGGTTCAAGTGCATCACCACTTCCAACCACCATGTTTCTGCTGGTTCTGCTCTGCCACCCTTAGAGACCTGTCACCTCATGATTACAGAATGGCTGCAGCTGCGCCAAGCATCATGCCCTCACACAGTAATAGCCAAAGCAGGAAAAAGGAGATATCCTGTTAACCTTAAAAGTAAAACTGCCAGTTATTTTACCAGTAAAAATGGGTTTATTTTTAGGGAATAAATGGGAAGAGCAGAGAATTGCAATTTGGGACAAGAAAGCTATAGCAAAACCATAAACAAGTCCAGAGAACAAAGGAAAGGTACCCTCAAAGGAAAACAAAGGGGGAAGTAGGGAGGGCTATTATAAATAAGAAGTCTATGGGAGTACACTGGGAGTTCAAAGTCTAGTGGCTTTTCATCGGCTGAGTTGTGACAGTCTCCCATTGGCTGGGCTGTTGTCAGGATAAGAGGAAACCTTCCTCCTGTTGCAACAGCTAAAACAGTATTGACCTGCAGGGTCCTTCTCAGGCCTGCTGCGTCTACAATTGGCCCAAGTGGAAGGGCACAAGAGCTCCCCCTACTGGCGTCCCAATTCCATTGTTTTAAGTTTATTTATTTTGAGAGACAAAGAGAGCCAGGGAGGGGCAGAGAGAGAGAGAGGGAGAGAGAGAATCCTAAGCAGGATGTGGGGCTTGATCTCACAAACCATGAGATCGTGACCTGAGCCAAAACCAAGAGTCGGATGCTTAACCGACTGAGCCACCCAGGTGCCCCCTCCAAATTCCACTTTAAATGAGGTTTCCTTTATTCAGTTTCATAATCCTTACCTTGAGCCTCATTTTAAGCCAAGGAGGGCCCCTTCCGTGGCTTTTTCTCATGCTTCACTGGCCAGAATCGCAACACAGGCCCATCTCTGCCAGGAGAAAGGCATTATTGTGATTGGCTTAGTCTGGTCAAGACTGACCTCTTCAGAAAGATAGTCTCCCTCGAAGACTGGAGTTTTATTAACAAAGAAAGGAGAGTCAGGCTGTAGGAGATGGTCATGACACCCACCATCGTGACACAGGGACTTAGAGTCTGTGGAAAGAGGCAGCCACATTCATACCAACCTGGCCCTCCACTCATCAGGTATTTAGGCCACAGCCAGACATGAGCCCCGCTAAGGCCCTGCCCTCACTCCCATCCCCCACAGCAACACCAGCCCATGAGCCCCAGACCCAAGGTACCTTAGTGCCTCTCACAGCAAGTTAGTTCTCCGTGCCCTCAGCCAGTGACCAGCCCTCCAGTCCTGCCCCCTTCCTCTGGGGACAACTATATCAGAGGCCTCATGCACCCTTCCTGGCCCCAGTCTTGCTTGGAGGCCACTCTTGTCCATTTTGACAGGTTTTAAGAACTCTGAATGTCAGGAAGGTGGTCCTCCCAGGAAACACCCAGTGTGTTTTAGAAAATTTCCCATGTTTTTCACATTAACCTTAAGCTCTGCAGTCTTTTTTTTTTTTTTTAGCTCTGCAGTCTTTAAAATACTGTAAAGTTCTCCTTACCAGCCTATCACACACACAAACAGGTGCACACACACACACACACACACACACACACAAGGGTTAGGAATGACTCAGATTCTGGAATCTTTGTAATTTATCTGCTTGGCATCTTGGGCAGGTAACTTACCCACTCAGAGTCTATGTTTCTTTATTTCTAAAAAGACGGTTATGATACCTATGTTTTAGGATTACTGAGGATTAAATGAGATGATGTATGTAAAGTCACTTATTGTCAAGACTCAGAAACTGTCAGTTGTCACACTGTCATTGCAACTCAACATCTGTACAGTGTTTCTAAGCCTACAGAGTGCTCAACCCCATCTTATCATCTGAGATTCACCGCACCCTAGGAAGCCACCAGGGCAAGGGTTATGCCCCCATGTTACAGGTGGGGCCGTTGAGGGCCGGAGGGCCAAGTGATTCCGCCAAGGTCACACAGGCAACTCAAAACCAGTTCTAGTAGCCAGGCTCTCAGATTCCAAGCCCAGGGCCCCTCCCTGACCTCCAGCTGTGTGACCCGGATTGCTCAGCTCCCAAATGCCTGAAAAGTTGTGCAGGAATCAAGTCTGGGCCTTGGTGCCCACGTGGCCAGGAGTAGCAAGGGTGGCTACAAATACCCGGGAGAGGGGAAGAGGGAAGTCGCTTCCAGTTCACAGCCCATGACCGGAGAGCAGTTTCTTAAAGGAACCAAGTAAGGAGAGACCTTCCAAGAATGCAAACCCAGAATATAGAAATTAAAAAGACGGGCACATTTGACAACATAAAAATATTGATCTCTTGTGAGGCAAAAGATACTATAAACCAAGTTAATAGACAAACAATAAATTCAGAAAAATATTCGTGATGCAGAGGACAAAGGGTTACCAGCTATAATATACAAAGAGCTCTTACAAATTGAAGAGAAAAGGGCAAACAACCCAAAAGAAATTATGGCAAAGGACATGAATAGGCAATTCACAAAAGAATGAAGCCAACTGGCCACAAACAAATGAAAAGATGCTCACACTCATTAGTGGTCAGGGAAATGCAAATTAAGCTGACAATGAGATATCACACAGGCAAATTTAAAAGAACAGTAACCAGTAATGCAATTGCTGGCAGGGATTTGGAGAAAGCTACATTCATATGTTGTTACTGAACAGGCAAATTATTGTAATCTTTTTGAGAAGAAAGCTGGCTACAGGAATTAAAACTTCAGGAGTTGTATTAAAATTTTGCATTAAAAAATATATATATCTAGGGGCGCCTGGGTGGCTCAGTTGAGGTTCTCTTTTTTTTTTTTTTTAATGTTTACTTATTTTTGAGAGAGAGAGACACACAGAATGCAACCAGGGAGGGGCTGAGAGAGAGGGAGACACAGACGCTGAAGTGGGCTCCAGGTTCTGAGCTGTCAGCACAGAGCTGGACGCAGGACTCGAACATAAACCATGAGATCATGACCTTAGCTGAAGTCGGACGCTTAACCGACTGAGCCACCCAGGCACCTGGAGTGTCTGACTCTTGATTTCAGCTCAGGTCATGATCCCAGGGTCATGAGGTCGAGCCCCACATTGAGCCCTGCACTGAGCATGGAGCCTACTTAAGATTCTCGTATTCTCTCTCTCTCTCTCTCTCTCTCTCTCTCTCTCTCTCTCAGTGTGCCTGGGTGGCTCAGTCAGTTAAGGCCCAACTTCTGCTCAGGTCATGATCTCCTGGTTTGTAAGTTCAAGCCCTGCATGGGGCTCTGTGCTGACAGCTCAGAGCCTGGAGCCTGCTTCAGATTCCAGGTCTCCCTCTCTCTCTGTCCTACCCCCCCCTCCCCCCGCTCACTCTCTCTCTCTCTCTCTCTCTCTCTCTCAAAAATAAATAAACATTAAAAATATTTTTTTAATTCTCTCTCTTTTCCCCCCTGCCCCTCTCCCCCACTTGTGCTCTCTCTTAAGTATATGTGTGTATTTGACCCAGCAATCCATACCCTAGAAATCTATCTGATAGAAATGAAACTACCATATTCTAAGGACACATGACACATTATTATTCATAATAGCAAAAAAAAAAAAAACCCACCTCGAAACAAAGCATGGCAGAGACTGGCACACAAGGAAGACCTTGTTTTCCAGCCTCTCTGGCATTTTGGTTGGGACCACGTGACTGAGTCTTGGCTAAGGGATTGAGGGGGAAAGAGATCTCCTCTGCCTCCCTGCTCCTGCAGTTAACTGAGGAGACCCCATGATTGGCCATGGAAGGAGCAGGAGTCCCGAGTCCCTGTCTGGAGGACACCGCCCCAGGGCTGCCCGACCACGCTGCCCTGGGACAGAACAAGAAATAAACTCTGGTGGTGATAAGGCGCTGCAGTTTCTGGACGTCCACGTGGCAAAGCCTGGCACGCTTCAATGCGCAGGCTGGGTGTCCGTCAGTAGGAAGTGACGGACCAAATGACGGCATAGGACACCCTAGACTCAGCCTGCACGAAGAATGCATTTGAGCTTGACCCAGGGAAGGCCACAGCAGAGGAGGAGAAAAGCGACCTGCAGGGAAGCGTCTGAAGTGCCTCCTTTTGGCAATCTACACAACAATCGAGGAAACCCTCTAACCGTGCATGCGTCCCGTGCACCTGCACGCGTGTGTCCTGTGTACGTGTGGCCCCTGAGAATCGACAGAAACACGGAAGGATCCTTCCGGCTTGCAAGCATGAGTTGGAAGGGAGAGGGAGAAAAGAAGGCGGGGGAGGCCAGACAATAAAATGGAAAAAGCGCATTACCAGTTTGCACGACTACATTTTTGCATTTATGAATGGCAGATGTAAACAACAACAACAATGTTTCCGTATTAGAGAACAAAACCAATCTTCTCTAGTTCAAGGGGAAAAAAGGTGCTCAGGTAGCTGGTGCATGTAGAAGAGAAAGGGCTATATAAGCACCAGGAGCGGGATTCAGGAAATCTAATCCCCGCCTCAAATCCAATCACGCCTGTCTGTCTGAAGGAGTCTGGTCCGGACATCTTCCGGTTTGAGAGGTGGCTAAAAACAAGGAGAGAGGAAGGTAACCAAACTCTAGGAACCATGCTGGTGTGGGAGCTGGAGCCAGAGGGTGGGGGCTGCCTCCCAGTCTTCTGAGAAAATAGGGAGCCTTCAATTCAGCAGCACAAGAGTTTAGCCAGCACGTTGGGGAGAATCTTCTGGGACACAAAAGACCTTAGAAGTTACTAGGGTCCAAAGTCACAAACCAGGAGCCCAGAAGCCAAATCCAACCCATAGTCAGATTTTGTTTGATTTGCACAGTGATGTCCAAAGAATGCAAATTGATTGCCAATACATTTGAATTGGCAGATTTCTCTCCCTCTCTCTCTCTCTCTCTCTCTCTCTCTCTCTCTCTCTCTCACACACACACACACACACACACACACACACTCCAAATTTAGTATCTCCAGCTTATAGTGAAAAAAGTCAGATTGTCTGGCCACATTCCTAAATGGCAGCACTGGGCCAGGAGCTGGGAGTGGCTCCCCACTGTAGACAGAGTGGGAGCTCTTCGGTTTGCTACAGTCCTCACGGTGCCCTGCTGCTGCACCCACTTATATATTAACCAGCCAGCCCCGAAGTCACATTTGTGGGTGTGACTCCATACCTCCATCAGGTGTGACCCCTCCTACCCACCCGCTCTGGCTAAACAAAGTGAAACTCACATTCTGTGGGCTTCGGCACAAGACAGACGGGTCCAGACTCTGGCTCTGATGCCCCTTAGTATCTGCAATGCCTGGGCACCCTGTTGGCTTGGCTAAGCTGGAACCACATCGCCCCCGAATTTCCAAATGGCTCTGAGTTAGCGTTGGCTGAAACAGACCTGTGGGTGAGCTGCAGAAGGTGGAAGTCTAGCACAGCCACGTTCTTCCTGCTCCCGAGGCCAGTGTAGGGCTCCGGGCCCCGTGGCCACTTAGCCGTGCTACCCCTGAGCCACTGCCCCACCCTGGCTTCTCCAGCAACTTCCAGACCTCCTCCAGCCTCTCCCAGTGCTGGCCGGGCTGTGGGGCAATTTTCTGGCGAAGGGCACCAGCTTCTCCTGTGGGTCATCCACGGCACCCGGGTTGGAGAGGATGAGAGACAGACCCTGCATCCAGTCTGTTCTTGCAGCCATCCGCACCCAGCTGTCCTTCCGGGGAGGCTCGCGGAGAGGGACTCTGGGCTCAGCCCCAGATGCACACACAGATGCAGATGCCTGCGTGATGCTTATGGTCCAACGCCCATAATAAATCCACTTTCTGTATCGCTCGTAGAGGTTCTGCTTCCCTGATCCAACCCTGACATATCTGGGTGATCTTAGACAAGTTATTTAACCTCTCTGAGCCTCACTGCCCTTGTGCTGAAATGCCAATGATAACACTACACCTTCATATGATTATAGCGAGGACGAGACGGGCAAATGTATGCAAAGTGCTTTGCTGGCAGGTAGCAAGTGCTCAATAAATGCATGTACTTTAAAACGACAATGTGTGCGGGGTGCCTGGGTGGCGCAGTCGATTGGGCGTCCGACTTCAGCCAGGTCACGATCTCGCAGTCCGTGAGTTTGAGCCCCGTGTCAGGCTCTGGGCTGATGGCTCAGAGCCTGGAGCCTGTTTCCGATTCTGTGTCTCCCTCTCTTTCTGCCCCTCCCCCGTTCATGCTCTGTCTCTCTCTGTCCCAAAAATAAATAAATGTTGAAAAAAAATTTTAAAAAAATAAAAAAATAAAAAAAAAATAAAACGACAATGTGTGTGTGTGTGTGTGTGTGTGTGTGTGTGTGTGTGTATGTACTTTATTGTTTTTTAAAGTAGGCTCCAGGCCCGGTGCAGAGCCCAACCCAGGGCTTGAACTCAACAACTCTGAGGTCAAGACCAGAGCCAAGATCAAGAGTCAGACATTTAACTGATAGGTACCCCCCACCTGAGTGTTTTTAAATGGGAGCTGTGCGTTTACCTGTATGACCTTGAGAAAGAAAGAAACTGAAGACACCTAGTCTGGTCTCTCATCATCTAAAGTAACAATACCTCTGGGGCACCTGGATGGCTCAGTCGGATAAGCAACTGACTTCGGCTCAGGTCATGATCTCACAGTTCGTGGGTTCAAGCCCCGCCTCGGGCTCTGGGCTGACAGCTCAGCGCCTGGAGCCTGCTTCAGATTCTGTGTCTCCCTCTCTCCCTGCCCCTCCCCCACTCATGCACGGGTGTGCACTCTCTCTCTCTGTGTGTTCTCTCTCTCTCTCTCTCTTTCAAAAAGAAATAAACATTTAAAAAAATTACAAAATAGTTCTTCCATTTACATTTAGTACAGTCTCTCTTAGATAGGGTCCCCAGGGACCAGACAATGAAATGGAGATCTGTACAGGGGTCAGGAATCATCCCAGAACCCCCATCCTGAGGCTAGTGAGGTCAGGGTTGGGCAGAGGGAAGGCCGGGCTGCCATGCCTGGAACAGAGGCTTCTGCCGACCCCCAAGGGAGCTTTGGAGTCCCAAAGGCCTTCAGAGCTGTCACAGATACAGGCAGGCCCTGGAGGCCTCATGGTACACTTGGACCACCCCCAGAGAGTGGGCAGAAGCAGGGGCAAGGGTGCTCCCCACGGTCAAGGGGAGGGACTCACCGGAGCCGGCGGCGCCAGCGCTCTGAAGCCGAGGGCGTGAACCGCCATCCTGCAGGTGCTCTGGGCAGCACATCACAGCATCTTACTAGACCCGATGTCTTTTAATCTACTGACCATCAAGCAAGATTAAGGGATGGCTGTTTATAAAGTCAGACTCACTGTCTTGCTTACTCTGCGTCTCACTGCCTGGCAAGGAGACACCTTGAAAACTTTGTGCCCTGACTGGGAGATTCTGGAGAACGGCTGAGAGGCAGATCCTCTTTGCAACAAGAATGTGGCACTGATCACTGGGGTCCAGAGTCACCCAGCTGAGGGTAATAAATAATCAGCATGGGAGACAGACATGGCCTGACCATCTGAGCCGGCCAGACTGTGATACATGCCACAGCAGAAGGTCGAGCCCGTGATCTTTTCCTCTCACTGGCGTGCCACGAGGGCACGGGCTTTGCTTTCCTTGTTGCTGGGTGACCTGTGCGCGGCACAAGACCGGCATAGAGTAGGTCCTCAAAATGCACCTGTGGAATTAATGAAAGAATCAATGGATTCAGTCTTGAGCTGCATTTAAAAGCCCGTTCCTGGGGGGCCTGGGGGGCTCAGTCAGAGAAGCGACTGACTCTTGATTTTGGCTCAGGTCATGAGGTCACAGTTCACAAGGACGAGCCCTATGTCAGGCTCTGTGCTGACAGCATGAGCCCGCTTGGGATTCTCTCTCTCCCTCTCTCTCTCTCTGTCCCTCTCCCGCTCGCATGCACTCTTAATCTCTCTCAAAGTAAATAAACATTTTTCAAAAATTAAAAAAAAATAATAAATAGAAAATACAATAAAAGCCCATTCCTCTTTTCCTCCTTATCTTTGTATCCTTGCACAGATAAAAGACACAACAGGTGCAACCAGCATTTTCTCTGCAGGATGTGAAAATGCCTCTGCTCATTCTGATCGCACCCTTTGCCCACATTTCCCCCAAGTCCCGAAATGTGCTGCTTCTCTTCCTCCTGTAATGCTGAGTTCCCCTTCCTACAGGAAGTTTTCCACCACTACATGACCCGCCCCCTAACACGCACGGGTGCGCGCGCGCACACACACACACACACACACACATACACACACACCTCCCTGAAGAGCAACTGTGGTTTCTGAAGGTCAGGACAGAACAACCAGAAGGAAAGGCTCAGAGTCTCAGCTCCTCTCTTCCCACCTCTGTCTCCACAGGTGTCTGCCCACCCCGCCCCCCGCCCCGTGTCGCCACAAACCCACACAAGGTGTTCTCCTCAGATCTGTTAGAGTCGTCCAACCAGCCGTAGTGACTGATTTCAGGATCTGCATGTGATACGATTCTGGCCAATGAGGCCTGAGGAAAGGAGGCTGGGGCTTTTGTGAAAAGTTTCCTCACTGATGAAATGAGATGTACAGGAAGAGACAGCCCCTTTCAGGGGCCAGATATTGTTACATTTGGAAGGGACCCAGGACCCGTGGCTGCCATCTCGTGCAGATGAGAGCAGCCAGCCTGAGCAAGCAGATACAGAAGAGGATCCTGAGTAACTCGACCCGACTGTAGGGACAGTGTGGCTACCCTCCTAGACCCCCTGGGTGCCTTCTGCCTTCCCGTGCAGCTGTGCCCCACTCCCGGCTTCTCTGCTTTGCTCCTAATGGTTTGTACCTGCAACTTCCTTCGGAGGCCTGCCTTTGCGCCACTGGAATCACTTGCTTGCAAAGGAAGGGAGCCATAGTCCGTGCCTGGGGTGGGGGGGGCTTTGCTCTGTCCTGCTGGACATGGGCAAAGAAGCCCGTGGTCCCCCTGTCACCGGCAGTCTTCTTACAGTCATCTGGCTTTGTAGGTAGGAGGCAGCAGTAGAGAGACAGAAAGAATGATATTGTTGAGCTGCTGATTATCATGGGCACAGCCCACCCTATTTCTAGACTTCTGGGTGGGTGAAAGAATAAAACTCCTGGCTCTTGAAACCAGCTTGCGGGGGGGGTGGGGGGGGGGAGGGGGAGGGCAGGGGGTTCTGGGGAATGCAGCCAGAGAATTCTAAGTTACTAAAAGTCATACTCTTGTTAGTGTGACTGCTACACACACACACACACACACACACACACACACACACACAAAATGCATGCACATACTCAATGATATGCACAAAACTGCAAGATCAATTTTCAAAAATCCAACCACTTGCCTGCACACCACCCAAACCGATTTGAAGTAAAATAGCACAACCGCTGTGGAAACCAGTAGGTTCAAAAAATTAAACATGAGAATTATCATTTGATCCAGTAATTCCACTTCTGGGTATATACCCAAAAGAATTGAGAGTGGGGACTCAAATGCCGATTTGTCCACCAATGTTTACAGCAACATGACTCACAACAGCCAAAAGGTGAAAATAACCCAAATGCCCAACAACGGATGGATAAACAAAATGTGGTACATCCATACAGTAAAATTATTCAGCCTTAAAAAGGAATGAGATTCTCACACACCTGTTACAATATGAATCGACCTTGAAGACATTATGCTAATTGAAATAAGTCCGTCACAAAAGAACCAATATTGTCTGACTTCATTTATATGAGATACATATAATAGGCAAACTTATAGACATAGAAAAGAGAGTAGTGGTTTCCAGGGACTGGGGGGAGAGGGGAATGGCGATCATGTTTAGAGGGCCAATTTGGGAAGAGGTAAACATCCTGGACATGAATGTGGTGATGTGGCAATGTGAATGCACTTAATGCCACTGAGCTGTATACTTTAAAATGATTACAATGGTAAATTTTTATGTATTTTACCCCAATTTTTTCTAAAGATTTGAAAACATATGAGAGAAAAAACATTCTCTTCACAATAACAACAACACACAAGCCACCTTGGAATAAACCCAAAGCAGAAATTCACAGGACTCTGGAGAAAGCCATAAAACTTCACTGAGGAGATGTAACAATTGATCTGAATAAGTGGGGATATACCATGTTCATGGAGGAAAAGACCCAATGTCATAAAGAGGACAAATCTTCCCAAATTAACCTATGATACGATGCAATTCCAACCCAACAGTATTTTTCATTGAACTCACTAAGCTGTTCTAAAAATTCCTGTGGAGGACCATAACCCAAGAACAGCATACACCCAAACAAGTACACAAATTAGAAGTGAACAACTCAATGAAGTTTTACAAAGCGAACACACCCAGGTCACCCAGACCCAGATCACGAAACAGAATACTGCCCCAGAAACTGCCCTTTTGCCTCCCTGCAGTCACTACCATCTTTTTTTATTTACTCATTTTTAAGAGAGTGGGGAGGGGCAGAGAGAGAGAGACCGACAGAGGATCCGAAGTGGGCTCTGTGCTGAGAGCAGGGCTCGAACTCACAAACCGCGAGATCATGACCTGAGCCGAAGTTGGATGTTTAACCAAGTGAGCTGCCCAGGTGCCCCAGTACCAACTTTAAGGGTACTCCACTCTCCTGGCCTCTATCCTAATCAACAAGCTTTGCCTGGTTTTCAACTTTCTATACCTAGAACCACACCACATGTACTTTTTGTATCTGGTTTCCTTCACTCAACATGATTATGCAATTCATCCATATTGTTGCCTGAGTTGTTGATCGTTTATTCTCACTTCTGTGTAATATCCCAATGTACGACTATCTCACCACATATTTATCCATTCTACTCTTCACAGGCATTTGGGGAGTTTCCAGCTTGGAGATTTCACAAAAAGCATTCTGATACTTGTCTTTTGATCCACATTTATGCACAAATTTGTTGAGCATATTCCTGAGATTGGAACTACTGGGTAAAAATTTTTTTTAATGTTTGTTTATTTTTGAGAGAGAGGCAGAGAGGCAGAGTGCAAGTCAGGGAGGGGCAGAGAGAGAGGGAGACAGAATCCAAGTCAGGCTCCAGGCTCTGAGCTGTCAGCTCAGAGCCCGATGCGGGGCTCAAACCCACGAACCGCAAGATCATGACTTGAGCCAGAGCCGGAGGCTTAACCGATTGAGCCACCCAGGCACCCCAAGAATAATTTTTAAAAGAGCAGAGGATGTTTGTGGTGGCCGGGGGGGGGGGGGGGGGGGGTAGTAGGAATGGGGTGGTCTTGCCCTACTGGAGATCAAAGTAAATTATAAAGCTATAGTAATTAAAAGGCACACATACTAGCACATGCTCAGATCTACACACACACACACACACACACACACGAGCACACGCAGGCATGCCTGAGGTACTCAT
Organism: Neofelis nebulosa; assembly: GCF_028018385.1. NCBI lineage: Eukaryota > Metazoa > Chordata > Mammalia > Carnivora > Felidae > Neofelis > Neofelis nebulosa. The sequence goes on along the minus strand of NC_080798.1, from coordinate 28,755,733 downwards.
GTACAGGCATACATCCATACACAGGCATGCACTCCCACCCCACATACTCCACGAGTCAGCAAAGACAACTCACGGCCGGACTTCCCAGACCAGATAACTGACTGTTGCGGTCCCTTTCAAGTGGTATCAGAGCACAGGCCTGCAAGTATCCAGGAGACGGCTGATGGAGAAGGGGAAGAAGAGAGAGCGCCCCCCCCAACCCGCCCACCGGCTTTAAAGGGAGAACAAAGTGAGCGGGATCAGAGGGTGCAAGGTGATGGCAGCGATGCTGAAGCCATTTATCACTGCCAGATGTGTGAAGGGTCAGGCTGCGGGGCCCACTGGGAGTGCCAGCGGGGGTGCACGGACCCCAGACACAGCGAGAAATAACCTGTCCAGTTGGCGAGGGACCATAGAAGGGCTGCCAGGACTCTCTTCGTAACAAAATGACAATGTGCTTTCTTTTTCATCCAGGCCAAAAGGGGCCGGGGGCCAGGGCAGAGGCAGCAACAGCTTAATAAAGGGCCGTCAGTCAAAACTCTAAAAATACCCTCCCGCTGCCAGCAGGCTTACTCCTGCACCCGCCTGCGGGCTTCCTGCCGCCTGAGTGGTCCTTTGGTGACACATAAGGACAAATGTTTGCCCAGAGAGACCTGGTGTCCAGCAGCACACATGGTCCCACTGTGGCATCTGCCCTCTCCCCTGCCCCCACCCCTCCAGAACCCTCTAGCAGGCACACCCCTGGCCAGAAAGGGGCTCACGAGGGTCCCGGAGAGAAGGCACACCTCCGCTCTGGCTTCTCCATCCTCTTGGAAAACGCGAACAGATACCTCTCCTTGCAGGTGGCTCTCGACCCCAAAGCCAGCCAAGTTTCGCAGGGGATCCTGGGGACTGCCAGTCAGACGGGGGTGGCACCACAAGCTTCAGGCGAGCTTCCGGCCTGCGACCAAGAACCACCTCTGCTTCTGCCAGATTCCCAGTTTGATTGGGGAGGATCAATCCCTGTCCTCGGGAAGATCCCAGAAGCACAGCCTCTGCTCTGGAAGCATAGCTGGTCTGATGGAGAAGGCTCAACTCTTGCCAGTCCGATGAAGGAGGTGCAGCTTCCCAAAGATAGGTTCCCACACAGTGGCAATAGCAGACTTTTAACCAGATGTTAGCGTCCTCAAACTTTATTGCGTGTCCAATTCACCAGGGATCTTTTAAAATACAGATTTCACTCTGCAGGTCTGGGGAGGGGCCTGAGATTCTACATTTCTAATAAGATTCTGATGATGCCAGGGCTCCTGGTGGTACCTGAGTAACGAGATAAGAGATGAGATGTACCCAGGGTGTAGACAGCTAACTTCTATCGGCTGTTCTGCTGACAGAAAGAGCCCTGACCTGGGGCTACCGGGGAGGCTCCTTGGAGGGAGTAGGGTAGAATCTGATGGATAGAGGGAGAACTCTGGAGCCAACTGGCCTTAGGTTCAAATCTTGCTTCTGGCATTTATTAGCTGTGTGGCTCTGGGCAAATTTCTTGACCTCTCTGAAGTGAGGGAAACGGCCACGCCTACCTCACAGAGTGGTGTGGGCAGACGAAGCACTAGCACACGCCTGGCACACGCCTGGCACATGGGAGGGGCTCGAGACACGCCAGCCACTGCTTCTATAATAAACTATAACCATTGTGCCCACAACGGGGTGGGCCGAGCTTCAGAAAGAGCTGGAAGAAGGCTGCTCCTAAAGGCAGGGATGCAGAGAGGCCCTGGGAGTCAGATGGCCATAGACGTGCCGGACCAGCCCTTGATCTTTGTGAGCCTCAGTTTCCTCCCCCTGTAAAATGGGGATCCTAGCATCGCCCGTCTCTAGACGCAACGAGAGGTCAGGAAATAACACACTGACAGCAGAGCACACAGTAGGCGCTCCATAAAGCGCTCTCCGGGGTGGGGGCGGGGGTGGGGGACGGCGGTGCAAGGGGCCGCCCGCCCCGGGCCTGGGGCCGGCGGAGCGCAGGAAGCCCGCGCGCCCGCCCCGCCCCCACCCCCACCCCCACCCCGAGGCCGCCTTTGAGCCCGGCGCCGCGCTTTGAAGTCCCAGATGGGCCGGGAGGAAAGAGGATCCCCACGCCCATCCCCCAGCCCGCACCTGGATAAACACGCGCCGCCGGCCCCGCCGCCAGCCCCGGACCGACGGCCTGGCGGCAGGGACGGCCAGGCGGCCGGAGCGGCCCGGCAGCGGCTCACTTCAAAGCGCCCGCGGCCGCCAGCGGGAGGGGCCCTAATCAGGCCCGGCTGCCGCCGCGCGGGCGCTCCGCCCCGCCCACCCCGCCCCGCCCGCGCGGCCCGCGCCGCCCGCCATCTGCTCCGCGTTAGCGCGCACGCCGGTGGGGGCGGGGACGCCGCGGCGCGGTCGCGGGCCGGCGGACCGGCGAGGCTGAGGCAGTCGGCGTCCCCTGCGAGTTCCTGACATCGCCACTGCATTCGTTCCGTCGCGCATTCAGTCAGCAAGTACTCAGGGCGTGCCTGGTGCGGGTGGGGGGCAAAGGAAATACAGTTCGTTCATTCGTTCATTCATTCAACGAATATTTATTGAACTCCTACTTCTTTTTTTTTTTAATTTTTTTTTCAACGTTTTTTATTTATTTTTGGGACAGAGAGAGACAGAGCATGAACGGGGGAGGGGCAGAGAGAGAGGGAGACACAGAATCGGAAACAGGCTCCAGGCTCCGAGCCATCAGCCCAGAGCCTGACGCGGGGCTCGAACTCACGGACCACGAGATCTTGACCTGGCTGAAGTCGGACGCTTAACCGACTGCGCCACCCAGGCGCCCCTTGAACTCCTACTTCTAACAGAGCCTAGGGATACAGTGCATTCATGCATGCACATGCATTCATTCATCCGATAAACAATTTTTGAGTGTCTACTATGTGCTGAATGCTGGCCTCAGGTTCTTGTCCCTCCAGCCCCGCTCCCTGGCGGCACCGAGCTCTCTCACCTTCATGTGCTAGCACTTGTTTTCTTTGCCTGGAATGCCCTCCTCTGACCTGAACAAACTCCTACTCATCCTGCAAGAGCCCAATTTTTAAGTTTCCTCCCCATCTCTCCCAGTCCCCATCCTACACCCACAGCATGCCTCCCTCCTACTAGAGAACATATAGCCTTGACTGACAGCGATTTATTCCTTTGCAGGATCTGTGTGCCTTCCAGACTGACAGCTCCAACCTGGGCCCCACCAGTCACCAACTGTGTGGCTCTGTAACCTCTCTTTGCCTCAGTTTTCTCATCTAGAATCAAGAAAGGACAAGATCCCCTTCGCAGGGTTATGGGAAATAAGACAGGTCAAACACAAGGCCAGGCCTGGGCAACAGCCTGGGAAAAGGCAGGAGTGGTGATCTGATTCTGTCTACAGTCCTGTGGCTCCAGGAATCAAAGCTCAGTTCATGCTCCCTCCTCCAGGAAGCCCTCCTGACCTCCTGAGAACAGGTTCCCTTCTGCTGAGATTCCTGCCAGTCTGACTCAGCCTGCTGGCTACTGGTATCCAGGCTCTTCTGGCTGCTTGGGACCTGCCAGGCCAGTAGGCTGAGCTCCATGCTCCAGAGAGCAGGGAGCTCGCATTGTGCATCTTTTCTCCCCCTTCAGTGCCTGACACATTATGTAGCATGTTGCACACACTAGATCCAGTAAATCAGGGTCCCTCTCAGTCTCCTGCTCTGCCCGGTAGGGAGCTCAGTCTAGTAGATAGGCCACTCAGGTACTGGGTTATAGCCCCTAGGAGTGCAAGGAGGTGCCTGAAGCAGGAGCTTCACCCACCACAAGCAGGAGGTGGGGAGTCACAGGCTGCCTGCCCGTGCCAATCTGTGGGCTGCTAAGTGCCCAGGAGCTGAGAGTAACCAGACCTTTGGCCGTGAGAGCCACTGAGGACTTCTTGGAACCCTGGGGAATTCTAAAGAGGCAGCCTCAGAGACTGAGGGCGGGACGCCTGTCCAAGAGGCCAGCAAGCCAGAGCCACCAGAGTTCCCAAGGAGTCTGAATGAAAGGGACTGGTTACCCAGAGACACTGGCAGGCATACAGACAGTCAGGAAAAGCACTGACAGCCTTGGGTCATGACCCATCTTGGGCTCTCAGGCCCTCTGCTTCCTGCCAGCTCACAATCTCTGTCCCTGATGTGGCCTCTGTGTCTCTCTCTCGGCCTATTGCTCACCTGTAGGGCAGTGGGAAGGAAGTTGGTAGATGAGGTACTGGGAAAAGTCCCAGCACAGGGCCTGCAGGCCATGAATGTGCTGTGGGTGTTTGCAGGGGAAGGGGTGGTATTTGTTTTTAAGTCCTAGACTTATGGTGAAACGCCTGGGTTCAAGTCCTGACTCAGCCACCCTCTAGCTGGAGGCGAAGTGGGGCTTCCCTGAGAGCATCAGAGAAGACAGGACAGCGAGTCCTCCAGAGGCCCCAGAAGCAGAGTGCACGGCCTTGGGCCACTTGCCCAGGCGCCCCAGATTGTCCTGTTGGATTCTGTCAGGGGAACGCCTCACTTTGGTAAGCTGGTTCCCATGCAAGATGGAGCAAAGCTGCATATTCTGGACTTTCTGTGGGTACAGGCTTCTTAAAGGGGTCAGCACCTTGGGGAGCAGATCCCAAGGTGAGCATTCTAGCCCGTGCAATGCATTCAGGAAGTGAATCAGGGAAGCAGGGTGGGGGAGGGCAGGACCAAGCAAGGTAATTTTTCAGGCCAGCCCCACAGAGGGCAGCTTCTACCTGACCCCACAGGGAACTCTGAAGGGCCCAGGCGAGGCGAGTGAGCTTTCACACACCTGCTCTAGCGGAGGACCAGCTCCCAGGCACTTCAGACTCTCCACGGTGTAGACAGAGAGCTGCCGCCCCTAGGAGTCCTCCAAAGGAGAGCCAGCACAGAAATGGGGCTCGGTGCCCAAAAATGATAAAAGGGACCCAGATGACTGTCCACTAACCCAAGATCTTCTTCGATTCTGCCCCCTTTGAATACTGTCTGGAAAAAAAAAAAAAAGCCTCTGGGGGCAAACCCAGGGCATGGCAAGCATGAAGAGTTCTCCGGATGTTCAGGGCAGGTCCAAAAGGTCTGATGGACCTGGGGCTCGAGGTCAGGGCACCTGATACTGTTGAGCAGGGGGCCTTGGCACATGTGGCCTGAGGCGATGATTCACAGAGCCATGATTTGACCCCGTTACTGCCCACTTGAAAGAGGCATCCTCTCAAAGTCAGGAGAGGCCAGGGCTGGAGGGCCCAGGAGTGCCACATCTAGCACTGCCATCTGCCAGCTGTGTGTGCTTGGGCAAGTTAATGCCCCTCTCTGAGCCTCCGCTTCCTCAGCAGGGAATGGGGATAATTATAACAATTGCTGAGCACTCACGATGAGCTAGACACTGTGCCGAGCTAGTGTTAGACTCCTGGGCTTCCCAGGACTTACATCTCATTTTTCACAGGGAGGGGGGCCTATCCAACCTTACCGACCAACCAGCTATTTCAAATTCCATTCTCATCACCAATGAAAAAACTGCTTCTAACAGTCCTCACGCTAATACACAAATTCGTGATGTTGATTTTGATAACGATACTGGAAGTGTGGATTCCTGATGAGGACCCTTCATATATCACTTAACCATCCCTGGCAGGGGCACCATGTGCAGGTGTACAAGTTGTACACTGTACAACTCCAGCAGGTACCGTGACAAAACCATAGGATGAATGGCGCCCTCTGGAACTTTGCACCTACTCCCCCACAGCCCGGAACCCAACAGGTTGGACTCGTGATTTCAGCAGCTCCTTTTTCTTTAATGTTTATTTATGTACTTTTGAGAGGGGAGGGAGGAAGAGGACCCCAACCATGCTCTGCGCTTGATGGAACCGTGAGATCATGATCTGAGCTGAAATCAAGGGTTGGACACTCAACCGACTGAGCCACCCAGGCACCCCCTGATTTAGGTAATTCTGATGCTGACCTCCACCCCCTAGGAAGTAGACTTATCTTGTGTTCGCACATTAATCACATGGATAAGAACAAAGCATTTTTAAGGTAATCACACAGGCAAGAAAGCAAGTACTTAACCCCAGGCTTGGCACAGGCCAAAGTCAGTAAACAGTACAGTTCTTATAGTTTGCCTCCAGCCTTTTTCTGCCCAAACGCCGGCACTGGAGTGGGCTTTCCGGGTCCTGGCTCCAGTTTGGGGAACTTGTAGGAGACCCCAGCAAGCTAGGACTCCCCACCCGGGCCCCCAGCTCCCACTGAGAGTGACCCCCAGAAGTCAGTCACTTCCCCGGAGGGGAGATAGGGTTGGGTCACGATGTCCCTTCTCTTCTCAGGGTTCAAAGCTGCCGCCAGCCCCCACGTGGCCAGCTTGATTTGTTTCTTATCTTTAATTTTTTTTTTTTAATCGAGCAGATCCCCTCCGGTTACTTTTGGTCAGCATCTTACTGCATCTTTGGAGCGGGCAACAAAAGCATTCTTTTTGGAGCCTGCGGGGGGCCCAGGGCAGAGCCACTTCAAAGGGAATGCAAAGCGGCAGGCAGCGATGTCCCTGTCATTGTCCGCCCCTGCGTGTCTGCCCCCCATTGTCCTGAGGCCGCCCTGAATAGGCAGGCACAAAGGCCACCGTTCAAAGTGGGCACCCCATGCTCCATCAGAAGGCCAGCCTTTGCCTCTGCTCTGTTCCCTGCACACACACAGGTTTCCAGCCAGGGGAGGGAAACCGGCCTTGAAGTGGGCTTTCTTCTCCCCTGTCTCTCTCTCTCTCTCTCTCTCTCTCTCTCTCTCTCAAACCTCTCTCTCTTCCTCGCCACACACACCGCCACCTTAATCTCTCCTCCTAAGCCAAAACTTATGATTACATTTTCAAGTAGCCTCTGTTTGGCAACCTTTCCATCTTTTTCTACAGAACAAGGAGGATTCGCCCCAGGCTGCTGGGCCTTTCTTGCAGGGCAGGAGCCCAGGTGCGACTGTGTTGCCTTTTGATGGGGGCTCAAAGAGAGGGGCAAATCCCACTCCTGGCACCAGGGGGTCTGAGACCTGCTAAGCTAAACGGGAATTTAGAAATAGACCATCCAGCCTCACTTTTATGGAAGAGGAAACTGAGGCCCAGGAAGGAGAAGCAACTTGTTTATGATTATCCACATTTGAAGGCAGCTAAGGCTCAGAGACTTTAAGTAACTTGCCTGGAGTCACACGGCCAGTAAGTGACAGACTCCGTGGGATTGGACCTCCACTTAAGGTTGGCTTGGGACACGGGGGAGGCGGCTTTAAAAAACCAAGCCTGAACAAGTGGCACAGACTTGATGGAGCACGAATTCATCGTGCATCAACTGGGGGCCAGATTTTGATGAAAATTAATAAGAGCCATTCCCTGCCCTCAAGGAGCTTACAGTCTGGGGACGTGAGGGGACAAATAGAGAAACTTGCAGGAAAATGGAGTGGCAGAGGCTGACTGGGGGCTGGGAAGGGCGGGGCCGGGGGCTCACGCTTGAGGGCGCCTCAGGATGCGTTGAGCTGACCTGTGTCCCTCTCTCATTTTCTCTCTCTCTCTCTCTCTCTCTCTCCCCCAATCACACACACACACACACACACACACACACACACACAGAAAAGGCCTGAAGCAATCCCTGAAACACCCGTCGTTGGCCCCAGAACCCACTCATACCCACCTGCCTGCCTGTGGTCAGAACCCACAGAATGAGCTTCTTCCAGAAGCGAAGGTGGAAAAACCCATACTTGGCACACACCAGGGTCATTTGTCTGGAACTCTGACCAAATTGTACCAAGAAGCCAATAAAAATGTTAAATGTCAAAACCCGCTCATATTGACGGAGCACTTCCTGGGTGTCCAGCGCTGCCCTATTCACCTTCCATCCACCGTGTCACTCTCGTATCAACCCTGTGAGACAAGGACAGATATGAGGAAACAGATGAAAACAGTCGCCCTGGGCCTCAGGGAGTCCCCTCCAGGGCATCTTGTTCACAGGCTGGGCTCTAACCACTGCGCTGTGCCACTTGGGCCAGGCCGGCTTCCTCGGGACAGCGCTAATTAATTTGCTAAGACGTGTGCAGAAAGCAATCAGCACTTAGAATGGGCTCCCCTTACCTTTGCCTCGTGGCCTCTTGACAGGTTCAGCTCCTGCTGGGAATCCCACCTCTGTGTGAGGCGCACACACGCTCTGCTTAATCTCATTCCCCGCGACAAATCAGCCTAATGAAATCTTCTCTTTCTGTAAATTAATGCGTAGAGGAAACAGCTGAGTGTAAACAGAGTTGTAGCGTCGCCTGTTTAGACACCATTGACTTTCAAATCAGCCTGCTTCTCCAGCCCACACGGCAGAAATAGAGTCAAAATGCAAATGTAGCGTAAGCGACTCTATAATAAATGCTCATTCAACATTTATTCTTTTTCAAATCATCTCTTAAAGCCCTTTCATGCTAATGTCTAAGAGATGTGACATTAGAAAAATTGCTTTGACATGCTAAGGGGCTCCAAGATTAACAAAAAAAGAAAGGACAAGATAAAGCTTTCGGAAGACCTATTTCAGAGGAATTATTCCTGCCTTTGAAAGTGTTCCAAGGTTGCTGCACATTTCAGCTTGTTGGCATACATGTAAATGAAGTGCTACAAAAGTCCTCGGCTCAATTCCACTCGAATGAAAGCTCCCAGCCGCTGGCAGGGAGGGCGGCCAGCCTTCAGGATGAACACGGAAGGAGGCTGGAGGGGGCTTTCTTACCCTGAAGGCAGAAGAGGGCAGGCTCCAGCCCAAGCCACTGATGGAAATGGCAGGGGCCGCACGGTTGGTGTGACCGGCACCCGGTGGCCATGTCAAAGAAGCCACGTCTGCGTCGTTCATCAAACGATCCGGCCAACCCACAGCCACTGGCCCAACCCACCATCCTTGCTTCTCCCCTGCTGTGTGAACTTGAGCAAGCTGTCTACACTCTGGGCCTCTCTTCAAAGGGAGATAACCAGAGAACCCACTTAGAGAGCACTCAGTGACATAACGCACAGGGTGTGCTTAGCCAAGTGTCGAACACTTAGTAAGTGCTCGAGAAATTGTGGTTGATGTCATTATTATGGCTTGGTCTCTTAAAGCCCTGCCGAAGTACAGATGAAGTCAAGTCCACAGGGTCAAGGCCGAGAGCGCTGCATGGTCCATCTTGCTGCCCTGCCCCCCGCCAAGCCCAGCGTGGACAACCCACTTCCCCAGTGGCCTCGCGCTTGTCACATTTTACGTCATAGAGTCACAGCGTCTCTGATGTGCTTCCATCAAACCATTAGACTTTGAACAAAGGGCCAGTGTGACATTCCTGGACACCACAGTTCAGAGCGAGTTGGACATGCTGTGGACATCATTCTTAGTTACCGGAGTGTCTTAGAATTTCCTGAAGAGGAAGGGAAGGAACACTTCCTGAGCTTCTGCTATGGGCCAGATTGTGCCCCCCCGCCCCAAATTCATAGTTTGAAGTCTTAAACCCCAGGACCTCGGAAGATGACTGTATTTGGAGACAGGGTCTTTAAAGAGGTGATTCGGCTAAAACGAGGTCATTGGGGTGGGCCCATATCCGCATGACAGTGTCCTTATAAGAGGAGGAAATTTGAACATGGACACCCGGGGGCAAGACGAGGTGAAGATTCAGGGTGAAGGCAGACATCCACACGCCCAGGAGAAAGGCCTCAGAAGAAACCAATCCTGCCAGCACCTTGATCTGGGACTTCCAGCCCCTAGAACTAAAAGAGGATGAATTTCTGTGGCTGAAGCCACCCCACCCCGAGGTCGTTTGTTATGGCTGCCCTAGGAAACTAATGTGGCATCTTCTGAGCAGGTCATATCATCAATGTTGGTGACAGCCCATTCATGTCGATATTATTCTTGTTTTTAAATATTTCCACATTAGGGACGTCTGGGAGGTTCAGTCAATTAAGCATCCGACTCTTGATTTCGGCTCAGGTCATCATCCCAGGGTCGTGGGATCGAGCCCCGCGCCGGGCTCCGTGCTGAGCGTGGAGCCTGCTCGGGATTCTCTCTCTTCCCTCTCTCTCTGCTCCTCCCCCGCTCACACTCACTCTCTCTCAAAATAAATAAGTAAACATTAGACAAGCAAAGAAATAAATATTTTCACATTAATCACAGTTAGATGGACGGCTACGGTTAACCTTACACTTGAGGGGCTTGCCACAGTAATACCCACACGGGAGCCCCACGGGGGTGTCCGTCTTCCCTGGTGCCAGTGGCCGGGCTCCTTCCACGTTTAGTGCAAGATGGGAGAAAGGCAGCGAAGGATGTGCCTCGGAGGGTTTACAAGACAAACCCCTGAGGTGGAGGCGTCACTTCTGCCACATTCCATCACTCGGTCACACGGCTGATCCCAACCACCAAGGATGCAGGAGAGCGTAGGTTCCCCGCGTTGCCAGGAGGAAAAGGGAACCATTTAAAACAACCAGCTAAAGGGTCTGTTACAAGAAAAGAGATTCGGAGAGATGATGTGAGCCGTCCGGAGAAACAGAGCAAGGGGTGCCTGGATGGCTCCGTCAGTGAGGCATCGGGCTCTTGGGCTCAGGTCACGATCTCACGGTTTGTGAGTTTGAGCCCTACATTGGGCTCTGTGCTGACAGTGCAGAACCTGCTTGGGATTCTGTGTCTCTGCCCCTCTCTTGCTCGCACACACGTGTGTTCTCTCTCTCTCTCTCTCTCTCATTCAAAATAAACTTTAAAAAGAAGAAGAAACAGAGCAAGTAGCTACAGAGTGAGACCCGTGACCTGCTCGTTGGCGACCTCGTCACCTTCACCACCACCATCCCCATGCCATCAACAAAAACAATAAGCACTTACTGAGGACCTACTATGTGTCCGATGCTGTTCCAGGCATTGCGACCCAGAGCTGCATAAGACACAAGGGTGCTGCCTCTTCGAGGACACAAGCTACCCCAGCCAACCCAACCCGGGAAAGAGAACACCACCCTGACCCGACCTGTGTTAGGACAAAGTGAGCGCCACGGACGGTCAGGGCTCCCAGAAGCCTCCGGGGCACTAGCGCTGAGGTCCTGGCTGAAGGAGGAGGGGTTGGGGCTGCTGACCATGCAGGAGAAGAAGTCAGGAGGAGGGACAGGAAAGGTGACGGGTGAGAGCAGAAACGACCGGGGCCCGCTCTGAACAGGGCTGTGGGGTGAAGCGAGCCTGGCAAGGTGGCCGGGGCTGAGTTGTGTCCGAGCGGTGGCGAGGTTTGGGGCCGGAGTGTAGTAGAGGCTGTTGCTGCCCTGCCCGTAGCCTGTGCGTCTTTCCTACTGAGTGTTTCTCTGACGGCCAGAGTCCCACATGTCCACTCGGGCCACAGGACAGCACGGCTGCAAAACCAGCAGTGCCCCAGGGCAGCCACCCACCTGTGTCAGAGGGGCGGTGGTCTGGAAATACTCCGGGGGCGGGATAGCCCAGAGTGCATGTTCTACACCGGCTCCCAGGGCTCCCCTACCTCGCTTGAGGACATGTCCTTCCCTTTGTCACATTGCCACCCTCCCCTCCCCATCTTGCTATCCTGCTCTTTTGCTGGGGTTTCCCGGGATCATCTTCCAGATAAGCCACTGGCAATCACAGTGTCACATGATTCTGTCCTCATCGTGAGAGATTGCCAGCAGATATCCAGCAGGTGACAGCCTTCTAAACTCACTCCTCATCACAGGAGCCCAATGGGCCCACAGATGCATGGTTGGGGGAGGTGAGCTCAGTCCCCCAGAGGGGACCTGGGGACCTTTCCAGCCCCCTTGCCTGCCCATCTTTTCAGAGCCCCCACCAGCTGTCCTGAGAAAGTCAGCATGACTTAGCCCTCTGGACGGTGACCACTCAGTCTCTCCAGCCTGGCACTTTGCACATCTGTCCCATAACTCTTGAGGCCCAGGGGTCAAATATGGACATAGCCCCCTCCTCTCCTCCCATTCTGGACCCCCATGGAGCATCTCAAGACTTGTCCCAACTCTCTCCCGTGAGATCTCCACTCAGTTTTTTGCCAGCCTACAATTCATGTGCAAAGCCTAGACTTGCCGACGGTCCATCTGAGAAGGATCTCCAGGCCAATCCCTCAAGGTCTCCCTGGGGCTCTCATCACCCCTGACTCTGTAAGTCACCTTGTGCTGGCCCAACTTGAGACAGTCACTTTCTGCAGATGAGGCCAGCCCTCCTTTGGGCTTGGGATGGGAAGAGGCGACAGGGGCTCCCTCTTGGGACAGCTTGATATAGCCTGGGGCAAGAGCGTGGGCAAACATAGCTTCAGGGGAACGCACCCCTTCCTGATGTAGGTACTGCAGACAGTTAAAACACACCAGAACTGTCAAACGCGTGCTGAAGCAGCTGGCAAAGCTGTGAAACCCCAGACACGATTCTATGTTTTTATGGTGTGAAAATCACAAGTGGTTTATCAACAGGGGCAATGTAATTAAAAACAACAACAACAACAACAACTATGCGCCCAGGAGAGGAGGGCTGGATTCACTAGTGTCCCAGGGTTGGGCGATACAGTGAGGCTCTCTTGCTTTGGGGTCATCTGTGAATAGCTTCTGCGGATTACACCCCCAAACCCATAATTTTTTAGTTCTGCTACAACTATTGTCTTAAGTGGGGCTTCCCAGAAGCAGACTCTGAAACCAGGATTTGAAACAGGGAATGCATTCAGGGGGTGATCCTAGAAAGCACCTGCAAGGGAGTGGGGGGGGGGGGCGCACAGAAGCTGGTCAGGGGGTGCGTTAGTGAGCAGGTCCCCTGTGGGCAGCCCAGGCTCACTCCTACTGGGGATTGCGTAGAGCCCACCTCAGGTATCCCACCAGCGGGGCAAGAGTGCTGTCAGACATTGACTCCCCTGCACTTCCATTGCATAAGTCCCAGCAGCCAGAGGAAGCATCCAGAAAGAGCCACAGATGGTACAGAGTGGGGGGATTTGGAAGTAGTGAACAGGTGCAGGGTGGGGGGATTTGGAAGGAGCACGGGCTGCACCTGTTACATCTGTGGGAAGAAGGACAGAGTTTTGCGCCCCTACAAGTTCACCCAGCCCCGTGACCGCTGCCTAAAGCAAAGGCCAAGGGTATTTTTCCGTGCAGGTGGCAGCTTCATCTTGCTCCCGAGGCCCTCACACAGTGCAGGGCGGGGCTCTCTCCCCTCTGCTCAACACCGGGACTGATGTCCAGCCTCATGCATCTTGAAGTGCTGAAGTGAGCCCTCCTCCCAGGCATGGCACCCCCTAAGCACTGTGGGCTTCCTCTAACAGCACGAGACAGAGGGATCCATCCCCCTCCCAAGGTCACTGCAGGGAAGAAGAAGTCTGGGAGGAAGCTCCTGCCTGTCCTGCCTAAGACCCTGGACGATGTCAGATGGCATGTCTCATCCATCCCTGTTGTGATGACTGTACCAAATCAGATCAGAGAGGCAGGTGACCAGACCTCCGGTTTGCTGTGACTTCCCACAACCTGCTCCCAGAACGGGGAAAGATGGGGAGAGGGCACCTCCTCTTCTGATCTTGAGTAAGAAGGGAGGGCCCCATTTTAGGGAATCTTCAGGGAACACATTCTCAGAACCTGAAGACCAACTCACACCTTCCGGCCTCGAATCCTGAGAAAAACCTCACCCGGCGAGCTGAATGTTCCCTGGGGAATTCGGGTTGCGGGGGAGACTGGGAGGGAAGCCAGGTCTGAGGGGACGACCAAGGAGGGCCTGTCAGAGCTCTACCACACTGTTCCTGGGCCACGCATTCCCTGGATCACGAGTGGACGGAGGGTCGTCTGATGCTTTGACTGCATGCTGGTCCCCAGGCAGGCTGCACCTGTTCAGATGCCCACGCCTAAGTATTTTGAGTCTTGCCCTGCTTCATCGGCCCTGTGAGTCACCTCTCTTGGGAATTGCCCGTTCCTACCCTTTGCCTACTTTCTATTGGGTTGTTTGCCTTCTTTCTTATATTTGGTAGGCTGTTTGGATGGTGCAGGTAGGAACATATTTCTATTACGTGCTTACAAATATTTACTCCCAGTTTTATTTTTTTTTTAATTTAAAATGCTTGTATTTTTTTTAAGTTTATTTATCTTTGAGAGAGAGGGAGCAAGGGAAGGGGCGGGGGGGCGGGGGAGACAGAGAATCCCAAGTGGGCTCTGTGCTGACAGCAGAGAGCCAGATGTGGGGCTCGAACCCACGAACCATGAGATCATGACCGGAGCCAAAGTCGGGCTCATAACTGACTGAGCCACCCAGGCGCCCCACTCCCCGTTTTAGCTACGATGTCTTTTGTCTCATGCATGGCCACTTGTTCTGACTCAGTCAAAGTCTGAGTGGTTCCTCAGCTGTCCCGTGGGGGCTGCCTGGACTCTTGGGCTCTGAGCTAGGAGACCCATCACTGATCCAGAGGCTCACAGGCCGGTCTCCAGGTTCATCCACATGGTGCTAGAAACCACAGATAAGGCAGCATGGGGTGCTCAGAGGAGAACCAGTCATAAGTGAGTCCTCGCTGACAAACACACTTGGGAGTGTCCTCTAAATCCGAGACATGAGAGCCTCGGTGACCCCAGGCAGATGTCCCGTGAGATTCGCCAGCCCAGACCTGTAACTTGACAAGGAATCTGCCAATGAGAGGCTGGGAAGGCCCAGTATGGGGAAATCAATCGATTACCGTCGTCTGCCGAGCCCCCTGCAGCCAGGTCTGGGCTCTGCCTCACGGGGGGCCAGTGGAACCAAAACCCTCCCCTGAGAAGCTTCAGTACAATTCGAAGCGAGGAGATAGTCCCATGGAGCTATTGCACAGTGGTTGAAGCCTTGGCCTCTGCATCTGATGTACCGCTGTGTTACCTTGGACTTGTTCCTTGACTTCTCTGAGCCCCAGCCTTCTCATTTGTAAAATGGGCCAATCATAGCATTTACACGATAGGATTGTTCTGGGGGCCAGATGAGATGGTACTTGTAACACACTGCCTAGCACATGGGGTGGGTTGTACAAACTTTTTACTCTTGCCATGTGAAATCCGAGGGGGTAACAGGAGGCCACCTTTCGTAGTAAAATCTAAATTTGGCGGAGTTCGGCTCGGGGAAGGGCTTGAATGGGGGGGGGGGGGGGGCGGCGGCGGTAGAAATGGGCCAAAGAAAGCTGAAGCGGCTGAGGCAGAAGTAACCCAAGGGATCAGCCCTGGTCCTAGACACCCAGGCTGACAGAGTGTAAATGTATGTCCACGCTTGCCTTCCAGGGCAGGCCGAACAGTGCTGGCCGTGCTCAGCCTCTCCTCCTGCCACTGCCCCAAGCAGTTCAGCTCAAACTTGCACTCCTACTGAGCCATACCAAACCCTAACGTTAACAGCACTGTCCACTCCAGAGGGCAGTTTGGGGACCATCCCTTGTTACTCAAGCGGGGTCCTGAGGGGTCTTACCCCCCACCTCCAACTGGCTTATCGGAGAATTCCTTCAAGCCATGCACGGTACACTCCTGAGGCCTAGCAAATTTGACTTTGCCATCTTGCTTCGTTTCCAGAAAAACCCTACCCACTCCCCTGCCACTTAAGCTCTATTAAGAAGCCTTTACTTTTCATGTTAGAGTAGAAGAAACAAAGACTCAGAGACTTAAGTGACTTGGCTGAGGCCACACAGCAGGTTAGAGGCAGGGCCGGGCCTCCCAACTCTTCCCTCCCAAGAACCCATCGGGTCCCCTGCGGCTGCCCATTGTATGGCCAGTGCATCCCACATAGGAGCGTTCACCCTCCAGGGCCCTGGAGCCGGCCGTTGGGAGCTCCGATGAGGGAGCCCAAGGGTGGGCACCAGATTCTGAGGCTGGGGCCTGCACACCCAACCCCAAACACCCCCGCCCACCCCACCACCATCCCCACTAATACATATTTTATGGGGCTGGTCTCCCTTCCTCGCAAACGGTGTCATTAATCTGCTCCCTGGCTGTGCAGAATAACATCCCTCAAGAACAGACCGCTTTCTGAATATTTTATCATTCCTCATTCCTTCTCCCCAAACTAATATATATTTACACAGTCTACCTCCTGCAGGAGAACTATATTGTTTTCTCTCAGTGCCCGAGAACTTAGACACAGAATCGCGCATAAGTAAAAAAAAAATATATGCCTTGCTATTGATGTTGAAAGCAAGAACCAATCACTTATCAAGCTGTGAGGGAAGCCAAGAGGAAGATTTGCATATGGTAAAAAATAAAAAAAGAAAATAAAAAAAGAAGAGGGGAGAGAATAAAACCGACCCTCTCCCCACAGAGGGACCAAATGAGAGGAGACAGACATCTTTTCTCCTCTCTAACAGGTAACCTCAGAGTTTCTGACCATCCTTCCAGCATTTGGCAAATCTCAGCGGTGGGGAGAGCAAAGTGCTATTTTGTCAGCAAGGTCAAAAACTTCCTACGTGGGGATGCAAACTGGAGAGACCAAAGTTCTTCCCGAGTTTTATAGAGCCATTTTCATCATCATGGAATATTTATTCCAAGGAGGATTCAACCACTTGTGCGGCCCTTTTGTTTCCTTGTGCATTAGTCTGTCTTGATCCAACACGACAGGGTCGTGGGATGGAAAGGTAGATACGGTGATCACCACAGACAAGAGAGGGAAGACAGACCCAGAGAGGGTGTGTACTAGGGTGCACGTTGATTGAGGGGGTGGGGGAAGCCATTTCACAGTTCCAGAATCCCATTTAAAGAGAAACTTTTGTTGAGAAAAGTATCTTGCTGGGGCACTTGGTGTGTGAGTGTTAAGCTTTGATGTGCATGTTCGGAAGATGGTAATAAACTGAATTGCCCTGCATAAGGGTTTCGCAGGGATCAAGGGCTTGCTGGAGAAAACAGTAGGTGCATAGCAGGAGCTCACATAGAAAGGCATCGAGTGAAAAATGTCTATGGGGGCAAGGACTAAGGGGCTTTTCCAGGGAAGGATGACCAACACGGATTTGAACCGGTCAGTTTCTAGAACGTGACCTTCCTCCTCCTGAAACCCCCAACCAGCTAAGTGTGCCTTGCCAGGGAATGACTAGTGTCAGTGGTGTTTGCAGGGCATATGGGGAAAGAGTCTGGGTCCACTCTGGAGCTGAGACAGGGACAGGGAAGGACACAGTCATGGAGGAGAGAGAAAGTAAGAGAGGAGATGGGGCGGGGGACAGGGAGTCAGAGCCAGCAATGACCGTGAAACTGTCGACACCTTAACCTTGCAGAAATCTCGGGAGAGCTTGGTTGCCCACCCACCCCCCACTCCAAGATGTGAGTATAGGATCTGTTTTATGTGCATCTTATAAACAGAGTGCCCTCCGCTGACAGGTGGATTGCTCAAAGATGAATCAGGAAGCTTCAGCTCAAGGGAGCTCCCAGTTTACAGTTTAAAAATAGAGACACAGGCAAGAGGTCAGGCGATGTCTTCCACATGAGGGGACTTGGCTCAGAACTCAGAGCTGGTGGGAAGTAGGGTAAGGATACAGCCTCCAGACGCCCAAAGCAGTGGCCATGCCCTCACCCGCCTCTCTCACGCCCTGGTGGAAGAGAAGCAGGCTGGTCTGCTTCAGCCTCTCCCTTCCCCGTCTAGGATCAGTCCTTGCCCTTGAAGGCCTTTTGCATCTAAAGGGCATGAAATAGGTCAGGACGCCTGCATTCCACGCCTCTCAGCAACCCACGAGCCTTCCGCCCCTGTCTGTCTCCAAGTGGCCTCTTCCGACCGGTGAACCTCTCTCCTGTGGCCCTTATCAGTCTGTGGCTTGAGTCAGTTACAGCTGCTCACAAGAGCACCTGCCCATGTCCCCCCATCTTCCTCAGAGCCGCTGTGGATCTCTGTCCCACTCCCTGGCGTGTCTCCCTCAGCCCTGGCCTAAGCAACGTGGCAGGGGCCCCGCAATTTGTGTCCAGGGTCCGTGGGGACGGACAGACAGCAGCCGCAGACCCACCACCGAATGGGTGAGTGGGGGCTGCTGCACAGTTGGAAGCTGAGTTCTTACAGAGGACCCCAAAAGTCATCACGACCAGCGCCCTTTCTGAAGTACTTAGTCTGCACCAGGCTGCAGGTGTCCTCACTGGATACTCGCAGTGAGGATTCAGTTAATGATGGTGGTACCGTCATTATCCCCATTTTATGAATAAAGAAACGGAGGCTCAGAGAGGTGAAGCGGTTGCCCAAGGTCACATAACTGGCCGGAGCTGGGATTTACATGGCAACTGTCTGACTACAAATCTTCCATGCTCTTCAATGCATTGAATTATAAACACTCCCTGGGGGTTTTCTCCTGCAAAGGAACCATAAATCTGGATCAGGCTCACTTGGCCTGAAACCTTGTCCCTTTCCTACGGACAGGGTTTCTGTCACCTCCCCAGGGTCAGTACCAGGCAGGAGGGCTCCAGATGGAAGAGCAGATTTGTGTATAAAATGAAAGGGGGGGGGGGAAGCAAGGGAGGGAGCAGGTTCTCAGCAGTTTGGCAAGGTCACTGGCTGGATTGGCTTCCTGGGTTTTCCAAGCCCCAGGTTGGCATCAGGAGGGCAGTGCAGGGGGAGGAGGGGGAGGGAGAGGAGGAGGAGGAAGAGGGAGAGGGTGGGAGGAGGAAGAGAAGGAGGAGGAGAAGGGGGAGAAAGAAAAAGAAGTAGGCAGAGCCGGTGGGGAGAGCCTGCCGCCCCAAATAACTTGTGTGCACCAGGACACCAGCTCCCCCTTCACACACCATCTGAGTTATCCTGGCGAGGAGGCAGGGGCCCAGGAGGTCTGTGATGCTTGGGGGGGTTCATGCCGCTTAGATGGACCAAAAGAGAAAAGAATTTTGTTCCACCCACTCATCTCCTAACCTTATAAACTCAGGATTAGTAGATCAAAGGCGGATTTGGCACAGCTGAGGGACGATAGTCGCTTCGGAGAACAGTTTGGGCTCCATCCTTCATGATCAAATGAACTTAAGTCATTGATAAATAAATGACGTTTTGAATTCCTCTAATTGGGCGTGCGGGTCAGGCCTGAGCCACGCCAGCCCGGCCATCTGGGCAGAGTTAATGAGCTGGAGAGGGCTACGGGGGATCCCAACAGTGGCCATTAGAAGGGATTTCGGGGAGCACCTTGGACAGGGGCAGGGGTCTCTCGCTCTGTGAAGGACCTGTGCTCTGAAACCAGAAGAGATGGGTGGAAACTCCAAGCACTGCCACCAATGAGCTAGGTGACCCAGAGGGTTCTTGTAACCTGTCTGCATTTCCTCAGCTGTAAGATCATGTTAACAACTAGCTTGTATTGAGGGGTTGTCACTCAACCCAAAGCGCACGCTCCCAAGCACGGCTGGAGCCCAGCCCAGGGTGGGGTGGGGGGGGGGGGTGCCTGCAGCGAGGAGGAGGGCAGAGTCTGAGCACAAGGCCAGCCTTGAAGCCAGTTCCCCCACTTCCTGGCTGAGCTACTTCATTATGTTGTGCCTCAGTGTCCTCATCTGTGAAAGGGTTACCATGGGAAAAAACAGTTACCACAGGTAGAGCTCCTGGGGAGCGTTTAACCAATGCTCGCTGTTACAGCCGTAATGCCGGGTCAGGCTTGTGCTGGTCACTACCTGCAGATCCCAGATCCTATCTCGGCTCTTCTGCTCGGCCCCGTCTTACAGGAACTACATTTCCCAGACTCCTTTGCCACCTGGCTTCCGGGTTGGTTTGGCCAATGCGAGGCATGGCAGAGAGTAGAAGGAGGGAAAAGCCGAGGAATTTCTCCCCTCTCTCACCATCTCTGTGTTTCCTGTAGTGTTTCCAACAAAACCACCATCGGGTCTACGATCCTGCTCCCCCCAGATTGCCCCCACCTAGATTCTAGCCCCTGCCCCAGCTCCCGGGCTCTGGTAACACCACCTCTGTCCCAGGTCCTGGGGTAGGCGCAGCTTCCGGCTCTTGCTAAACTCCTGGCCGGTTTAACTTTCTCTGTTGGGCCCCTCAGCTCTCACATGTCTTACCTAGTCAATGCCCTCCATGGAATTCTCTCTCACTGACATACCTAGAGACTGGACCTCGGTCATGTATCATTTATCAGTGCCGTGATGATCCAGCAACCTCTCCTGGCCATTTCAAATCGGGGGGCCACACCCCCCCCCCCCCCCCGTTGGATGGATGCCTACGTGAGGGGTTATTAGCCTGTGACCAATCTGCCAAACGCAGGGAGGGCTCACAGGTCCAGCACCAGGGAATCAGGCCATCTCTTTGCCAAACACCTTCACATCCATGACAGCTTGTAAGTCGCATTTGGATGGCTGGCCCTATTGACAGACAGGCAGACAGAGGCCCAGGACGATGAGGTACTAGAAAATCTTGGGCTGGAGGAGGCCTGGAATAAGGTCAGCACACGGGGCAGTGCCCTTGGGCCAAGTGACCTCGAGGAAGTGCCCTCCTCCCTCAGGGCCTCCGCTTCTCCATCTGAGAAATGAACAGCTTAGCTTGAAAGGAGTGTTCTCCACTGCTCCTTCCACGTTCACATTTTGTTGCTTCTGATTATTCAGCGAAAGGAAAAAAAGAGAAAAGACGAAACACCCCTGAGTTGTGGGTTTGGGCTCTTAGCCTAAAGAAGTCACCAGGTCAGGCCTCAAAGTGTGCAGAGAATACTCCTTTGGGGCAGACAGGCTTGGGTCTGGGTCCTGGCTCTGCCGTAACTCCCTGTGTGGCCTCCAGCTAATCACTCTCTTCTGTGAGTTTCCGTTTCCCCATAAAAATGAGGCCCAAAGGTTGTGAGGACTAAGCAGTGATGGGCCACAAAGCTCCAAGCGCAGACTAGATGCTCCACGCACGTGAGCCACAGTGCCACCGAAACTCATTTGGAAGCAAGGTGGGAGGGGGAGGGAACACCGGTGGGCACCTGACAGATAAAGACGTTCATTACCTAGGCTTCGCTGCTGATCCCCCTGCAATGGACATCCTACCAGGCGGAGACACTGCCCCGGAGGAGGCTGGGAAGGATTGAAGCTGGCACCCCCAGCAGCCGGATTACGTTTTGCAGCAGCAGAGGGATTTTGAAAGGCTGACAAAGGTTCCATCCTCTCACAGAGTGTCAAGAACGTGCTCCCTCCCTTCCCCTCCCCAGGACTTAGCCTTACTCAGAGCCAATACCTGGACAGGGAGGGAGCTCCCCGTGGGAGGTGGCCACACAGGTGTCTGAGACAGCCAGCTGCTTTATTTGGCCACACAACAGACAGCCTGGAATGATGAGACCCACACACGCACCCCGCACCCCCAGTGGATACGTGGCTCGGGCCGCTGCCCCCGGTGCTGGGCACAGAATGTGTTAACATTGCCTCCGGCCACCCAGCAAGGCAAGGAGTCGCTAGGTGAGGCGGCTGGACAGGTGGGTGACCAGCCTGCTTCTTTCAAGCTCCCGACTCCCTCGCATGCTCTGGCTAAAAATAATACCTCCCAAGAGACCTGCCGCTGTTGGCGCGGGCGGACCATGCATAAAACATATAAAACATCGGCCGCTCAGGTTTCCTCCTCTGAATGGCTCCATTCAGAGCATGCAGGGGTGAAAGGTTTATGGGAGGGATCACTTGGCTTCCTGGAAGGACTGGAGCAGACTGGCCTCTGCCTGGGCCCCAGCCTCCCTAGCACCTTGGCCCCAGTGGCAGCCTGCCCGGAAGGTTCCCAGGCAGGGGCTGGCTGGGGGCAGCTTTCTTCTCCCAATTGTCTTTTCCTGGACCCCCTTAATGAAGAAAGAGAACTGCCCTGGCAGGTGTCAGACAACCCTGAATTTGAATCCTGCTTCTTCCCCATTCCAGCTGTGTCCAAGCACACTCCACGTAGCAGGTGAGGAAATGCGCTCAGAGAGGTTGAGTGAGTTACACAAAGACACATAGCCAATTGTCTGACTCTGAGCCATTTACTGCTGCACACTTCAGTCATGGTCCAAGAATAGAGTAATTTAAAGGAATGGGCCATGGAGGGAAGAAATGTCCAGAGGAAACTCATATGGGCTCCATGATTCCTGAGAGACGTGGAGTCAGGACCTTCCCACAAAAACGGTTCTCTGCTTCCTTTCTCCCTGCCTCTTCCTCTCTTCCCTTTTCTTTAATTCATGGTGTTTCCTTTCTTGACTTTCTCTTTTATTCACTCAACAAAAAAATCCTTATATGTTCTTAATAATAAAAATACATGCTCACCAATAAAAAAAACTCCAGGTTTCCAGAAAAGTAGAGTTAAAAGGATAAAAATTTCCCATAATCCCCCTGTCCCGGTTACCTGTCACCGTATAACAAACCACCTCAGATTTACTGGCAGAGAACGACCGTGTAATCATGCTCACAGACTCTCTGAGTCAGGAACTTGGACAGGGCACAGCAGGGATGGCTTGTCTCTGCTCCTTGATGTCTGAAGCCTCAGCTAGAAAGACTCAAACAGCTGGAGACTGGAACCATCTAGAATCTTCATTCACATGTCTGGCTCTTGGGCTGGGATGATTCAGCTGAAACTGTTGACCTAATAAGTGCCCATTCATGGCCTCTTTATGTGGCTTAGTCTTCCCCACAATATGGTGGCCTCCAAGGAGTTGTACTTGTTACCGAGAGGCTCAGGGCTCCAAAAGAGTAGGTTCCAGCAAATGAGGGAAACTCCATAGCCTTTTATGACCTAGTCTTAAAAGCTGTATAGTAAAGGGGCACCTGGCTAGCTCAGTTGGCAGAGCATGTGACTCTTGATCTCAACGTTCTGAGTTGGAGCCCCCTGTGGGGTACAGACATTCCTTTAAATACAGAAACGAGTTACATGGTGTCACTTCTGCCATATTCTAGCAGTTACAGCAGTCACGAGCCCTCCCGGATTCAAGGGAGAGAGGCCATAGGTTCTGATTCTCAGTAGGAGGAAGGTCAAAGGATACGAGGTCTTGTTTTAAAATCACCACACCCCCAGGGTGCCTGGGTGGCTCAGTCAGATAAGCGTCCGACTCTTGGTTTTGGCTCAGGTCATGATCTCACAGTTCGTGGAATCGAGCCCCGCATCAAGCCCCGCGTCGGGCTCCATACTGAGTATGGAGCCTGCTTGGAATTTTCTCTCTCTGCCCCTCCCCTGCTCACACACTCTCTCTCTCTCTCTCAAAATAAATAAATAACATTTTTTTAAATAAAATAAAAATCACCACACCCTCGCTCCAAGATAACAAACAATGAGGTCATGGCATATTTATTTTCTTCTGGATACTTCATTTTGTGTAGGTGAGCCAAAACTGCATAAACTATTTATGACCTAATTTCTTTTTTTAACTTCACTTTGGATTACAAGCATGTTCCCTTGTCATCGAAAAGTCTTTATAAACATCCTACATAATAGTTTTTCAGACTCTAAAGTAAATACGTGTTCATAATTGAAATTTTTTTTAGTATTTTCTTTTAGAAATTTTTTTTAACATTTATTCATTTAGAGAGACAGAACCTGAGCAGGGGAGGGGCAGAGAGAGAGGGAGATACAGGATCGGAAGCAGGCTCCAGGCTCTGAGCTGTCAGCACAGAGCCCGACACGGGGCCCGAACCCACAAACCGTGAGATCGTGACCCGAGCCGAGGTCAGACGCTCAACTGACTGAGCCACCCAGGTGCCCCATAATTGAAATTTTTGTTAATTATGAGAAGACTAAACAAGAAATAAAATCACCACTCTCTCACCTACCACCCGAACAGTTTTGTCTTAGCCTGTTTGAGCTGCTGTAACAAAATACCACTTACAAACACCAGGATTGGAAACAACAGAAATCTGCTTCTCACAGCTCTGGAGGCTGAGAAGTCCAAGATCGGGGAACTGGCCCGGGTGTGTTTTGGTGAGGACCTGCTTCCCGGTTCATAGCCAGCACCTCCTCTTAGTGTCCTCACTGGTGCAAGGGTTGCGGATCTCTCTAGGGTGGGGTCCACCCTCTAGACTCAAGTACCCTCCGAAGGCCCCGCCTCCTAACCCCATCACCTTTGGGGGTTAGGATTTCAACATATGATCTTTACAGGGATACATTTGGACCATAGCAAGTTTTAATCCCAACTTCTTTTCCCTTAACATGATAGGACAAGGAAGCTCCCGCTTCATTCTCCTACAGCGTCCTTTCGAATAGCTCCCTCTCGTTCCGTGGTACAGGTATCCAGAACTGACATTGCAAAGATCGCAATGGCAGAGGCCGAAGTTGCTTTTTTTTTTGTTAAGTTTATTTTGAGAGAGAGAAAGAGTGCACAAGCAGGGGAGGGGCAGAGAGAGAGAGAGGGAGAGAGAGAATCCCCAGCGGGCTCCGTGCTGTCACGGCACAGCCTGACGTGGGGCCCGACGCCATGAAACACAAGACCTGAGCGGAAATCAAGAGTCAGACGCTTCGCTGAGTGAGCCCCCCGGGCGCCCTGAAGCTGCTTCCGATTTAGCGCTGTTGTAAGGGTCGGCAACATCGGACTCCTTGAGCACTGACCAGGTGCCAGGCGCTGCGAAGAGCACTGTCTTCTCAACAGCCTTGTGATCACCAGCCTTTTTCTGAGTGCTTTATGTGGATAACTCATTCAAATCCTCACTACCACCCATGAGTCAGGTGCCCCTACGTGCCACAGACAAAGGAACAGTTCCAGTAACGGTGGAAACTGCACCCTCACCTGGGTCTCTCTGACTCCAAAACCGGGTCTAAACCCACTGCACCAAGCACAGCGGGACTGGCTTCTACGGGGAGAGGCTGGCCCTCAGTGCGGAGGAGAGCGGGTCAGCTCCCCGCAGTGCCCGGGAGGGAACAGAGGCAGGTCCGTCCTCGGGAGGCTTGACATAACCCCACCTGGGCATCTGGAGAGAGGCTGGCTGGGAGGTGTGGACACAAGAGGGGCTGTGTCCAGCACAGAGCTTTCTTGGCCTTTGGTGGCTTTTAGGGACAAAGAGGTGCAGAGAAGTGAGTATGGCTTGAACAGACCCAGCTCGTTCTCTGTCCCCTCTATAGGAATTTGGGGCCAGTGATAGTTTCCATCGCGGCAAGGCCTTTCGGATGCACCCGCTCGGCCTCCAAAGCGCTGTAAGGCCTGGTCCCTGCCCACCTCTCCAGCCCCATCTTTCAGTTCCCTGTCGCTCTGCACTCCAACCTCACCCGCCTTAGCTCAGGTCCTTGGGGTCACGAGGCTTCCTCCTGCCACCAGGCCTTTGCAAGTGCTGTTCCCTCTGCCTAGAAAGCTTGTCCCTCCCTTCTACACCCTCATAACTTCCTCCTTGTTCAGGTCTCAGCTCAGGCACCCCCCAAATCTCCCAGAGTGCCTTTCTCTGACTCCCCACGCAGTGAAATCCAATCATGGAGCAAGTTCGAGTGTCACAGGGGATCGTGTCACCTGACACCCCGCTGGACTGTAAGCTCCATAAGGGCAGGGACCACATCTGCCCTCCTCATTGGTGTGCACCTGGCAAGGCCTAGCAGGTGCCCCCAGAGACCTGTCTGGCTTGGGGGTAAGGGCTAACAGCTACAGAGCCCAAGGGTATGCCACACTCAGCTCTCTGCGTTTGTATCAGCCTGTTTTAATCCTCACAAGCGCAACAGGGATCGTTATTATTGCCTTCCCCGGTGAGGCTCAGCAAGGTTGTCGCTTCCTCGAAGTTCACAAGTCGCGGAGGTTGAGGGACAACGGCAGGCTTGGCAGAGTATGGCTTTAAAGCTGATGCGTGGAAGGGGCACCTGGGTGGCTCAGTGGGTTAAGGGTCCGACTTCAGCTCAGGTCGTGATCTCACAGCCCGTAAATTCAAGCCCCACATCAGGCTTTCTGCTGCCAGCACAGAGCCTGCTTCGGATCCTCTGTCTGCCTCTCTCTCTGCCCCTCCCCACCACCTCCCTCAAAAGTAAGTAAACATTTAAAAACCTTTATAGAGCTGATGGGTGGAGCCATTGTCCTCAGTGGCCATCCCAGCTGGGCCCATGAGTGCCTGGAAATCCCAGCACCACCTGCCGCCAGCCGGCCACCGGAGTCAGGTGGCCGATGGCTTTGACGACGTGACCGTGGGGCCAGGGCGGCCCACACGTGGACAAGCCCTTCTTGTTTGCTTTGTCTCCGGTTCCCGCTCGGCAGCGCCTGCCAGGGCCTGCCAGGACTGCGCGTTTTCTATCTAATGGTTAAAATTCTTAGAAGTATTATTCTCTGCTTTGCTTGGCACGGCCACAGAACATACCTCTGATGCGGCAGGTAACTGGATAGGGTCTCGGTCACAGCAATTTGCTGAACACGAGGTTTTGTGCACAAAAACACATTACGGCACTCGGGGGTGTCACTCAGGAACACCGCCAGTCGTGGTCGGAATCTTGTGCATCAGAGAGGAGGGAGCAGGGCCAGGGGGCCCAGAAGAGGGAGGCTTGCACGGAGGATGTAAGAGTCCCAAAGATCTCAGCAAGGGTGGGCCACAGGACCCACCCCAATATTAATATTCAGCCTAAGCCAGTCAGATGGGCTTGGGATGAGAACCCAGGCCTGACATCAGATGGGCCAGGGCTTGGGTCTTGCCTGACTGCCCCAGCTGTGTGACCTCTGAAAGACAATTAACCTCCCTGAACCTCAATTTCCTCAAATGTAAAATGAATAAAATCAGAGGCCTTACCTCGTAGGGCTTCTGCAAAATACACACAGGGCAAGAATTTTTTTTTTTTCAGTTTACTTATTTATTTTGAGAGAGAGAGAGAGAGAGTGTGGGAGTCGAGGAGGAGCAGAGAGGGACAGGGGTGGAGAGAGAGAAGCACAGCACAGAGCCCGATGCGGGGCTCGATTCCACGAACCTCAAGATCATGACCTCAGCCAAAGTCAATGCTGAACCAACTGAGCCACCTAGGTGCCCCGGCGTAAGATTTTTGACTTTTGGGTCACCGCTGTATCCTTCAGGCCCGGAGCAGTGCCTGACATGCAGTAGAGATTCACTCAATAGATATGAGTTTACAGACTCGAATTGCTCAAAGCTGCGTTCCCAGTGCCTAGACCAGTACGCAGCACGTGGTGGGTGCTAAAACCATATTTTTCGAATTGACTTAATTATTCCCAGCTGTCCCCGAATACCAAGCGGAGCACAGGGCAGGTAGTCCCTACTCCAAAGCGTTTTCCGGGGCGCCTGGGTGGCTCAGTCGGTTAAGCGACTGACTTCAGCTCAGGTCATGATCTCGCGGTCCGTGAGTTTGAGCCCCGCGTCGGGCTCTGGGCGGATGGCTCAGAGCCTGGAGCCTGCTTCGGATTCTGTGTCTCCCTCTCTCTCTGCCCCTCACGTTCTGTCTCTCTCTGTCGCTCGATATGAAATAAACTTAAAAAAAAAAAAAAAAAAAAGCATTTTCCTGAATGACTGAATGGAAAGCATTCAGGAAAGGACGAAGGATATAGCGCTTAAATTACATGAGCTGTTATTCATTGTCCATTCAGCAACTTTTCATTGAGGGCTTGTATGCAGTTGCTTTCTGATGCCAACTGGGTGTGCGACGATTCCACTTAACTCTGACTCTGAGTGCCCAGAGTTGGCACCAGACTCCACAGGTTAAGGGCTCAGCCCCACGAGACCACCCTCACTTCCGATGCCAGCCACCACTGGGGTCCCCCAGGGACCCACACTTCCACCCCAGCCACTAAAATTCAGCACAAACCCCTCCTCGGACTCTATAATTCACAGAAGTCAGGAAAGGGGGTTACTTCTGATCGCTGGTTTATTTTAAAGGACACAGCTCAGGAACAGTCAAATACAAGAGAGGCACAGGGCAAGGTGGGGGTGGGGGCAGGGACAGAGCTTCCAGACCCCCTCTGGGGACACCACGCCAACCCCCCCCCCCAAGCAGCTCAAGGTGTCTCCCAGCCCCGAAGCCCTCCGGAAGTTCTAGTTCAAGAGTTCTTATAAACCAGCCTCCAGTTCCCTCCCCAGAAGTCCGGGGTAGGGCTGAAAGTTCCCACTTCTAATCACTATTGGGTCTCTCTGGTGACCAGCCCCCCCCCCCAAGCCTCCTAGGGGCCCCACCCTGTGTCACCTCATTAGCAGAAACTCAGGTGTGGTCAAAAGGGCCCATTAGGAAAAGACACTCCTGTCACTCAGGAAATAACAACAGTTCCAGGAGCTCTGTGCCAGGAACCAGGGACAAAAACCAAATCTACCACAGCGTTTATTACACCACAGCCTGCCACATGCTGTCACCATCCTGGTCACTGGATGAACAAGCCGGAGCGGTGCGGGGGGTGGGGGGGCAGCGGTGGGTGGGGTGGGGGGTGGTCCAGCCTCCTATAGGTTACAGGCCATCAGACTCGATCCCCAGCTCCCACTCATCACAAAGCTTCTTGTCAGGGGCAAGTCTCTGCCAAGTCCCAGTGCATTGCTGGCATTGAGAGAAAGACAAGAGAGGGACATTGTCCCTGCCCTCTCTGAGCTCACACCCCTTGGCTGGAGAGAAAAGACTGGCACAAAGGAAATCATCAGGAGAGGGGAGAAGAAAACCGAAAAGGAAGAGCAAAGACAGAGGAGATGCAGAGTCTCTCTGAGAGCCAGGAGATGACCATGGGTCAACCCCAGGGTCTGCCAGTTGGTGACTGAGGCTGTGGACCTGGAAAGGGCTGCGGGTCCAACCGAGCCGGTCGGTCTCTGGAAAGCTCCATGGAAAGAAAACATATCTTGTTATGGGGTGGTTGCCATGGCGTGGTATCCAGCTGACATTTTTGTGCTTCTAATTGAAAGAATTGCAAACACTCTGGGCATCACCAGTGTGTTCCAGAAACTGTGGGCAAAAAGAAGGGCGTGACGACAGACAAAGAGACAGAGAGGAACCGAGGAAGAGAGAGACATCGGCCCCTCCTTGACGCCCCACCCAATGTGCTCTCCATCTGTCCTGTTGCCAGCTGGGTTCTCTGGAAAGCAGGGCTGAGAAGTGAGAAACACAAAGTCGTTATTCAAACCCAGGAAAAGATGTTCAACCTCATTAGCCTGCAGGGAAATGCAAATCCAACCACAGGAGAGATCACTTGAGACCTACAAGGATGGCCAGCAAGAAAAAGACGAATAAGAACAAGTCGAGGAGGAGGAGTGCGCAGAAATCCGAACCCTCCGGCATTGCTGGTGGGAACGTCAAAGGTTGCAGATGGAAAACAGTCTGGCAGTTTCTCGAAAGGTTAAGAGCTACCATACCACCCCGTCATCCTACTCCTCGAGAAACAAAACTTGGGCATGAATGTCAGAGCCACATTCTTCATAACTGAAGAAAAAGCAGACAGGGCACAAAGGCCCGTGGACTGGCGAATGGGTAAAGCATGGCCGAGGCGGACGATGGAATATTACGCAGCCAGGAAAAGGGGTGAAGGACTGGTACAGTCTGCGGCGTGGATGAAAATGTTAGGAGAAGGAAGCCGTGAAATGCCCAGAATAGGCAAATATATAGACAGACAAAGTACCGTCGCGGTTTCCAGGGGCTGGGAGGCTAGAGAGGGGAGGCGAGAGGGGGGTGTGACTGGTCACGAGTCCTAGATCTCTTTTGGAGGTGATGAAAACGTTCTAAAATTGACTGTAGTGACCACCGCACCCCGGTTTGAATATACTACAAACCACTGAGGGGTTCCCCCGCCTGCAGAAGGAAAGGCAGGGCAGAGAAGCAGGACTGGGGGGCCGTCACTCCACAGTCCCGCCTGAGGAAAGCCTGCCAGCCCCCAGGGAGTTCCAGAGCAAAGACTGCCGGGTGTGACCAGGTTCCCGTACCACCCCCCTGCTCAGTCACTGGCGGGGTAGGGAGGGGGATCCCCAGAAAGGTGCTAGGTGGGCTGGAAAGCAGAGGCGGCGGCTGCGGGAGCTCACAGCTGGGGGCCCGTGATTCAACCCTGCTCCTTGCCGCTGGGCCGGATCCCCCTTCCCTGCAGCCCATCATGATCAGCGGCCCCGAGTCTGCCACACCACTGTGATGCCACACCCCGCAGAAAGGGGCACAAGGACCCCTCCCACGGGCACGGCGCCCCACAGCTCCCAAAGGACATTCCCGGGAGGTATTCAAGCCACGTGGCCGAGCCCCCCGAGGCAGTCTGCAAGCACTCAGTGAGCCTCTGCTGCGTGCCAGGGTCCGGTCCTGACACTGGGATACAGATGCGGTCCCCGCCTGCACGGGGTTCACGTCTGTGGTGGTGCAGCAGCACCCACAAAATGTGTGGGCCCATCAGCCACGGGCTGTGTGGCCCCCGCCCTGCCCTTGCGCCCCAGCTCTGGCTTCCACCTGCCCACAAAGCCGCTGGAACTGCCTGAGGCCTGTATGCAGCCAAAGATGCCCCCCCTTATGTTCCTCCAAGGTCCTGCGATGGTGCTGGGCTCTGCGCAGGGGTGGGGGAGCCCTTTCTCCCCAGCCCAGTGACACCCTGAGTCCCATGGGCCCGAAGCCTCAGCCGGGCGCCCAGTCTCACAAAATCTCCCTTGGCGGCCTCGTGAGCTTGCACCTCCAACTTCTAGCTCCCTGCAAAACCCAGAACTCAGGACAGCCCAGAGGAGCAGACGGTGGGCACCCCATCTTCCCCTCTTTCCTGGCTCCTGCTTCCTTCCAAATACCCCATACCCAGGCCAAACAGAAGTTTCCCTGTATATGTTAATGGAAACCTGGAAACCTGTGAGTGTGTGCGTGTGTGTGCGTGTGTGTGTGTGTGTGTGTGTGTGTGGTGTATATGTGCATCACAGGTATGTCTCCAGTCAAAAATGTCCCATTCTTCCCAAGGCCAAGACTACACTGTATACGCTGTATGTTAGCTAACTAGACAAGAAATTATTTTTTTTAAATGCCCCATTCTTGGGGTGCCTGAGTGGCTCAGTCAGTGAAGCGTCCCATGAACTTCAGCTCAGGTCACGATCTCACAGTTCATGGGTTTGAGCCCCACGTCGGGCTCCACACTGCCAGCACAAAGCCTGCTTGGGATTCTTTCTCTCTTCCTCTCTCTCTCTCTCTCTCTCTGCCCTTCCCCCCCCCCACTCTTTCTCTCTCTCAAAAGAGACAAACTTTTTTAAAAAAATGCCCCAGCCTCACCCATCAGACTGAGGGGGAACTAGAGCTCAGGAATCTGACTCTAATCCAGCGTCTGCCCCAGATTATCAGGCAGGGAGGCACCGCTCACCCCACTGCTTATCTGGCCGGCCGCAGAGGTCACTCCTGGAGCACAGTGCTGGGGTGGAGGAGGGGTGCTGCCGACATGGGGGTCTCTGTACGGGGAGCTGGGTGGCCGCAGCCCTCAATGGGGCCTTCTTGCCCCCAGACACAACCTGGCTTGTCCCCCTCCCCTGGCTCACCCATCCACTTTATGAGCTAAGATCTGGTCTTTGGGCCCCAAGGACAGTGGCAGTCACTGGGGGGCAACTGGATGGCCTGGGAGGCTCCTTCCTGCCTTTTCCCAGGATGGATGTGAGGGCCACCCAGGCCTGTGCAAGGCTCACTCAAACCCCCTGTTTCTGTGGTTCTGGACCGTATGTCCAATAGGGTCAAGAACATCACCTAGGGCAACCAGGAAGGGCTGTACTGAAAAGAGTCCAGCCCTTGGACTCTGACGTGGCCCCCCGAGTGCTGGGCCCCCACCCCAGGCCAGGGCTCTGGATGCTGCCTGTGCAGCCCGGCTCTAACCCTGGTTAGGAGGAGTCCTCGCAGAAGACCATCTGGAACCAGGGTAGAGAGGGACCCAAGTGCCACACACTGCTGAGAAGGTAGGCTGGGGTCTGGCTGGGGTCAGGAGATCTGGGTTCAAGTCTCCAGCTTGCCCCAGGGCCCCCTCTCCCTCGCTAGGCCTCAGTTTTTCCCACCTGAACTATGAGACAGCTTGAAGTTCCCTGCAGCCCTTTGCAGCAGCGATGCTCTAGGATGATAAGTAGACCCACAGGACATCCTGGCAGTGACCAGTCCCCAGGGATAGGCCAGCCCAGTGAGCTCTCCAGGCTGGTGGTCTGCCTCTCAGCCTAGCAGGACCACCCCCCCAACACACCCAATGCATCAATCACTCCTGAGTCTCCAGGCTCTGAGAACCCCCACACTGCTCAAGCTCACAGAGGACAGGACACATGTACATCCGGGAATACTGACCAACAGTAACCTTGGGCTAACAGAGGGCTCCGTGCACCTCAACTGTTGCCACCCTCAGGGGCAGAGCAGGGTTCTGCCCAAGGGCACAGGGAGAGGATTCGGTAGGAGGAAGAGGAGACAAGCTTCAGACTTCTCAGAGATCCCCAGCCCCAGTGGCCCACTCTGCCCTTCCTGCCCTCCTGGCAGACATTGCTGTTAGATCACCCTCTTTCCTGCAACCCTGCAGACTGTCACAGTCCGTCCATCACCCGCAGCACTTGAGATGAGACCTCAGCTTGTTCTCAGGGGTTGTCGCTTCGATAGGAATTAGAGCCTAAAGTCCTCACACAAAAGGAAAATTCCACAGTGTCAAAGATCATCCTTGAAATCTCCTGAATCTCAGAGTACAGGGTAGGTCAGGTTCTTTTTTTTTTAAGTTTATTTATTTTGAGAAAGAGCGTGTGTGCACGAAAGGGGGAAGGGCAGAGAGAGAGAGAATCCAAAGCGGGCTCTGCACCATCAGTGCTGAACCTGACATGGGGCTTGAACTCACAGTCTATGAGATCATGACCTGAGCCAAAACCAAGAGCCACCCAGGCGCCCCAGGATAGGTCAGATTCTTAATGAAACTGACCCAGGTGGTTTTTCCTTCCAGCCTGGTCACGGATCGCTGTGCCATTGGTGGAGCGCAGGATGATGGGCTCGAATGCAGTTGGTCGGGAGTCTGGAGCGTATGAAAATGCCTGTCTTTGAAAGCTACCCTCCCTCAGGGCCGTGGGAGAGGCACTAGGGGCCGAGATCAGCAAACCGACAGCAGAAACCAAGCCCTACATCTTCCTGTTCTCTCCCTGGGAAGAGCGTAGTCGCTGGTGGGGCAAACCCGCCTGATCCGGATGAGCTGTTAGCTTTCTCTCTTGCAACCAAGGAGCACAGCGCTGAGAGGGAGTGGGGAGTTTGCATGGGTTAAATGTCACATGATGCAAATCCACTTAATTGGCCATCCCCACAGTATCTCATGGGCACCTGCCGGGCACGCTTACATATTCCTTGTCTCAGGGACCTTGTGGTACAGACCTGTTAACACTGGAATAGATGTTTCTTGTTCTTAAAAGGGGGGTTCCCAAGTCCGACGCCTCTCTGGGAAACTCCCCACCTTCTGGGACCCAGTGAGAAGCTGAGCCCACCTTCCACGACAGAAACAAGTGCCAGGTGCTTGCGTTCCTAGACACCCTTGCAGCAAAGGTGCAAGCATGTGACTTGAACACTCTCTCAGGCAACCAGACATATGTCTCCAGGCACAAAGATGCAGAGATTTAGAGGCACCTAGGTGGCTCAGTCAGTTATGCGTCTGACTCTCGATTTCCGCTCAGGTTACAATCTCCCGGTTTGTGGGATGGAGCCCTGAGCTGGGCTCTGTGCTGACAGCGTGGAGCCTGCTTGGGATTTTCTCTCCTTCTCTCTCTTTCTCTCTTCCCCTCCCCAACTCACATGCACACACGTGCACTTTCTCTCTCAAAATAAACTTTAAAAAAAATCTTTTTAAAAAAAAGATGCAGAGAATCAAAGACACTACTGGGTGGGGGCTGTGGTGATAGCAGGGGCACTGAATTTGCAGAGGCAGCCAGGAAGCAAAGCAGTGAACCCCACACATCAGTAAGAAAAGGACTGATGACCCAGCAGGAAAAGATAAAAATGAGCGGGCAAGTCATAGCAAAGGGAAGCAAGTGCCCAAGAGACGGGCAAAGAGATGCCCAACCACACCGGTAAGCAGGGAAAGAAAAATAGTGATGAGACGCTATTTCTCACCCGTCAGCTTAACAACAATGTGAAGGTCCAGATGCCGTGAAATGGCATCTCCTTAGAGTTCTGTAAAACAGATGCCAATATATAGACAGCTGGCAATGTCTATACCCTACAGCCAGCAGCTCCTCATCTAGGTATGTATGTACCAGATAGAGAGTTCCAGCCCTTGTGTGTAGGATGGAAATACTGATCCTTTCCGATCTGGGGGCAACCCTGGGGGAGAGGGTTATGGGGGCAGCCTGAGCCCCCTGCCCACTGCAACTCAACCAGCCTACTTCTGTTCTAAACTCTGTCCCGTTTACCCCAACGAGACGTACACGTTCTGTTTATACCGCATGATGCGCAACAGGCAGGACACCGAGATGGGCAAAGATGGCCATGACCACATTGTCATAATAGGGGGACACAGAAACCATTTGCGTCTCTGTAGTGGAGACTGTAGTGGGCTGCCTAGACCCCCTGCAGTCTGAGACACTCATTGCCCATCTCCTGGGATTGTTGGCTGCTAATGGCTCATAACTGAGTTCTTCTCTGAGAATGGCCTTCGGTGGAAGGGAGCTGCCTTGCTTATATGCCCTCCCTGGGGAAGCCTACCTCCAATGCCCAGCCCCTTTGTCTCAGTTCAGCACAAATCAGTAGGACTACCCCAGCTCCAGCACTCCCCACAGGACCCGTGGAAGCCTCTGAAGCATCTGTATTGCAGCCCACCTTCTCTTCCAGCCAAGCCTGCCTCCCACGGCCCCTCCTAGGTAGGAGTCCTGCGAGCACTCTCTCATGAACCACCTGCATGCAAATCTCCATCTCAAAGTCTGTTTCTCTGGAAACCTACTTGTAACAGACGTGGTCCAAGAACGGGCCCTCTAAATCGGGAGTTTAGAGCCAGATCACCCTACTTGGCAGATGGCAGTGAGGACCCCATCACTGGGGACGGGTGGAACACATAAATACCTGGCATGGGGAAGTGTTAAAAATTTCACAGGGGGTGAAGTGGGATAGGAAAATGGTAGAAAGGGATGCGCCGGTTGCTACAACACCTCACGCATTCGGGAGAAGCTGGATGGGTCTTGTTAGGTGCAGTAAATACACTGGAGAAAGCCAATGAAAGACTGAAGGTGATTACTTACCAACTTATAGTGAAGTGTACAACTCTCATCTCCTGCAGCAAGAGGGCATAAAAAGCTCAGAATCAAGCCCAGGACTTACTTATAAAAATAGCAGCACTCCAAAGAAAGTAGAATTCTCAACCAGTTCTGACAAATCTGTTAATGCCAAAATTAGCACCCTGGCTGGGCAGGGGTGGGACCTTGGCGCTTAAGATAGTGTCCATGTGCTCAAGAAAAATGAAATCCTAGGTCTTCCTGAGCCCTCTGGCCTCACAGAAGTGGCCCCTCCTCCCCTTTAAAGGTGCTTCCCTTTGCTTAAAGATGGTGCAGAGACCTCTATCTTATAAGATAGGATTTACACCTACCTCTCCTCCTGGCCCCCACCAATAACTAGAGCCTGGGTCGGGTGCTGGACCTGCTAAGGAGGGGAAAGTACTATACCCTGAAGGTGCTGCAGGATCTCGTCAGTCTACACTGGCAGGAGTAGATCCTGAGGGTTCTTAATTAAGGATGGGCTATAAAGTTGGCTAAAGGAGAGTGTAGTGATATGGGAGCACTGTCCCATGATCAGAGTGAACACCCTGGCATGGACCTTGGGAGATGGAACTAGTGTGCTGCTAGAATAGATCTTATAACCCTGGAGAAAGTGATGGACCATCCAAAGTGAAGGACAAATGCCAGAGCTGTCATGGCAGGTGGTAGAGGAAGGAATCAGAATGCTCATAGACACCAGCATGCTAGAGAAGATATCCTAGGTAAAGGTGGAACACCCACCAGCTGGCTATGTTCCATGGAAAGCCCAGAGGGCACCACATTTTCCAACATGATAAAGAATAATATAATGAGGTGGCCCCAGCGTCACTCAGAAGTTTACTGGTGGCAGACCTATGGAGACCAGGGCCAAAGGGAATGGACTCCCTCCTTGCAGTGGAGATGATGAGGTCTTGAGTAGATGCTTAACCAAAAGAAGCACAATGGTAATCATTGTAATGCAGAGCAAAACTGCAATGGCAAAGAAAGATTAAGGAAATTATTAATAGACTAAGACATCCCCAGGGGGAAGGTAGATGGGCAATTTATACAACCAAAAGAAATCAAGGATGGATTATCAGAAAGCTGAGAGCTGCCATCCTAAGAAAGTCACTGTTCCTTGGCCAATTTCTGGACCTGAGCTAGTTCTCAGACCCAGAAACCACTGACTGAAGGAGAAGCCAGGTCACCGTGAGGAAGAACCCTGCAATGCCATGGCAAGAATAGATGGTAATTATTCCTCCAGATTTTCTCCAAAGGATCTATAGTCATTCACATGGATAACCATACACTCAAGGAAGAAGAATGCTCTGGGGTGCCTGGGTGGCTCAGACAATTGAGCATCTGACTCTTGATTTCTGCTCAGGTCATGATCCTGGGGTCATGGGATCGAGCCCCATCTTGGGCTCCGCAATAAACATGGAAACTGCTTGGGATTCTCTCTCTCTCTCTCTCTCTCTCTCTCTCTCTCTCTCCCTCTGTCCTTCTCTCCTACATGCGATCTCTCTCCCTAAAATTAAAATTAAAATTAATTTTAAAAAGAGAAAGAAAAATGCCCTCACATTTCAGTGACTTTCATATACGGGATCTGAATTGACATTGATACTCAAGGAATTGAAGGGGTATCATGCCCCACCACCACCACCATTAAAGGACATGTGGGGACCAGGCAATGATATGTGGCTTGATTCACATCTGATTCACAGTGGATTCACTGAGCGCTAGACCCAACCAGTGGTCATTCCCCCAGCCCCAAATGTATGATGGGAAGAGACATACATGGTGGTTGTCACAGCCCCCCATTGGCTCCTTGGCCTACGATAAGAGCTAGCACAGTGGCGGGGGCCAAGTGAGAAGCCCCTGACACCACCTTCCCATTCTAGCCAAGGATAGCAAGTAAAAATCAAGACTGTGTCCCAGAGAGAATGACAGAGATAGGTGCCACCCTAGAAACCTAAGGGATGTATGATCTCCATCATAGTCCCATTCAATTCCCTTGTCTGGCTCCTAAATGACAGGTGGTCCTGGAAGATGACAGTGAACAATTGTAAACTCAAGCAAGTAGGAGCCTCCATTGCAGCTGCTTGATGATGTGCAGTCTCTGCTAAACACAGCCCCAAGTACACGGTATGCAGCCTTTGATCTGGCAAATGCCTTCTTTTCCGTTCCTTTCAAGAAAAGGATCAGAAAGATTTCCCATTTGTGGAAGAAGAGCAATAGTATACATTTTCAGTCTTCCCAGGGCTAAGTTAACTCTCCTGCTGTCTATCATAATACAGTCCGAAGGGACAGGCTGGACATCCCACAGAAAATCACAACGATCTACTCTGTCAGTGACATCATGCTAATTGGATGAGCAAGCAATGGCATGCATTGTGGAGGCTTTTGTAAGATGTGTGTATTTCTGGGAGTAAGATACAAACCCTATCGTACATTCAGGATGCTGCCATACCAGCGAAGTTTCTGAGAGGCCAGCGGTCTGGGACATCCCCTCCAAAGTTAAAAACCAAATGAGGGGAACCTGGGAGGCTCAGTCAATTGAGCGTCTGACTTCAGGTCCTGATCTCAAGGTTTGTGGGTATGATCCCCGTATCAGGCTTTGAGCTGACGGCATGGAGCCTGCTTTGGATTCTCTGTCTCCTCTCTTTGCCCTCTCCCACTCAAGCGTGCATGGCCAATCTCTCTCTCTCTCTCTCTCTCTCTCTCTCTCTGTCTCTCTCTCTCTCTCTCAAAAATAAATAAACATTTTTTTAAAAAAAGCTAATGAGTGCTACCTATACCTCCTACAAAGGATAATGTCTGGTAAGACTTTCCAGGACATAATTAGGAATATTGCGTGATATGTTAGGTTGCTAGCCCCAAGTGGGACCCAGAGCAGGAAAATGCTCTACAGCAGATCCAGACTGTAGTGTAAGCAACTCTGCTTACAGTTGAGTCAAATAACTCAACAGACCCTATGGTACTAGAAGCGTTGTGAGGGAAGAAAGACGCCATGTAGAGTTCATGGCAAGCCCCAACAGAAGAGCAAGAGTGTACCATTTGCAACAGAGAAGTCTACACCTTTTATAAAATAGCTCCTGAAGTGCTACTGAGCCTAGTTAGAGATGCACCATCTGACCTTGAACTTCAAATGACCATGCAGCCCATCATGAGCAGAGTTCCATCAGACCGGCTAAGTCAAAAGGTTACTTGGGCCCAACAGCAATTGGCCATACAATGGAATGGGACATCTCAGATCAGGAACAAGCAAGGCCTGAAGGTCTGAGGAAACTGCATGAGTGGGGAACCCACACGACCACGTCATTCACCTCTGTTGCACTGGTTCCTCTCTTTTGGCTCACATCAATGACCTCTTAGTTGGGGGGAAACTTGACCAGCTGATGGAGAAGGAAAAAGCCCAAGTTTGGTTCACAGATGGGTCATTTCTGCACGTGGCAGAAGCCGAAGATGATCAGTTGTTATTCTATAGCCTTGGAAGTGGTGACACTCTTCCCAGTGGCAGAGCTTTGGGGGCATGCCTGATCATTCCATTAGTGCTGGAAAAGAAATCGCCTGAGGTTAGACTCTACATGGATCCACAGGCGGTGGTGAGTGGCCTGGCTAAGAGGCACTAAACAACTAACCAGGCAGAACAACTCGGCCAGTCAATGTCAGCCAGTCTCTGCAGTTGGCCACCCCAGTGCTGGTTAAATGGGCTCATGAATGGAGTGGCCGTAGTGGCAGGAATGGAGGCTGTTTATGGGCCCAAAACGAGCTTCCACTCGCCAAGGTGGCTCCAGCTACAGCCACTGCAGAATGTCCATTCTGCCGACAACAGAGACCAACACTGAGCCTTCAGGATGACACTATTGCTTAAACAAAACAGCCAGTCACTTGGTGACAAGTTGCCTACACTGGAGCCCTACCACCCTGAAAGAGTCAGCAAATCTTCTTGGCTGAAATCAATACATATTCTGCATATGGATTTGCCTTTCCTACCTGCAGGGGCCAGTCAATACCACTACCCTGGGATGTGCAGAGTGGTTTGATCTACTGACATAGGACATTGTATGACATCGCCTCGATCAAGAAACCCATTCAACAGCAGAGAAGGTCTAATGGTGGGCAAATGACCATTGGATCCCTATCACAAACTGCACCATTGAGAAGGTACTGGCCTGAAAGCTGTAGCCGAGATCTCATATCAGAGAGCACATCCTGTGAGAATGGTACACCATCCTGCAAGATGGGAATAAACTCTAAAGCAGTGATCACCATGCATGGAATTCCCAACAGGTAAAGGAGGTGAGTCCAGGAACCACAGATGGAAGTAGGAGTGGCCCAATTACCATCATTTACCATAACCTAACTGGGGAATTTGGGTTTTTCATTCCTTCAAATTTAGACTTTGTGGATCTAGGAGTTCTGATTCCAAAGAGGGCATGCTCCCACCAGGGGACACAGTAAAGACCCCATTAAACTTAAAACTACAGCCATCACCTGGTTACTTACGTTTCCTTATGCCAAGAGACCAACAGGCAAGAAGATGAGTCACTAAACTGACAAGTGTAATTTTGCTGTTAGCAGAAGGACGTAGGGCTGCCCTTGTATAGTGAGAACAAAGAAAAATACATTTGGAAGCCAGGTAATCTACTGAGCATCCCTTAGTATTTCCCAATTCTGATAGCAAATGCACACGTATGGTAATTATGGCCAGGGAAGAATATGATGACCAAGCGTATAGTCCCCCAATGATGACAGTCAGGGTCACGCCAGCAGGAAAGCCACCTAGACCAGCGGAGGTGCTAACAGAGAATGAAATGGACATAGAATTGATATGAAATGAACACGAATGGACAGTAGACATGGGAGATGATGAGACCCTGATATAGCCTCAACCCTAGCCATGGTGGCAGGGGCTACAATTTGTCCCACTAACTTCCCTTTTGTCATTTTCCCTGGAAAAGTCCTGGAGGAGCCCCTCCCAGGGGCGGGGCTTTTACAATATGAAGCGGGTGGATCCAAGCAGCACAAAAGCTGGACTGTATTGGATGCTGTGGTCAGCTGAGCACAGAGGCGTTCACTCCCCCTCCCCAGCTGCCGGAAGTGTTGGCTGCAGATGGTCCCCTTATGAGTCCTCTCTGGGACTTGACCTTCAACAAACAGAGCTGCCTCACCCAATATCATGTCCCCTTCCTGAAGGCAGCCTTCATCCAATGACCAGACAATGAGGGATCCAACCGCCTGGAAACTTGTCTTGACGGAGGACAACTCTGAAAGTCTCTCCCGGCTCCAGCACTCCCCGTGGGGATCGGCCGAGGTCTCTCTCCCAACTATGTCACACTCCCACCTCTCTGTGCCCAGTTCTGCTGCCCTTGCTCCCTCCCACGTGGCGTTCCTGAGAACGCTCCCCGGGACTCTTGCTGCCACCAGCCTCTGTGGAGGCTCCTGGAGAACCTAGCCAAATGGATTCAATGGGGAAAATCTATGCACTGTGATTTATTCTGAAGTGGAAATCCATACAGATCTTAAAAGGAATGAACGAGAACCAGGTGAATCAACAACAATGTGAAAAATGTAATAAAAAATGTGCATGAAGTTCCTGTCATGCAAGATGCGTAAGTTCTTAAGATCTGTTGGAGAGCATAGTGCCTGTGGTTGTAACAGTACGGTTTTATGAACTTGAAGGTATGTCAAGAAAAGATCTCATGATAAATGTTATTTTTAAACAACACACAAAAGAACATCAGGAAATTTTGGGAGGTGATGGATAAGTTTAATACCTTGGTTGTGATGATGGTGTCATGATGTATGCATTTGCCCAAATTCATCAAGATTCACACACAATATGTGTGCTGTATTTTGTATAGCAAAGATACTTCAGGAAAGCTAAAATGAAATGAAACAAAACAAAAATCAGTTGGTGCCAGGAAGTCCCGTTTGCAGGAGCCCTTATCCCAGATGATTTTACATTAAAACAGATTCTTCCCTCTAGGAAGAAACACCTTGCTTTGGCCTTGTGACACCCTGACCAGATGAACTGCACTGTGCTTGGACTTTTTCGGAAGAAACAGCAAGAAAATAAATGGCTGTTGTTTTAAACTGTATTAAATACGCACTGATTTGTTACGGCAAAAGAAAATGTAAAAAAAAATGAACTTGTGTGAAAAATAAACAAGAAACTGAAAGATATGAGCATGTAAAAATGTCATACACGAGAAACAGTAT
The DNA here is from genome assembly GCF_028018385.1 of Neofelis nebulosa. Taxonomy (NCBI): domain Eukaryota; kingdom Metazoa; phylum Chordata; class Mammalia; order Carnivora; family Felidae; genus Neofelis; species Neofelis nebulosa. The sequence goes on along the minus strand of NC_080798.1, from coordinate 28,714,693 downwards.
TATATGCTATTTATTGCTGGACAAAACTGTAATAAAGGTATTAAAACACAGGCCGGCTCACCAAATTTATCATACTGGCAGCTTCTGCGGAGAAGAAGAGACTAAATATAATGGACTTCAGAAATGACTTTAATGTTTTAAGTGATATATTTTATGTTTTACTCTTTTTTTAATTCTTTTAATGTTTATTTTCTAGAGGGAGAAAGAGTGTGAGCAGAGGAGGGGCACAGAGAGAGGGAGACACAGAATCTGAAGCAGGCTCCAGACTCTGAGCTGTCAGCACAGAGCCTGACACGGGGCTCGAACTCACGAACTGTGAGATCGTGACCTGAGCCGAAGTCGGACGCTTAACCGACTGAGCCACCCAGGTGCCCCTTTATGTTTTACCTTTTAAAAAAGAAAATTGAAACAGAGATGTCAAAATTTTGTCATATGTTAGTTCTGGGTGGTGAGTATATTCGTTATATTGATTTACCTTCGCTTTCTGTATTAAAATGGTTTCCAAGCTTAAAAAAGTGCAATGCAGTATGATCAGCATTCTGAAAAGTATGAAGGTATGCAGTGTTCACGTAATCGGAGTGATCCTTGTCTCTGGGGGATCAGGAGAGAAAGACTCCATCAGGTGGAATCCCAAGGACAGCATTCCAGACCCAGCAGCATCCAAGCCCAGCAAATGCTCCCAGACCAAAACACACCATCTGGTGTGGCCAGACAGAAGGCATGGGTAAAACAGTGGCACAGGAGGCTGGGCAGCCCGAAAGGAACAGATCAGGCAGAGCCCCAAACACACACACACACACACACACACACACACACACACACCCCTTGGTTCTTCCTAGGAGCTGTTACCCTGATCTGGGGACTTCACACAGATGCACTGGAGACTCTACAGAGAAGAATAAGTTCTAAACTGTCCAAAACGGGGCCACGTCTGGCCCAGGCGTACGTTTTTCTGGATCTGATGTCCTACAATAAAAACGCTAAATAACATATCCTGTCAACACAATGACCCACGTTGGACCATGACCCTGGAACCAGGCCAAGCTGGGTTCATATTCTGGCTCCACCATCAATGATCCGATTGGCCTTGAGCAAGACAGTGACCTCTCTGAGCAGTGACAGTGACCTTTCAGTTTCCTCATCTGCAAACGACAGATGGCAATAGACCTTCCTGTGGTTGGGAAGACGCAGGGAGGCGGCAGTCGTGCAGCGTGGTCAGTGCCCGGCACGGAGCGGGCCCCCCGTCGATGCCCACGTCCAGACGCCCAGGGAGGACTCTCCCAGAGCCTCCTGCCAGGTGCCCTTCCCGAGGAAAAGTCGCTCTGCCTTGGGAATTCGTGAGGAAAGGAGCCCTTCCTAGACAGTCCCCAAATTCCTCACTCCTCAAACGGGAGAGGATAAAAGGGCTCCTTAATTGGTACCACAAAGACTTTTCCACAGAGAAAGAAATAGAACTTCTAAATTAAAGGCAGATTTCTCCGCAGGAGGGGCAGCTGGCCCGGAGCCGGAGCCATTCTCTGGGAGGGAGGCCAGGGTGGCGGGAGGAGCGTCTGGGGAGTACACGCACCCCACCCAGACTTGCCCGAGTGTCCTCATGTTTGTTATCTGATGGGCACCTCACAGGCGGGTGGCCGTGCCAGTGCTGCCCGGCCGAACCCGCAGCTGCAGGCTGGCCCAGCTGGTTCCCTGCGATGGGGCCCCGGGGAACAAGATAGGCTCTAGGGGAGTCCGATCCAGCGGGCGGACAGAGAGCTGCCGCAGGAAGCTACAACCCCTGGCGGAGCCCGGGCTGGCTGGGACCCTGGGCGGAAGAGGGGCGTCAGCATATCAACGGAGGCTCCCCGTGGGAGCAGGTACCAGTCGGAAAGCCACTGAGAGGTCCCTCGAAGCGTCGCTGGGCCTCCTGGATGGCCTCCGGTCAAGAAACAACTGGAGAACCGAAAGCCAGGTGCAGATTTCAGGAAGCTCGGGAGCCCCGTGTTCGGACCAGATGAACATTCAAGAATGCACTTACCGTGCATTCATACGTTCATTTGTCGAGAAACCCTTGGGAGCTCCACAACACAGCCCAGGGCCTGGAGATTCAGCAGTGACACAGCCTGGCCCTCCTGGAGGCTTCAGTGAAGTGAGGCACGAAGCCTGACTTGCATGCAGGCTGACATGGGACTCGGTCTCCCGACCCCTCCCATCTCAGGACACCTCTGCCCCTAGGCCTGGCAAGAGTCTACTCCAGATGGTCCCCGCCGAGGGGAGGTCAGGCCTCCAGGGGCCAAAGCCGGGTAGATTTCAGACCAAACTGTAGCTTTGCAGAGTGGAAATGCTGGGTCAAAAGTCCACCTTCAGCCTCTAATGCAATCACTGATCCAGGCAAGGATTATCAACGAATGTGTTAAAACTACACGGTGAATTGTCAGTGAACCACTGGACATTCACACTGTACAAAATAGACCCTACAGATTTCCTTGTGGCCCAAGAGGAAGAAATGGAACTGGAGAAGTCAGGCTGTCCCTACCCCTCCCAGAGTCAGTCTTTCACTAGACACAGTGGGACAACCAGAAATCTTGTGTCTGCCCAGTGATACCGCTTGAAGCTGTCAACTATCTCATGATATGCACCAGTCAGAAGATGTTTACTGGGTCCATCAAACTGCAGATTTGACTTCCAGTTCACAGGATGTAAAAAGGGATAAAGGAACAAGATAAATAGTAACAAAAGAGGGACACCTGGCTGGCTCAGTCAGTTGAGCGTCCGACTTCAGCTCAGGTCATGATCTTGGGTTTCGTGAGTTCGAGCCCCGCATCGGGCTCTGTACTAACAGCTCGGAGCCTGGAGCCTGCTTCGGATTCTATGTCTCCCTCTCTCTCTGGCCCTCCCCGGCTTGTACTCTGTCTCTCTCGCTCTCAAAAATAAACATTTAAAAATCGTAATAAAAAAAAGAAAAAATCCCACTGATCATCTGCCAGATGATGGACCCACTCTCTTCAACCAGCCACAACAGAGAGCATTGTGCTAGACGGAAAGCAATCCAAGGCACAGGTGCCCACAGGCACTGCAAGGTCCTGGACAATCTTCTGCTTCACAAACTGGCTACAACACATTGCTAAGACAACTGATTCCCTCATTAAATACGGACCAGGTATAAGATGATATTTAGATGTGATTTACTTCATCAAGTGGGATAACATTATTTTAGCTCAATAGAAAATGCCCTCATCTTTTAAAGATGCACACTTGAGTAACATAAAAACTCTAGAATGTTCATAGTTCCTTGTGGTAGACACAGTTCCAAGATGGCCCCCAAGAGTCTCATCCCCTGGTGTACATGCCCTGAGTGTGAATATGATGGGATATCACTCCTGTGATTCGGTTACATTAGGTGAAAAAGGGGAAGGAATTTTTCAGATGTCCCTAATCAGCTGACTTTAATCAAAGGGGAGATTATCCCGGGTGGGCCTGACCTAATCAGTTGAGCCCTTTGAAAGACAGCCTAGAGATCAGAGATAGAAGACGTCAGAGAGATCTGAAGCGACAGCAGATATGTCACTTTTGGCCTTGAACAAGCAAACTGCCATGTTGTGGAGAAGGCCACACGTAGGGAACAGAAGGTGGCCTGTGGTTGCTGAGGACTTCAGTCCTAAAAACATGAGAAACTGAATTCCACCGACAATTCTCTAAACTCTGTAGAGGTCCCCTGGGTTCATAGGAGACCCAGCCCTGGCAGACACCTGGCTTTTAGCCTAGTGAGACCCTGAACAGAGGGCCCCCAGCCCATGCCTGGACACCTGACCCACAGAAACTGTACGATAATAGATTTGCATTGTTTTTAGCCATTCAATGCATAGTCATTTATGATGCTGCTTTACTCATAGTAGCCAAAAGCCAGAAATTACCCAAATACCCCTCAACCAGAGAATAAATAAACAAATTGCAATTCACCCCCACAGTTGGAATACTCAGCAATAAAAAGGAATGAACCTCTGGTACATGTCACGGCTTGGGTGAATCTCAAAAACATTATGTTGAGCAAAAGAAGCCAAACACAAAAAGACTGTAAGCCTATGTTTATATTCCATGATTCCATTTACATGATATTTAAGAGCAGGAAAAAAAAAAACTGATCTGTTGTGTTAGAAATCAGGACTGTGGTTGCCTGTGCACGGGACAGAGGAGAATTCACTGGAAAGGAGCTTGAAGAACTTTCTGGGGTGATGAAAATGTTTTAGATCTTCATCTTCGTTCGGGCATGGATTACACGAATTTTGCTCATTTGTGAAAGCTCATCAAACTGTATACTTAAGATCCATACCTTTCATCGGACGTAAATTACTCCACAACTTAAACATAACACTAATTCTACCCCCAGGTGTTTAGAGCTTGGCAGACGGCTCTTCCTGGACCTGGAGGCAAGAGAACAAGCAGTGGGTGGAGGGGATGATTCTTCAAGATGCTCATACTCACATGTTTGCACACGTGTCTGCACACACACGTGAGTGTATGTGTGAGCACGCACACACACGCACGCGCGCGCACACACACACACACACACGGCAGCATTCCAGGCCGACTCAGGCTCCCCTTTGGCCTTTGCCTCGTTTAATGTGGAAAAGGCAACTGCCTCCCAGCTCCCAGGTCACTGCCCTGTGTGTCCGCCTGTCAAGATAAGAAGTCGAAGGCAGATGCTGCTAATTACCTGGTCTGTCAAGGGCCCCCCTGGCCTCACATCTGGCGCCATCTCCAACATCCAGCTTGAGCCAATAAAAGCCAAATGAAATCACAAAGGGCAAATTTGGTGGTCAGAGCTCTGACAGGCTGCGCATGAGGAGGTGTGAGGGCAGGACGGGGACACGGCTGGGAGCGCAGGGCAGGAGAGACGTCTCGCTGACCGTGCCAGCAGGACGGAGAAGTGAGAAGGACACCCTTTCCCCGTAGCAAACTGCTTCTGCTCCGGCCGGGCCCAGGGCAGGTCCTGGGAGAATATCGGCTGCTCGGACTCATTTTACTGAGCAGCCAGGGAGGGAGGCCCTGCCTTCCAAGCCAGCCGGCGGCCGGACCCACCTTGGGAGTTTCGTGCTAGATCCGCAGGTGTGGAAACACCAAACGGGAGCCCCGGCATTCCAGCGGTCCAGCCCCTCGTGGGCACCCCGCTTGTGCCTCCAGCGGGTGTGTCGGAGAGCAGGCATCTATGCCCGATATCGCGGGGGGGAGACCGGCCCCAGGAACCACCTGGGGCAAGGCCGAATGGAAAATCACCCAGCAGCTGGGAGACTTTTGGAAAGCCCTCACCCCACTGCCCTGTCGCTTTGTCTGAAATGCCACCATCGAAGAGAGGCATTTCTTTGAATTGTAAAGGCTCTGCAAGTCCGGGGGAGATGTCACCGCCTCAAGACTCATATCTCGGGGACTAACATTCTTAAGTCTTGGAGGAGAGAGGCTGCAAGTAGAGGAAAAGATCAGTGCCATCTGTGTGATGGACCTCAGTTTCCTCATCTGTGGAACGAGGCCGTGGAGTTGGATGACCTCCCAGGTTAAAGCGAAAAGGGGAGGCTGCCCTCCCCGTTCCTTATCTCTGCCGCGTTCAGTTCATCGAGAATCGCCAACGGGCGGCCCCTCGAGGCAGAGTCAGCCAGCAGACATGTTTGGTTTGGCCTGCAGAGCCTTTGAAGAGAATGTGGGCCAACAATTTAAAACCGGACAGATTTCACATTTTAAAAATGCCAAATGTCTTGCTTCTTTTGGAAAATGGGAAGCTCTGAGGGCACTGGGCCCACATTCCACAGGACAACAATTGTTCCGTGCTAGGGCCAGCCGCCGGGTGTAGAGAGGGCATGCAGCCTTCAGTTTGCTCCAGTCCCCACCATGCCTCAGTGTCCCCCACCCCCACCCCCACCCAGCTCACCTGGCCCTCTCCTTTATTTGCCGGACCCTTGCAGGCACCCGAGCTGGCGAGCGCGTTCTCGATGGTCCCGGCCAGCAGCCCCTCACAGCACGGCGGACGGGTGACCCCGGGCCCCACATCCTCACGGGCTCTGCGCACGGTTCGCCTCCCTCTTTGGGAAGCCAAAATAGAGCTGGAGAGAGCGGGACGCTGAGAGCCCTTTGAAGGCCATGCCGTGGGATTATTTTGCTAAACATAAAAACCCAAAGGCAGCAGGGCCGCTAATGTGTTTTCGCAAATTCGGGCAAATTAAAAAAATGTGCGTGCAGCCTTCCGTTGGGGGCCAGAGCCTGGCTTTCATGAAAGAATAAGTTGTTGGCCAAGACAAAGCAGCAGATTAGCTTTTATGGAATATGTTTCTCCCCAGGATGCGGCTCCCACAAGCAGGCTCCTCGTGTCTGTGACGAGAGGTACCTCTATCTGCAGCCAGTTGAGCCGCCGAGGCCAGCGGCAAGCCTGTGGTAGGACTTAAAATGGCTCGGCAGCAAATGTCAAAACTGTTTGATCTGCTTTTAGAAAATCACCTTTCAAGGCGCTGGAAGATACTTGACACTTTGCAAAGAGATTAGGAACTTTTCAGCTGACTTGGAAAAAGACACCAAGCAGGTTTGATTCCCGTGCAAGCAGGAGGGGGACCCCAGCAGTGCCCAGGGCCAGTAAGTCTGAAGCCAGTGGCCTCGCTTTAAAGGAAAGAGCCAGCTCCCAGCAGGCCCCGGGCTGCCAGCTCCTGCCCTTGGCATGTGGGATGGTCCCAGGGAGTTTTCCTTCCTGGGCTCTCAGGGAGAGGCGGTGGGTCCAGGCAGGGTTCGTGCGCAAAGTAGCAACCGGTAAGTTGTGGGCATCAGCACGCAGCCAGCTGAAAGCATCTCCCTCGCCATCGCAGCCCGCCAGCGGGTCCGGAGGCCCCGGAGAGATGTGCAGAACTCGGGGCAGGACCTGGGCTGGCTGGACCACAAGAGCGCAGTCAGATCAGTCTGTACAGGTGACTTGAGGCTGAGAGCCGTGACAACAACTATCACGGCTCCCCAGCTCCCCCTTTCCCAACTGCAGCCCGGAGCCTGGAGCCTGCTTCAGATTCCGTGTCTCCCTCTCTCTCTGCCCCTCCCATGCTCATGCTCTGTCTCTCTCTGTGTCAAAAATAAATAAACATTAAAAAAATTTTTTTTTAACTTTCTGTCTTTTCCCTGGTAATAGTGACTATTTTCTGCAGCTTATCAAATTCAGTTTCAGTCACATGTTTCATATGGTTTAACTAGTTTCACACAACCTCTTTGTTATTGGCCTCATCTTATATCTGAGAAAATTGAGGCTTGAAGAGATTGATTGGCTTTCCTCGGGTCACAGAGAGTGAGGGGGACTCGAACTTGGATCTCCTACCTCCAACCATGCACAGAACCTTCAGACCACACCCATGCTCCCTGTTCTCATGCAGCCTTGCCAGAAAAGCCACATCGTCTAAAACCATGGCAAAGATCAGTGAGACCTCAAAAACAGGCTACATTCACTCACACACCACCAACAGCCCATCTCCATTGTGGAAATGATGCTTTAAAAATGTAGGCTCATAGGACTTTAGGCACAGCAACCATGGAATGAGAGATACTCTGAGAAAAAGGATCGTTCTGGCAACCCTTGAGGACCCCACATCAAGTCGGCCCCTTTCAGAAAGCTACACATGCCGCTAAAAGTCAGCAGGTAAGAATCCAGACAAGGGATCAGGGATGTGTGTCCCGTCCCTATTCCTAAAAGTAAATTGGTTTTTGACGTCAGGCAAGCTGCCGGGGCTTAGTTTCCTTACGGAGAAAACAGGGATGATAGCACTGCCTGGCTTTACCAGTCAGGATAGGCTAGGTAATGCTTCACTGATAGACAAGCCCGCAGATCTTGGCAGCCTGCCGCAGCAAAGGTGTATTGCTTGTGTACATGACATATATATACAGTGAAGGTTGACAAAGAACTGTGCTCTCTCATCGTAGTCATTCCTCAAGAACCCAGGGTGACAGAGGCCCCTCAATCTGGAGCCTGGAACCAGCATCTCAGAGCAAGCCTTCACAGTTCCCCGCAGCAAGGGAAGAGAAGGCTGGAGGGCAAAACAGCAGCAATTAAATGAGTCAGCCCAATAACAAATGACGCATGTCACTTCTGCCTACACTTCATTGAGCAGAACTTGCCACGGGACGCTGCCTAACTTCACAAAGCCTTAGAGTCACAGTCCCGCCTGCCACAAAGCAGGTTAAGCAGTGGATTGGAATGAACATCAGCCGTGTCCATCACACCTGCCCCTCAGGTTGCCGTGGGCACCCAACGGGCTTCCGAGGAAAAGCGATAGGGGAATCAGCTGAAGCCGTGATTCTGATCCCAGGTCAAGTCCTGCTTCAGGAAGTGATCTTGGGCAAATGCAGCCCCCCAGTTCCAATCTCCTCATCTGTGATGCGGAGATATTAGCAACTACCTCATAGAGCTATTGTGGAAACAAGATAATGCATGCCGGACCCTGAGCACGGTGCTAAGTCCTTGACCGATGGTTGATGGCATGGATGAGACAAGATGGGCCATGAGTTGATAATTTTTAAAACGTTATGAATTCATGGGAATTTATTAAAATACCCTCCCCACTATTGTGTATGCTTAAATTTCTCCATAATAAAAAAAATTTTTTTTAACCTGGGAGAGGTTAAGTGATGGCACACAAAGGGAGGAGTAAGGAGTAAGGAGCTCTAAGAACTGATTCCTCCACAGAAGCAATAATTAAACTAGCAAAAATTAACAAAATCTATTCTTTTGGAACACTAGAATGTCCGAAGAAGAAGAAGAAGAAGAAGAAGAAGAGGAAGAAGAAGAAGAAGAAGAAGAAGAAGAGGAGGAGGAGGTGGAAAGGGGTCTCCTGCGTGGCTCAGTCAGGTGTCCGACTTCTGCTCAGGTCATGATCTCACAGTCCATGAGTTCAAGCCCCGCATCAGGCTCCATGCTGACAGCTCAGAGCCTGGGGCCCACTTCAGACTCTGTGTCTCCCTCTCTCTCTGCCCCTCCCCTGCTCAAACTCTCTCTCTCTCTCTCAAAAATAAACGTTAAAAAAATAAGAGAAAAATAAAGAGAAAAGGAAAAAAATTACAGCAACTAGGGTGTGGCAGTTTTGCTTGCCTGCCTATCATCCCCCATCTTCCAGCTCAGTGGCAACCACAGGGATGGCAGCCTGCATTCCTAGTGTGATTTGCTGAAGTTGAAGGGCAATGCAGGTCTTGCTCTCAAAAATTTGTGGTCGTGCATTTTGATTTGCCTGGCAGTTCCCTGAGAGACCAGCATGAGGCTGACCTTTGCTTTGTGCCCCTACGGCTGGAATGTCTTTCTAGGGTGAACCTGTAGAGAGCACTATCTGTAGCCACTTGCCTGCCACTACCTGGGTAGGACAGACAAGGCAAGCATAAGTCTGGGAAGGAAGAGACTAGAGAGTAAGATCCTTGGGGCACTGAGGCCTTCAAAGGACTCCTATGTATAACAGGAAAACTGGAGTACAATGTGCGTTCCCAGGGCTGGGCATCTGCCCAGAAAAGATCTGATAGGACCGTGTGCCTCTCCCTTAGGCTGATCTTTGGGGCCTGCACAAGAAGGAGGTAAAAGCCCAGGCAGATGTGTATAGCCTGGTTCAGCACTGAAGGAGTGACCCGGCTTAGAGCCATTCTGCAAAGAGTAGGAAAGTATTTTTCTTCTTTTTGATTCCAGGCACTTAAGAGAATCTCTCAGGTCACTGGTTAACCTCTGAGGTAAAGGAAAAGAGACTTCAGTGACCATATACCACAAGGAATACAGTCTTGGCAAAGAAAAAAACAGTTGGGAAGTCATTAACAAACAAATGGCTGCGATGCTCAAAAATCAACAACAGCACACGGGGGGGGGGGGGGGGGGGGGGGTGCGGATTTGACTTGGACAGTTCCCATATTACAACATTCGAAATGCCCACTGGTAACAACAAAAAAATTACAAGCCATCCAAAGAAACAGGAATGTATGGCCCACTCACAGGATAAAACAATATTGCCGGAAACTGTCCCCAAGGAAGCCCAGATATTAGACTTACTTCATAAAGACTTTAAATCAACTATCTTAAATATGCTCAAGGAGCTGAAGGAAACCATAGATGAAGAACTAAAGGAAACCAGAAGAACAAAGTATAAACAAAGAGAGAATATCAATAAAGAGAAAACATAAAAAAAGGAGTCTAGATTAGGCAAATTCACTGAAACAAAAAGGAGGATGGAGATTACCAGGGACTGGGGCAGGGGGAAGGGGAAGGAGGAAATGGAGAGTTATTGTTTAATAGGTACAGAGTTTCTATCTGGGATAATGAAAAAGTTCTGGAGTAGATAGTGGTGATGGTTACACAACACTGTGAATACAGTTAATGCCGCTGACTTGTACACTTAAAATGGTTAGCATTGTAAATTTTTTTTAATTTTATTCATTTTTTTTTTTTTTTTTTTTTTTTTAAATTTTTTTTTTTTTTTTTCAACATTTTTTATTTATTTTTGGGACAGAGAGAGACAGAGCATGAACGGGGGAGGGGCAGAGAGAGAGGGAGACACAGAATCGGAAACAGGCTCCAGGCTCCGAGCCATCAGCCCAGAGCCTGACGCGGGGCTCGAACTCACGGACCGCGAGATCGTGACCTGGCTGAAGTCAGACGCTTAACCGACTGCGCCACCCAGGCGCCCCTTTTTTATTCATTTTTTGAGAGACAGAAAGAGACAGAGTGTGAGCAAGATAGAGGCAGAGAGAGAGGGAGACACAGAAGCTGAAACAGGCTCCAGGCTCTGAGCTGTCAGCACAGAGCCCGGCACAGGGCTCAAACCCACAAACCATGAGATCATGACCTGAGCCGAAGTGAGACGCTTAACCAACTGAGCGACCCAGGCACCCCTCGTAAATGTTATGTTATGTATATTTTACCATAATAAAAATAGTCAATTAAACCAAACAGAGAAAGAAAAATTAAGAGATTCCCAACCAAAAAAAAGCTGAGGGACAGTTCGTCACTAGGAGACTAGCCCCACAAGAAATGCTTAAAAGGAGTCCTTCAGGCTAAACAATAGGACACTAGACAATAACTTGAATCTATATGAAGAAATAAGGAATTTCAGTAAATATAACTACAAAAGTAAAATAAAAGCCAGCGTTATTACGGGTTTTTTTCTAACTCCTCTTTTCATTTCCTACCTGATTTCAAAGACAAATGCATAAAACAATAATTAAAATTCTATGTTAATAGGCCCACATATATAAAGATGTAATTTGTGACAATAACAGCATAAGAGGGAGGGGACAGAGATATACAGGAACAGGGATTTTGCATGATATTGAAGCTAAGTTGGAATCAACTCAAACTAGATGGTTACAAATTTAGGATTTAATTGTAATCCCCATGGTAAAAACAGGGGTAACCTTATATTTGGCAGTGGAGTCTTAGATATACCACAAAAAACCCAGGCAACAACAACAACAACAAAAACCCATAAATTGGATTTCACCAACTTTTAAAACTTTTGTGCAACAAAGGACATTATCAAGAGAGTGAAAAGACAACACACAAAATGGGACAAAATATTTGCAAATAGTATATCTGAGAAGGGATTAGTATCAACAATATATGAAGAACTCCAACAACTCAACAGTAAGAAAACATGTAACCCAATTCAAAAAGGTGCAAAGGGCTCGAGTTGACATTTCTCCAAAGAAGATCTACAAATAGTCAATAAACCGATGAAAAGGTGCTCAATATCAGTGATCATTAGGAAAAGGCAAATCAAAATCACATTAAGATAACCACTTCACACCCACTAGGTTGGCTACATTTAAAAACAATAATAATAATTGGGGCGCCTGGGTGGCTCAGTCGGTTAAGCGGCCAACTTCGGCTCAGGTCATGATCTTGCGGTGCGTGAGTTTGAGCCCCGCGTTGGGCTCTGTGCTGACAGCTCAGAGCCTGGAGCCTGCTTAAGATTCTGTGTCTCCCTCTCCCTCTGCCCCTCTCCTGTTCATGCTCTGTCTCTCTCTGTCTTAAATAAATAAATAAATAAATAAATAAATAAATAAATAAAACATTAAAAAATAATAATAATAAAAATAAAAATAATAATAATAATAATGTGTTAGTAAGGATGCAGAGAATTTGGAACCCTCAGATTTTGCTGGTAGGGATGTAAAATTGTTCAGCTGTTGTGGAAAACATTTTAGCAGCTCTTCAAAACGTTAAACATAGGAGCACCAAATGACCCAGAAATTTCACTTCTAGCTAGATACTTAAAAGAATTGAAAACAAGAACTCAAATACTTATACATGCATGTTCACAGCAGCACTATTTTTTGATAGCCAAAGGGTGGAAACAACTCAAATGTCCATCAGTGGAGGAATGAATAAACAAATTGTGGTATATACATACAATAGCATTCAGCCATAAAAAGCAGTAAAGTACTGATACATGTTATGAAATTATGAATTAAATATTATGTTAAATGCCAGAAGATAGTCACAAAAGGTCACATATTATATGATTCCATTTATTTGAAATATCCACAATAGGTAAAGTCATAGAGGCAGAAAGGTGATTAGTGGTTTCCAAGGGTTGGGGGGAAGGGGGAATAGGGAGCTCTTGTTTAAGGGGTATAGCGTTTCCACTGGGAAGATGAAAAATTCTGCATTTGGATGGTGGTGACAGTTGTACAACATTACAGATGTACTCAGTGCTACTGAATTCTTCATTTTCAAATACAGTAAAACCTTGCTTTGCGAGCATAATTCATTCCAGAAACATGCTTGACATCCAAAGCACTTGTATATCAAAGTGAATTTCAAGAACCATTGGCTCAGTTGTGATCATGTGACATTCGGCATCAGGTACTACTTGTATTGCAAGACATCTCTCGTTTATCAAGTTAAAATTTATTGGAAATGTTTATTTCATTTATTAGAAATGCTCCTCTTGTGGAACACTCGCAGAACAAGTTACTCACAATCCAAGGTTTTACTGTAATTTATGTGCTGTGAAGTTCACCTGAAGAAAAACAAGCCAAAAAAAAAAAAAAAAACCCAAAAAACCTAGAAGACAGATTTCAGTATTCTTTATTTACTGATGAGAAATCTAATGTCCCAGGGGCCAAGTAACTTGTTCAAGGTCACCCACACCTTTCTTAGCAGCCAAGGTCAGGAATCATAGCTTCCGAACCTAAAGGCAAGCCGTGGTCTGCCTCAGCTGTGTAGGTGGTGACAGGAAAATCAAGAAGATGGGGGAGAGGTAAGACACAATTTGTAGACTCCAGGTGGATTTTATAGGTCTAGTGGGTTGTTTAGTTTTTCGTTTTTTTCTACAACTTTTCAAGGGCATACTCACCTTTCCAAGGGCGCACATATATTTCTTGCACAGGTGCCAGAGTGTTGAATGAACTACGTAAACCCAATCATAAACGCTGGCAATGACTTCCAGAGAAGCTGGCGAGCCACCATCATGGGGTATCTCATGCACTGTGGCAAAGTCACCACCTACCACATCCAGACTCTACCACCCATGTCTCCCTCAAGTTACTGTTGCTGAGGGAGCCACAAAGCCAGTATTTTATGGATTAGGCTTTTCTTTTTTTCCTGAATCAGTCACCGCCCCTCTATTTTCACTGTTTGCGACCATACTATTAAGAGTTTTAAAGGTTTTCACATGCACTGGAGGGGCACCTGGGTGGCTCAGTCAGCTAAGCCGAAGTGCAACTTCAGCTCAGGTCGCGATCTCATGGTTGGTAAGTTTGAGCCCCACATCGGGCTCTGTGCTGACAGTTCAAAGCCTGGAGCCTGCTTCAGATTCCATGTCTCCCTCTCTCTCTGCCCCTCCCCTGCTGTGCTCTCTCTCTCTCTCGCTCTCTCAAAAAATAAATAAATAAATAAATAAATAAGAAAAAGAAAAAGAAACATAAATAAATAAATAAATCATCAATAAATCAATAAATGGTTTTCATATGCACTGGAATATTGTTGTTTTCCAGTTTTTTGAAGATATGTTTGAATAAACTGGAAAGTGTAGAAGAATGGACATCCATAAACCTCCTTCTGACTTTAACATATTTGTTTCTCTGTATTTTTTATTAAATTGCAGACATTATGACAGTAGTACTTCAGCATGTGTTGTTGAAAAGTAAGGATACTAATCAACAAAACTAAAAGGCAACTGACGGAATAAGAAAAGATATTTACAAATGGCATATAGGATAAAGGGTCAGTATCCAAAATCTATAAATAACTTACCAAACTCAACACCCAAAAAGCAAATAATCCAGTGAAGAAATGGGCAGAAGACATGAATAGACACTTTTCCAGAGAACACATCCAGATGGCTAACAGACAGATGAAAAGATGCTCAACATCACTCGTCATCAGGGAAACGCAAATCAAAACAGTGAGATACCACCTCACACCTATCCAAATGGCTAACATTAACAACTCAGGAAACAACAGATGTTGTCAAGGATGCAGAGAAAGGGGAATACTTTTGCACTGTTGGTGGGAATGCAAATGGTGCAACCATTCTGCAAAACAGTATGGAGCTTCCTCAAAAAGTTAAAAATAGAACTACCCTATGACCCACCAATTGCACTACTAGGTATTTATCCAAAGGATACAAAAATGCTAATTCGAAGGGAGGCATGCACCCCAATGTTTATAGCAGCACTATCAACAATAGATAAATTATGGGAAGAGCCCAAATGTCCATCGACTGATGAATGACAAAGAAGATGTGGCATATATATACCTATATACAGATATATGTACATATCTATATGTACACACACACACACACACCACAATGGAATACTACTCAGTGATCAAAAAGATCAAAAAGAATGAAATCTTGCAACATTTGCAACAATGTGGTTGGAACTAGAGTGTATTATGCTAAGCAAAATAAGGCAGAGAAAGACAAATATATGATTTCATTCATATGTGGAATTTAAGAAACAAAACAAATGAACACAGGGGAAGGAAAAGGAAACTAAAATAAGATAAAAAACAGAGGGAAGCAAACCATAAGAGACTCTTGAAGTATAGAGAACAAACTGAGGATTGATTGATGGCGGGTAGGGGTAGGGGAGAGGGGAAAATGGGTGATGGCCATTGAGGAGGGCACTTGTTGGATTGAGCACTGAGTGTTATATGTAAGTGATGAATCACTAAATTCTACTCCTGAAACCAATACTACATTATATGTTAACTAACCTGAATTTAAATTAAAAAAAGAAAAAGTAAGGCTACTTTCCCATTATATCATTATCTCGTCTAACAAAAACAACATTAATTCCCTAGTAGCATCTAATAATCAATCCATATTCAAATCCTTATTTGTTCCAAAAATATCTTTTCTGGTTGTTTAAACCAGAACGCAAAGACCCCCTCTTGCATTTGTTGTGTCTTGTAGGTCTTTTTGGTCTAGAACAATCTCCCCTCAGTCTTATTTTTCCCCCCACGACATTTACTTTGTTAAAGATACTAGACCTTTTATCTTAAGGAATACTGCACAATCTATATTTGTCTTTCTTATTGTTTCCTTGTGACATCATTTACTTGGTCCCTTTGTCCTTTATATTTTCTATAATCCAGAATTGGGGCTAAAGGCTTGGTTAGGAGCAGGTTCAACATCTTTAGCAAGGATCTCTCAAAAGTGAAGCTATGGCTTCGTCATGATATCCCATCAGGAAGCCCAGAACAACCCTACATTAGTGACACTAGATAAATTTGATGCCTGGGTAGAGGGGCAGCAGCCAGACCTTGCCAATAGGCAATTACATATTTCCTTTTGCAGGTAGACCGTGAGGTCAGCAGCTCGACACTGTGCAAAAATCCAGTGCTTGGTCAACTTTCCAACTAATGCTTGCAACATCATTGATGACCCTTGCCTGAATCAATAAATTTTATTAATGGCTGCAAAATGGCCATGTCCTAACTGCCTCATTCCTTTACTTAGTAGCTAGTACTGTTGCATAAAGAGGTACTTTCCCTCCACAACTGGGGCTACTTGGCCACACCGAAACACGGCTCCTAAAGGAAAAAGCAGCATAAGCGTTCAAACATAGTAAGTAATCTTGACAGGAAATGCAGAACCAGAAATTGGACAGCAGTAGTGGCTCAGCAGGGAGAGCAAAGCCCAACACTGTGAGGGATGGGCGGTGTGGAGGCGCTGGGTGTCCCCAAGACCCACCAGCCTCTTCCCTCTGTTTGACAGATGACTACAACCCCAGGTGAGCTGGCAGATGGAACAACGGTCAAAGCAACAAATTGTCAGAATAGGTCCCTGGGTTTCCTTTCTTTTTTGTTTAATATCTCATGGATCCTTTTTTCCGCTCCTGGGTAATTTGGCCACACTTTAAACCATTTCTGCCAGTTTTTAGGATTTGGGGAAGCTCCTGATTTCTCTGGTTTCTGCTCTCATGCAACAACAACATTTTTTAAATGGACTTGTCACTCTTTTTTGTTCATATTGAAGTTTTTTTCATCCCAAAATCATTTTCAGGCGATCTTGGCTGCCACAGTGGCTTTCCGATGTTGTCATTATTGTAGATGCCCAAATGTTCAAAATGAGTTTGGCCAAAATGAACATTTTCATTGATCGTTTCAGCAGTGCCCAATGGTGATTCTTTTTTTTTTTTTTTTTTACAATTTTCTAAAACGAATCTCAAATCTATTTTTGTGTATTTATTTGTTTGTTTGTTTGTTTATTTATTTATTTATTTATAGAAAGCAGGGGAGGGGCAGAGAGAGAATCTCAACCAGGTTCTATGCCCAGCACAGAGCCTGATGCAGGGCTCGATCCCACGATTGCAAGATCATGACCTAAGCCGAAATCAAGAGTCAGATGCTTAGTCAACCAAACCACCCCTACTTTTGCATTTTTAGATTGTAAATACATTTAAGCCCAATACTGCTTGCCTTATATATTTGGCAATGCTCCTCCCTTTCTCTAACATGTTGAGTTTGTGTTTAAGTCGTTTTCCTAAAGAGAAACAAAACAGCCAACAGTGACAACGGCACGAACAATCTTTTCTTGGCTATTCCTGAAAACAACATTTAAAATTGTAAATGTTATCTTAAGACTGGAATGTGAACTAAAGAGGTGAGAAATTGTTGCATAAATTATTTCCAACTTCAACATTCTGTTCATCGGAGTCGTGGCTATCACTCTCTCTCCCTGTGTGTGCTCCTCACTGTTAGATGGCACTATGACTTCGGTTGGACAGATCATTGTCAGAAAAGCACTGAGCCCTTCATTTGGCAGCAAAGTCACTACATGAAAAAATAACTCGGGGCACCTGGGTGGCTCGGTCGGTTGAGCGTCTGACTTCGGCTCGGGTCATGATCTCATGGTTTGTGGATGAGAGCCCCACGTCGGGCTCCGTGCTGACAGCTCAGAGCCTGGAGCCTGCTTCGGATTCTGTGTCTCCCTCTCTCTTTGCCCCTCCCCTGCTCATGCTCTGGCTCTCTCTCTCAAAAATAAATAAACATTAAAAAAAAATTTAATAATAATTCAAGACGCAGACTTACTAAGGGCATCCTGCAGTGAGTTGGGGACACCTGCACCAGGCTTCCTGGTCACCCTATTGGCGCCCACTAACTTACATGGGGTCAGGGTGGGGGCTGAAGGGCTTCCCAGGTGAGGGCCAGGATCCAGAAGATCCTCTCTCTCCTCTCTCTCTCTCTCTCTCTCTTTCTCTGTCTTGCCCTCCTCCCCAGGATCCAAACACCCTTCCTATTTTGGAGAAACGTCCCCCATGGAGTCTTGGGAGAGTCTGGGCTCCACTTCAAAGGACTCCAATCTTCTCTTGATTCTATGAGCTACCCAATACTCTTCTGTGCCATTCCTTTCATGCTTGTGTTTGCCAACGCCCGTTTCTACTACATAAAACCAGAACCCAGACTGAACTGGGACCCCTAAAATATAAATCATCTTGAAGGAAAGAAAAGTCTGATGTTATGAGCCAGACTGCAAGTGGGGGAGGAATAATAGTTCTTGCCCTGCTGGCTCTTATTCAAGCCCCTTGCAAGCCAGGGATTGTGGCAGCAAGAGCTAAGACCCCCAGGGCTCAGGTAAGTCTGCCGTGGGATCCCGCTGACACAGTGTGGGGCCCATTCCCCTTACCCATTTCCCGTGGGACATGAGCAGTAGCTCCCAGATGACAGTCTAGGGAAGGGCAGGGGAGGGTGGCCCAGACCAGCACCAGATAGTGGCCTGGACACCAGTGACACACTGCCGGCAGCTGCCTGAGCAGAACAATGAGACTGGGCCTTTCGTGGAGGACCCACGGGAGGAGGAAATGGTGGCCCAGAGACTAAGGTGCAGGAAGACTGAGCTACGAGGCACTGTGAGATCAAGCTTAAGGAGAGAGGCTCTGAAGCCAGATTTCATGGAGTTTAATAGTGGCACTGCCACTTACCGGTTGTGTATCCTTGAACAAGTAACTTCCCCACTCTGTGTGTCAGCTTTCTCATCTGCAAAGTGGGCTGATTATTAAGTGTACCCACCTCAAAGTGTTGCTGTGGTCATTAAATAAACAAATTCTTTTCTTTATTTTTTTAATGTTTATTTTTGAGAGAGAGAGAGAGAGAGAGAGACAGAGTACAAGAGGGGGAGGGACAAAGAGAGAGTGAGACACAGAATCTGAAGCAGGCTCCAGGCTCTGAGCTCTCAGCACAGAGCCGGACACGGGGCTCAAACTCATAAAGCACAAGATCATGACCTGAGTCAAAGTCGGACGCTTAGGGACTGAACCACCGAGGCGTCCCTAAATCAACAGATTCTTGAACAGCACTTGTGCCACATACATAGTAAGATCTCCATAAATGCCATCACCGTTAGTGATGGACAAGTACACTGTTTTAATACCTATAGCTCTGTGGAGGAAGGCAGGAAGAGGAGGGAGCTGTCTGATCAGGAAGCACCCACTGGATGTGTTAAGGGCCCTCATTTGAACCCACACTTCGGTGAAGCTTGAAGACCTTCCAAATACCTATGAACTCAATAGCTGTTTGCAAGCCCTGATGTAATCATGGGTCTAGAGAAAACAAAACCCTCATGCACTGGGGTGAGACTATAACTTGTTCGGCAGTATCTAACCTGAGCTAAAGATTTGCTCCTCTAGGACCAAACTCTTCTACTCCTACATATATACCCATTCGATAATTGTGTAAATGGCCACTAAAAGATACATATAAGAATGTTAACAGCAGAATTATGTGGAATAGTCAAAAAAGGGAAACTACCCAGATGCCCAACAACAGTAGAATGGATAAATCAATTGTGAGATAGATAGATGATAGATGATAGATAAATAGATAGATAGATAGATAGACTATATAGTCTCACGTATATAGTGAGAACTGTATATATACAATGTATGCATCATGAAACACTTCTCCAGGATTGAGAACAAACGAAAATGACATTCAAACAATGTGGATGAATCTCAAACATAATGTTGAGCAAAAGATGGCAAACAAAATAAGATAACCCATCGCTGATTCCATTTATATAAAGTTCAAGTTCACAACCGGGCAAAACTGTTTTATGCTGTCAGAAGCCAGAGGAGTAGTTGCCCATGGGAGGTGAGATATCTGGCGGGGGTGTGAGAAAAGCTTCCGTGGTACTGGTGAAGTTCTGTTTCTTGATCTGCGGTCTGAGGGGTACGTTCACTTTGGAAAAATGCATCGTACTCAGGACTTGCATACTTTTCCATATGTGTGCTATATGTCAATGAAGACTGGCTGGAAAATATCACTTTTTTAATTTTTTTTTTTTTCCAACATTTTTTATTTATTTTTGGGACAGAGAGAGACAGAGCATGAACGGGGGAGGGGCAGAGAGAGAGGGAGACACAGAATCGGAAACAGGCTCCAGGCTCCGAGCCATCAGCCCAGAGCCTGACGCGGGGCTCGAACTCACGGACCGCGAGATCGTGACCTGGCTGAAGTCGGACGCTTAACCGACTGCGCCACCCAGGCGCCCCTGGAAAATATCACTTTTAATTCATTCATATTCAAGCAGTATTTGCTTGGCCAAGTAAATGCCAGGCATAGAACTGACGACAGAGTTCATAGACTGGACCAAGGTGGTCCAGACACGGCCCTCTCTCCCGCAGAGTTCGGGTCAAGCCTCACACTGGGCACATGTGACCGAGCCTGTGCCCTTTCTAGTCCTTCCCCGAGCCCAGACCTGGGTCCCAAACTGCTGACTCCACAGAGGAGTTTTCCACCGTGAGCATGACCATCCAAACCGCCAGAGCAGGATCCTGAGCCAGAGCCGCCCCTACCCTCACCAGGTGTGTAAGAGTCAAGTTTCCCATCAGCTCCCTCCCTTTCTTTCCCTACATGTCCCACCCCCACTTGAGCTTTCCAGACCTCTTCTGCCGGGCCCTGCCCTCTTCACAGATCCCCCATGAGAGAGGGACTAGGATGGAATTGGACTTGACATTAAACAGATGTGCTTTCATGTACTGGTTCCACCTCGTTCTTGCCATGTGACCTCAGGTGAGTCATTCCGCCTACCTGAGACTTAGTTTCCAAAATCTGGAAAAGGAAATTCTCCTCGTACCTACCTCACAGGGTTGTTGGGAGGAGGAAAGGGGCTGACACACGTGAAGGGCTTAGCACAGCACCTGGCACACAATAAATGGTAGTGACAACGGTTCGAACGTCCCAGGAACACATTAACTTAAATTTCATAGGGAAATGTCTCCACCAAAAGATGCAGATGTCCCAACCTCGCAGTGAGAGGGAGTCGTGACCAGAGAGCGAGGGCAAGAAAGACAGAGGATGAGGGCAGGGGGACGGGCCCTCTTTCTTCTCTCTGCCCTCCAAATCCATGACTTGGAGAATCACGTCATGGACTTATGTAGACAATAGTCTGGGAGTAGCTAGTGGTATTCGGCAACAGGTGTACTTATGACCTAGTGTGGGGGTCTGCAAACTGGCAAGCCCAATCTGGCCCACCCCGGTTTTTGTAGATAAAGTTTTATGAGAACACAGCCACCCACACCCGTTAACATGCAGCCTATGGCTGCTTTAGTGCCACGACGGCAAAGCTGAGTAATTGCAACAGAAATCGTATGGCCCACGAAGCCAAAAGTATTTACTGTCTCACCGTTTATGAAAAATTTGTGACCTCCGATCGGGGACCCGGTGACCCCTCTCGTGCGGGCAGAAATCTCCCTACTGGTCTGCAAGGGCTAGAGCTCATGGCCGCATTGCCAGTTAGGGGTCCACCTCTGAGGAATCAAAAGATAAAATGTGGGCCGTGCTCCCTGCGGACTACAGTCGAAAGCAAAGAACCAGAAGCACATGTAGCAGCATGGGTGATTCTCACAAACACTGGGCTAAGTGAGAGAAAAGAAAAAGTGAGAAACAGAATAACAAAAAAGAGCTGGCATTTTTCGAGCCTTTCGCATCCGCCAGGCAGCGCTCTGAGTGTTTCACAAGTGCGAGCTCATTTAATCCTCTGGACAGCTCCGCAAAGCGGGAACGAGTGTACCATCGCATTTCGCAGATGGAGACACCGAGGCTCCCAGTGGCTAAGGAGCCACTAGCAAGTGGCAGAGCTGGGATTTTGAACTCGGGCAGATTGAGCCCAGAGCCTAGACTCTTGGCCGCTAAGCTACGCCGTACGGAACACAGTATCTCTCTGTTCACTAACATCACGTAGAGTACAAAGGTAAGTTTTGTGTTAGGCGTTTTTTACCGTAATAAAAAAAAGAAACACATATCCAC
Organism: Neofelis nebulosa; assembly: GCF_028018385.1. NCBI lineage: Eukaryota > Metazoa > Chordata > Mammalia > Carnivora > Felidae > Neofelis > Neofelis nebulosa. Next base: position 28,692,975 of record NC_080798.1, on the reverse strand, counting down.
ATACAAAGCAACAATATGTATTCAAGGGTATTTACCCAACACATGGGGAGGCTGCCTCCATGCCGGCGGAATGGGGGCAGGGATGAGGGCAGGGAGGTGTAAAATACATACAAATGGCCTCGGCCCCCTGTGAACTGGGCAGGGTGATAAAGTCCATTCCGTGCACCTAAGATCCAGAATGTTTCCAGCTTTCAAGTTTTTAGAATTCTTGCACTCCCAGTCCAGCACGGGGGTCCGGTTGGAGGCTGTGGCCGGCACGGCTCGTCCCCCACCCTCCTCGGCCTGCTCCTGCGGCCCAGCGGCTCAGCGGGCTGTCCCGGCAGCCGCTGGCGGTGCGGGAACCAGGGTTGGCACAGTGGGCATGACAGGGTGCCGCAGGCTGGCTGCCTTATCGCGCCGGACAGAACAAACAGCGTGAGGCCTGACACGGGCCCTCCCCGTGGCCGCGGCGGGCAGCCGGCTTTTTCTCCTGACCATCTTTGAGCTCGAGATCAGACACAGGGAAAGATTAAAACAAATATGAATTTAATCAAGGGATTCTGCTATCCTGGGGTGGAAACAGGAGCCTGCTGACATATAGAGGCTGGAGCGCTGGGGAGCCAGAGTCGAATCAAAGCCGCTTGCTTACCACTAACCGCTCAGATGATCCATATCATAACAACAAAAAAGAAAAACAATTATTTATTCTTTTTGATGTTGCAGCTCAGCAGCAACTTGCTTTTTGAAGAGAGCAAGGTCAAAACCAAGTTATTGTTTTTGCCTGAAACTTTGACAGGGACTCCGAGTTCTTCCGTGTGACCTACTTAGATGAGAGATGTAGCAAGGTTGGAAATGTTCATTCCTTCTGGGCCACGGATTAGGGCTTCCTTTCTTCTCCTGCCCTGCCTCCTTCTCTCCACCTCTCTCCCCTCTCTTCCCATTAAGGACCTGAAGAAGATGTCGTGGGGAACACAGAGGCCACCAAGCAAAAGTTCTGTCTCCTCCCGGAGAGCTGGGAGTCAAGGTCTCCGGCTGCACTCTTCCGGGGCAGGCCGGAGAAAAGTCACTCTTTGACTCCCTGCTCCACCGGCCAGGCGTTCGCAGGGCAGCTGCAGCCCGAAGTGCCAAAGATACGCCCGGGAACAAATCAGACGGGGCCTGCTAGGGGAGAGTCCGCCTTTCCCAGGAGAGAGGGGATTAAGTAACTGAATATAATTCAGGGGATCCACGTGATCACCGGGGTCCATGAAAATAATGGGCTCTCGTCCCCCAGGCCCAGGATTCAGAGGTTTCCACGGAGTGGAAGTGGCATTTAGGCTGAATCTAAAAGGATGAGTCTGGGCTGGCCAGAGGGAGAGGGAGGAAGAAAGTTGCAGCAGAGAGAGTAGCTTTCGCTCAGGCCTGCAGGTGAGAGCATGCAGATTCCAGGCATGGAAGGCAGTTCTGCTCCAAGGGCAGAGCCCAGACACCACAGACTGGGCAGGGAGCAGCTCCCATGGGGCCTTGTGAGGCCCCGGCCAGGAGTTTGGGTTTCCTCTTTATGGGGATGGGGAGCCACAGCAAAGGACTCTTCAGTAGGGAGCAATGTGGCCAAGGTTGCTTCAGAAGGAGGGGCGGCAGGGAGGCAAGACCAGGGTGAGGGATGATAGGAGAGGAGGCGGGCTGGGTACGGAGGGTTGGGAAGGACTCACAAGTTACATTTTGAACTTGAGGGGTCCAGCCGGAGCCATCCGGTCAGATGCACGGTCTAGGGCTCAGGAGACAGGGGGCCGGACACAGAGACTTGGGAGGACACAGCACATATAGATTTGAATTTTCACATTCTTTGACTCTTTGACCGGATGTTGGAACCCTGCTGGGCCCCTTTGGGAAACCAAAAAGCACCATGAGACACCACTTCAACCCTATCAGGCAGCCTCTTTCAGAAGCCAAGAGGGGTGCCCCAGTCTGAGTTCCCCCAAAGCAGAGCGTGAGACATGGATGTTAAGTACAAGCAGCTTAGCAGGGAAATGGCCCCAGGAAGCATCTGTAGGGGTGTGGGGAGCTGAGGGAGGGTGGGGAAGGTGGCCAGTACAGGATGGGTTACTGAGCAGGTTAACTGCTGTGGGCAAAAGGCATTCAATCCCAACCAGACCGCGGGGATGTGCCTGAGTGTCCCGCACAAGGGATAATAAAGCTGAAGGATTCATCCACAATTTCCCAGTGGTCCTCCACTAAGGGCTGCTCCTAGGATATGTGGGGCCTGCCCCACGTGGTGCTGGTCACCCTTGTGCATCCAGAGAATGAGTCCAGGTAGGTGTAGTTCTTTGCCGGAAGAAGTCAGAGGTGGGAGCTGTGAGCGGCAAAGGCATCGCTATGGGGCACCCACCGTGCCTGCTCCATGAGGCAAATCATCAAAACGAGTAGTTTCCAACGAATGAATGGATTTTAGCTATTAACAACAACAACAACAACACAACAGAGAGAACTTTCTCCAGGCTTCCCAACCCCAAGAAAGAGACATCAGAGGGTCTAAGAAAAAGCAAGAAATAGACATAAGGTGACCCCATTCCTACCCCCAACGAAGACAGATCTGAAAGCATTCCAGAGAAACACCTCCGCATCCAGAGAACATCAAAATGGTATATCACTGGAAATGTTAAAGGATGTTTACTCCATTTCCCGTAGGGAAGCAGGTAATGTTTCTTTCCTTTTGTTTTTTTAATTTGTTTTCATGTTTATTTTTGAGACAGAGCATGAGCGGGGGAAGGGCAGAGAGAGAGGAAGAGAGAGTATCTGAAGCGGGCTGGATGCTGTCAGCACAAAGCCCGACGATGATGCAGAGGCTGGATCTCATGAGCAGAGCCGTGAACTCCTGACCTGAGCTGAAGTCAGATGTTCAACCACCACCCAGGTGGCCCGGTAATGTTTCTTTCCACGAGGGGGTAGTATGCTAAGGAAGAATGGCCCTGAAGCTGGTGAGGGACGCTGAAGGCTGGCCTGTTGGAGGCCGCTGTAAGGGATTCAGTGGGATGACCTCATTCTCTGCTGGTAACTCTCCTGGGGCTCCCACGGTGGACCTTACCACCTCTGCACACACTGGCCCAGCTTGCAACATCCAGCCCCACGCGTCTTGTCCAGAAGTACCAGTAATTTACCATCCCCTGAGGGATAACTGGAACTGATGGCAGATGGAGAGCCGGTGAAGGAGCACCCCAGCCCCTTGCCCTTGAAGGGGTAAAGTGAGGGCATATGGCACTCACCACTGCCAGCACCCAGGGGCACTGAGCTTAGGGGCTTACAGTGACGACTGGCTTGGTTATGCTCCCTTTGCCAGCCCACCCCCCATCTCGGTCTCGCTCGCCACGGCCACCATATGCCACACAGCCCATTCTACCCACCTCTCCCCCGCTCCTCATTCACATGTGTCATGTCAGCCGCTGGAAATCAACCACGGTGGGAATTTACACTGTGAAATTGGCAGGCGCTACAGATCGGGGTGTTGCTTTTTGGGTTTGGGTGGGGTGTTTTGTTTTGTTTTTTTTCCTTAGAGAACCAGTTTACCCGCATGCTATGGGCTCATTTTCCCACTTTCTTATTGTTGCTTCTTGGCACCACCTCCCAAATAAACTTATACTCAAACCCTTTCTCAGGGTCTGCTCCTGGGGAAACAAAAATGAAGACAGCTCTGAGCCTGCAGACCAAGGCAGTTAGTTACCTATCTCACGCAAGTGCTGTCACAGAGGCAATCATGTCCTTACCTTATACTCTAGCCTCTTCTCCCCCCTGCCCTCCTTCTCACCCTCTCCCTTCCCCCTACACACACAGCACAGCCCAAGCCATCCCCACTCTCCCTAACACCCTCAGTGCACATTCATTGTTTATACCCACCTGGCATCCATTCCCTTTTTGCTATCGACAGCACCCTGGTTTCCTCCAGGGACGGTGCTAAGTTGCTTCAATGGTGCCAGTCCTTCTCCCCTCTCCACATCTAAACCTTCCACCGTCAGACTTTATGGTTTATCTCACTAAAGAAGCCAAGTTTACATCCCCGCCCCTTGGGTCTGGGCCCAGTCCCGTGGCTTGGGGAAAAGAATGAGGCAGAAGTGATGGTGTGCCCAGTCTGAGCCTCAGCCTTGCAAGAGCATCACTGTTTCTTGTCTTGTGGCTTTGCCATCAACCCAAGGAGGACATTCGGGGATGATCAACTGGTCCCAGGAGGAGAAGATGAGAGGAGTGGCGGGGAAAGCGGTCCCAGCTAACTGCCTCAGACAAGCTCAGCCTGGCCAGACACTCCAGCCAAACCACAGATGTGCACGCAATAAACACTTCCTGTTCCAGGCAGCCAGGTTCTGTGGTTGTTTGTTACAATAAAGGGAACCATCCCCACCCACTCAATCCATACGGTTCAGGTGGAGCTGACCCCCATCTCCCAGCTCCAGAGAAGACATGTGCCAGTCAGTATAATCTGCACCCTGGTACCCTGGCCTCAGTCACTATTTCATAAATGGGCATGTGGTCCAAGCCAGGCCAACGAGACCCAACCCTGGGACGTTTCCTGGAATTCCTGGGGAAGAAGTACTCGCTTCCCATTTGGGTTGCATAGATGGTGGGAGGTCAGCCAGCTGCTGCAAGCAGCCATCTTGCTACTGCAACAGTAAATGCCTTCTGGAGAATGGGGCCGTCACGTGCCAGCGAACTGGCTCTCCTCCCACAGAAAATAAAAATTTAAAAGGCCCTGGGGAGCCTGGGTGGCTCAGTCGGTTGAGCGTCCAACTTCGGCTTGGGTCATGATCTGGCCGCTTGTGGGTTCGAGCCCCGCGTCGGGCTTTGTGCTGACAGCTCGGAGCCTGTGGCCTGCCTCAGATTCTGTGTCTCCCTATCACTCTGCCCCTAACCCGCTCGCATTTTGTCTCTGTCTCTCTCAAAAATAAACATTAAAAAAAAATTTTTTTTAATTAAAAAAAAAGAAAGGCCCTGATTTGTAGTGTTTGCCAATTTCCATGATATAAATACTCCTACCACGGACAATTTCATGCTACCAATGACTTAACTGTTCGAGATTCCAGAAAGTCTTACCATTGGCTCCGGCACACCCCTGAAGTGGAACGTATACCGTGGAAAACAGAAGCAAAAGATGAAGAGATAGACAGTGTTCTGGAGATGTTATGTGAGCCCCTACACCTAGCCATGCCTGAAATCCATTAGTCCCTTGGACTGTACTCATATGTGAGCCAATAATTTCCTTCTGTTTTTTCTTAAGGCAGTCTGATTTGGGTTTCTTTTACTTGCAACTGAAAGATGACTAATACACACACACACACACACACACACACACACACACACCATGAACCTCCCATGCCTTGAAAAGTAATAACACATCATTAAAAAAATAACAGTAGTGGGGCACCTGGATGGCTCTCAATCGGTTAAGGGTCCACCTCTTGATTTCAGCTCGGGTCATGATCTTAGGATCGTGACATTGAGCTCCACGTCAGCCTCTGCACTGGGCATGGAGCCTGCTTAAGATTCTCCCTCTCCCTCTCCCTTTGCCCCTCCCCCTCCTCATGGGCTCTCTCTCTCTCTCCCCCTCTCTAAAAAATAAACTAATTAATTAATAATAAATAAATAAATAAATAAATAACAGCAGCAAGGCAAGTATTTAAGCACCAACTATGTGCCAGGCACCTTGGAGACACATAGACACGTCCTGCTAATAATTTCCATACCGCCCTTACAAGGTAGACGTCACTGGGTTTACTCTTCAGATGAGCCAACTCGCAGAGAAATTGAAGGACTTGCCAGTTGACATCAAAGCCTGTGACTCCACCCACCTCCCTCTGGGGCCCCTCTTACTTTAGCCGCCAGCCAGTTCTTCTGCCAAAAATGTTTCCCGCCTCTTCTCTACCTGTTGCTCCCTGACTCATCTTTTAAATAACTAAGTAACTTGGGTCAGGGCTTGGTCTCACTTTCTCCATACGTCACTCTGCTTTCTTCCGTGTGACTCCATTCTGCCTCCTGGAAGCCTCTAAAGCTCCAGACCCATTGCCTCTCTGTCACAAGTCCACTAGAAAATAAAATTCCCTTTCCCAAACTCATCCTCTGAAAATAGTGGGCCTGGGGGCTCCTGGGTAGCTCAGTCAGTTGAGCATCCAACTTCGGCTCAGGTCATGATCTCACAGTTCGTGGGTTTGAGCCCCGCATCAGGCTCTGTGCTGAGTGCTCAGAGCCTGAAGCCTGCTTTGGATTCTGCGTCCCCCCTCTCTCTACCCCTCCCCCTCCCCACTCATGCTCTGTCTCTCTCTGTCTCTCAAAAGTGAATAAACATTTAAAAAAAAAATTTTGGGGGGGGGGGGGGGCGCCTGGGTGACTCAGTTGGTTGAGCGGCCGACTTCAGCTCAGGTCATGATCTCACGGTCAGTGAGTTCAGGCCCCGCGTCAGGCTCTGTGCTGACAGCTCAGAGCCTGGAGCCTGTTTCAGATTCTGTGTCTCCCTCTCTCTGACCCTCCCCCGTCATGCTCTGTCTCTCTCTGTCTCAAAAATAAATAAACGTTAAAAAAAAAAATTTTTTTTTAATAGTGGGCCTGACTCTCATTGAGACCCATCCTTGAGCCATTTAGTGTGGTGGAGGGATGGATATATGAGTTGGCTTAGGCCAAATTCACATGCCATGCCCTAGTTTGTCACATGCATGCCCAGACCACACAGACTGAGGCCAAGGTCGGATGCCATGCCTTAGGACTAGGTGGTGTGGGCTGAGTCTCACCCAGACCATGTAGACTGAGTTTGAGGGAGTAGTGGTTTCCCCAAGGAAAATGAGGAAGTTCTTAGCAGAAGTGAGAGTGGATGCAGAACATAAAAACAACAAATTCCCAACATACACATCTCCATTCTAGACCACCACCCAAAGCTAGGTGGCCATTATTTCTCATCTGGTTTCTAACTAACGCCCTGACTTCAGCCTCCATATCTTAACCATCCTCTGCACAGCTCTGAATCTTTCAACTTCCACTCGAAAACAAAACAAAAAACTTCAATGACTCCCTACTGTCCAGTCCATAAAATCCAAGCTCCTAGACCTGAAACTCAACACGTGCCCTGCTCTGACTCTGATGGAACTTTCCAGTCTCCTTGCCTCCAGTTTCCCTTTTCCCACTTACCTGACATTTCAGCCAAACCTATCTCATGTTTTCTCTCCTCTGAGCCTTTAGCTCATCTGGAATGCTTACTGCTCCCCTCTCCCTTCCTCCAAGACCCCAAAATCAAGCCCAGCTCCATGGCCATCACCACCAGGAAGGCACGTATTCTGCTGAATCCACACTGACTCCAAGTCTCCAACCCAGCCACCCCCTGCCTCTGCCCCTCAACTCATCAGCGCCCTTCTCATGGTGTGGCTTCTGTTGGGGAGAGTTTGAGCTCCTGCGACGGGCCTCCCAGGTAGTCAAGCCAGCCCCACCGTTGATCAGGACTCTTTCAATTGTGAGAAACCCACGTTGAATCTCTTTAAGTGCAAAAGGTCACTGCTCAGCAGTAAACACACACAGAACAGGGGAGCCAGCAGGCAGGATTCAAGGTACTTTTCTTTCTCTCTCTCTTTGTCTCTCTCTCCACTCCTCCCTTTCTTTTCTTATTTCTACTTTTCTCGACGTGATGGTCTCATTTCCTACTGTAGCTGGAGAAGGGGGCTTCTGGTGATTCTAGCTTACATCACGCTTAGAACTTGGGATCTCAGAGAATGGAAGACCACCTTCCCTGACAGTTCTGACGGCAAAATTCTAGGTACGACACTGGCCTGGCTTAGGTCATATGACCTTCCCAGAGCCAATCAGTCCGTGGCCTGAGGAATAGGGTTCTCTGATTGGCCAGGCCTGTGTCATGTGACCGTGGCAGGCTTTGCACCACCTTTAGAGGTTCTACTCGGAATACGCCCCCCAGGAAAGAATGTTGGTTGCCAGAAGACAAGGCGGAAGAGAGACAGAGAGAGAGAGAGAGAGTCGCTAACCTCAGAACCCCCGCAACACCCAAGCGTGAGGACTGGTTCACATCGTGGATTCTCCACTTAGCTGTTACCCACAACCAGTGATGGCTGAAGAGCCGTGGATGGGGAGAACACCAGCTCACGTTTGGCCAGTACCAGTGTGCCGGGCACTTATTCTAAGCACTTCCACATGTTAACTCACTCATTTCTCATGACAACCCTAAGAGCTGAGGACAATTATTAGGTGAGAAAAGTGAGGCCCCAAAAGGTAAGCCACTTGCCTAAGGCCCTCCAGCTAAGAAGTTGGGGCCCAGGGGTGTGGTCCCAGAACCTATGCCCTCCCCACTGAAGGATACTTTGGACAAGAGGACCTTGGTTGTGGCCAGTGCGCCCACACACAGGAGAGCTAGAGAGTACACACATGTACAGGAGTACATTCCGGAGAGCCAGAGAAACCTGCCCCCACACGGTCATAACCTCCAACCTGCCCAGATTTTTCTTCATCAGAATAGCCCAGGAGCCTGGCTGGCGGTATCTGTCTGGCTCTGCCCCAAGAGAGGAGGCGTGATACGACACCCCAGCCCTCACCAGCCCTCACCAGCCAGTCCCTCCCGCTCCAGCTAGTCTGGACTCCTCAGTCAGCTGGGGTTCTCCACCCCTGGACGCCCTGAGCTCCTCCCTCAGCGACAGGTGCAGCAGGGGGCAGGAGACAGGAGGCCGTGGAGGCCCCAGTGACAAGAACAGAAACCAGAGCCCCAGGCCAGGACAGCACTGGAGAGGAATGCGGAGGAGACAGACAGAAAGAGAAGAGGAGGAGACAGACAGAAGGAGACAGACAGAGGAGAAGACACACAGGAAGAGAGCAAAGGCAGAATGTAGGAAACAGAGATGGGGCTGCGTCCTCCCTCGCCCTTCCCACAGGCAACACATCTCTCTCTTGTCTCGGGGCTGAAAGCAAGAAGGGGAGAGGGAAGACCTTGTAAATGAGGCAGGTGAGAGTTCTGCAGCTACATGTCTCAGTTTCAATTCTCTTCGAGTCCCTGATGCAGAACGAGCACCTCCGGAGGGGAAGTGAGTGAAGATGGGTGCCCATGGGAAATACCCCTCCCTCAACCCCACTTTGGGCAACAGGCCCGATGCTTAGAGGGCCCCAGAAACACCTTCCTGACAGGGCTCCAGAGACCAAAGCCCATGGCCACTGAGCCCTGCAAAGTGGCAAAAGGAGAAGGCAGAGGGACACATGCCAGACCCTGCCCATGTCTCCCCAGGGATCTGAATTCTCTTCCCACCCCACATCACACAAAACCCCCATTCTCTCAGAATATCTGATACCTCCCGTGGAACAGGAACTTGAGGTCTGGCTTTGTCCCCAACCAGCTGTATGACCGTGGTTAACCTCTTCCCTTCCGAAGACCTCAGTCTGCCATCTCCATAGTGAGCGGCCCTTTGGGGGCTGGCGCTCTGCGGTCCTGGGACTCTGTTGGCCCTCACCAGCCTTCAAAGCCACTGGTGCTCTCAGAAGGATGCTGGTCAGCCTCCCCCAGCTGTCCACCCTACCCGTCTCCCGGAAAGCCCCCTATCCTGTCCAATGTCCCACCTCCTTCTAGCAAACTGTAGCTGGCCCATGCCCTCCGGGCCTTGCAAGGAGCTGACCACCATCCACAGAAATAAGAGGACCCGACGTGAGACGGAAAGTGAGAGCGGCTGATTCCTCCCTACTGGAGAACACAGCGGCACCAGGCCGGCCTGGCCTTTTGCCTGACGGCCCGCGTTTAAGACAGTGCGTAATGCGGCCACAGCATAGGCTTCCGCACCCCTGACTCCCTAGAATAGGAATGATTTGCAAAAGAGAGTAAGTGGAGGCCTAGAATGGCAGGTCAGAAACCCCTGCCCAGATGCCAAGAGACAGCCAGGAAGGCAGGGGGGCCGGGTGGGGAGGGAGGATGACCCGTGGGCACACTGGCCTCCTTCTCACGGATGCCCCGAGGAGGGCGCTGGGAGCAAGGCGCGTCCCGTAACCGCAGCCTGCGCCTGGTGTCAGCCGCGTGGCGCTGCGCAACACCCCCCCCCCCGCCCCCGCCCGTCCCCGAAAACCAAAGGCGCCCCTTCCAGAGAAGAAAAAGGAGGGAGCCTCATCATTAATAGCGCTGGCGGCAAGGTAAAGCCACCCGCCCGCTCCGGCGCACCCTCGCCCATAATTATGCCAGCGAGGCTTTCATCCCCACGCGCGCACGCCGAAAGTTTATTGTTGTATTTCGGCCTTTTGTTCAGTCTCCTGTGCCTTTTATGCAAGGGGAAGGGTGCTGAGGGGTCAAAGCATCCTCCCCCGGCTCCTCTCTCTGTCAGTCCTTTTAGAAAAACACCCAAAGCCATAATTTGTCTTAGAATTTCTTTTGAAACAGCTACAAGAAAGACTCGCGACTGCTCTTTTCCCTCTGTTTCTGATTCCAGCCATCCCTTTATCTGGCTTTCATTAGAGCCTCGGCCGCGCCTCTTTTGTGGGAGAGACTTATGGGAACCCAGGCAGTTTCCCAGCCGCTGTGATGTTGCTAAAGATTAAAAAGGAGCTTTGAAGCTGTACCAGTTCTCTCTGCGCCCCCTCGGTACAGGGCCTCAGAAAGACCCAAGCCATCTGGCAAACCTGACATAAAGACAAAATAAAGTGATTGAGACTGGCTCTTCAAAGCCACAATGGCAGATTTGTTGATTTGGGCGTTATCTTTCATGCAAGGCCCTCAGAAGTCACCAGAACACCTAGGTAATCTCGGGCAGGCCTCACTGGACTGGACAGGCCGAGGCTCAGAGAGGGACCCGGCAGCTCCTGGTGGGGCTGAGGGATGGACCGAAGGCTGCTGGAGGTGGGCCCCGGGAAACTCAACAGTTGGAGCCGGAGCCGGGCCCTGGCCGTGGTTTACAGTGAGGACCGCCAACCTGGCCCCCGCCTCGTGTCCCATCTCAGGAGGGGTGCCTGACACCGGCCAGACGGAGTCAGAGCGAGAAGCTGATGTGAGGCTGTCCTGAGCAGGAGGGGAGCGGCAGGAAGATGAAAGGCCGCTGCCCTAATTGCAACCGACAGCCCGTTAGTAACGCCCGGGCAGCTTCCATATCGGAACCTGCTTCTCACGGCTTCCGGCTGGGCAAGGCCTGGGGCAGATGGCTGTCTGCCGGGGCCCGCGGGAGGATCTCCCTTCTGACTGATGCTGGGACGAGCAAAGATCCTGGAGGGAAAGAACCAAAAAGCAGCCCTGAGCCAGTCCTCCATTAACACCCCGCCTGACCCCCAAGTGACCTGGAGCCCGGCCCTTGCTGGACCTCAGTTTGCCCTCCTGCAAAAGAGACCTAGTCGACACTCATGGACAGAGTCTCTCCTATCCTGTTGGGGAGCAGTGTCCAGAGCCAAAGCCTTGGGTCATGGACGCTCCTCTGGCCTGGATGGGAGCCTGGAGGGGATGATGCCAGAGCCAGCACTACACATGAACAGACGCCCCCCCACAGACTGAGCTTCAGTGCAGGAATCTGGGGGACACCCACACACACACCTACTACTGATGTGACCTCACGCAACCCGCTCCCCTCTCAGTGCCTCGGTTGTCCTCATGTTCAGGAGCTGGAAGTTCAGGAGTTGGAATACACTAGAGATGTTCAGGTGCTGGGGAGAACTGGGGTTCCATGAACATTCCTGAGGGGGCCAAGGGGAGGTCAAGAGGGAGCTGAGCAGGTACTACTCTGGGGTCCTCCAAATAGAGCATTCATCTGTTATGCACACTGAGCTTCAATAAAATCTCCAGGATTTTTTATTTTAAGGTTCCACTGATTAAAACACACATACAACTTAAAAGCCACAAGTTGAGAGGGTCTGCTCCTTCTTTCTGACCTCCCCGAATCTGTGATTCACATCGGACCGCAGTGAGCTCAACCAAGAGCTAAACTTCATTCTATCCAGTTTTAACCAAATGATGAGCTCCCAAAGTCTGACCATGGATCAGCAACCAAGTCTCTATTGAAAATCTTACTCTGCACTTGCACCGGGGAGAATGTAACACCTGCGTGTCCTCAAACACCAGACCCAGAAAAGATATCTAAGGGATGTTCACATTCACAGGGGACGGGATAGATCAGCATCTGCTTTCTAAACCAGAGAGAGGTGGCCACTGATCACAGGCCTGGGGGACAATTCATCTATCCCCATATTCCTGTGCCCCCTCCCTCTAGCCAGATGCAGGACTGGGGCCCCAGCTCTTCCTCCGCTGCCCTGTCCCTTTCAGAGAGTCCAAAGAGGAAACGTCTCAGTTTCCTTTCCATCACAGCTGGCCCCAACCACCCTTCCTTCCTGTGAAGAGCACAGCTGGCGCCAGGGTGGGAGGTCCACAGCAGAGACTTCCTGGCACCTTGGTAGTGACGTGCCAACATGAGATTAGGCTTCATCTCTATGTCCTTCCAAAGAGAGAGAGGAAGCCCAGCTCCTGGAGAGGTAGGGCCACAAATGAGCACATGTGGGAGGGGGCATCCTGCCCACCAAACCCTAAAGGGAGTCTTCCAGAGTAGTCCCTCCTTTTGTAATCACGCCTCCCCAGCATCTGGTGAACTCCTACTCATGCTTCAAAACCCATCCCCAGTGTCACTCCCGCCTTGAAGCCCTTCTGAGCTTCCCTCTCCCTCAGCTCATATGCCGCTTCATCCACATCTGTCTTGGGTAACTCTGAAATTAAATGGCAATAGTTTTTTCAGGCAGCAGGCACACATCTGGAAATCAAAGGATCTCGGTTCAAATCCCAGCTGTCTTATTCACCAGCTGTGGGACCTTGAAGAGGTCCATTTTCCCCTCTGAGCCCCAGTTTCCTCATTCATAAAGTGGAGAACACAGAACTTATCCTCTAGGGTTGTGTTGAGGGTTAAAGAAAGCGATATATGTGAAAGAGCTGAAAATTCTGTCCAACACAGAGAGGCACTCAAAATGAGTGAGCTCCATTCCTTCCTTTGTAGAAAGTGACCTTCTCAAGGGCAGGAACCAGGTCTTCATTCACCTTCTCATTCACTCATTCATTCATTCACCCACTCATTCACTCGTTCATTCAGCCATCATCACTGAGCTCCTGTAGAGGAGCAAGCCCTGAGCCAGAAGCTGGGTTCTGCAGCAAGTCACAAGACAGACACTTTCCAGGTGCCCATAAATCTCCCAGTTGGTCGTCCTCACCCATGTGTCGTAGAACCCGCTTTGGATGACACTGACTCCACCCTTCCCAGGCGGCCGGACCAAGGGCAGGTCTGCCGGGTCCAGGCTGGAAGTTGCCAGCCCCACCCCAGGATCATCAGCAGACCTCTCTCCTGCAGTCGGTGTCTTCTGGAGGCAGAGCCTTGTCCAACACTCGGGGAGAAGAGAAATGAAGACACGCCATGCTTCCACTCTCAGGGAGCTGCTGGTCTGGTGGGGAAGACACCCGTTTCATCCCTGGGGAGTTGTCAGCCTGATGGAAGAGACTGACATCGTTCTCAACCTTGGAAACTCCCAATCTGATGGGAGAGTCCTAATTTCTTGATTTGGGGAACTTCCAGTCTGAGGACAGAGAGCAGAGTCACATTTTCCCTGATAATGGTGGCTCTTAGTTTGATGGGGGAGACACATTTATCTCTGATTGTAGAATTCCCAGTCTGATGGAGGAGACACATGGCTCTTGATCTTGGACCAGTCTATCACTGATGGAGGAGTGTGGAAGGGAAGGGTTGTTCCCATCCCAGGAGGGCACCTCCTCTGATGGGAGAGGCAGTCTGTGCCCATAGATAGCTTGAGAGGCAGATAAAACAACATATATGGAAAAAAGAGATCCATGTAGAGTCCCTTTGAAAAGCTAGCTGTGCAGTATCTCTATCTGTTTGTAGACTCAGAAGTGATATTCCTGGCTTTGCTGACACACCATCCTAATCCACAGGGCAGGACACAAATGACAGAATCATTGCCTCACAAGCATCCAGCCAAGCCCCCTCACCAGAGAATCCAAGCCAGAGCTGGCCTGAGGCCCCAGTCGCTGGCATCTTGTGCCAGTCTTTGCCAGGGGAGGGCTTTCTCACGATCAGGGACATCTGGGCTGGCCCAGCTCCCAGAGGCCACCGACATAAAAAGCGAGGGGCTCAGCGGAAACACCATCTGCACATCATAAAGCCGCGTGGTGGTTCCCAGAGGCTGCCTCCAGCTGCGCCCGTGCTGCCCGGGAAAAGCAGAGGAAGGCACCAAGTGACCAGGAGGGGCAGGGGGAAGGATGGCCAAGAGGAGAGAGCCAGGCTGTAACTCCTCTCCCTAGCACCCTGCGCCCTTTGGAAGTTAACGTCACCTGGTTGGTCTCCCTGTCGCTGCCCGGGATCACAGGTTCTAACCATCCCTGAAGGTGACCTGTGACGCGAGCAGTATGCAGTGGCCGTGATGCACTCAGATCTGAGGGTTGAACTGCCTGGATTCGAACCCTAGATTTACTCATTAGGGCAGGAGATAGACTTCCCTGCGCCTCTTTTCGGGCCGGTGCCTTGGAGAGGACAGTAACCACACCCATGTCCGGAGGTTGCTGCGAGAACTAAAAGAAGTAATACACGTATTGAGCTGTACCCTTAAGATGTGTGCACTCGTTACACTTTAATAAATTTTTATTACAACAGAGGTAATAGGTGTCCCGTGTCTGCTTTGCCCGATTTCAAGAAATGTCTGACACTATTGGCTCTTACTATTATCATTGTTACCTTCCCTCCCACACACTAGCCTCAGGCTTCTGGAGGAGCAGGCACCTGTAAGTGGCGGAGGCGTTGAGGATATTTCATTGGCCGCTCTCTCCAAGGCCCCGCCCCCAGCACCACGGCCACAGCTGATTGGACAAGGGGTAGGACGTGGCCTAAGGAAAGTTTACCTATTGGCAGTTGCGCAGAGCCTGTCAGGTTCTCTGGGGAATTTGAACTCGGGATCAGGCTGTCAGGTGTAGTGGATGGAGGATCACATTGGGCCGCGAAGAGCTGAGGAAGGAGAAAGAGACGAGTGACTGAGAACAGCAGAGATGAGAGAGACACAAGGTTCCGGAAAGACAGAAAGAGATGACAGACGGGGGGGGGGGGGGGGGGGGGGGAGGGGGGGCAGGCCTCCAGTGCCCGGGTTTGGGTGCGCACGTGATTTCCCAGGAGACAAGGCTGTGCTGCCTCTCCTGACTTTGGAGCCTAGGAGATGAGTTTGGCCAAGAAGCACAAACACACCTACACACACACACACAGGCCAGACATGCACACCACACCCCACCCTACCAACATGCACGCACCGCTTTCTACATTTTCTTTACAATTCCCTGCCCATGCCTGAACGACTTCCAGAATGGTGACTCCCAAAGGAGATTAATTCTGTCGTGTGGCTCTAGGAGAAAAAATACCGTTGCACGGAGAGACCTAATGGGGCGTTTCATAAAGTGTCTAAACTGTGGTGTAGGAGCCTTTGCGTAAAACTTCATTAAAATCACATTACCTGCCGTCTCTCGGTCCTGCTCTCCTCCATGCCAGCTCGGAGGGTTTGACCCTCGTGGCTAGCGAGACGGCTGCTGGCAGCTCCTAGAGCTGAACCCTCCCTTAAACACAGCCAGCGGGAGGGGTCCTTGGGTCTTGGTTTGGGCTCCCCTGAAGGGAACACTGAGATAAAGATTTGAGGACGAGCGGTTTACTGGGACGCGATCACAGGAAACACTGGTAGGGAATGGGGAAGCCAGCCAGGGAAGGGAATGAAGCCAATAAAGGATGTGTTCTGAAGCCAGTTATCTCTGTGGGCGGCCGGAGCCTGATCTCACCAGGGAGCTGTGAGAGACAGGGTCAAGCATGCACTCGGAGGGGGATCAGGTCGTTCATCCACCAGCCTCCGTCAGCCCCTGGTTGAGGGCTGCATCAGGATGGGGTCTAGAACTCCTCACATCCCGCACACTAGGCACCTCACTTGCCTCGCCGTGGTCCCAGCCCTGGCTGCTCCTTAGTGGCACTGATTCCCTGACACCCTGGCCTGCCACCTGCATGAACCCGGAGGGCTCAAGCAGCCTGAGAGAGCCCTCCGGAAGAGTCCCAAGGACTGGCAGTTGGAATCTCAGCCAGTGTTCATGGAAAGAGCAAATGCCAAGAGCACTAAGGTCGGGGCACGGACAGAGGCTGTCACATCGCCAAAAATCTCATTGTATCTCCAAGGTTCTGACTGGATTGTGTTTGTCTCTGGACCTATCACTGACACCAGAGGGATGTCCTGTGCCAACTGAATCGGTCTGGAGCGGTGAGATGGTGGGGCAGGGGCATGAGGGGGTGGTGAGGAGGCGTTCCCTTGTACTACATCCAAATGAATGGGAGTGGACCACAGCAACTCTTGGAAATAAGGGAAATGGGTGCTGGGCTGCAACACGAACATGACACACAAGTGACCACCCCTCATGCCCAAGCCGCCAAATTAAGTGGAAGGTGACAAGGTCAAAGGTTCTTCCAGCCAAACCTTTAAGCTGGCCACTTGCCCTTATTAGAGTACAAAGCGTTAATGGAGCGGTGACTTGTGCCAGACATCGTCCAGGCTCCGGGGAGGCACCCGTGAAAAGGTGGTGCTTCTGTTCCCTGAGCGTTCACGGGCAAGGGTAGCCGCAGGGGAGGAAAGGACAGCAATTACTATTTCAAGTACGATTGCATCAAATCCACTCACGAGATGCCACTGGTTGCAACACACAATTATTTGGTGGACCACCAAGAAAAACGAAAAGCCACCAATTAAATGATGTTATACCGTGGATGGCAATTCATCCCAATTTCAGAAATATGAAATGTAAAAAAAAAAAAAATGCACATCTTAGAATTGATGGGCTTGTGGTTATATTTTTATCAGTTTCGTTTGCGAAGGGTGTTTTCATAGACACTGTCTCGCTCTCTGCTCACCACAAACCTACTGAGGGTAATATCACTGCCATTTTCCACTCCATGAAACTGTACTCAGAGAGGGCAAGTGACTTGCCCGAGGTCACTGAGCTACTGACTGGTCAAAGTGGAAGTCAACCCCAGGTCTTTCTGGTTGCAGAGCCACGACACCACCAAGCCTCCTGGCGAGCTTCTTGGACTCTTGATTCTTCTTTTTACAAAATGTGGGCCCCTATCTCCCCTTCCCTCCTCCAGGACTGACGGGGAGCCCCACAAGCACCTCTTTTCTCTGCTCCCAGCGACACACAGGCCCACACTTGAGATATTTACAGTCCCAGGAACTCTCTTCCTTCCAGACAAGAGGCCACGGGCACACAGTACCATATTCCACTCACCACCAGCTCCCTTCAAGGGTCTTGCCATGGTGAGCACTCTTCAAACCTGGGTCCCTGCTGGAGATTCTATTGCTTTTTTTTTTTTTTTTACTTTTTTAATGTTTATTTCTGAGACAGAGAGAGACAGAGCATGAGTGGGGGCGGGGGGGGGGGTTGCAGAGAGAGAGGGAGACACAGAATCTGAAGCAGGCTCCAGGCTCTGAGCTGTCAGCACAGAGCCCGACGCGGGGCTCGAACTCACAAACCGTGAGATCATGACCTGAGCCGAAGTCGGCGGCTCAACCAATTCTATTTCTATTTCTATTCTATTTCTAAGGAGCCAGGCCCTTGCCCCTTGGAACAGCTTACACTACAATGATTTCCTAGTGGCTTCCGTGGAAGTTTCCTCATATAAAGGCCTAAATGGCTGCAGGCTGAGAACCAGGGCTGGCTTTATAGAGCAAGCCACCTAGGCAGTTACATGGGAGTTCACACTTAGCTTAATGCTCTGGACCCCACAGATTACATAGCAGATCCTGCTCCTGCTTAAAAGCATCTGAGCAAGGAGCCTGCCTTGTTACTCCCCACCCCTGAGACTCCTGAGGGGAGTTCAGGTCACCTCTGTGTGCTCTGGGAACAGGCAGTGCTCTGTTCCCAGAGCAGAGGGAGTGCTCCATTAGTCCTGAAAGTACTGAAAGAAGTGTGTGTGTGTGTGTGTGTGTGTGTGTGTGTGTGTGTGTGTTGTGCACTCTGAGGTGCAAGTAACAGAAATCCAGTTCAAAGTAGCCAAACTCAAAGAGGGAGTTTATTTTCCCACTGGATTGAAAAGCGTAAGAGGCTGATGATCCAGAAACTCCCGTACTGTCAGTCACCAGGATATTTGCTCTAGGCCCTGCTTTTTCCACGCTGCCTTTATTCTCAGGCCTCGACAGCTCTAGGCTGACATGCTACAGCTTAGCAACCTCAGGAGAAACCTTCTCACCAAAACTTCCCATCAAAATCAAGCCTCAGTCACCCGCCCACCCCTTGCCAATCGTTCAACCAGGGGCTGTGATATTCTCATTGGCCAGGCCCCAGTCACATGCCTACCCCTGAGCCAATCACTGGCCCTAGAAGCTGTGATACTGCCATTGGCCGGTGTAGGTCACATGACCACTCCTGAACTAGTCACCGGCCCTGGCAGGTGAGATGCCCTCATTGGCAGGATTGGGTCACGTCAGGGAGAGGAGGCTCTCCAGATGGAACTCAGGATACGTTCTCAGGGGAAAAAAAGGAACTTGGTGCCAGACGGTCTTGTACAACCACTGAACCCTGAGGCTTCATTGTCCTCGCTTGTCTCAACTGTGGGCAACCTGAGACCCCTGTTGACTAGGAAGGGTGGCCTTGGGAACCTGGCAAAAGAGGAAGGTCTGGGAAATATCACACACCAGACAAGCAAAAAGCCAAAACTGGGCAGAAAAGGCAGGGGCTGAGGCCAGGTGGTCATTCTGCACAATTACCACCAGAGGGCAGGCTTGCCTAGAGATGATGGAAAACAGGACGTGGTCAGAGGGCAGCCGTTAGGTGAGTCTGTCCCAACCCTCTGATCATAGCAGGTGCCTACTGCTATACTTACTGCCAAGCCTTATGAAGCCCAACCCTGTCCTAAGCACTTTCCATGCATCAACTCACTGAATAATCAGCAATGACGTTGGCACTTTTTTTTTTTTTTTAACCCCATTTTATAGATGAGGAAACCAAAGCTTTGGAGAAGTTTTAAGCAATGGGTCCAAGGCCTTACAGCCAGAAAGGGGAAAGTTATGCAACTGTTCTACTAAACCCTGAGCTTCCTGAGGTCAGGGGTTGTGTCTTGCTCTTGTCTGAGGTCCCCACAGACCCTAACACAATCACTATTTGTTTAATGAATATCTCTTAAAGTGAGAATGTGGGCTCAAGGGCTGTCCAGATGTGCTGCGTCTTGGAAGATGAGTCTTAGAGGCTGTCAGGGACCAGAGGGACCACAGCACACCAACAGAAGAGGCATTTGTAGATTGGCAGCGGCTTGGCAACTCTGAAGTCTCATTGTAGGTCACTATTTACGCCTGTTCCAGGGGTGGCTAGCTGTGCAGATAGGAGAGGAAGAGCACGGGGCCCCCACTGTGGGCTAAACACTATGCTAAGTGCTTCGAGGGAGACAGAGGTAAGTGTGACACAAACCCCTACCTCTGCTTGGGAGAAGAAATCAGTTTTGGCTGGAAAGAAGAACCCAGAAGTAAGGTCCTGACTCCCATAAGAGCAAACTTCAACCCTCTAATCAAAAATGTGTTATGTACATGCTAAGTGCCAGGTGCAGCAGATACAGCAGTGAACACAGCTGAAAGATAGACACAGCTCAGGGCACCCAAGTGGCTCAGTCGGTTAAGCATCTGATTCTTTTTTTTTTTTTTTTTTTTTTTTTTAATTTTTTTTTTCAACGTTTTTTATTTTTATTTTTGGGACAGAGAGAGACAGAGCATGAACGGGGGAGGGGCAGAGAGAGAGGGAGACACAGAATCGGAAACAGGCTCCAGGCTCCGAGCCATCAGCCCAGAGCCTGACGCGGGGCTCGAACTCACAGACCGCGAGATCGTGACCTGACTGAAGTCGGATGCTTAACCGACTGCGCCACCCAGGCGCCCCATCATCTGATTCTTGATTTTGGCTCAGGTCATGATCTTAAGGTTCATGGGATTGAGCCCCACATCAGGCTCTGCACTGATAGCACAGTGTCTGCTTAGGATTCTCTCTCTCTCTCTCTCTCTCTCTCTCTTTCTCTTTCTCTCTGCCCCTCTTGCGCTTGCACTCTCTCTCTTAAAATAAATTTAAAAAAATAGACAGCTCTTGCCTTCATGAAACTCAGTCTAAGGGGGAGACTATAATAAACAGATATGTAATTGCAAATGTGATGTTTAAAGGAAACAGGAAGGGGTGCCTGGATGGCTCAGTCTGTTAAGCGTCTGACTTTGGCCCTGGTCATGATCTCACAGTTTGTGACTTTGAGCCCTGTGTCAGGTTCTGTGCTGACAGCTCAGAAACTGGAGCCTGCCTCAGATTCTGTCTCCCTCTCTCTCTGCCTCTCCCCCACTCGTGCTCTCTCTCTCTCTCTCTCTCTCTCTCTCTCTCTCACACACACACACACACACACACACACACAAAAACAAGTAAATTTTTTAAAAAGTTTAAAGGAAATGGGGAAAGTACAAGGCGCTATGAAAGAGACTAAAAGGAGACTCATTTAAGCAGGGTTTGGGGAGTTACCTTTCTGAGGTGACAAAAGATGAAAAGGAGCCAGCCATATGAAGAGTGTGGGAATGGCATATCTGGCAAAGGGAACAGCCTGTAGGCAGGTCCTGCATGGTAGGAAAATGTGGCATGTTCAAGGGACTAAAATTAAGAAAATTATTTCTGGAGTGTAATGAGTCAAAGTGGGTCACGGTGCAAGATGAATCAGAGAGGAGGGCCAGGGCAGAACAAAAGCTCAGGTTTTATCTGAGTGTAAAGGGAGACCACCAAAGAGTTGTGAACAAGGCACTGGTTCAGTCTAAGCTGATCTATGTTCATAAAGGTCACTCTGGCTTTCATGGGGAGAGTGGTTTGAGAGTGGGGCAGAGTGGAAGCTGGAAGACATGGCAGCTCTTACTAAGTCAATGTCAAGGGCACATAGAGGGGTGGCTCTTTCCTCCTAACGGGGGCATCTAGAAAGGCTTTGAGGAGGGGTCTTCACCCCAACTGAAAACTCAACAGGCGAGGATGAAGGAGAAGGCTGCATCCCCCACTCCAATCTTTTCCCTTCTGAACAAAGGAGAAACTTCTGTTTTTCCTTTCCCGCCGCAGAAACCAGAAAGAGATGGCCATTCATCAATCAGTGCCTTCCGAATTACCTACGTGTAGGGCTAACCAATAATTACAACAAACCATCAGCAGTTCCAAGTGTGAATGGCTCAATGACATTGTAAAATTTGGCATAAATAGATCTGGCTGAGCCTCACACATTTTCTCATGGGGTTAACGATGTCAGCAGTTCCGAGTCTGATCCCTACTGGCCTCTGAAAGACAAGATCACAGAAGAGAAAGAGGCAGAAAGAGCTTCCCTGGTGGCATTTCCCCAAACAAATGGGCACATTTGCCTCTCGGATGAGCAGGGCAAGAGTCAACCAGGCCAACCAGAATGTGATTAGTCAGAAAGAGTCTCTCTGTCAGCTCTTTATCGGTGACCAGTCTCACAAGGGGCAAGAGTTCACGTTTTGTGAAGCCTGTTGTGTTTGTTAAATACCGTGTGTTTTTATTCAACCAGGTACTGCCTGCCAGCCAAGTTTATACAGCAATGTGCCTCCGGGCTCCGTCCATCTCAGACCAGTTACTGGTCCTCCCTGTTGTACACATCGTCCTCTTATCAGGTCCTCATAACTGAAGTCCCCTCAAAGCAGATAGAGAACTGAGTTTAGAAACTGTTTTTACTTCTACTGAATTGCTTTGCCTATCCACCATTCATTCACCAATCCTGTGGTAACAGCATCTTAATTTTTCTTGGGGACCTCAACTTAGGCCACATGGTTTGGTGGCACAAGCCTCCCACTAAGGCTCCAGGACTAGACAAGATTTGGCTTGTCATTGAATTCTACCACCAGCGTGACCAACCCCAGCCCCACCCCCACCCTTTCATGCTAATTG
The DNA here is from genome assembly GCF_028018385.1 of Neofelis nebulosa. Classification (NCBI taxonomy): domain Eukaryota; kingdom Metazoa; phylum Chordata; class Mammalia; order Carnivora; family Felidae; genus Neofelis; species Neofelis nebulosa. The sequence goes on along the minus strand of NC_080798.1, from coordinate 28,671,080 downwards.
GTTCAGAGTCGGCACAAGATCTAAATTGGCCGGGTCAGATAACCTCATGAGTTTTTGCTGGACCACTAGGGAAAGAAACATTCTCTTTTCTCTGAACTGGGATTTATGAGGATGGCAGCCTGGAGCCATGATAGCCTGTCTGAAAAGAGGACAAGTGCAGAGGAAGCAGAACCCAAAGGCAGAGGAAAGCATGAATCTGGTGGCATCATTTGAGCTCCTGGAGGTAGCATTACCTGAAGCTCTGCCTCATTAGGGGTGGGTTTTAGATACCACCAAAAAAAAGCATTCTGATGATCACACAGACCCTGAGCAATGCAAGGGCGAGAACCAGAAATCCTGAATTCCGGTGCTGTGTTCTTACCCTGTCTTGTATTCCAGATGACTGTATCCAACCGCATGCCCAAACTTGACAAATCTGCATGACTTTATGGTTTACTAAAAGATGGATACTTGTTTTTAAACATCTGATTACAACAGTGTTTCATCTAACTGAATCACAGAGTCATGGAAGGGCCCCTAGAGATCATATCATTGAGCGGTTTTCAAAGATTTTTAACAACTTCTCATTTCAAACAAAGTCATAAGCAGAGCTCCTGTATATAAGCAACAAAAGCAGTGTCTTGTTAGTGCAAATGTGTTTTATCTTTTCGGTTACAAGTTTTAACATTTACTTTTAGAATCAATGAAAACTCAAATTTTGATTTATTTGTTTCCAAGGTATAAAAATTGGTTATATAGGAAACCAATAAAGAAAATCAATGAGGGGTGCCTGGGTGGCTCAATCAGTTGAGTGCTTGACTCTTCATCTTGGCTCAGGTCATGATCTTACAGTTTGTGAGTTCGAGACCCGCATTGGGCTCTGTGCTGATGGTGTGGAGCCTGCTTGGGATTCTGTCTCTCCTTCTCTCTGCCCCTCCTCCATTTGTTCTCCCTCTCTCTCAAAAAAAAAAGAAAAAAGAAAATCAATGAAAACAAAATTGGTTCTTTGAAAAGATCAATAAAATCAATGAGCCTCCAGCCAGCCTAAGGAAAAAAGAGCAAGGACAGAAATTACTAATGTCAGAAATGAAAAAGAGGACATCACTACAGATCCTATGGACATTAAGATGATAAAGAAATACTGTGAACAACTCTATGCCCATAAATTTGATAATCTAGATGAAATGGACAAATTCCTTGAAAGACACAATTTGCCAAACTTACAGAAGAAGAAATAGATGATATGAATAGGACTTTATCTATTAAAGAAATTAAACCAATAAACAAATAAAACCTTCCAAAAGAGAAATCACCATTCCCAGGTGGGTTCACTGGTGAAATCCATACAACATTTAAGAAAGAAATTATATGGGGGCACCTGGGTCGCTCAGTCGGTTAGGCGTCCGACTTCGGCTCAGTTCACGATATCGTAGTTTGTGAGTTTGAGCCCCGCGTTGGGTTCTGTGCTGACAGCTCAGAGCCTGGAGCCTGCTTCGGATTCTGTGTCTCCCTCTCTCTGCCCCTTTCCCGCTCATGCTCTGTCTCTCTCTGTCTCTCAAAAATGAATAAACATTAAAAAAAATTTTTTAATTAAAAAAAATTTTTTTAAGAAATTATATGAACTCTCTATAATCTCTTTCAGAGATAGAAGCAGAGGGACTACTTCCCAACTCATTCTATGAGGCCAGCGTTACCCTAGTACCAAAACTAGACAAAGACATTACATGAAAACTAAACACCAATATTTCTCATGAACATAGATACAAAAATTCTCAACAAAATATTATCAAACCCATAATGTATAAAAGAATTATATCCTATAATTGGGTGAGATTTATCCAAGGTTACAAGGCTAGTTAACAATCAAAAATCACTTAATGTAATTCATTGTATCATCAGGCTAAAGAAGAAAAATAACATGATCATATCAGTAGAAGTAGAAAAAGCATTTGACAAAATCCAACATCGATTCATGATTTAAAAAAAAAACTTTCAGGAAAGTAGGAATAGAAGGGAACTTCTTTATCTTGATAAAGAAACCTATAAACCCAAAATAGATGAAAGAAATGGACATAAGACAGGAAGCCATCAAAATCCTAGAGGAGAAAGCAGGCAAAAACTTCTTTGACCTTAGCCGCAGCAACTTCTTACTCAACACGTCGCCAGAGGCAAGTGAAACAAAAGCAAAAATGAACTATTGGGACCTCATCAAAATAAAAACCTTCTGCACAGCGAAGGAAACAATCAGCAAAACTAAAAGGCAACCAACGGAATGGGAGAAAATATTTGCGAATGACATATCAGATAAAGGGTTAGTACCAAAATCTATAAAGAACTTATCAAACTCAACACCCAAAAGACAAATAATCCAGTGAAGAAAAGGGCAAAAGACTTGAATAGACATTTCTCCAAAGAAGACATCCAGATGGCCAACAGACACATGAAACAATACACAACATCACTCATCATCAGGGAAATACAAATGAAAACCACAATGAGATACCACCTCACACCTGCCAGAATGGCTAACATTAACAGCTCAGGCAACAACAGATGTTGGTGAGGATGCAGAGAAAGAGGATCTCTTTTGCACTGCTGGTGGGAATGGAAACTGGTGCAGCCACTCTGGAAAGCAGTGTGGAGGTTCCTCAAAAAATTAAAAATAGAACTACCCTACAACCCAGTAATTGCACTACTAGGTATTTATCCAAGGGATACAGGTATGCTGTTTCGCAGGGGCACATGCACCCCAATGTTTATAGCAGCACTATCAACAATAACCAAAGTATGGAAAGAGCCCAAATGTCCATCAATGGATGAATGGATAAAGAAGATGTGGTATATGCACATATATACAATGGAGTATTACTCAGCAATCAAAAAGAGTGAAATCTTGCCATTTGCAGCTATGTGGATGAAACTAGAGGGTATTATGCTAAGCGAAATTAGTCAGAAAAAGACAAATATCATATGATTTCACTCATATGAAGAATTTAAGATACAAAACAGATGAACATAAGGGAAAGGAAGCAAAAATAATATAAATACAGGGTGGGGGACAAAACATAAGAGACTCTGAAATATAGAGAACAAACAGAGGATTTCTGGAGGGTTTGTGGGAGGGAGGATGGGCTAAATGGATATGGGCATCAAGGAAGACACTTGTTGGGATGAGCACTGGATATTCTACATAAAGGATGAATCACTGGAATCTACTTCTGAAATTATTGTTGCACTATATGCTAACTAACTTGGATGTAAATTTAAAAATTAACTAATTAATTAATTAATTTAACAACAAAAAAAGAATACCTAACAAAAACTCTACAGCTAGTTAACAGCATTCTTAATAGTAAGAAAATCAAAGCATTCCTTCTGAGACCAGGTACAAGACAAGGATGTCCCTTCTCACCACTCCTTTTCAACATCATACTGGAAGTTCTAGCCAATGCAATAAGACAAGAAAAGAAGATACAGTTTGGGAAGGAAGAAATTGTCTTTGTTTGCAGATCATCTATGTATAAAATCTGAAAGAATCAACAACTAAAAAAAATGAATAGTAAATGATTATAGCAAGGTTTCAGGATACAAGGTTAATATATAAAAGTCAATTATTTTCATATAAGCCATCAATGAACAAGTGGAATTTGAAACTAAAAACATAATACCATTTATATTCTCATGCAAAAAAAATTAAATACTTATGTATAAGTCTAACAAATCTACATGAGGAAAGCTATAAAACTCTGATGAAAGGAATCAAAGAACTAAATAAACAGAGATATTCCACAGTCACTGGCAGGAAGATTCAATATTGTCATGATATCAGTTCTTCCCAACACAATCTACCTATTAAGTGCAATCCACATCAAAATTCCAGAAAGTTATTTTGTGGATATAGACAAACTGATTCTAAAGCTTACATAGAGAGGCCAAAGACCCAGAATAGCCAACACAATACTGAAGGAGAACAAATTTGGAGGACTGACACTACTCAACTTCAAAACTTACTATAAAGCTAGGGTAATTAATACAGTGTGCTTAGGACGCCTGAGTGGCTCTGGGTGGCTCAGTCAGTTAAGCATTTGACTTAGGCTCAGGTCACAATCTCGCGATTTGTGCGTTCAAGCTCCATGTTGAGCTCTGCACTGACAGCTAGAGCCTGGAGCCTGCTTTGGATTCTGTGTCTCCCTCTCTTTCTCTCTGCCCCTGCCTCGCTTTCACTCTGTCTCTCTCTCTCTCTCTCTCTTTCTCTTTCTCTCTCAAAAATAAACAAATAAACTGAAAAAAAAAAGACAGTGTGGTATTGGCAAAAGAATAGACAAATAGATCAATGGAGCAGAATAGACAGCCCAGAAATAGATCCACATAAATATAGTCAACTGATCTTTGACAAAGGAATAAAAGCAAGATAATGGAACAAAGATAGTCTTTTCAACAAATGGTGCTGGAACTGCTGAACATCTTCACATAAAAAAAAATGAATCAGGACACAGGCTTTACACTCTTCCCAAAAATTAACTCACAGTGGATCACAGACCTAAATGTAAAAATGCAAAAGTATAAAACTGGAAGATGATATGGGAGAAAATCTAGGTAACCTTGGGTATGGCAATGACTTTTTTGATACAACACAAAAAGCACACAAATTCATGAGAGAAATAATTGATAAGCTGGACTTCATTAAAATTAAAGACCTCTGATCTGCGAATCACAATAAAGTCAATGAAAAGACAAGCTACCAACTGGGAGAAAATATTGGCTGAAGGCTCATCTGATAAAGGACTGTTATTCAAAATATACAAAGAACCCTTAAAACTTCACAATAAGAAAACAAACAACCGGATTTAAAAATGGAGGGCCTTAGCAGGCACCTCACCAAAGAAGACACACAGATGGCAGGTAAACCTATGAAAAGATGCTCCGTATCATATGTCCTCGGGGAAATGCAAACAATAGTCAGGTACCACTACACCTGCACCACTACACCACTACGCCTACCACTGGCCACCTATTAAAGTGGCCAGAATCCGGCACACTGACAACATCAAATGCTGGTGAGGGCATGGAGCAACAGGAACTCTCATTCAGTGCAGGTGAACCTTCTTACAAAACTAAACATACCCTCACCATCCAATCCAGTGATCATGTTCCTTGGTATTTATCCAAAGGAGTTGAAAACTTATGTTCACACAAAAACTTGCACATGGGTGTTCATACTAACTTTATACATATCTACCTAACCTTGGAAGCAACAAAGATGTTGCTTCAGTTCAGTAGGGGAATGGGTAATCCAGACAATGTGCTGATCCAGACAATGTGGTGATCCAGAAAATGGAATATTCTTCAGTGCTAAAAAGACATGAGCTACCAGGCCATGAAAAGATGTGAAAGAATCTCAAACGCGTGTTATTAACTGAAAGAAGCCAACCTGAAAAGGCTATATCCTACATGACTCCAACCAACCATATGACATTTTGGAAAAGGCAAAACTATGGAGACAGCAAAAAGATTACTGGATGCCAGGGGTTGGGGGTAGGGGGAGACACCTGAATAGATGGAGCTCAGAGAATTCTTAGGGCATACTCTGTATATCATACTCTGTATGATAATGCCATAATGGATATACATCATTATATTTGTCTAAACCCATAGAATACACAACACTAAGAGTGAACTCTAACGGGAACTACGAACTTCAGGTAATTATGATGTGTCAATGCAGGTTCATCAATTGTAACAGATGTACACTTCCGTCGGGGATATTAATAATGGAGGAAGCTATATATGTGTGGGAGCATGGGGTATATGGGAAGTCTATGTATCTTTCCCTCATTTTTCTGTGAGCCTAATACTTCCCTAAAAATTTATCTTTTGGGGTGCCTGGGTGGCTCAGCTGGTTAAGCATCTGATTCCAACTCAGGTCATGATCTCATAGTTCGTGGGTTCCACCCCCACGTTGGTCTCTATGCTGATAGCTCAGAACCTGCAGCCTGTTTCAGATTCTCTCTCTCTCTCTCTCTCTCTCTCTCTCTCTCTCTCAAATATAAATAAATAAACATTTAAAAAAATACTAGGCCCTCAAGAAAATAGGATGAAGTGAGGCAGGGAGGCTGGGAAGGAGGGTTTGGGAGGGAGGCAAGGAGGGAGAAAGGGTGTGGGAGGGAGGGAGGGAGGAAGGTGTTTGATCAGGGGCTCCAAGTTGCTCTCTGTCTGGTAGAATCTGAGTCCAAATGACTTTTGTGGCTGTCAGCAATGGGCACCATGGCTTGGACTCACTGCCCTCCAGCAAAGAGCTCTGAGGCCATGAGAGCAGGGGAGGCACAGGGATCACCACATGGACAGATGCCATCTGTTGCCTTTCTTTTGTTCACTCAGAGGCAGACAGCTGGGGCGGCACCACCTGTGATCGTGAGCAACCCTGGAAGCTGCACTGTCAACAGCCTGTCACAGGGAATCACCTCAGGCCACTGCCTCCCCAAAGAGCTGCCCAATGAACCAGCCTCTGCCCCTCGGAGTCTCTCTGCACAGCGCTAACAGGCTGGGGCCCGGCCATCCTGCCCGCACCACCAGACTCGGGCACCCACTGCAGCTGCTGGGGGCCTGGGCTCAGGGGATGCCTCCTCTCTCCCTTCCCCCTGGGACAGAGGGCAGGGCTCCCCCAGAGTATCCAGGAGAGCCAGCTCTTTCCCTCCCCCTTTCTGACCTTTCACACTTGGGGAGGCCTTCACTGTGCAAGAAGCCCTTGTCCCCCTCCCTTTCCCCGACCCTCATGCCAACCACACTGGTGCCCACGGCTGGTTCTGCCCACTCCTCAGAGAAGGCAGAGGGGTCCACACAAAAGAAGACAAGAGAAGCAAGTAGCCCACGGACAACCGGCCTTGGGAGTTCCTGGCCCCACCTCACAGCCGCATGAGGGGGCTTTGACGAACACCACGGGGCAGCGGTGGGGGTCTCCAAAGTCCCTGAGGTTCAGGGCTTTCAGCATGACGGGAGCATGGGGTCAGTTCCCAGTAAGCCCCTTTCATCTGTCGGACCTGTGAAGAGTCTCCACTGGGTCTCCCAGAACTGTCCAACCAAGGGAAGCCACGCTTTACTCCAGGATCAGGTGCCCAGGCCATCAGCTGTGTCCCAGAGCTCTCTCTCTCCATAGGCACGCCAAGTTCCGAAGGCCCAGCTGTGGTGGTCGCCTCGCATGCTTCCGGGTCCTGGGGCTGCTAAGGGCCCGGCTTGCCACAGCCTCACACCCCCCTGGGCAACAAGTCCTCTGCAGATGGGCCTGGCCCTGAGAGAGCTGAGCAGAGGCCATTTCCTGGGAAAGCCACCCCCCCCAGTGGCCAGCCTTCCTCACTGCCTCTCTCCTCCTCCTCCTCCTCAGGCTCTAGGAGGCCACCAGTTACCTCCTGTCCTCAACCAAAAGACCCTCAGGGGAAGAAAGTGGGAGGGCATCATCATCATCATCATAAAACAGTATAAGTATTCATTCACTCATTCATTCATTCATTCATTCATTCATCCAAAAATTATTTTTTGAGGGCCTGTGCCAAGCCTGGCTCCGTGCTAGGCACAGGGGACACACCTGTGAGTGATACAGGCCCCAATCATGTCCTCAGGGAGCCGGGAGTCCCATGGGGGAGAGACAGTTGACAAACACGCACACAGACATGTAACAGATACGTAACATTATGTCGGTGGCCACATGTGCTATTAAGAGAAGCAAAGTCTCTCGAGGAGGTGTTACTGTAGATCTCTGGTCTGGAAGCTTCTCTGAAGCAGTCACCCAGGAGACCAGAAGCTGGGACCCAGGAGCTGGGCCAGGAGCTGAGGGGACAGTGCTCTAGGCAGGGGAAAGTGCAGAGGCAAAGGTCCTGGGGCACAGGCAGGCTTGTGCATCAGAAGCAAGTGAGGAGGACAGTGTGGCCAGCCTCAGTGACAGGGGTAGGAAGTGGGTCTGGAGAGATGATGGGGCCAGATCAGGCCTGGAAGCCAAGGTAAGGATTCGGCTTTGATTCTGAGACAGTTTTTACCAGGGAAACAACATTACCTCAAGTATGTTTTCAAAGAATCACAAAATACAAAATTTTTTTCTGATGTTTTATTTAGTTTTGAGAGAGAGAGAGAGAGAGAGTAAAAGCTGGAGAGAGGCAGAGAGAGAGGGAGACACAGAATCTGAAGCAGGCTCCAGGCTCTGAGCTGTCAGCACAGGGCCCGAAGCGGGGCTCGAACTCGTGAACCGCGAGATCATGACCTGTCCTGTGCCGAAGTCTTGCACTTAACAGACTGAGTCACCCAGGCGTCCCAAGAATCACAAAGTTTTTAAAAACTAATATCAGCATCTGGCATTTATCGAGCCCTTACTCTCCATGTGGTCTTACGCTTGGCATTTTGACCCCATTATCTTCTTTCATCCTTACAACCACCTTATGAAGTGGTCGGCCTGATTCCCTTGCCTTGTTCCAAGAGAGACAACTGAGGTGCAGAGGGGTGAAGTGATACGCCCAAGGTCACACAGCTAGAAAGCATGAGCTCAAGACGAGCCAGGCCGGCCCCCTCCAGAGCCGTTGGGTTACTCTGGTCCTGATGTTAGGCTGCCTGGCTTCCAATTTTGACTCCCAGCCACCAGCTGTGTAACATAGCTGGCTCCTGTCTGGTCCTGACATTGCCACAGCTCCAGCCTCTGTAAGACGGACACACTGCATCCTCCTCCGGAGGCTGCAGAGAGGACACTGAGCAAGGGTGCGGGCTGGCGGTGGGTGGGAGGCAGATGGTCAACAGATGTGACGGCAGTTACTCACCCCCAAAGCTTTGGGGGCTGTGGTTCTAGGGACCTGGTGAAACATGAGGTCAATCCACCTTGGAAAGAGGAGACAGCCGTTCGGCCTCCACTACAGCTGGAGCAAAACAGACTGCGAGGGACATGACGGAGGCCCCAGACAGAGGAAGGTACTGGGTGGGACTAAGCAAGGCACAGAGTCAGCCTTGCCATCTCCGAAGACTGTCCTCTTCCTCTACAGCCAATCGGGATGCACGAGAGAGAAGTCTCCATCGCCTTATGGGGGACAGCTAGCTTCTGCCACGAAGCCTCCCCACACTGCCCAGGTCAGAGGCAGCGGTGCCCAGGTATCACGAAACCAGAAGTTCCTCCATTAAAGCACTGCTCCATTCAGCACGGCAGTCACCTTTCATTGTTTGGGCTCCCTTTGTTCATTTAGCCTCATGGGACCCCAGAAATCCATAAACAGCAAACAACAACGATCTCCACTCTTTAACTTCTCTTCCGATCCTTTTGATGCACAAACATCCCTTCCTACGTGTTCGTGTGAGCGTGTGAATCCTCTTGCAGAATTTATCTCTATCTGACACTATTCCAAACATGCAGGAAGAAACCTGGAAGGTTTCTGGCCCTCTTTTAGAAGAGCAGTGTGGCCTCATGGTTAGAATGTAGGATTTGGAGGTAGACCAGCATGGATTCAGATCCCGGAGAGGCATGCTGTGTGACCTTGGATAAGCCACTTGACTTCTTCGGGCCCCAGTTTCCTCACTGGGACAGGGATAAGAGTGTTCCTCTCACCAGGCTAGGAAAAGGAGAAAAGGGAAGAGACAGTGTGTGCAACACTCTAGCCAAGTACCTGCACAGTCAAGTTGTTCCTTTACTCTCACTTTAGTCCGTCTTATCGAGATATGCAGCAGGCTCAGAAAGTTCCCTCTTTGGGATAATATTTGTATATGCTATCAATTGCTGTGTAACAAATCCCCCTAAAACTTAGTGGTTTAAGTAAGCACACATTTATTATCTCACAGTTGTTTCTGTGGGCCAGCAGTCTGCCCATCACTTACCTGGGTCTCCTGCTTCAGGGTCTCTTGAATGCTGCAATCAAGGTATGAGGCAGGGCTGAGGTCATCTGAGTGCCCCATAGAGGAAGGATTCAATCTGAAGTTCAGGTGGTTGTTGGCAGGGTCAATGGCTCAAGAGCTGCTGGGCTGGAGGTCGCCCTCAATTCCTTGCACATGAGCCTCTCCAACATGGCAGCCTCCTTCCTCGAAACATGCAGGCCAAGATGGCAGTGCAGTTGGCTAGCAAGACAGAAATCACAGTCTTAAGTCGCTGAATCCCAGAAGAGACATCTCATCACCTTTGCTATATCCTAATGGCTAGATATAAGTCTCTAGGCCTGTCCACACACAATTAGAGAACATAAATACCAGGAGGCAGGAGTCTTCAGGGGTCACCTTGGAGTCTGCACTACACAGCAAGGTTCAGTTCAGCTAGCATTTTCTGGGGCCTTTTATGTACCAGGCACTGTCGTGGAGCTGGGAACTTACAAAGTGGGGAAGCCAGGGTGTCCATCTCCCAGGAACTTCTGTGAGATGTTTTCTGCTTCAGGCTCTTGTTTTTCACTGCTGTGAACACTTTGGGAACCTGTGTACGATCTCCGTTGAGGGGAGGAGGACAATTACTCACTCCATAGTGTGAATGAGTTAACTAGGCCCTTCTCCCTCCATCCCAGGCTGGTCAGGGAAAAGAAACACACAAACACACACACACACACACACACACACACACACACACACACAGTGAGCTAGCTCTTAGGGGTATTTGCAAAGTAGTGGTCACTGTGCTGGCTGCTATGGAAACAAAGAGAATGAGACCAGACCATTCCCTGGGGAAGCACACTGGGGGATGGGGAGCAAAGAGGGAAACTCACAGGTTCGGCCTGGAGTGAGGCATGCCACACTGGAAGCCAGATCCGCATGGGGAGTTAAAGCAAAGAGATTATAGCCAACAGCTGAAAATTTGAACCAAGCTTTGCCCTATACTTAGTGGACAATGGTGGCTTGATCTCAGAGCAACCAAGTTCCCTTCCCCAACACAACCCCTTTCCCCCACTCTGACTCCACCTCGCAGATGCCAGGGGGGCTTGCTACAGGGAGGCAACAGACACAAACTTCCTTTGTTCGGGGAACCTCATCTTCCCTGGCTAACCATGGCGGTCTGGTGGGGCCTGATGGTCACAGACTAACTCCCCTTGGCCATGGGGGTGGACTGGATACCCAAGCTGGATCAATCTTCCATTCCCCGGCCCATAAGACACATAACCCAACCTAAGCCAATCAGAGCCTTTCTCTGGCATTTCTTCCTGGGTGAAGCTGTCAGAGAAGAGACTCTCTTCCTAGTTATGCAGGAAGCAGCTGCTGGTAACCATGTTTTTAGCCATATAGAGAGGGGAAAATGTGGAGCCCTACGTACACAGAAATAAGACAGAGAGAGAGAGAGAGAGACAGAGACAGAGAGAGAGACCAGACAGTATCAAATTCCTGGTGCCTGTCTTCAAGCTTTACTTGAAAATCTTTTTACTTGAAAATCTTTTTACTTGAAATCTTTTTATTTACTTAAAATAATTCAAACTGGGTATCTGTCACACTCCAACCATAGGGTCCTGAACTAGAAGTATAAAATTTTACCATTGGGAGTTCAAGCTAAAGCTACAAATCTTCCTGGGAGATGTGATCCAGAGGTCCAAATTCTTACTAAAGTATAAATGACTAAGATCCTTTCTTGAGAGAAGGCTGTGATATGGGTATATCTGAAAATACACAGGGCATCATAAGGTTAAAAGTAGAGGCTGTCAAGACATCCTTCACCTTATTCATGTGTAAAAAGAGCTTGTGATTCAAATCAGAAAAACTTGAATTTGAGTGCAGGCTCTGCCACTAACTGGCAAACCTACTTCACTTCTCTGGGCGCCCATTTCCCCATCTTTAAAATGGGAATAATAATGTTTCTGCACTTCCTGTCTTACAATGCTGTCATATAGAAAAATATCAACATTATTTTGTTTCCCTGCAGCCAATGTCCCTAGATGTGCTATATTAAATACATCTTAGTACTATATTTGGGTAAATGCCAATGAACAGAAATGTGAACATCTCTCCAGTAGGACTCAGCACCTGAGGATAAGAGTGAGTGAGAAAGTCTTAAAACAGCCTCAAGGGGTAGACGTCCATCTACAGAGCAATGGTGTTAGTCTGGGCCCCCACTTGGTAAAGTCTGACATACTTTCATCGGTTTGTGTGTGTGTGTGTGTGTGTGTGTGCAAATTTATACTTTTCTAAATCATCTCTTTCTTTTCATTTTTTAAAAATTTCACAGGCATGTGATGGGGCGCTTGGGTGGCTCAGTCGGTTAAGGGTCATGATCTCACGGTTTGTGAGTTCGAGCCCCGCGTCGGGCTCTGTGCTGACAGCTCAGAGCCTGGAGCCTGCTTCTGATTCTGTGTCTCCCTCTCTCTCTGTCCCTCCCCCACTTGGGCTCTGTCTCTCTCTGTCTCTCAAAAATAAATAAATGTGAAAAAAAATTAACATGCACGCGAGAAAAAATGTCAAACAAAGAGAGAAGCATAAAACTAAAACAATCCACTTCAGCACCACTGGAGCCTTTTCATCCAGATCTTAACTTTTATTTCTATATATGGATCTTACCAAACACACTCGGCTTCATACTTCGTTGGTGTTGTTTTCGTTACAGTTTGGGAGGCCTTTACATATCAGCATATAAGTTTGGTGGGTTTGGGGGAATTTTGTTTGTTTTGTTTTGTTTTGTTTTGTTTTGTTTTGTTTTAAAGATTAGAATCCTTCAGTTACCAGCATCCTAGATCTGGCATCCAGTACAGGGTTCAATACATATTGTTAAAAGGAAGACATAAACAAGGGGAAGAGGGAAAGGAGAAGTCAGGGGAGTGGGAAGGATGATAAAAAGAAAAGAAAAGGAAGGGGAAAAAAAGGACAAGACGTAGGAGGATGGAGGGAAGGGAGAAAGAGGGGGAGAAGAGGGAAAGAGAGGAGGGAGGAAGGGAAGGAAGAAAGGGGAAGGGACACAGAGACAGAGGAAAGGAGGGAGAGAGCAAAAACAAAGGCAGATAGAAACAGAGGAAGAGAGGGAGAGAGAGACAGAGACAGTGAGACAGAAAACAGCGAGAGAGCAAGGGAAAGAGGGACAGAGAGGGAGGGAGGGAGAGGAGACAATCAGACAGACTGAGTCTCAATCTCAGAGAGACAGAGAGAGAAAGGAGAGAAGGGAGGAAGGGAAGAGACACAGAGGGAAGGGAGGAAGAGAGGCGAGAAGAGGGAAAGAGAGAGGAAGCGAGAGAGAAGAGAGAGAGAAGTGGAGAGAGAAACAGAGATAAAGGAGGGAGGGAAGAAAGACAGAGATGGAAGGAAGAGAGGGGAAAAGAGGGAAAAAGAGAAAGGACAGGAAGGGAGGGAGACCAGAGAGCAGAGGGCAGGGGGACTCTGAGCCGTGGACGCCGCCCCGCCCCCGGCCCCGCCCCCAGCCCCGCCCCCGGGGCGCGGGCTGCGGCGCCACCTCCAGCCGCCAGGAGCCGCCACGGGCAGCCAGCAGCACCCTGCGCGCTCCGCGGACCCTCTCTCCCGCCTCAACGCCGGCCGCTCGCCGCCTCGCCGCCGCTCTCGGGCTCCGGCCGGGTCTCGCGCGCAGTCTTCTCGTGAGGGGCCTCGCGCCGCCCGGCGCACGCCGCCCCCCTGCCTCGGGGCGCGGGGTCTCGCGGGCCCCGCTCCCGCCCTCCGCTCGCCTGGCCCGGACCGGAAGCGGCGCCGCACGGCCTGGGCCTGGCGCGGGGGGCGGGCACCGGGGCCCGGTCCGACATGGGCAAGAAGCACAAGAAGCACAAGTCGGACAAACACCTCTACGAGGGTGAGGAGCTGGCCGCGGTGGGGGGCGGCGGCTCTGGGGAGTGTGTATGTGGCGGGGGTGGGGGGGGGCGGGTTCTCGCTCCTTCGAGACCACCCTCGAGCTCCCGAGGCGGGCCGGGGGCCGCACCTCCCACGGGCAGGCCGGGGACCCGCGAAGGGGGCGCGGCCCGCGGGAGGCCGCGCAGACCCCCCCCCCCCCCAGGCGGGGGCGGCATTCGAACCCGGGACCCCTGACCCCCCCCCCCCCCCCGGCGGGGCTCTTGTTGGGAGGTGTGAGACGGCCCCCAGAGGCCCGCAGCGTTCGGGGCACACATTCGGCGAGTGACCGTCAGTCAACAGGTGCTTCGCGGGGCGCCCACTGCGCGCCCAAAGCCGCCCCGGCAGTGGCTCCCCCTTCTCCCCCTGCCCGTCCCCCTGCCCGCGGTGCCTCTGCATCGTGGATGCTGGCCGGCGCGTCCCGCCCGTAATCGAGGCTCTGTCCTTTTGTTTAAGAGTATGTAGAGAAGCCCTTGAAGCTGGTCCTCAAAGTGGGAGGGAACGAAGTCACCGAGCTCTCCACGGGCAGCTCGGGGCACGACTCAAGCCTCTTCGAGGACAAAAACGATCATGACAAACACAAGGACAGAAAGCGGAAAAAGAGGAAGAAAGGAGAGAAGCAGGTTCCAGGAGAAGAAAAGGGGAGAAAACGGAGACGAGTAAAGGTAAACGTGGCTGCGGTGCTTCGGCTTTGCTGGTGGTGCCACTTTTTAAGAGTTCCCGCCTCCCGCTGCCAACCTAACTTGATTCTCTCTGTGTCTGGCGAGACGCTGAAACGCCTTTACGGCTGTCTTGTTTTGAGGAAGAGCAGGGCAGCCTAGAAACATGAATCATTTGGGAGTTTCAGCAACTCTTGATTTATTTATACTTAGTTACACTCACAGCTGAGTCCTGATTTTCAAGAGCCGCGTCAAAGAGCATTTGCCCATCTAGGAAAAGTAGAAGTCGTGCTCGAAGCAGCCTCAGCTTTGTCAACAACAATAGTCGTTTCAAAAGCGAACGGGACGCGTCGGGGTTCAGACTTTGCTCCGAGGTCAATACTGTAATGCCAGATATATAATGAGCAGCTTTCATCTTAAAACGTGAATCCACTGAAGAGGAAATCTGATCAGAGACCTTTAAGGGACATGACGCCAGTGGTAAAAATTGGCATTTTCCTAACCATCACAGAAGGTGGGGGGAAGGTAGCCGCTGTCTTGGTTCACAGGCTCGGCAAACGTGCCCGGAATTAGCCTAGACTTCTGCACTTCCCAGATTTAACCTGTCACTGAGTGGTTTATTAAATCAGTTACTGTACCTTGAAGATAGATTTCCATAAATTAGTTTTATAACCTTTATGTGTATATACATAACAGAAGTGTTCTATTCCATGTGATTAAATACCTTGATAAGTCACTAAATCTTAGAGACCCTCTGTTTAGAATTTCCTAAATCCGTTATTTTCTGCCTCAGTTCTTAATTGCCTTTGGCTGGATTGTGACAATATATAGAACTATATAATGTTTTCTTTTGCTAAGTTATAAAAACTATTATGTGCATGTGATTTTTTTTTTTAAGAAATTCAAACAATACAGAGTGAACAAAAAGGAGGAAATTTTTCCTCACCCTAGTCCCTCATACAGTCCCTCCCACTAGAGATAACCAGTTGGAGGGCACCTGGGTGTCTCAGTCAGGCGTCTGACTCAGGCAGCAGCTTGTGAGTTCGAGCCCCTCGTTGGGCTCAGAGCCTGGAGCCGGCTTCCAATTCTGTGTCTCCCTCGCTCTCTGCCCCTCCCCCGCTTGCACTCTGTCTCTGTCTCTCTCTCAAAAATAAACATTCAAAAAAATTATTTAAAAAAAGTAACAAGCTGGGTTTTTTTTCTTACTTGTAAAGTAGTTTGTGAACATAGTTTTTAATTTTTTTTTTAATGTTCATTTATTTTTGAGAGAGAGAGGGAGACACAGAATCTGAAGCAGGCTCCAGGCTCTGAGCTGTCAACACAGAGCCTGACGCCAGGCCTGAACCCACAGACCGTGAGATCGTGACCTGAGCCGAAGTCGACGCTTAATTGACTGAGCCCCCCAGGCGCCCCAATGAACATAGTTTTTAAAAGTCAAGAGTACTTCAGAGCTTTTACACAAAAGCAGTCCCCTGCTCCAGTGGAGAGTTTTACTTCCAAAATGTTTTAGTTTTTTTCCTTTGGGTATTTGTGTCCTTTTTTATAGTTTATGTTATTTCCTGACTTATCAGTACATCTTTTACTGGTAAGTTACAGAAGGTGAGAACTTAAGTCAGCAGTCCAGTACCGCTTCACACCCCCGATTTCCCTCCCTCCATTCTTCCAGCGTGGATGTATCACAGTTGTTGGTTAAATCAGTATTCAGTGTTTAATTGTTTTTCACTGGTGACAAGTATAGCAAATATAGAGCCGAACTTGGTCTCTTGTTAATTGCTTTCATTTGTTTGGTTATTGTGTACCAAATCTTCCCAAACTGACAGATTTATGAAACCCGTCTGATTTCTGTTTTTCACATGGTCAAACAGTTCTCCTTTTCTTGAGACCTCTATCTTGGAGCCCTCTGTGCCCTCCTGCTCTGTCTAGTCTGGTTGAGTCTTCTAGGCCTTCTGGGATCCTCCTTTGCTTCTTTCCTGGATCCCATGTCTTCTTGATTTTCTCCCTTATTGTGGTGGATTCTTAACTCTAGGAAATTCCTAGGAAACCATTCATAGGAGGTAGGTTTTGGAAGTCCTTATGTGTTTGAATATCTTTATTCTACATCCTATAGTCTCATATAGATGGATGGTTTGACTCCGCATGGAATGCCAGATTGAGAATTATTGTGTCCTAGAATTTTAAAAGCATCTTGTTCTTGGGGCGCCTGGGTGGCTCGGTCGGTTGAGCGGCCGACTTCGGCTCAGGTCATGATCTCGCGGTCTGTGAGTTCGAGCCCCGCGTCGGGCTCTGTGCTGACCGCTCGGAGCCTGGAGCCTGTTTCGGATTCTGTGTTTCCCTCTCTCTGACCCTCCCCTGTTCATGCTCTGTCTCTCTCTGTCTCAAAAATAAATAAACGTCAAAAAAAAAATTAAAAAAAAAATAAAAGCATCTTGTTCTCTAGTTGTCCTTTTTTTAAAAATAATAAATGTTTATTCATTTTTGAGAGAGCAAGTGTGAGCGGAGGGAGGGGCAGAGAGAGAGGGGAACAGAGGATCTGAGGTGGGCTCTGCGCGGACAGCAGCAAGCCCCGTGTGGGGCTCGAACTCATGAACCATGACATTATGACCTGAACTGAAGTCCCAACACTTAACCAACTGAGCCACGCCAGCACCCCTAGTTGTCCTTGTTTTTATAGCACCCTGTTCTTATTTTTCCATGCAGTATCTTCTTTTTTTTCTCTGAGGATATTTTTTTTTCCTTTAAAGTTTTCTTTTGCTCCTTGCTTTGTATCTCCAGTTCTTCAGTTTATTTTCTTGGTCTCCTCCTTTTATGTTAACGGCATCCCTTAGATACCTGTTGCGCCTTCCTAGTCTGTATTTCAGTGTGAAGCACAAAAGGGCTGATTAATAAATACTTTAATTAAAGTACTTAATTAAAGTATGAATAGATACTTTGTATTTAGTTTTCTAGCTCTAGAGTCACTAAACAAAGACCTGATCATTCCATTGGGGAACCCGCAAATGTCTGTTCTCCAGAGAAAAGTCCCTTCTTGGACAAGGATTTTACCTGGCTGCTGGTATTTTGGGGGCCAGCCAGGGAAGGGGACTGAAGGTCCTACCACCCAGTGCTCTGCATTCAGTCCAGCATCTCTCCCCACTTCTGGCTGGTATGCTGTCTGGAGACTCTGGTTCCTTATGTCTCCAAGTGTGAGCTTTTCCAGGTTTCTCAGGTTTGAACTTTTCTCTAGCTGTCCACTTCTGCATGCGGGAGGTCTCTTGCTTTCTGTGATCTGCACGCTCCTACACTTGCCTTTCATCTCCCAAATGTGTGGGTATCTTTCATCCCCTGTCATCTCGTCTGTAGTTCATCTCATTTAACTGGAAGTTGAGGTCACCCCTTTTAACCACTTCTGATTTTAGTTCTGGCACCATAATGCCAGCTGATACACTCGTGTTCTTCATTTCTTCTTTTATCAATTGTCTCATTCCTTTTATTAACTGCGTAGTATTTTGTTATATTGATGTACCATATTTTATTTGATGCTACATTTAAATGTTACAAGTAAAGCTTCATTGAGCCTCGTGTACACAAATCTTTGTATACTTTTGTAAGGATATCTTCAGGATAAGTTCCTGGAATTCTCCCCCTGTGTTCCAGCCACTCTGCCCTTTCTTGACTGTGGCTCGAAATGTCATTAGCCTTCATTATATTTCGATTACCTTGTAAATTAAGATGCTTTTGCATCCGTAGTCTTACTTGGACGTAACACCCTGCAGAATAGGACAAGTAGGTTGGTTTCCGTTTTATAAAAGGTAATGTGGAAACTCAGAAGTGAAGTGAATTTGCCCAAGGTCCCGTTTCCCCAGGACTCAGAGACCGTGGGACATTCCAGATTCTCTGGGGTGTCATTGGTTCTGTAGAGGCTGTTTGGGCCATCCCTTCTTTGCAGGTCAGACCAGGGATGGGGGAGGGGGTTCTTTTACTAGTGTTGTCTAGGAAGGGAGACTTCCGGATGCTCCTCTCTGAGCTACGTGCTGGATCTCTAGGGAATTTTAGGAACAGCAGTTGCCTCTGGTCTTTTCTTGGGGAGAAGCAGCTGTGTAACAGACATGGGCCTGGAAGGGGCTGGGGTGTGTGTGGTTCTAAGGGACTGGTGATTCTTTTGGCCATTCTATGTGGCAGGAAGAAGGAAGGATGCAGGGAAAGGATAAAACTTGCCATTTTAAAGCGTTTTTCTGAAAGGCATACATAACTTCTGCTTGTGTTTCATCAGCTACAACTTAACCACATGGCCACCCTAGCTGCTAGGGAGGCTGGGAAATGTCTTTTAGTTGGAGAAGGAGGTGGGGCTTTGTACCCTAAAAAAGATCGGGAATCTGTTACTTAGGGAAGAAAAGGAAAAGGTAAAGTTTGGGGGAAGCACACACACTTACAACATAAAACCCTATAATTTTTCAAAAGTGTTGGAGTTAAATGAGTTTCTTCTCTTGAGTAGGAAAGGCCCTGGTTATATTAGTTTAAAATGGCCAAGCAGTTACGATCGATAGTATTTCTCTGTGTAGCATAGTGGCATTTAATACCAGCCAGAACATTACAAGTACAACATCCCTTTGTTTTAATCAGGCCATGATCTAGATACCACCCCTCTGAAAGTGTGTTGGCTAGTTTCTCCCCCCTGAGCATTCGAATGCTGAGTGATTGGCAAAGAATTTGTGTGCTGGCATAACTCTTAATGTATTTCCTAAAGATTCAGCTTTACATTTGCAAGTCCTTTATTTCCAATTTCCACATCATATAAAAAATATATAAGGCACCTGGCTCAGTCAGTTAAGCATCTAACTCTTAATTTCAGCTAAGTTCATGATCTCCCAGTTTGTGAGTTCGAGCCCCTCACTGACAGTGTGGAGTCTGCTTGGGATTCTCCTTCCCTCCCTCCCTCTCTGCCTTTCCCCCTCTCATGCATACACACACTGTCTCTCCCTCTCTCAAGATAAATAAGCTTTAAATAAATAAAATAACAGCTGATGAATAAATGCTCCTATCATTTGGTCTAGTAATGTAAGCATGAGAGGACAATGAAGTAAAACTGACGGGCAATAAGTAAAATTCTGTGGGATGCCTGGGTGGCTCAGTTGGTGGAGCATCTGACCCTTGATTTCAGCTCAGGTCTTGATCCCAGGGTCGTGGGGCTGAGCCCTGCGTGGGGCTCTGCACTGAGTGTGGAGCCTGCTTAAGATTCTCTCTCTCTCTATCTCTCTCTCTCTCCCCCTCTCTCCCTCTCCTTCTCCCTCTCCCTCCCTCTCCCTCCCTCCCCCTCCCTCCCTATCCCCCCTCCCTCCCCCCTCTTTCCTCCCCCCTCCCTCCCTCTCCCTGTCTCCCCGCCACCCCGCTTGCATGCTCTCTCTCTCAAATTAAAAATTTTTAAATGTCAGTGGATTTTTGGTTTGCTTCTATTTCTTGGCTATTATAAATAATGCTGTTGTTAACCCAAGTATGTAAGTATCTCTTTGAGAACTTGCTTTCAGTTCTTTTGGATATATATCCAAAAGTAGAAGTGCCAGATCATCCTGTCTTCTCTTTTACAGATGAGAAAACTTAAGGCTCAGAGAACTTAGTCACTTGCTCAAAGTTGCATAATCAGTGCCAGAACAGGAACTCAAACCCTGCCCCTTAAATAGGTCTGTAGTGTGAAAGAGTTGTTAAAATGGACCCTGACCTCCACACCCTTCACAGTACGTGGAAAATTAAAATCAGTGCCCTTAACAGAGGGGGCGTTCCAGTTCTGAGTCTCTTGAGAGTCCCTGGGGCTGGGTGGGGGGAATCACAGAAGATTTTGCTTAGGCGGTTGCATTTGAGCTGGTCTTGAAAAATCAGAATATAATGATGTTACACTACATGTTCAAGCAATGGGATAAACTATGTACTCTGAGCTATTATTGTAATATAGGGATATTCTTTTCATCTTGTACGATTACAGGTAAGGAATCATGGGGCACCTGTGTGGCTCAGTTGGTTAAGCATCCAGCCTCGGCTCAGGTCATGGTTTCACAGTCCATGAGTTCAAGCTCCACATTGGGCTCTGTGCTGACAGTGCAGAGTCCACTTGGGATTCTCTCTCACTTTCTCTCTTTCTTTCTCTCTCTCTGCCCTTCCCCTGCGTGCATGTGCACATGCCCCCTCTCTCTCTCTGTCTCTCTGTCTCAAAATAAAAAAACAACAACCAAAAAAAAAAAATTAACATTCGAGCGTTTACTGTATGCCAGGCACAGTTCTGAGTTCTTTACATTTACTATTTTAATTCTTACAAATAGCTCTGTGGAGTAGGTGCTGTTAGTATCTCATTTTACTGCTGAGTTAACTAAGGCATAGAGGATGAGGTAGCTCATAACTAGAGAGAAAAAATGGATGACTGTAATCATTAAGCAGAATGGAAATTCTGTCAAAACACAACTCATTGATTTGTTTGGTATGACATCTGCCAAAGCCAGGATCTCCCAGCAGAAAATCCTCCCACTCTGGTTTCCTCTGGAGGTTGTCCTCTTTTTTTAAAAAAAAAAAAAAAAAGGTTTATTATTATTTATTTTTATTTATTTTTTTAGTAATTTCTGTACCCATTGTGGGGCTCAAACTTACAATTCCCATAACAAGAGTCACATGCTCTTCCAACTGAGCCAGCCTGGTGCCCCTAAAGTTTGTTTGTTTAAGTAGGCTCCACACCCAGCGTGGGGCTTGAACTCATGATCCTGAGATCGAGTCAAATGTGCTTCCAAATGAGCCACCTACATGCCCCTACTTATTTATAGTAATCTCTGCACCCAAAATGGGGCACAAACCCACAACCCCAAGATCACGAGTCACACGCTCTTCCAGATGAGTCGGCCAGGCACCTCTAGAGAAAGAAAGACTGTTATGAGTGTAAGAGTAGTGTTGCTCCTCTGATGGAAAGGCTGTTTATTCATTTATTTACTCAACAGACGTTTACCAGGCACCTCTTACATGCCAGACTCTGTTATTAGACTCAAATGATGAAGGTAAATAAAATACAGTTCCTGCCCTACAGGAGGAGCTCAGAGTTGGGCTGGGGAATCAGATGTGAAAGGAGAGCTAAACTTCATGGCCTGGTAAATTCTAGTAGAGGTATGAATAAAGGTATGTTCTGGGAGTCCAGGGGAAATTGTTTCTTGTTTTCCCTTGGGGAGCCGGGGGAAGGCATCAGAGGTACAGACTAAATAGGCAGCACATGCTGTCTTCAATCTAAGGCCAAAAATGAGGTGTCACTTTGAGGTAGTAAGACTGATTTTTCAATTAAATTCAAAGTCACCTGTTAAATTCTAAAATTGTTTTGCGGATTGGGAGCATTATTTGAGTATAGCTAGAAATCTCTGTATCTGTATCTATATCCCTTCCAAAAGTAGCTGAAAGACAGTACTTATCACTAAGGACTTCAGCTGTTAATTTGTGTGCTTTCACATTCCCATTCCATGCTGCCTCCTGTAATTAATTAATTCTGCAAGTATTATGCATAAGGCATTGTTGAGCTTGGAGGTACAGCACTAAAAATGACATGGGACCCTGCCCACAAGGAACTCTAGTGAGGAGGCAGATGTGTTTATAGTGCAATGAGTGTTAATAATATTAATAATATGAGCAAAGATTTGCTTCAGAAGTGTCATTCACAAATTAATAACTTGCCATTGAGTTGTGAATAAATTAGAGTCTGAAATTAAGTACAGTGTGTTTGTAGTTACAGAAATAGCCGCTGTTCCTCTCTCCTGCCTGGACCTTCTTGCGCACAGGATATTTCCTCTGCCTGGAATGCTGTTTCCACCCACCCACCTCCACCCCCAGCCTGGCTAAATTCTGTCCTTCAGATCTCAGCTCAGATGTTACTTCCTCATAGAAGTCTTCCCACACTTGTCCAGTCTAAATTAGATTCACCCAACAGTTATTCTCTCCATGGATTCTGTTTGGGTCTTTTTAATGAGTTGTTTAATGTGTGTCTCTGCTGTTACACTGTCAGCTTCCTAAGGGCAGGGCTGTGTGTGTGTGTGTGTGTTCTCCACCAGTGTTTATCTATACGGTAGAACCTTATTTTTTTATTGAATGCATGAATGAATGTACAGTATGGGCAAGTGCTTCGCTGAAATTTCACATATACTGTCTTATTTCATCCTCAGAACAAGCTTCTGAGGTATGTATTGTATTGAAAGATAAGAAAATTAGTCCCCTCCCCCAAATTATATAGTTTATCCATAATTTCATGGCAAATAAGTGGCAAAGCCAGAATCTGAGCCTCTTTATAAACTGTAACTGTAAACCCTTCTTCCTTGGCTACCTAAAGTTAAATGGCTCCAGTATCTTTGTGTCGTTTTCTATATGTAATTGGCAAAATGCGTTAACTGTTAAGCATAACTGTATTAAGTTTTGGTTTTACATATCCGTGAGACTTTAGTAAGGGACGTTCTCAGTAAGATTCTTTAACTATGTTCTGAATCATGAAGAAAATTAGAAGGTTGGAATCAGAATTTTAAGTGGAGAGAGAAGTGTAGAGGTCAAAGCCTCTTGTTTTGTGGGTGAAACTGAGTGAGTGAGTGGGATAACTTGTTCAGGGTCACATTCTGGTAAACTAGAAGGCAGGTCTCCTAATTCCTAGTCTGGCAGTAACATGTTACTGAATATCCATGCAGTTTAGGGTGCTTTCCAAGTATAGGTTTTTGTATTCTTTTTCTCTTTTGGACTGTAGCCCAGAAGGTTATATTCTCTTGCCGTTCTGAATATTAAGGTGGTTAACGTAGACCAGGCTGACAGGATAAAGTGACCAGGTAGCACCATCCTTTGGTACTTTTTCAACTTTTCTATTTCTTGACCTCATTTCACCATTCCATTGATTCTAAGATAGATAAAATCAACAGTTAAATCTCTATCTTGTGGCTGATGAGAGGCCTGACGAGAATAAGTGAATTGCTTAAGAAGGTCACTGTGTGTTAAGGATGAGGCTGGGGCTAGAACTTGAGCCCATAGACCATGGGTCAGCAAACCATGGCCAGTGCACCTGGGTTTATAAATAAAGTTTTGTTGGAATACGGCCACACCCATTCATTTATGTATTGGGTAGGGCTGCTTTCATGCCACAACAGCAAAGGTTAGTAGTTGGGACCTTAGGACCACACAGCTCAATTATATGCTGTCTGGCCATCTACCAAAAAAAGTTTGCCAACTCCTGCTCTAGATTCCTGGCACTATAGCCCTGGTTCTTTCCACCTAGGAGAGTGCTTATTGCCTTGCAACTGTCCTCACTTCACAATTTACATTTCATAGGAAGGAATCTGTGTCTCTAGGGGGTCTTTTTCCATTGAACAGAAGGAAATTTTCCAGCCTACAAAAGATTGATGCCAGTTGTTCTGATTGATGGCAAAAAACCCACAAAACTTTCCAGAATCAAAATTTGCTGCTCTAGAGTATGGCATGAAGTCATAAAAATAGACACCAATCAACTTGATGATGACAGAGATCAAGAGCACTATGAGTACAGTTTACATAGCATTTTTCTCTGGAGCCTTTAAACCAGTCATATATTCTGTATTAGACGCTTTGGACCCTGAGAATAGAAAGCTCTGTATCCGTGATCCTGAAAGTGTGATTCCTATAGCAGCAACACCCACAAGGCCTGGAAACTTGTTATTAATGCAGACTCATAGGCTCTGCCTTAGACCTACTGGATGGGTAATCCCGGAAACAGGGCCAAGACATTAGTGTTTTAACAAGACCTTCAGATGATTCTGCTGTACACTGAAGCTTGAGATCCATAATGGGCACTCAGAATTGGCACTTCTGGCAACTTCCCAGATAATGCTGATGGTGCTGGTCAGGGAGCACACTTTGAGAACCACTGCTCTGGATACTAGGACAATAAATTAGGACATAAGCCAAGAAAATAGTTTTGGAGTCGATAAGATCCTATTGAGAAGCTTGATTCTCAAAGGCATAAAATAGACATTTTTAGACAATTTTAGTAAAAATTTAATTTAAAAAAAAAGAAAACACAATAATAAAACTAGCACCTGGATACCAACCATCCAGCTTTAGCTTTTTTTTACCTTTTACTTGATTTTTTGGTTTTTGGCTTTGGCTTTTTGTTTGTTTTTGTAAAGAAATAGGGGCACCTGGGTGGCTCAGTCGGTTGAGCATCTGACTCTTGATTTTGGCTCAGGTCATGATCCCAGGGCCATGGGATGGAGCCCTGCTGACAGCACAGGGCCTGCTTGGGATTCTCCCTCCCCCTCTCTCCGCCTTCCCCTGTTCACCTGCTCTGTCTTTCTCTCCAAATAAATACTGAAAGAAAGAAAAGGAGAAAAAGAAAGAAAGAAAGAAAGAAAGAAAGAAAGAAAGAAAGAAAGAAAGAAAGAAAGAAAGAAAGAAAGAAGGAAGTGGAGAGAGAGAGGGAAAAAGAAAGGGAGAGAGAAAGAAAGGGAAAGAGAGGAAGAGAGAGAGAGAGAGAGAGAGAGAGAGAGAGAAAGAAAGAAAGAAAGAAAGAAAGAAAGAAAGAAAGAAAGAAAGAAAGAAAGAAAGAAAGAAAGAAAGAAATTAGAATATAGATACAGATGAAGCTTTCTGTGTATTCTTCCAGAATCCCATTCCTCTCCCTCTGTCTCCTCTCTCTCTGCCCTGGAGACCACCATTATTGTGAGCGTCCTGTGTATCAGTTGCATACTTGTTTTTGTAATTTTACCACTTCCACATACATCTGTAAATAATATACACTTACACATTTTCAAACTACAAAACCAATATTGTAACAGTATTCTCAACTTTTATCTCTAGAAATTATAGTTCTGAACACTCTACATCTTGATACAGTGTAACTTTAGCTTATAAATTTTACCTGCTGTGTAAATGTCCTAATTTATTAATCCATTTTCCTTTTAGTAGGCATTGGATTGTTCATAATTTTTTACTATTTCAGAATGTGGCAGTAAATATTCTTATACCTGCCTTCCATGTAGAGAAGTTTCTCTAGGGTATATGCCCAGGAGTAGAAAAGCTGAGAAGTAGGGTAAAGGCATCTTCAGCCTTAAAATATTAATTGTTCTCCTAATGGTTGTACTTATTTACCTACACATCTGCAAGGTGTGAGAGCCCTATTTCTCTGTTTTCATCAAAACTTGACATTTTCAGGCATTTTATTTTTTGTCACGTGGAGAGCTAGGAAATGCCTTGAAGTTTCAAACATTTATAATCCCCAGAGTTCTAGGCAGCTTGAGTTAGTTGGCATGTTTTTTGATATTTCAGGTTTCTGGGAATTACCTGTGATATCCTTTACTCATTTTCTATTGGGTTATCTGCCTTTTTACCTGAATAAATGCCCTTTGCACAGTTTTTGTTAATACTCTTGAGTTTTCTATGTTTCAAGTACTTTATCTCAGTCGATAGCTAATCTTCTCTACTCTTGGGTCATAAAGATCCTTTACTTTTATCTGAAATTTTAAAGCTTTGCTTTGTACATTTAAGTCTTTAATCTGTGTGGAATTTCCTTTTCTGTACAATATGAGGTAGAGATCTAATTTTATTTTCTTTTTCATGTAGATAACCAGTTGTGCCAGCACTGCCCTTTTGTCCTTGATTTATAATGCCACCCCTGATATACCAAGACTTGTCTGTGCACGAGTCTGTTTCTGTGCTCTGTAATCTGCTCTATTGGTCTGTTTGCCCCAGTTAGTATTACAAATACTATCTGGTAAAACACATTTTATTGTGACTTTTTTCAAAACTGTGTGGATTATTCTTGATGATTCACTCTTCAAGATAAATTTTATGATTGGCTTGTCAAATTTCATGAAATTCTGTCTTACAATTTTGATTGACATAACATTTTATTTATTTATTTTTAAATGTTGAGAGAGAGAGCGAGTGCACAGGCAGGGGAGGGGCAGAGAGAGAAAGGGAGAGGGAGAATCCCAGGCAGGCTTTGCACTGTCAGTGCAGAGCCCATTGCAGAACCTGATCCCACGAATTCTGAGATCATGACCTGAGCCGAAATTAAGAGTCAGTCGCTTAACTGACTGAGCCACCCAGGCACCCCATCATAACATTTTATTTGTAGATTACTTGGGAGAGAATTGACTATCAATTCATGAACATGGTATATCTCCTTTATTCAGGTCTTCCACAGTGACCTCTCAGTAATGTTTCATAATTTTTCCCAAAAGGTATTGGACATCTTTTATTAGATTTATTCCTAGGTATGTTTTCTTTTGTGAATAGTATTATTTTTCTAATTGATTATTTCTGGGATATAGAAGCACTACCCTCCCCCCCCAGCTGTTATTCTCTCCTTTTCCAGTAGATGGCAATAAAATACATTAAGATTTCATTATTAAAAATCTATTTTCTTTTAAGTAGTGTCTTGTTTTTGTTTTCACTGAAATTATTTGTTTTAAAGGTATTAATTCTGAAGTATTTCTAAATTGTTTCCCTTTGTTCCATTTAGGAGGATAAAAAGAAGCGAGATCGGGACCGTGTGGAGAATGAGACAGAGAAAGATCTCCAGTGCCAGGCCCCTGTAAGATTAGACTTGCCTCCTGAGAAGCCTCTCACAAGCTCTTTAGCCAAACAAGAAGGTTGGAATAAGTCTGAATTAACTTACTTGAATGAGGAAGCTGAAATTATTTTAAGGGTTGTAGCCCGGGAAGGTGACTGGGTTTTAGCTTTTAAGATTAAAAGCTGTATAATTGATTTTTTTTTTTTTAAGTTTTCTATTTTCTGTCACTGCATAAGAGCTTTAAAGTAGCTTCCATTTTGAATTGATACTCTAGTACTTCAATATATTTGTAAGATAAATGAAATTTCTGTATGAGACATTTAATGATGAGTATGAGGTAAGTCATGTGGAAAGAAATCAGCTAAACAATACTCTTTAGAATCTTCCTTTTGAAAACACTCTTTTCCTATCTCCTTTACTTTAGAAGTAGAACAGACACCCCTTCAAGAAGCTTTGAATCAACTGATGAGACAATTACAGAGGTAAATGTTCTTTCCAATATTTTTTAACTTGGAAATTAAAATGAGAAATATAGGATCCAAACCACTTCTCTATTTTTGATTATTTAAAGCCACATTTTTATGGCCTAAATCCAAATGTACTTGATTTTAAAGTGGATGATAAATATTTTGCCTGGCAATAGAAAGTACTTTAAGAAGCTGACTTTTAAATGTTCTCCTTTGGTTTGTTTTAACTGGCAACCTGAAGAGTGTTACATAATATTCTTAATGGCAAATTTCTCTTTAAACTAACTTCTGATGTTGAAGTTTTAAACCAGGAATAAATAATACAGATATTTTCACTTTGCTAATAAATGAAAATACCTTCTGTATATTTGTTTAATGCTTATCATGCTGTGAATATTCAACAATAATTAAGTCTGGGAGAAGAAACTAAGAAGGATTTGTGGCCCTCTCTTTAATGCAAAATTTTGTTCTAAAAAATTCAGTATCTAGATTAAACCAATGTTAAGTTCTTAAAGAGGAAAAGAATAACTCAGTCTTCATTAAAATACTTATTTTTGCTACTTTTCTTTACTCAGAATTTGAGTTTTCAACCCAAAGACATTTATATTATTTGCAGAGGATTCGTGGGTATAGGCCATGCATTCTAAATACTGAATTTTCTTCTCACTGTGTTATACTTCTGTGTCAACCCCAGAACATTATAAATCATTTTGTAAGTGAAAGCCTCTAGTGCTATCTGTATTCAACACCTGTTCAGCTTTGCAGTTAAGATCAGAAGTTAGTGGCCTCACTCCCTTTTTGGTGTTACAGAGTAATTGAGAAAATTATATCTCAAGTCTTTACACTTGAATAAGTCATTCACTGTTTGTCCCAAAAATATGAACAGGTAAGCATTAGGTATTCCAACTCTATTGTAATGCTCGACTATGAAGTGTTGGGGTTGCCTTTTAAATTTTTCTTCTTATGACATGATCAGGATGTAGGCCAATGATGTTACCTTAAAAGAATTCTACTTAACAAGGTCTCTCTTAGTCCAAGGATATTCACATTTCTCAGAACACTTTGGGAATTAGAACCCAGAGCCGCATTTTTTGAATAGTCTTTAGAGATCCATTATCCTTAAGACTCAGCACAAATGCTGGTAAATAATGTAATTGATTAGGACCATATTAAAATGACTGATTTTAGGGGGTGTAGGTAATTTGCTCTGAAGAGGTCCTCCAGAGATGATTAGTGTTGTTATTCATAGTAACTACTGTGGACAGCACACAGTTGTATGTAGCAGTTCCAGACTGAGTATTTTTGCTTATTCTTTATTTTTTAATCTCATTGCTTAGGCATCCTGCTAGAGAAGAACAAATATCTAAGGTTATATTCCAACTCTATCTTTTATCACATTTATGATCTAGAACAAATGATTTGCCCTCTGAGCCTTAGTTTTCTCATTTCTAACTGAGAATACCACCACCTGTGTGGCTTTTATAAAGATTACATATAAAATAAATCAAGTACTTGGTCTGCATGTGGTAAATACATATTAAAAGTTGCTTTTATTATTTTTTAAACCATTTTTATTAATATAAGTATTTGCAGTATGAAAACTTTGGTATGCCAAATTGCCAGAGGAAAAAAAAATCAGTCTAATGACCTAATTGTAGAGCAATGGTTCTCAACCCTGTCACTACTGGAGTTACCAATGCCAAATATTCCAACACTAATAGGAATACCCAATCATACAAGTACCAATGTCTGCACCAGCCCTCCTTCCCAAAAGATTCTGATGTCGTGGGTCTAGGCTGAGCCTCCTCCTCCCCTCCCTACCCCCCAACTAGAATTTTTTTTTTTTTTTTAAGGCTCCTCTATTGGTTCTGATGCACAGCCAGAATTGAAAACCTGTGATAGAAAGTACTGGTTCTTAAGTTTGGGGGTAATTTGAGGACCTTTTTAGTATCAGGTTTTTGAGTTCTCCCCTGTAGATGAAATAGAAGTTGGATCCATTGATTAAGAAAATATACATATTTTACATAGATGTATTAATCCTGTGGCCCCCCAAGAGTCCAAGCTTATAGTTATAAATCAGCATGGAAGATTGCAGATGTGCATTTATAGTCACTATTTCTGCTTTTTCCCCTATGGTTGATAAAAGTACATAGGGTTTACGTCCCAGAGGCCAAGACACTGGTCAGTTAGTCTAGATTTTTTATTTTGTTTCATTTTTCCCTATGTGGGAGGTGCTACCAACTAATTAGATATGTATATCTTAAAAGATTCTGTCTTAAAGGTACAACTAGTGTGTAAAACATCTTCACCTTGTTATTAGTTGTTAGTCTTTGAAATCATTCTTTCACTTTTCAGTGAAAAGTATGTTAGCATACTACACATTCTTTTTACATCTGAAAGTTTTCCTGTGACTTCTCCTAGACCAGTCGATTTGTTTGTAGTAGAAATAAGATTGCTCTTTGCGTATTTTCACAGAAAAGACCCAAGTGCTTTCTTTTCATTTCCTGTGACTGATTTTATTGCTCCCGGCTACTCCATGATCATTAAGCATCCAATGGATTTTAGCACCATGAAAGAAAAGATTAAGAACAATGATTACCAGTCCATAGAAGAACTGAAGGTAACTGTAGTTATTTATGTCGTGATTGGAAAATAGATGAACTTAGGATACAAAGTAACATGTCTGTTCAGTTGAGAGTCTTGGATACTGTATGTACAAAATCTTGGTAGAAATCTACATGTTTGGTATTAGGAAACTTTCTAATTGACCTTTTATTTTGCAGAGAATTAAGTTTACTTTAATATCCAAAATCTTTGTATTTTTTTTGTCTCAGAGCTTGTTGATAGGCAACCAGGCAGACTAAGCCATCTGCTATCTTTTATTATTTTGGGACATTTTTAGAAAAAATTTTGAATTTCATATGTTCTACAATATATATTCTCAACCTTTAAAATGAAAAAGTATCTGATTTTTAATTTCAGACTAGTGCAGATAAAATTGATACTTAAATTTTTGGCAGAGTAGTTTCCTTTTCTGTTTCTAGTCATGTCTCTCAAATAGAGGATAAGTTGGCCTGTCCAGAAAACAGTCAACAAAAGTTTAATTACATGTTCTAGTTTGATGAAAGTCAGTTGCTTTCTGAGTTCAGTTTGGCTAGACTTATTGAGCATATTTTCTTCAAAAGAGAAAAAGGAGATTAAAAACTTTAAAAGTGAAGGGGCGCCTGGATGATTCAGTTCGTAAGCTTCCGACTCTTGATTTTGTCTCGGGTCATGATCTCATGGTTCGTGGGTTCAAGCCCCACATCAGTCTCTGTGCTGACAGCAAGGAGCCTGCTTGGTATTCTCTCTCTTTTCTTCTTTCCCTCTCTGCTCTTCACTTGCTCACTCTCGAAATATGTAAATAAACTTAAAAAAAAATAAAAATAAAGAAGCTATAAGCCACCAGGATGATGTGTGTGTCTCATGTTACAATGGGAGTGTTTTCCATCTTTAAATAGCCTTGGTATATGTTGATTTCAATGGTAAATTTTTCATTTTGATCCTCAAAGAGAAGGAACCACATGGTTTTTGAAATTTTCTGTGTCAGACCACCACAAACTTAACTGGTTTAGATAATATCTATTTTGCCTTTATTTTTTCTGCATGAACGTTGTAGTATTCATCTGATCTAAATACTAGACTCTAGTCAGTTACAGATTATCTTTACCTTTTCCTTTTTTCATCCACGTATCAGTTGAGATTTATGAATAAAACCAGCATTTAATTCTATCTTTGCTATCCATTTGACTACATAGATAACATTCCACTTACTCTGAAAAAACTGAATTACGTTCAGAGAAATGGAAGCTTTCCCAACTTTTCATCTGGTGAAAATTAGACTAGAACAGTTTATTTCAGCATATTTCTGACCTTCTTATTGCTTAATGGGAAAAAATTTCACAGGTTTTTTTTTTTCTTTTTGTGAATAGTTTTCTTCTGATCTTTCTCTTACGATGACAGGAGACCATAGAAATGGGCCCCCTAAGTGTTTTTGCACAAATGATTAAGATTTGTCATAAGTGGAATGAACTAATGTTTTCAACGTTTTAGAGTTTTCTACATGAGTATGTTTTCTTTTGGGGAAAAATCCAGTAGTCCAATGTAATATTAATTAGCTTATTCAGCTCATTAGGCTGTTCAAGTTGGGTTTTTTATTTTTTTTGTAATTATATGGAAAGTATGCAGAAAGGTCATTCAGCTTTTTGAATGACCAAGTGCCATTACCCCAAAGTCCAATAAAGCCTAGCACATGACAGTTAAGATTCATGGAATCTACAAATGCCTTATCAGATCCAGTACTCTCTTGCCAGTTATAGGCCCAGTGGTCATTTAGTATAAGTAATAGCCATCTGATGTCCTCCCTCACTTGCCTTGTTTCCCAAAATATATATTTAGTAATTCTTTGTTTTTTTAATGTTTATTTATTTTTGAGAAAGAGACAGAGCACAAGCAGGGGAGGAGCAGAGAGAGAGAGAGAGGGAGACACAGAATCCAAAGCAGGCCTCAGGCTCCAAGCTGTTAGCACAGAGCCCAATGTGGGGCTTGAATCCATGAGCTGTGAGATCATGACCTGAGCCAAAGTCGGGTGCTTACCACCCAGGCACTCCCTATATTTAATGATTCTTAATGGAATAGAAGCTTTTCCTACTATCTGTAACAAGGGTCCTTAACCTGGCGTCCCCCGGATAGAAGCCACAGATAAGCCTTTAAGGGGAACCTACTAAAATGACATGAACAATTGAGTGTTCAACTTGGTGTGCATATACATGCTTGAGGAATGGATCCATGGCTTTCATCACATTCTTAAAGATCTGGGATGTAGCAAAATTCTGAACTGATTAGAGACTTGGCCAGACACTGAGGATCCAATTTAAATCCAGTTTAAATTTAACACCAAATTTCTTGGGACCCTTGAGTCTGTCTTCTCACATGCTTTCAAATAATACTAAATCTACCTGTTTTTATCCCCTGTAAGGATTCTAAGCTGTCATCACTAGTTATTAAATTAGTGAGATTTGAATATTTGGTTTGAATTTAGAGGAAGAGAGTTTGTTTAGAGGGATTCTTTTTTGTTGGGTTTTTACCATTTTAACTCAGTAAGGCCTTGGTATAATCACTGCCACATTTATACAAAGTAAAAAATTACTTGACCATGAAAACATGCAGTGGAATTGAGCTCTCCAGCACATGTAGGTACTTTGAAATTTAACCCAAAAGTACAGTTTTGATAATTTGGCTATTCTAGTTACATGTTTCAGCTCCTCGAGATTGTATGGTTTGTGGCACGTCGGCATGGTTTTGCAGCATTCTGCAAGTTCTGTTTAGCTTACGATAGTACCCACATATTAACATTAGTGTAAATGTGTTAGTGTTTTTGATCAGTTAATTTGAATTTCTAAGAAATATTGTGATAATTTAGCCCTGTCCCAGTTTTCATCAGGATTTGAAATTCTTTAATTCATAAACGGAAACTTGCGATGTTTGTTTTAAAACTAAGAGTAGTATTTTTTAATTACATGAACTCAGTTAAGATTATTCTATTAAATGGAAGTATTTTCTTCTAACTCTTTTTCTGTGTAGTTAGATTATAGTGAAGAAACCCATTTAAAAATTTCATCTTGGGGGCCACCTGGGTGGTTCAGTCAGTTGAGCATCCAACTCTTGATTTGGGCTCAGGTCATGATCCTAGGGTTGTGGGATCAAGGCCCTCATCAGGCACTGCACAGAGCGTGAGGCCTGCTTAAGATTCTCTTTCTGCCCCACTCCTTGGCTCTCATGTTCACTCACTTGCTCCCTTTTTCTAAAATAAATAAATAAATAAAAATTTAATCTTGGGATCTAAAGGTTCATGTAATTAATTACAAAATGTCTAAGAATTTAGAAAGAAATGTATAATATTTAATTTAGCAGTATTTGTTAGTGAATCTTAAAACTTAGTAAATTGTTACTAATGTTGTAAAGAGTAAAGAAAGGTTTTTTGTCGGTTTTATCTTTTTTAATTTTTCAAAGACCTATATGATTTCAAACAGACAGGAGGATGCTTTGTTTTGTTTTAAATGCATTTTTCTTCTTAATATTCTCTCTCCAGGATAACTTCAAACTAATGTGTACTAATGCTATGATTTACAACAAACCCGAGACCATTTATTATAAAGCTGCAAAGAAGCTATTGCACTCAGGGATGAAAATTCTTAGCCAGGTAAAGGAAATTCTTTGTCATAAATAATAACATAAAATCTATATACCTTTGTTTTTTGGTTAGAGTTGATAGAGATCCAGTCCAGTACAGTACTAGTTTTACAGGCAGATTTTATTAAAGTAGGAAATACTAAAGGAAAAAAGTTTTCACATAAAGAAGAAAATTAAAGCAGGAAAGTTCTCATTTGGAATTGATGCAAATAAATACTGGCATTCACTACTAATTATTTATTTAGAGGCTATTGAATTGGTAGTCACCAGATAGATTTATATTTGCTATGAAAGAAACATCACCCTGAATTCCAGGGTAAGATTGATTAGATGAATTATGAGAGCTTTTAGGAGAAAAGCTGTCTACTTCCCTTTGTACAGATGGACCCTGATGCTTTGGTGAGGCACAGGAACTCCTTGCAGTAGAAAGAAATAAAATTTCAACGAGCAGTAACTTGCTGGTTGCCACCTCCCCACAGGAGCACTGTGCCTTGAAAGACCACAACTGCTACATAATAAGGTGGTCAAGGTGGGAGGAACATGTGCACATGCACAGACACTTACTTCATCATCAAGCTTCATGAGAGCACATAAACATGACCGTGTGTTCAAAACAGGTTAGTGGCAGAAAATGACACGGGCTGCCTCAGAGCTACAGTTTGAGGAAAGGCCTTGGGGTAAATTGAGGTGATTGCTGTGCACCTGCTGGGAGAAAAGGAGAGCTCACGAGATAAGTCGTGTTCTTTGAGGTTTTACTCAGCTCTGAGTAGGGTGGGAAACTAACAAATGATCCTGGCACCTTACCATGGCAGGAAGTTGGAGTTCTTTGAACTTGTGGACCTCAGGCAAGGCATTAACCACGCTGGGCCTCCAGTGTTCTCGTGTGTGGAGAAGAAGGTTTCAAGAGTGATCTCCCAAGATGATTGCTAGCATTAGGGTGCCAACTCCATAAGAGCTAGAATTAGGAGGAGACTACAAGAAAGGAGAGCAAGACAGGAGAGGGATTTTGCGAAGAAGGAAACGAGTGGGTGTAAGACAGGAAGAATGAGAAGGAAATCAGAATTAAGAGCTTGGGCCCAGACTCAGGAGAGTTATAGGATAGTAGGAATGAGTCATGTGTAGCCGCACATGGCTTTCCAGTTGTTGTAGTGATCATCTGTATCACACTTTTACGTTGAAAGAATTGTCGTGGTGTGCAGATATCTGAGTGTCTGTGTGCTTGGCTCTAAAAGATTTCTTGGATCCGTTTAACTGGGGAAAGAAAAACATTTGGATTGACAATTATTCTTGCGCAGACAGCATCAGTTCCTACCCTTTCCTAAAGACTTAAGACCCTGTAATGTAAGCCAGTTACACATCTTTGGCAAAATCTGTTTACCCCTCTTTGCAGGAAGGTTCAGAATCCAGAATGAAGCCATATTCCAGATTTAAAAATCTGCAAATGCTCGTTACTGCACTTGAAGTAAAAGTGCATCCTGCAAGTGCAGTCGTTAGTCACTCCAAAACCGGATATTGAAGTTTTAGGAGAAAGTTGAATTTGCAGTATTCCAAGTAAATTTATCAACTTTCATGTCCCATTTTTTTCTTTTCTTCAGATAATGTAGTTAATATAACATGCAAAAGATTCCACTGTCTCTTGAATTTTCCTGGGGATGGGATGGCTGGAAGCACAGAAAATAAACATTCTTCTCCACTTTCCCTTTTCTCTCTCTGTTGTCTTCCTTTTTTCAGATCTCTTCCTGTTGAGGAGCCCTTCCCATCCTGTGTTATAGTTTCCTGTTGACTGTCCTCTCCACCCTAAGTGGGAGGGATCCTTACAACAGTGATTTTTAAACGTTTAAATTTAGACCTGAGTTAACTCTTGTAACAGCAGCGCTCCCAAGAGAGCCCAGTACACCCTTCTATGATTGATGTCTTTTAAAAGATCATTGGTTTTGAATGTTCAGTGTAAAGATTGTGCAGTCATTTATCATTTTTTTTCATTTACACATGAATAGTGACTATTAGTAGACGTTTTTACTTATTTATTTTTTAGTAGTAGACATTTTTATAAAGGACACGTGTAGAATAATTTGTTTGCTCTCCTAGATAAATACTAGCATGCTGCGTGCTAGTACAAACAAAATAATAGAATCAAGGTTCAGGGCCTGGCTGTGCCTTCGAGATGCTGAGTGACCTCAGGAGGCAGTGTTACCTTTCTCAGCCTCGTACTTCACTCCTAGAATCATACCTGACATGTGGGAAAGCACCAAGGGTTAGCTGTCATTAATGGCAAAGAATCAAGCCCTTTTAGTCATTTAATAATTGTTAAAGTGATAAGTAGTATGCTGATTGGGAGACATCTTAATTATTTTTAAAAAAGACTACTTTCAAAGGAAAATTAAATTCAACTTTTTCCAGTGATTTGTGTTGAAATTTAGGAAATTTCTCTAATTCTTTTAATTCTGTGCATGTTCTGGGTTTTTTTTAATTGTTTTTAATGTTTATTTATTTTTGACAGAGAGTGAGAGACAGAGCATGAGCGGGGGAAGGGCAGAGGGAGAGGGAGACACAGAATCCAAAGCAGGCTCCAGGCTCTGAGCTGTCAGCACAGAGCCTGATGCGGGGCTCGAACTCACAGACCGCGAGATCATGACCTGAGCTGAAGTCAGATTCTCAACTGACTGAGCCACCCAGGTGCCCCTGTGCATGTTATGTTTTTTAAAATTCCAAAATGTTTTTGATGTAGGTTCTCCTCTTTATAAAATCCAAGAATGGAAATAAAAAGATAAGTGAGAGCTTCGTGATCTGAACACTTAACAGTGCGCCAGACTCTGATTTAGATACTAGAGAGAGATGGGTGAGAAATTACCTAAATGATATACACAAGGGAAAACACAAACAGGCAATAAAAAGTTACAGAGACGATCATACTAATATTTTTTTAAGTATGTATTAAATCAGACATATTTTTAAAACTCAAACTGGCAAATTATTTTAAATACTGTTAAATTTGGTAAGGATTCAGAGAAATTGTCAATCACTGACGTGTATATATAATGTATACACTAACATGTAATATAATGTATATTAATAAAACTATTCTGGAAAGCAGTTTGGCAGTAAATATCAAAAGCCTTATACTCATTCTTGTTGACCTAGTGTTTTCACTTCTAGGAATTTTTTTTTTTAAGTATACTTACATACAGTATCACATCTAGGCATTTATCCTAAAGAGATCTTCTTGGAGAGATTTATTTACAGTGATGTTCATGAGACTTCTATTTGTAATAGTGGAAACTTGGAGATAATCTAAATGTCTGATAGCGGGATATTAGTAAGACCATGGTACCTAAGATAAAGTAATATATATATATATATATATATATATATATATATATATATATATATGTAGTTACTGAAAACACTTTAAAGAATACTTAATGATATGGAGGGCACATGCTTGTAATTTCTTAATGAAGAAAATGCATGTTACCAAATATTCAGTGTAATGCCAATCTGCTGATATGTGTAATGCTTAGAGAAATACTGGAATAATGATAAATTAACAAGGTTTTTTTTTTTTCTCCTCTACCTAAATCTTTGTCTACAATGAAATATATTACTTTAATGGTTCTAAGGTTACTTTAAGATAAAAGTTCAGTAAAGATAGCTAGTCCAGAGACACCTGGGTGGCTCAGTTGGTTAAGCGTCCGACTTCAGCTTAGGTCACAATCTCACGATTCGTGAGTTCAAGCCCCGTGTCGGACTCTGTGCTGATGGCTCAGAGCCTAGACCCTGCTTCAGATTCTGTGTCTCCCTCTCTCTCTGCCCCTCTCCCGCTCACACTCTGTGTCTTTCTCTCAAAAATAAACAAACATTTAAAAAAAATTTTAAATAATCCATGTTCTTGAGGCTCTCATATTCTGCACTACTAATATAGCAGAGTGTGATGAGCCAAAGCCCCTTAGGAGACACTAGAGGCCTGGACTTCATCACTGGTTCTTGACCTTAGGTGAGTCATGTAGCATTTCTGGGCTACATTGTTCTTATTCAAATGACCTCTGGTCTTCTCCAGTTCTTAGTTTCTATTATTCTGCAAAAATCCTCCCTGCCGTTGCCATGCAGCCCTAAGGAGACTGCACTCCATATTTTATCCAGGGACAGTGCTCAGTTGGAAGGCAAGAGTAGTCGCTAGAAACAAACGTGCCTCCAGAAACCTCAAGCCCTTAACCACAAAGAAAATTTCACAGCATATCAATGCAGTGGAAAATTAAGTACATGTTTCACAAAATATAAACAAGGCTTCTTTGGTTAGAAGAACATTATGCTTTCTGGGAAAGAAACTACACTAGCAACCTTTCATTCTCCTTGAAGCATGTTGTTTTCACACGGAGTAAAATGCTAGAGTCATCAGTGATTATCCTAGGATACCAGAGTATAAGGGTTCTTAACAGGTTCACATCATCTAGCTTTTGAAATACCTGATAATTCTTAAGTTTCACAAGATAAGCCGTTCTGTGAAATCTAAAATTTTAACGTGCTATTAAATTCTGCTTTTTAAATTTAGTACTGCAAAGAATACTTACTAGTATTTATTCATACTTTCTCTGAACGTTTTGATGATGTAGTCAGGTTGCAAAGCACTCTCTTATGTTGGAAATTAAAGATCTGAATTGAAGGAATAGACTGTATTTTTCTGGTCCCCAAACATTTCTCTTGTTATAATTATATTTAATTGCTTTTCTTCCCTTTTAAGTGTGAACTCACATTGTGAGAAAGAAATGCATTACTTTAAAAATCAATGGCAAACATACAATGAGAGTGTTCTTGAATATTTTTAGGAGAGAATTCAGAGCCTGAAGCAAAGCATAGAATTCATGGCAGACTTACAAAAAAGTCGAAAGCAGAAGGATAGAACCGACCAGTCTCAGAGTGGGGAGGACAGCGGCGCCTGGCCAAGAGAAAGGGAAGACTCCGGAGACCCTGAAACCCGAGCCTTCAAGGGTACCAGCAAGGAAAACAAAAAGTAAAGAATCTTCGGGATATTGAAGCTAAGCTGTCTTTTTCAGCCTAGGAAGGGGGAAAAATACTAATTCGGTGCCTGCCTTGGGAAATCCAAGTCCTGGTCTGCCCATGGTTGGTTGGTTGTGGCATGAAAGTCCATTTTGGTGATGTGATACCCTCCTCTTCTCATAAAGGCACTATATGGAATCGTTTAAACACAGTTCAGAAAAATGGTTCTGAATGTATATTCTTATGAAAGTAGTTTTAAAATCAAGAAATTATCTTTAGGGACTGATTGTCGGAGAACTTATTTAAATAGAACTCTAAGAAAAAATTTGTATTCGTTACCTCATTCCATAGACAGTAATTCAGCTTACCTGTAGTTAAAGCCATTCCTAAGCAGATGGGCTGTTGCTGAGGTGCGTGCTGTCCACCAGACATCGCCTGGCGGGACCAGTACCTCCCAGCAGTAGCCGGCGTGGCCGGACGCAGGTGCGTGCACCCGCTCTCACCTCTTGCCAGCGGCCCTCATGCCTCGCACCTCACCGTCCTCTCTGGAAGAGGGTTCTAGGGAGCGGCTTGGGATTTCTGCGGTTGCAGTGCAGAGAAAGTAAACTTGTGACATATTTTTGTTCTGTTTTTAAGATTTGTACAATTTAAATGTATTTCATTTTAAGTTTTAAAAATCAGGCTTTGAAAAGAAAATTCCATGTCTCTCCGCTTTCAAAATATGTTTGAGGTAGAATCCATTTGTGTGATGACTGTATTGAGAAAAATGTTTAAGACAAATAGCACCAGATACCGAAAGGAGGGAAGTAACCAGGGTGTCGGGTTTGCTTTACTTAGAGTGTGGCACAGGCCCTCGGCAGGCCCCTAGGGAACAAAGCTATAGTTGGTGATTGTAGTGCCATTGTCACCCTTTGAGTTGTACCCCTATTTGGAACTCATTTTAATGTTTTCACCTTTTTTTTTTTTTTTTTACTTAGTATTAATGTGTGTTTTCAGGAAAGACAAAGATATGCTTGAAGATAAATCTAAGAGCAGTAACTTAGAAAGAGAGCAGGAGCAGATTGACCGCATTGTTAAGGAATCTGGAGGAAAGCTAACCA
Source organism: Neofelis nebulosa (assembly GCF_028018385.1). Classification (NCBI taxonomy): domain Eukaryota; kingdom Metazoa; phylum Chordata; class Mammalia; order Carnivora; family Felidae; genus Neofelis; species Neofelis nebulosa. The sequence goes on along the minus strand of NC_080798.1, from coordinate 28,631,389 downwards.
GGCGGCTTGTTAACAGTCAGGTGATTGGACTTTTCCTTTCTTTTCACTACCTTCTGACTGGTCGTCTGAGACATGCAGTTTTCACATTGCTTGTGCACTTGTAGCCCGTGTCTGCCATAGAGTTGTTCAGTACAGTACTCTGAGGAGGCAGATTTAATAACGTATTTATAAAGGACATGATTAACCTTTTTCTCTATTATTGGCTTTTAGTGAAGTTAATGTGTTCTAAACTTGGCAAATGAGCATTTATACTCTGGTCTCTTGAATTCATTGTTTACCACATTGCTCTTAAAACCAAATAGATTAATACATAACTTCCAGCAGGTCACTTCCCTTCCCTGGTCTCCAGTATCCTCCTTTTTTTAACAGAGGGGACAAAACAGAGTGGCCTGAAGGCCCCACATAGCTCTTTAAAATTCTCATGTTTCCTTAACCTTCATTTCTGCAGCCCATTAGCACCTATGTATATGGAGCCAGGTGGGAAAGTTAATATCTAAGTGTAATGGTAGCAACTTACTATATTGGTTTGATTAAATTTAGGGCATTGTAGTGTGATTATATATACATATATATGTATGTGTACATGCATATGAATGTGGTACATATAAAACTGTTGAGGACATTTGGATACTTTGGGTCATTGCAGTGTGAATTTGAAAGGAGAAAACCAGATGGAACGACAACATTGGGGCTTCTGCATCCCGTGGATCCCATTGTAGGAGGTGAGTTCACAGATCACACTGTGCATGAACTTGCTGGTTCGCAGGCAGTAACCTGGGTGACGTTTTAAACCAGCAGGCCTAGTACTGTGAAATCCAACCGTATTGTCAGCCATAAAGAACTTGGCTAGGCATCATGTATTTCATGCTAATAGCATGAATAGCTTTACTTCATCTTTAAGTAGATTCTATATACATCAAGTTTTCTTTAAACTACAAAGTCCCAGGGCACCTGGGTGGCTCAGTTGGTTAAGAATCCAACTTCGGCTCGGGTCATGATCTCACAGTTCAGGAGTTCGAGCCCCATATCGGGCTCTGTGCTGACCGCTCAGAGCCTGGAGCCTGCTTCAGGTTCTGTGACTCCCCCTCTCTCTGCCCTTCCCCCAGCTCGTACTCTGTCTCTCTCAGGGGGGAAAAAAAAAAGTCTGGAATTTCAATGTATTTAATACAGAATATCAGACCCACAATTAAAGCCAAAATTTTACAGTTTCTAACTCTGGCTCAAAGAGATTATGGTATGTATGCTCAGTTATTTCTGGAGGTATCTCAAAACCTTCTTATAAAACATCTGACTGACTTTTTAAATTTCAGTGACTAGAACGAATATGTATGCCATACAGTACCATATAGGAATAATAAAATCCTGCTGACGTGATGGCTTTCACTGTGGTTGGTAGAAAGTTTGTGAAGGTTGGGAAGCATTGCTTTAGAACCTCCGTCATGTTTTTTATTTCCCTCAGGTATTTTAATGGTAGTAGTATAGGGAATAATTTTAAAATTTGATATAAGAATTTTTTGTCATTCACCTGAGACGAAAAATCCTATATTGTGATAACGCAAATGTGAGCATGCTATTTTATAAATCCCCATTTTCCCCACCGCCATCATGAGAGAGATCACTGGGGATACAAAAATGAATGACGCTTCAGTTAACAGTCTCCAGTATTTACCTCTTGCTGCAGGCAAGGCCTGTCTTGGGTGCCGGAGGTGGAGCTGGGTGTACAGCAGGGAACAGAACAGAGATGAGTCCCTCCCCTTTTGTCTGTGGGGTGCGGGATGGAGGAGCCAATGAGAATAATCGCGTGAAGAAGAGCAGCTGTGACGGGACACAGGTGGGGGTCAGAGAAGGCTTCCTTATTCCTTAGCAAGGTGACGTTTAGGTTGGTCCCAAAAAGTGAGTAAGGAGTACGGGGATAGGAGGTAAGAGACTTTGAAGCAGTGGGAAGAGCCGGATGCATTTGAGGACTAAAGAGGGGAGCCTGTTCGTGTCTTTCGGCGCTTCCCTCCACTCTTGAGGTGCTGACGGAATCCCTTCACGTAGAAGAAAAGTGCTGTCTGCAAAGCAAAACTCACTTTTTGCTTTTATGTGTACTTTTCGTTTTATGTGAAATGTATATGGTATTGAGTCAAAGTGCCACGAGATCGGGAACGTTGTTCTTTCTAGTGTAGCTGTGTGAAAATTTGGTAATTAAGAGGATAAGGATGCAATTAATGATTTAGGTGACACCTTAAGATCTGCCCCTTTCTTCATGTCCGGGGTCTGTCTCTGCCCTTGCTCTGCTTCCTTGCATTTGCAGCTCCTGGAGTCGGTGTGGCCCAGGCTGCCCTGGCTCCTCACGTTTCGGCAGCTCCCTCAGAGGCCTGAGCACTGGTCTAAGGTGGAAGCTCTGCCCCTGCTCACTTCCAGGTTCTTCTTCCAAATTCCAGACTGCTCGCCAAGAGGGAGAGAAGATCCAATTTAGGTGTTCAGAGTTTCTCGCAAGTGCTTTCATTCCCTCACGCTGATCACCTGTGGCATAGCCTCTGTTCAAGGGTGGTCGCGGTGCAAAAACCAGGACTCTTCACTAGAGATCGTGTTTTCTCCTCATACCAACCGTCCTTCCCAGTTCTGCTTATATCAGAGTCCATCCAGTTACAGGGGTCTGCTCCTGGTTTACAGAGCACATCTTTAAGGACCGTTCCTCACTGCATTGAAAGTATGCCTCAGAGATCCTAATTCTTCTCCTGAATGTACCATGAGTTCTTGTCTTTAGTTGGGTGTTGTCCCCTAGTCTTTTACTAAGCTTTTCTACTCGTTTACTTTCATCACAGGTTTCAACTTTTAAATCCTTAATTTTTGTTTTTAAGTGAACTGCAACATGATTATAAAGTATTCCAGGAAGCAGGAGAGGGTAATGAAAAGGACCAGGTTTGGGGCCTGGCCACATTCCTACCTTGCTAAGCTGCGATTTTCTTACGTGAATAAAGCCTCCTGGACAGAGTCCCATGGATGGCACGAAGCAGCGTGCGTGCAGACACCCTGCAGATCACCCATCGGCTCCTTACCACGTGCACCTCCCACACCGAGCCCGGTCTTCTGTTTCAGAACCAGGCTACTGCCCTGTGAGACTGGGAATGACAACCGGAAGGCTTCAGTCTGGAGTGAATACTTTGCAGGGGTTCAAGGAGGACAAAAGGAACAAAGTCACTCCGGGTAAGGTTTTTTCCTCAAGCAGTTAGCGGGGGGAAAGTGTAATTACCACTTACTGCTTTATTACTAACTCTTTTGGTGGCATTTTTGCAGTATGAATCAACTCTTTTATTAACTTCGAGAGAAACTGAAAAATCAGTTACTAGTATTCAAAATGACTTTTGTTCTTTCTTTCCTTGGGGGAGAAGTCACTTGAGTTGTGACTTCATGAGGATCCAGGAGGGGGAAATACCTACCTTCTATTTGTTATGCCAGTCATTGAAGTAGTAAAATTAGAAGGGAATAATCTTTAATAAAATAAAAATCAGTTTGACACAGAAGTCAAAGAGCAGTATTGCAGTACTTAATTTCTGTCAACAGTGTTATACTTGAATTACGGACCCTACAGTTCTTATGCTCCACATTACGACTCCACGTTTGCAAATATCAGCAAGGACGACTCTGATCTAATCTATTCAACCTATGGGGAAGAGTCTGATCTTCCAAGTGATTTCAGGTGAGTCACCAGTTCATCAGTCTGCTGAGTGCCATGTTGTTCTAAAATCCTAATAAACGTGTGTATATACAAGGGGTGTGGTCCAAACTGGAGGTATAACTTTTGAGACCCCGTGTATGTGTTAGTCCTGAGGTGAGTAAGGTCACCTTAGGGAGGAAGTGAAGGGCAGGAACAAGTCCAGGACTGAACGCTGAAGCCTCTGTCATTGAGAAAGTCTTCTTTTTCTTTGACGGTTTCCCCAGGAGCATTTCATTTCACTGTGTTCTTGATCTTGTTTGCTTCTCTCATGACGGTAAAGTTAGCACTGGTAAGGCTGTAAGTATGCTATCATACCTAGACAGAAATTTTTACACAGTGGCGTATAAATTTAAGTCGTGTCTGGTGGAAACCGTTGGCTGGGATGGGAAGATGAAGCCGACAGGTGATTCATATGGAAGTGACTTTCCCAACATTCTCTCTTTCAGCATCCATGAGTTTTTGGCCACATGCCAGGATTATCCATACGTGATGGCAGATAGTTTACTGGATGTTTTAACAAAAGGAGGCCATTCTAGAACCCTTCAAGAGTTGGAGACGGTAAGAAGGCTGCTAAAGAACCGGGTAATTTATTATTGGCTCTCAGCATTAGTCACTGAGTGTTATGAAACCATGGGAGTCACCAGGGTGACAGCTGGGCTGCCTTCCCCTGAAAGACAGCCCGGCCTGGGTGTGGACCGCGGGTGGAGGACAATGAACGGAAACGAGTAAGCCAGCTACCAGGGTCTGTGAGGGCCAGAAGACTGTCGTTATCTCCCGATCTTGGGAACATAAGAATCAGGATGGGGCTGACTGCTCACAAGTCAGCTGGTGCCATGTACCCTAACAGAACAGGGGGTCTCGCTCACTGGATTGAAACCGAGTTGACTTACAATGCTAGCGAATGTCCTTTTCTTTCTTATGTGGTAAGAACACAGTGGCGGGGCCCCAAGGAACAAAATAAGAAACTTCCTCTTTGCTGTCACTAACACTTGTCGACTGTCTCTAGTTCAGTTGGACGTAGTTGATAATCTGGCAGGCCCACAGCTCAGAGACTAGAACCAGACAGTGTTCCTCCTCGTGCAGAGGAGAGTCAAGCTCCACACCGTCCTTGTCACCATACTTAGAAGAACCTTACGTCTCTCAGGGTCCTAGCTGTTTCCAGTGGCTGTGGCTGCTGTCGCCTTGTCCTCTGCCCTCACTGCACATGTGGCTGCTGGTCCCTGGGTGACTGTCAGCAGCGCTGAGTCGGCACCTCTGGCTCACTGAGAACAGCTGTACAGTCTTAGTGCTCGATCTGCTTTCTTCGCATGACCTAAAAACACGCACCTTCACATCAACTCAAAAATATTTTTCCTCTAGCCTTCCCATCAGTTAACCTGAATTAATTAGTAGTATTCAACTACAATTGAGTATCTTTCATTTGGTTGATAGGGCAAAAGATTTCAAATGTGAAATTTCTCTGTCCACTGATCCAGCAGATCTTCTCAGAATAGATCTTAGAAAAATTTAAAAAGTTATATATAAGGATGTGTTGTTTATAATTTTTAAAAATTGGGAATTGGTTTTAAAAAATCATAATAAAGCTTTTTTTTTTTTTTTTTTTAATGTTTGTTTATTTTTGAGAGAGAGAGAGAGGCAGAATGAGCAGGGGAGGGGCAGAGAGCGAGAGGGAGACACAGAATCTGAAGCAGGCTCCAGGCTCTGAGCTGTCAGCACAGAGCCAGACACAGGGCTCGAACCCACGAATAGTGAGATATGACCGGAGCCGAAGTTGGACACTCAACTGAGTCACCCAGACAACTTTTTAAAAAATAACATCATTATTTTTAACTTTTTAAAATTTTTTAAACTTTTAAAACTTTTTAAAAGATAACATCGTTCCTAATGTCTGTGCATGATATACCTTTGTCTGTTGTTAATATGTGCGTGATCTCTGAAGGCTGGTATTATGGGAAGCTTTCACATTCTCCATAGCATTTGAATATTTTACAGTAATCTTCTGCTACCCGAGACTATTGCTCTGTTAATGCAAAATAGTCCCTAGAGTGCCTCCTATTTCCTCCTTGTCATAGACTTACCGGTTGTTGAAAACCGACTCCATTTACTAGGTACTTCTGTGCTATTTACCAAATACTTTCATACCTTCTTGCTCAGGCACAGAAAGATTAGTCTTGAAGTTACCAGTAATAGGTACTCTTGACTCACAAATACTCTCAAAATGCTACTTATTGTGTCTATTTCATTTTTGGTTTAAAATAAATTCCAGGGGCACCCGTGTGGCTCAGTCAGTTAAGTATGTGACTCATGATAACGTCTCAAGCCATGATCTCACGGTCAAGAGATCGAGCCCTGCATCAGGCTCCTCACTGAGCATGGAGCCTGCTTGGGATTCTATCTCTCTGTCCCTCCCCAGCTCCCTCTCATGCGTGCTCTTTCTCTCACTCTCAAAATAAATAAAAAATTAAGTTCCAGTAATCCAGGGGCACCTGGGTAGCTCAGTCTGTTAAGCGTCCGACTTCATCTCAGGTCACGATCTCATGGTTCATAAGTTTGAGCGCCAGGTCGGGCTCTGTGCTGACAGCTCGGAACCTGGAGCTGCTTCAGACTCTGCCCCTCCCCACTCACACTCCATCTCTCTCTCAAAAATAAACATTAAAAAAATTTTTTTTTTCAATGAATAATTTCCAGTAATCCATATTCTTATTTCTTGCCTCGAAACTCTTAATATTTTTTGATTTTCCTTGATATTTACCTTTTTAATATATCTTTTAATGAAAATTGGTTTTCTTTGTCCTTATAGCCATCACCTGAAGATGAAGGCCAGACCAGGACCTTTGACACAGCAAAAGAAATGGAGGTGATTATATTCGTCATTAAAAATATTTAAATGGAGGATAAACTCAAAGGCCTAAATGATAATGCTTTATTTTAAAAGAAAATTATTTATTATCTCCTTAGGTAAAAGAACTCTTTTTGCCTGTGGGGAGCGTAGTAGTAGCCAGTGCGGTGCACAAGCATGTACACAAGGGAGCCCAAACTAGTTACCGCACCGTGGAAATGTACACGTTGTAGGAACACAGATCAGAAACCAGCTGCTCTGGATGGCCAGGGAGATCCTCACAGAGGGGATGCCAGGTGGACGGGGTCTAGAAGGATGGCCAGGCAGTCTCCCAGCAAGCAGCGCCTGGCATCTGAAGTGGGCAGAGATGCCGAAGTGGGACAAATGGATCTGAGGACAGGGCACGTGTGCAGAGAGCGTGGAAAGTGTGTGACCCGGGGGTGTCGGGCAGAGGAGGAAAGGTGGGGAGGCTGCATGAATGAGGGTCTAGTGACAGAGGGCCATACGTGCAGTCCGAGAAGCTGAGAGTCCACCCTTGAAGACAGGAAGTTCTAAGAACATGGGGAGGGGAGAGAGGCTGGAGGAGAGGACCGGTGAGAAGCTGTGGGGCTTGACAGCCATATGCTGATGAGTGTGGCAACATGGAAGAGAATAAAGATCTACAGTAAAGAGAAATACAGTAGAACTAAAGTCGACAGGACCTGGTGCATGAGGTACATCATAGCATCGTGAGCGCCCATCCAGGGTGGGAACAGGAGCTCCCCTCAGTGGGAGAGCAACTGCCTTCAGTTCCCCACGCGGCGGCGATTCGAGACGTGGCTGCAGGGGAGGCCTAGGACTCCCGGATCTGGCGGCAGGCGTGTAGATCTGGAAGTTGTTGGCATAAAGGGAGAGTGTTACTGTAGTCATTCAAGTGAATGCGATTGTCCCGAGAGAACACGTGCCCTGGCTAAAGGTTGAAGGAGAGATCCGGGTGCATCCATGTTGTCACAGTGATAGCATTTCCTACTTGCTAAAGACTGAGCAACGTTCCACTGTGCCTGTGTACGTGTGTTGATTTCATCCGTATACCTAGACATGGGATGATTGCTGGATCGTGTAGCAGTTCTTTTTTTGGTGGTTTGAAAAACCTCCGTACTGTTTTCAGTAGTGGCCGTGCCAGTTTGTATTCCACCAGTGGTGTATGAGGGTGCTCTTTTCTCCACGTTCTCACCAGCACTTGCCATCTCTTGCTTTGTCGTCGTTGTTGATGGCCATCCTGGCTGATGTGAGGTGATATCTCATTGTCATTTTCATCTGTTTCCCTGATGATTTGTGGTGTTGGGCACCATTTCATGTACATGTTGACCATTTGTATATCTTCTTTTCAGAAATGTCTATATCAGTCCTTTCCCCATTTAAAAAATGTTTTTATTTGTCTGTGTTTATACTATTGTGTTGTTTGAGTTCCTTATATATTTTGTACATTAACCGATTATCAGATACATGGTTTGTAAATATTTCCTTTTATTCCATAGGTTGTGTCTTCATTCTGTTGATTGTTTCCTTTGGTGTGCAGAAGATTTTTAGTTTCATGGAATCCCACTTTATTTTTGCCTCTGTTGCTGTGCTTTTGTGTTCATATCCAAGAAATCATCACTCAGACCAAAGTCAAGAAAATGTTCCTATACATTTATTAAAGACACTATTCTTTTCAAAACAAAGGGAACAAAAAAAGGTTGAAGGACAGAACTTTGGAGAAGACCCGTAGTTGAGGTAGAAAAATCACGGAAGAGGGACATGCAGGAAGGAGTCCAGCAGTGTCAGCCCCTGCCAGTGAGCCCAGTAAGAGTGGCAGGTGTGGCATTTGTAACCGGCAGAGCAGTGCTGGTAAAATGGTGGGGTTGGAGGTAGACGTCAGGGGGCTAAAGGAGCGGAGGGAAGCTGGGACACAAGAGCGGACAGATGTGTGCCCGGTAACTGACACGGAAGAAAACCTGAAGAGGAGATCAAAGACAGATGCGGATGTGGTACCTGCCAAACCATGTTTTCAAGGAATGAGGAGCAGGCAAGGTCATGTGCTTAGTGAGGGGGCAAGAATGCGAGAAATCTTGAGAATGGGAAAGGCAGCTGGGTAAAAAGGGAACAGCTTACGGAATAGGGTCGTGAGGGCCCCGCCCCGATGGCAAGCCGCAAGCATTACTGATGGTTTTCCTCCACACACCTGCCCACATGTAGCTAGAGAAATCGGGGGTTCAAATGATACACATCTGGAGTGCCATGCCAAAATCTAAAGGGAACCCTTGACCTCTGATAACTTGTTATCTGGGGCAATCTCTTCCTAAAAAGCAGTGTTGAGGTTACGGAAACTCTGAGTCTTATAATTCCAAAACCAAAACCCCACCCTTTTTAGGATTTTGTTTCTCCCATGCCATACCGACAGCCTGGCTCTGTGGAAGGGAAGAGACCCAGGAAGTACCTCATGCACATCTGCTGTGGGTTTGCAGGTGCACGGACCGGGGGCCAAGACACTGCCTGTGAGCCTTGGAAGTGCGAGGCATTGTCACAGTCCCCGAAAGTTCTTCATGGTGCAGACATCGCCAAGGCCCTCATTCCTGTAGTCTTTTTAGGTGGCTGCCACATGGAACAGGTGATGTGTGATGACACATCATTTCACTAGAGAAGTGTGCGTATTCTGGAGAGACATTTTTTATAGGTAGCAGAACTCTAACTGCCAAGTAAATAGGTGGGACAGCTTGGCCTGCACACACAAGCCATCTTACTGACGTTTCATTGCAGCACTGACGGGACTTAACAAGCTGAAATAATTCCTTTCTTCCTTTCCTTCTTTTTTTCTTCTTTTTTTTTTTAAGCAGATTACAGAAATAGAGCCAGAGGGGCGTTTAGACTCCAGTAATCAGGACAGGCTCACAGCGCTGAAAGCAGTAACAAATTTTGGTGCTCCTGTTGAAGTGTTTGACTCTGAAGGTGAGTGTCATTTCATGACCCAGGCAGTCCAGATTTAATGTCACATTAGTACAGATTAACATAGCCATTCACCACAGGAAATCTTGGCTGGCCATGCTTCAGTGAGTAGTAAAGCATGTCTGTGGTGGTGATCTCATTTGGAGGGGATCACTCCTTTGAGGAGAGAAGACTAGGCAATAAACAGCAAAACCCCAGAGCACAGGACTCCCTTTACTACACAAGGTGGAACCCAAGTATGTCTCGGTTTTCCTTAGCATGTTATTCTTCGTACCTTACAGAAGCTGAAATGTTCCAGAAGAAACTTGATGAGACCACCAGATTGCTCCGAGAGCTCCAGGAAGCCCAGAACGAGCGTCTGAGCACCAGACCCCCTCCCAACATGATCTGTCTCTTGGGCCCCTCTTACAGGGAAATGCATCTCGGTAGGTCGCACCTCCGGGAAAAGGAGACTTGGGGGATATTTAAAGGGAAAAACTTCTGAGAAGGGACACCGCTGTGAAGCAGTGCTAAAGTGAACTGTAGGTGATTTATTTTTTGCATTTACACAGTTGACCCTTGAACACGTGGGGGTTAGGGATGCTGACCCCAACCACCCACCCTGCACAGTTGAAAATCCATGTGTGATTTTTGACTCCCCCCAGACTTAACTACTGTAATAGCCTTTTGTTGCCTGGAAGCCTTACCTGTAAACAGTCAGCTGACATTTCGTATGTTCTATACTGATTCATACAACAAAGCTAGAGAAAAGAAAGTATTAAAATCAGAAGAGAAAATATATTTACAGCCCTGTGTTATCGGAAAAAAAGGCAATGTAAGTGGATCTGCACAGTGCGAACCCCCATTGTCCCAGGGTCAAGTTTGTGGTGTTCCTATGACTTTTTTTTTTTTTTTAATCTAAAGGAACCACGTTTCAATACCTAGAGCTGTGTTTCTTTTCTTTTTGTCTTCCTTCCCAGCTGAACAAGTGACCAATAATCTGAAAGAACTCGCACAGCAAGTCGCTCCAGGTGATATCGTGAGCACGTATGGGGTTCGGAAGGCGATGGGGATTTCCATCCCCTCCCCCATCGTGGAAAACAACTTCGTGGATTTAACGGAAGGTACGTGCCTTGTGTCTCCGGGAAAATGGAAGGCTGTCGTGAGCAAAACGGACATCTCCTTTCAAATAACACTGGAGAGGTTTTTGTCTCTGCATGTTGATAGTGTAAAAACTGCTTTTATTCTTTAGACAAGATATAAAGGAAATAACGGGTTCACACATTTGCAGACAGAGCTACAGTGATGCCCTAGTAGCACATCTAGTCTTTAACCTTGAACATGGTAAAGAAGGGCTGTCAGCACTTATTCCGGATGACACCTTTACTTTTTACTTAAAAGGGGGAAGTGCTGAATGAAGCCGTAACTTTTTCTTTCAGATTTTGAAGAACCTAAAAAGACTGATGTTGCCGAGTGTGGACTGGATGGGGTTTGAAGCTAACTGGTACTTCATTATATATTATGTACATAGTTTTTTCATTCTTCACTTGGAAATCCTTTTCAGAAGATAGTAAATATTTATAAATTGTGTTTTTAATTAAACTTTGGAACAATTAATGTTCCAGAGATTGGACTTCTATTAGGTAATAAAGCTGAGCCGGGGACTGCGAGCTGTGTCGTGTGTTATCAGCTGAGCTGCCCTTGACCTTTCCCCGGGGCTGGGTCTGAGGATAAAGTGATAGAGAAACACTTAGGAAGTAAAACAGCCTTTTCAGGACCATTCGTTAAAAGCAGCAAGTCCCCCAAATAATTGAAGTCCCTCATTTTTCCACGTTTGCCACCCTCCTCAGAAATTACAACCAGCTAGTTCCTGACTTACAAAACATTTCATCTGGATGGTTTCTTCAAAGAATGGCCTTGTGAGGAAGGAATAGGATGGACTCTGACCTGTTGCCCTCCGGAGCAGAAAGGAAGAGTGGACCTGGGCACCTTTGGGTCAGATGGTGATAAGGCCTCTTCCTTGGGGGGCACAGACGGGACCAGAGCAAAGACATTTCTTTCAAATCCCCATCCAGTGAGATTTCCTGTTGTTACATTGTGGAAACAAATACACTTAACATACTTTTAGAATCTGCTAGTACGTCCCCTGCATACCTGCTGGGAATGACACCGTGTGTGCAAGGACGAGGTGCTTCCCCTGTGCCACCCTCCCCCTCCCCCAGAAATCACAGCACTGACTTGTCTGGAGGTCCTGTTTGCTTTGCCGTTTTCCATTTTTGAGACAGTCACTTAGAACTGCTGTAAAAGGATAAGCTAAATAAGGGAATCATGGAGCTTCACGTTCACATTTCTTTTACTGTTTCTCACGGGTCACCCGTGCCTCAGCGTGTCCCTTGCCCTAATAGTCATCTAATTTTATCTGAAATGCAAAGGTCAGCTGCTCAAGCAGGCAGCTGAGCAGGAGACCGTGAGACGTGTGGCCCCCTCCTGTAACAGGCGCCACACTGCAGCCTTGTTCAGGGAACGAGGCGCATTTAAGACCCTGCGCGGACTGTACATAGCCCTTCTGTAAAACCCCCCAGCTGGAAGTCGTGTTAGTTTTATTGTCCTGACCTTGAAACTAACATTTAGCAAGAACAAGTAGGGTGAAAGAGAAGGGATTCTCTCAAGAGAGTTAGAAATGACCCAGTGTTTTAAAAACCTACTACAGGGGCACCTCGGTTTTGGCTCAGGTCATGATCTCGGCTTTGTGGGTGCAAGCCCCACATAGGGCTCTGTGCTGGCAGCACAGAGTCTGCTTGGGATTCTCTCTCTACCCCTCTCTCTCTCCCTCCCCCACTTGCACACTCTCTCTCTCTAACTTTCAAAAAATAAAAGCCTACTTAAAACTGTATGCTAGAAGACCTTTAAAATTGTTCAAATACACATTTTATCAAGTGTTTTTAGAGTTTAATTTTAACCTTTCAGTTATAATTCAGGCAGTAATTGATTCTTAAACTTTAGATCTACGTAGAAACCAAGAAAACATTAAATTCAAAACACTAGGACATTCACGTTTTCCAGATTGCTAATTTAATGAATGAAATGCTAAACAAAGTAGAAACACTGGTACTTTATGAAAAGAAAATACAACATTTTGAAACAAATGTTACAGATCTATAAATATTCAGGATACAGAGTAATTCCTAGTTGTTTGCACCTTCTCAAAACCTGTTTCTGTATGTTGACCTGTTATATACACAGTGTAGAAGCTGGTTAATGATCTTCTTCTCTATTAGGAAATTTTCTTAATGAGTAAACCAGAGAACTTCAGGTGTGATTGTCACTAGAGTCAGGGAGGCCACCTTTAAGCAAGCCCTTGACCCTTAGAAAAGGTCAGTGTTAGCAAAGACGCTTGTCCTGTCCTAAGACAGAATGGTGCCTGTGAAGAAAGGGCTCAGGGATCAGAAAACAGGCAAATCAAAACTGTATGTGCTTTTTATGGTCAGTTATGCACTAGGGTCTGCACATGAAAAACTAAAAACTTACAAAATATTTTTATCTGAGCACAGTGCTTGAACTGGAAATAAAAATCTATGGTAACTACTTTTTAAACTCCTAATTGGGATTTCTGTTGCCGGAAGAGAAAAGTAATTCGAATATTGCAAGAGTAGAAATATGTCCACCTCAGAGAGGCCCAACACGGCTGTGTGTGTCTATAACGCATCAGTGACAGAACCTCCCTGACACTCCGGGAGAGCCCTGTTGAGCAGCCCTGGTCACTGCTGAGTTAAGTGGACGCATTTCAGTGTAGTGCCCCCTGAAACCAGCCCTTTACATGGAAAGTCGGTGCATAAAACAGTTTAAGGTTATTCCCCTTAACAGAATTTTCGCCACAAAATTCCTTTATCCAGCAAGTTCTTACACTTCGTTCGCCTCTATTCCGGTTACATGCGGGCCTCAGAGCTGCACTAGCGCCCCCAGCACCTCTGCAAACCGGAGAAGCCCCTTCTGAGCCTCATAAGCCCATGGACACGTCCCAGGCAGACGGCGGACAGTGGCTTCAGGTCCAGTCCTCCCTGCCCTTGGCTGCAACCCCGGGTAAGCCTTTGAAGTCTCCCATGGGCCAGGTTTCCTGTACTTGCGGGGGGTTCCTGGAGGACTCCAGCTGGGAATCCCTGCTCTGTAGTGAACTTCAGCCATGTTAGAGCCCCAGGTGTGCTCTGGGGATGCAGCGGTGAAACTGATTCAGAAACAGGAACGAGCAGTTTGGCTCCTCCTCAACCTTGAAACGCAGTGAAGGCTGACTTCTGATTCTCTTAGACTTGCAGCACCAGAAGACACCTCTCGCCAACCTGGCTTTTTGCACTTGATTTGATTCCTCCCGTTTGGAACAAGTCTGTCTCCGCATCTCTGAGCGGGCTGGCTTCCCAGATCCGGGAACCTCTTCTGCACGCTTGCGGAGGACGTGCTTTTCGTCTTGAAGCTCTACGAGTGAGCTGTGAGGACTAAAGAAGAGAAAGGGAGCACTGCAGGTTGTCTGCCTTCTGTCTACACAGACCCCCTTCCTTTCCAGGACGGGAACTGCGATGTGAGGATAGCAGGAGGGCGCTCCAAGTACACACGGTGGTCAGGGAAGGGCTGAGAGGCCGTGCCTTTCTTTCCGGGCTGTGCCGCTCCTTGCCTTCTTGCTGTGTGACAGCCGTGTTCTCAGCCCCAGCGGGGCTAAGCCGTCAGCGGACGTGGTTAAAAAGACAACACACTGGAGGGAAGAGATTTTTGTCTGGCATCTAAGAAGTCATTAGAAAGGGTAAAACTCCACTAATCCTATACCCATTTAAACCAAACACCTGCCAGAGAGGACAAGTAACAAGCCTCTGTTGTGCTGTTCTCTCCCTACTGTGTGAAACCATAGATGGGAAACTGCATTTTCAGCTCTGTTTACCGGGGTGCCTGTGTTAGAAACGTACAGCCTTGTTGCTGCTCGATGGAAGAAAGGCGTGCCCAACCCATCCCGGACAGCTCGTCGTGGTTCTGTACCTAGAAAAGACCAGTCCCACCCATGCGGCTGGCAGGCCGTGGCCAGTTGTGTGTCTGGCTCCCCCTCTGAGGTCTCCACAGTACCCAGGGGATCCGCACGTCCCAGCTGCCCGTGCGTGGCGAGGCTCGGTGGTAGCCTCGGGCTGGAGTCTGGTGCACGTTCCGAGAAATCCTCTAGCACAAGTCCAAGGAGGCGACACACAGCCACCTTGTCAGGGTAGTGATGGCCAAACCCCTGGAACGCCTCTGTGACTGGCGTAGGGCCGAGCGCTCCCTGTGGCTTGCTTCAGGGACGGAAAATCCGCTTCCAGCATGTTCACCTCCCAGAAGCCCTCAATTCAGTCCCAACCCTTGGAACTTTGCCGTGTCTGTGCAGACAAAGTAAGTCCTCAGCTCGCCTTTGCCTTTGACGTTAATCAGTCCCCGGCACTCACAAGAATAACCTAGTCCCTGGAGGATGGTGCATGTCTCCTCAGTAACCTGAAAAGAAAAGGACAACAAACTCTTGGGATGCAGGAGAAACGCCTGCTGTTGGAGGGATGGCCAGGAACCAGCCCCAAACGCACACGTCTGGCGCCCCTCAAGCATGTCCGGGCTGGAATCACAAAGCTGATGGATGCCTGGGTTCCCCGCCCCTGCCGGGAAGTTCCTCCCCCCGGGTCCTGGGTTTCCCCAGCTGGGGTGTACCTGGATCTTGCCAAGTTCTCCAGTGCTCTCCATTCGGCTGGCGACGTTGACCGTGTTTCCCCAGATATCATACTGAGGCTTTCGTGCCCCGATCACTCCAGCGATCACAGGCCCGTGGTTTATGCCTGAAGATGACATTTGCGGTTGGCAGGTCGGGGAGGCGAAGCCTCAGGCTCTGCCCCTACGGGAGGCCACAGAGTCCAGCGGCAGCCCCAGGAAGCACCGACCAGCAGCTGAAATGCAGGTTGGAGGGGGCTTCCCGAGCCTGTGACCGGACCTCTCACTCGGGACGTGGGAGAGGTGCTCCCTGGGCGGCCCTCTTCCCAGCTGCTCGCTCCCGACGTCAGGCTGAGGTCATCACTTTTCCAGTATCCGCTCATCTCCCAGCAAAGAATAAACGGGCTTTGAGTCCCAACCCCGTTAGCTAACACAGAGCAGTCAGGCTCGTAACTGCTTTGTTCTCAGTATTATTTTAAGGATTCCAGCCCGATTTCTGGTTCTCTGTTTTCTGTAGTGATACGTTCTGATGTAAACTTTCAAAGGTAACTTTATTAACAGTATGCAAAGAAAGAGTAGTTACCCAGTTGCTGGGGTTGTGTGGCCAAGAGGGATTTCTCAGACCTTTCCTACCATCCAGTCAGGTACACCAACAGACCCGAACGTGGGCTTGCCGGGCTCCAGGACCCACCGCAGCCTCCCACCCCGGCGTGGCCCGGCCCGCCCTACCCTCGGGCCCTCACCGACTCGCAGGCGGAAGGAGTTGAAGGAGTGCCGGTTGATGCCGTCCAGCTTGCTCATCAGGGCGATGCTGAACTCCACCATGATGCCGATGTGCGCGTGCTGCCGCTCCAGGTCCTGTGGGACAGGGGCCGTGGGATCCCGTGCCCCGTCTTCCCTCCTCCACGGGGTGTTAGCCACCTCACTCCCCACCAGATGCCTCCCCCGGGCTGAGTTGTGAGGTCCTCTGCCCCTCCCTCATAGGACAGGGCAGGAAGGGGTGTCCCCTCGAAGTCAGGTGATAGGTCTGGAAACTGTTGAGTCCCCCTAACGTGGGACTGGGACCCGCGGCTACCAGCTCAGCTCGGTACCTGGTTCTCAGTCCCTGAGGGGACGCTGAGCCCCACGGCTGCCATGTACGTGCTGCCAATGGTCTTGATCTTCTCCACACTGCTGAACTTGGGCTTTAGGAGCAGCTGCGGGACGAAGGGACACAGAGCCGTATGGCCCAGCCACAGCCCAGGCCCACCCCAGGGTCTGAGAAGGGGTGGGGTCCCTCTCGCCACTGCTGCTAAGTTCTCACGCTCGGCCTCCCCATGTGGGCAGACAGCCGGTCCACGCAGGGACACGGCCTCTGGCTTGTCAGCCCTGCTCCTCCTGACTCGGGCTTCCCGGGGTTCGTCCGTCTGCTCCTCGGCCCCTCCTGGGGCACCTGGACTCTCCTTTTTAAGGACCAAGCACAAAGCACAACCCAACAGTATCTACCCAGGAATGTCCACTGCTTGCAGCTGAGAATCAAGTCCAAACCGACTGACTTCCTCTAGACCAGCTGACAGTGTAGACTTGCTGGAAATCAAACTACAGGAGCCCCTCCCCTCCCCCACTCCAGGACCCCCAGGGGACGCCTAACACCTCAGACTCCCGAAGCCTTTACGGTGAGTGCTCCCGCCTGCACGCACATCCCTACGATGTTCAGCGTACAAGTCAGGCACAGGGAAAGGTCAACAACAGAACAGAACAACGTCCTGTAATAGAAGCTACGTGAATGGTCTCACTCAGAAAGTCTTTACTGTATTCATTCATCCTCCTCCTCGTGAGGACACGAAGCGAGGTGAATGACCTGGCCGTTGTGACATGGCGTCAGGCTACAGCTGACCTTCTGACCACACGTCAGGCGGAGGGTCCGCTCCTCCGGAACACGGCTGACCCGGGGAACCGAAACTGCAGATAAGGGACTGCTGAGTTCTTCAAGGACCTAAATCTAATCTTCGCAGGCTGCCCATCCCAGAGAAGATAACAACACTTACTGAAGAAGCGAGGAGAGGCAGATGTGCACCTTCGGCCATGCGTGTCGCTCCCCACACGCGGCTCGCCATGCCCCGCCCCCCCGCGGCTGGGCCCAGAGGCCCTACCTCGTCGAAGTCGGAGATGATCTCGTTCAGCAGACGCAGGCACTCCAGCCCCTCCTTGTTGACGTCGCACTCCGTGTAGAAGACTTTGAAGTCCGGCACCGACGCAAACATGACACACACACAGTCGTAGGACTGATGGTACCAGTCCTGGGTGGGGGCGGGGAAGGAAGCAGGCCACCTTAGGCCCCCCGGCCCCGGAAGGGACCGGGAGAGACAGGGACGCGGCTCCTCGGCTGCCCCACCAAACTCGGGAGGGGGCGCCAGGCAGGTGCCACTCCGCCCGGCTTCCACGGAGACCCATCTGGGGGCTGTTACAGAAATAAGGCCGTGAGTCCGCTGCTTGGGGCAGGCCAGGCCCTGGTTGGCTTTGGCCCTTCGGTACCCTGGGTCTCCTGGCTGAGGCTGAGAGCCCCTGGGGTGGGAGGAGGTCTCAGATCACAGGAGACCTGGCTTCCGCACCCATTGGGCCTGCTTCCTTATCTGTGAAACGGCGACCCAGAATTGGCGGAGCACACGCTTTCATCCACACGGATTGTCCATATTACAAATGCCTGGACGTACATCCGGTCCTCACAGCCACCCTGACCCGTGGGCCCCCTCGTACAGGGGTGAGGTCCAGGGCCCCGGGACGTAAGGTCCCGGGGGCTGCATCCGGACCCTCAGACGCCCTGCCCTAGTGACCCAGGCCCCGCTCGCACCGCACCTCATTTAACTTGTCACCAATGAAGTGTGCAGCCACGTGGGCTGGCAAGACGTTCTCCAGAAGGAGGCGGTTCACGTTCTCCATGGTTTCAAACTCCTCGTGTTCCTTTTTGAACTTCTTCTTCCACAAGCAATCCAAGCGGCAGTAATAGTCAATCTGCAGACGATGGGGGAGCATCAGTGTCCTGGCCGCCGTGAGCGGGGGCAGAATGACACAGGACAAGAAGCACCAGGGCGCGCCCATCACCCTAGGGCTGCGGAGCCCACCCTTCCACCCTCTGTCCCCGGCAAATGGCTCCCACTCAACAGCCACCTCCCAGTGGCCTTAGAGTCCCAGTCAGCCATGACTCAGTTCTCAAGTGACCCACGTGACCAGATGTCACTGGTGTCCTGATGGGAGGCGGTAACAGGGAGGTGAGGACGCGGGGACCCCTCCCCGAGGGACCAGAGCTTCCCTGCAGGGCTGTCTGCCCCAAATCTGCGGAAGTTCCCGCCCCATCCCAGTTCTCTCTCCGAGCTGAGCAAGGGATGCTGGGGGCTCCCCAGGCGGTACCTGTCTGGAGAGCATGATGAGGGTGACGTAAAACAAAACCAGGTAGAAATTGATCATTGCCTTCGGGTCCTTCCACAGACAGAACGGGGAGCTGCTGGACACGAAGGGAAAAAGCAGGAGTCATCTCCAGCCTCCTGCCCAGTCCTCAGATGCAGGGGGCGGCGGGGGGCGGGCCAGAGCCAGCCTGCGGGAAGGCGTGAACGGGACAGAGATCTCTGCCATCCGAGCTCGTGTCCTCATGGCAGAGACGCTAAAGGCAGCGTCAACTTGTACAGAAAAGAGGGTTTGATGGGGAGGTGGGAGAGGCCTCACCGCGGCGACACCACAGCTCACACCTGGATGACCAAGGATAGCCACGGCAAAGTCTGCAGGAAAAGCACTGCAGGCAGGTGAGTCCTCAAAGTGAGTCGGGGACTTCCAGGTTGGCAGATGGGGTTTGCAGGCGCCGCAGACCCACAGGAGCAGGTTTTGTTCTGGGTCCCGAAACTCCAGCCTTCTAAGTTCAAGGGAGCCAGGCCCCTCTCCTCAACCCACCGGAGCCGAGAGCCCCCAAAAGCACCCACACGCCAGCCCTTTGAGTGTCAGACGACAGTGCTTTCCAGAACTCTCTGGACCTCCAGGACACGGATGAAGGAGGGGGCCTGGACTAGAGCTGAGGCCTCCCCCCGACCCACCCCCCGAGCGGCATAGAGACCGGACGACCCGGGAGGCCTCCGTGCGACCAGGGGCGTCCCCCAGAGAACCTGCAAATGAGTCCCTCTCCAGCTCTGAGCGTAGCAGCCCAAGACCGTCGCTTGCCTGTCACATGGCAAGCGTGCCACCTGCAGGTCCACCCCACAGGCGTCCAGTCCAGAGGGGACCCAACGCAACCGTCCCGCAGCTCGAAACGACGGCGGAACCCAAGGGAGGTGCTGCCGTGGAGCGCGGTCGGGATGGGCGCCGCGGGCCCCACCTGAGGGTGCCGTTGGTCTTGGTGAGGTTGGCCAGGCTGTGGCTGCAGCAGTCCCACTGCCAGCACGGGGAGATGTTGAAGAGCACCAGGTAGGCCACCAGGGCCACCGTCAGCAACACCACCTTCAGCTCCAGGCTCATCCGCAGGAAGACGGAGCAGGCGACAAAGGCCAGGATGCAGCTGCAGGTGTAATACTGGGGAGGCGGGGGGACGTCGGTCGCCACGAGGCACCCCCCGGACCGGGGGTCACCAGAGAGGGCCGCCTCTAGCCGCGGCACACTGACCCGGAGCCCCGGCCCCGCTCGGGGGACCTGTGAGGAGCCGGCCTGTCTGTGGCGCTGCCCTCTTGCCTTGACGACCCTTCTTAACAAAGCAGACAGCAGAGTCTAAAGCTTCACTGCATGTTTGCCTCTACTTGCGACAAACGGGCTCCTCGAAAGGAAAGAAGGCGGCGGCATGCGGACGTGACCAAGGTGGTACGCACACACCCGAGCAGCCTGCCTGCCCCCGGCTCGGCCAGGAGCCTGCCCTTCCCGAAGTGCATCTCTGCCCACGTTCCTCTCCTCAAGATCATGCTGTGGCTCCCCACTGCCC
The DNA here is from genome assembly GCF_028018385.1 of Neofelis nebulosa. Taxonomy (NCBI): domain Eukaryota; kingdom Metazoa; phylum Chordata; class Mammalia; order Carnivora; family Felidae; genus Neofelis; species Neofelis nebulosa. Next base: position 28,611,268 of record NC_080798.1, on the reverse strand, counting down.
CCCGAAGAGAGACACTCATGGTCCCCCCTGATCTAGATCAAAGCCACCCCTGGCCCCATCTCCCAACTGGCCCCGCTCCACCCCCCTGTCCCATAACCTTCTTGCCCTTCAGAGACCAGCTCCCAATTCACCACCACTCGGGATGAGTGCCTTCAACATCTCGAGCCGTGCGGGAGCGGTCCAGGTGGGGACACGCGGTGCCCAGAAGTCCAGCCGCACTCACCGGGAGGAGCTCGCACGGGGCCAGCTCCCTGCTGCTCACGTCCCCATCTGCCAAGCTCTGGTTGCCTGCAGGCTGCCTCAGGGCCGGGAAAGGCATCAGCGGCTACAGAGGAGACAGGTCACCATGAGGGGTGGTCCGGGGACCTGGGACTCCAGGACCTGCCAGAACCAAGCAGGGGTGGGGAGGGGCCAGAGGGCTGGGCCCGAGGCCTCCACGACATCTGCCAGGCCCGGCTCTGAGTGTGGCCAGAGTCACTGCCCCAATTCCCCAGCACGGTCCTCAGCTCCACAGTGGGGTCTGGGGGAGAGAAGGGTGTAAAATGAAGCCATACGCACACTGTCCCCAGAGCATCAGAGGCTGGTGGTGGGAGGGGTGGGGGGTGGGGGGAGAAGCTGGGATCAACATGGACGATGAGCCCCCTGCTCCCCAGGTGACACAGAGTGTGGTGGTCACAGGGTCTCCAGGACACGGAGACACCCTAGCTCTAGATGTCAGAGCTGGGAGGACCAGCAGGGACAGGTGCTGTCTGCAGCACTGAGCACGCGAGCAAGGCCTGAGAAGCAGGGGCTCAAGTGTCCTCTGGGCCTGTGCCCGGGGAACCACTCCTTAGTGAGGAAATGGAGTCTCAGAGAGAGAGAGAGACAGGGCCTCCTCCGGGGACCACAAAGAAAGGCGAGGATGCCAAAACGCTGGTGATTCAAGACATCGCGGCCTCGTGGGGCTAGCCACGGAAGCTCTATGGGGTCCCCAAGTCCTTGTCTGCACACCGGGCCTGCCTCGGGAACCTCCCAGAGCCTGCCCGCTGCGCTCTGCAGGGGCTACACCAGATGCAGCTCTCGGGCAACAGGACGATGGGATTCGAGAATCTGAAGCTTCCCAGGGTCAAACACTGGCCCCCTCCACCTGGGAAGCATGCTCAGGCTCGAGGGGTCCTCGCCAGGGCCCACCTCCCCCAGCCCTGGAACCCACCAGGTTGACGACGGCGATGCTGAGCAGGCTGCCAATGGTCAGGATGGCCAGGGACAGCCGCAGCAGGGGCTGGGTCTCCACCCTCTCGGAGATGACCTGCAGTGTCCCTTGGGCGGGGCAGCACCTCTGTGGAGGCACGGGGTCAGGTGGCCGGCGCCAGCACCCGGACAAGGAGCCCACGGTGCAGCGGCCCGGCGGATGCGCAAGCTCCCAAGAGCCCCGCTAGTGACCGTCAGCAGGTGCGCTGTGCCCGTGCCCAGCCCAGAGCTCAGCACTCATGGGGAGCACAGACAGAAGGGACGTTCCCACCCTTCGGGCCGGGGACGGCCACAGCCACTTGGGGGCCACCAGCAGCCTGGGAGGGCAGATGACTGGGAGAAGCGCCCGGCAAACTGTCATCCGGGCAGGAGGGGCGAAGTGGAGCACGGAGGGCTCCGGGGAAGGGTGGAGGCAGCGGGAGGGCCGGTGGGGCAGGGCCCGGCCAGGTGCCCGCTCGGGCTTTCCCACTCACCAGGAACTCGTGGGCAAAGCACAGGCCCAGCACCAGCCCCAGCACACAGGCCACCAGCCCGAAGGACACACCCAGGGCCGCCATCCTGGAGAGGAGAAAACCTTAGTTCTGGAGGATTGTCTGCCCAGGGCCAAGCCACAGGCAGGCCCCCCCACCCACCAGCACCCCAATTCTCCAGCTCCCGGCCACTTCCTGCCCCCCCCCCCCGCCAGACTACTGCCTACACGCAGCAAAGGGGATCTTTGAGAACTGTGGTCCAGCTGCCCACTCCCGGCACGCAGGGCCCATGGTTACACAGACTTTAGACTCCTGTCCGGCACCAAAGTGCCATATAAAAGTGCTTCCTATTTGGTCTTTATTAGGCACATACTGAACCCCAATCCTCGCGGACCCTTTGGCCAGACCACCCTTCCCGAAACCGCCAAGTACCTGACCTTACTCCTTCCCTGTGACCTCACCCCCAGCCCTTCCCCCCCACCCAGCAGGGCCTTTGAAGCAGAAGCACGAATCTCCGCGGCTCCTGATACCCTGGCCGTGCGCCCGGAGAGGGCCCTGAGCCCACAGGGGACTGGGGAGGGGAGGCGTGTGTGGGAGGGGGAGGCCTGCAGCCGGACAGTCAGTGACAACAAAAATCAGCTCTAGTGACCCCAGGCGTGCGGCCACAACCCCAGTCCAGTTTCTCCCGTCTCAAAAACCAGCCCCCTCCTGCCGGTCAAGAGCGCCGGCAGGTCCTCTGGTGAGCCCTGCCAGGCCACCGCCCCTCCTGGCCCGACCCCAGTGGGCTGGACGGTCCCGCCACGCCAACTGACCTGGGCAAGAGCAGGACGTGAACGAGCAGGATGCAGACGAAGACGAGGCTGGCGCAGGCGAAATAGTGGCGGACCCGGGGGATGGGCGCCAGGCGGTACTGGGGGCGGTGGGGACTCTCAGGGGTGGCAGAGGCCCCGCCCACAGGGCCACTTGCTCTGACCCCTTCATCGCCCACCCCGGCTCGGGTTAATCACCTTAAAAACACCCTCCTCGAGCTCCAGGTGGCGATGGGACATCATCACGACCAAATAACCCTCATGAGCGCCACTGGGCATGGCTCCGTGATGTTTAGAGCCGTCCCTGCCCCTCCCCCCACCCCGCCCGGGGTCTCTGACTTGATTTCCCAGGTCCCTGAAGAACCCATGGCCCCAAGCCTGTGGATGGGAACCAAGTCTGAGCTCTGGGCTGGTGGTGGGTCCGTCCCCAGCCCAAGCCAAGGAGTAAGGCCGGGGCTGAGCCCCTAGCTAGTGCTGTCTGCCCCCCTACACCGGGCACAATCTCATGGTCTCCAGCCACAGGGCTCCTACCGCAGATGAGCAGACTGAGGCTGGGACGCTTGGACAGCTCAGTCGACTCGTGATGTTGGCTCAGGTCGTGACCTCGTGGTCGTGAGATCGAGCCACACATCAGTGGGAGCAAGCCCCACACTTAGCGCAGAGCCTACTCAGGATTCTCTCTCCCTCTCTCCGCCCCTCCCCTACTCGTGCTCTCTTTCTCAAAATAAATAAATAAAACTTGAAAAAACCAACCAACCAACCCTGAGGCTCAGAGAGTCCAGCAGCCCACCCGGGTCACACAGCTAGTGGAAGGCTTGCCAGACAGGTTTCCCGATGACCACACCTCCCCCAGACCCCAAGCTCCTACGGAGCCGCCAGCTCAGGGAGCCCCAGCTAGAGAAAGACCCCCCAGTCCTGGACACTGAGAGGGGAGAGAGGTCCCAGCCCTGGCCACACAGATCAAGGGTCTGTGAAGTAGGCAGCAAGCGGCCATCTGTCCCGCCACATGAGGTTTCAGTGGCATAACGTGTGTACCTGGGACACTGCCAGAACCCAGTAGGCGCTCAAGAAATAAGTAAACGCTTGGTACAAAAAGCATGTCGTCGTGCAGCCAGAGGGAGAAGCACTTTTTCCTAACTATAAGGCTGATATTATCAGACTAAGGCGTGCACTGGCCCTTATGGGCAAAGCTCCTAGCATCTGAATGGAGCCTCTCCCAGACCCAAGAGGGAGAATCACTGATGGGGGCGGGGCGGGGGGGGGGGCATGTCAGGGGTGAGCCAGCAGGAAGAGAGTCCAAACAGAGCCAGACTGGGCCCCCCCCACCCCACCCCCATGGCCAGCCGGGGTGACTCCCCACCACCCTCCCTGAACAGACGTGGGAATGTTGGCTGTCCCACAGCCTTCACCTCCGCAACCCCCCACCCCCAGGCTTTGGAGCCCTCGTTCCTGGGGCTGCTCGGGGGCCCTCACCTCTCGCTCAAAGCCCTTCTCCAGGAAGATGGACCCAAAGGTGTAGAAGTCATCAGACTTGGAGCAGCAGGGCCTGGGGGGTGGCAGACACAGGCCGTGAGACCTGGCCCGGGGGACTAGGGGGCCCCACCCTTGGGAGGAGATGGGGGAGGAGATGGGGCCCACCCGCAGGAGGCAAAGGAGCCACCGTGGACACAACTGGAGCTGGGCCACCAGACACCAGGGCGCAGGGTGGGCCTGGCCAAATGGGGAACCCCCATCCGAGGGGGACAGGACAAGGAGAGGCCTCAGAGTCTCACCTCGTGGAGCTAAGCCCCTCGATGGCCGAGAGGATCTCCTCATCGTATGAGTCGTCCTCAGACCTCCCCTTGGGGGATGCACTCCTGGATAGGAAACCCGGAAACCCACAACTGCATCACCCCAGGACCACAACTTGCCCAAAGGCAGGAGTGTAGACAAGAGGGCTCACCCAGATGGGTCCCCAGATGCCTGCCAGAGGCCCCAGGGACACAGGAAGGTCCCACTGAGGCCCAGAGAGGGCAAGCGGAGACCCCACACCAGACAGCATCACCCAGCTGGCCAGAAGCTCAATAAGAAGCAAAGGACAGACCTCGGCCCCCAGGCTAAGGCCTCTTCCGCTAAACACACACCGGTCCCTCACACCAACCCCACCAACCTGACCGCGGGGTGGGTACACAACTCTATTATTGTAAAGTTCTGATTCCTAGAACTCCATGGTCAGGGTTGCCCTCCTGGACAGAGGATGGTCAAGGCAGCCTGCCTGGAGGAGGTGACGGGGGCAGGATTTGGCCAGGAAAAGAGGCCACAGGTTGACAGAGAGGAGGGCACAGTGCATGTACCTGTCAGGGGCCCGGTGGCGCCGCAGGGGAATGGCCTGGAAGAGAAGGGAGAGAGGAAGTTATTCTGCAAAGCAGGATCCCTAAGTCTGTCCCAAGACTGGGTCTATCATCTCCCGCACTCTCGGATCCTCGGGGCAGGTGCGGAGCAGTCTGGGAGGGAGGGTCCTACCTTGGGCCTCCGTCCGTTGGGGATAGGGGTCTCGTTGCTGCTCACGCTCTCGCGGTGGTTGAGGTGTGCAAAGGGCCGTGCGGCCCCCCAGGACTCGAGGTAGCGGGTCATGCGCACGGACGCCCGCATCTTCAGGGCCACATCCCCCTTGGGCTTGGGGAGGTGCTGGCTGGGTGGGGGCGGCTGCTGGCTCTGCAGGCAGACACAGACACGGCCTGTCCAGTCCCCTCCCCTCAGCCCAGGAAGGGGCCACTGTCCGGATCCTGCCCAACCTCCCCTCCCCCAGCCCGACACTGAATGCTGCCCAGAGCGCTGGCCAGGCTGGTGGAAAGAGAAAACGACAGAAACACTACAGGTCTGCAATCTCCTTGGGGACTGGCTGCGGCCCAGGACCCTCTTCGGCTGGGCTGCAGGGCAGGTCCCGGCTCCAGCCCTGTCCTTCCCAGGCGGGCAGGACACTGGGGGTCACACACAACTGTGCACAGCCCCTCAGAGCCTTGCCCCGTGTCCCCAGGGAAAGATCATGTTAAAGTCCTAAGCCCTAAGGCCCCACTGGGCCCGTGAAGCTCTGTGGAGCCACTGTCCTCGGGGCCTGAAAGCCCACTGGCCTCTCCCCGCCGAGACACCCTGGGGAGACAGTGCCCAGGAAAGCCAGTGGCCGCCTACCCTGCCCACCCACATGTGGCCGGCACATGTCCTTCCTGAAGGAACAGCTGCAGGAAGAGGACTGTGGGCCAGGAACCTGAGAGACAGAGCGCCGGCCAACAAGGGGCCAGCCCCACCCCTTGGGGCAGCATTCCAGGGCATTCCCCTCATGTGGCCCCCACGCCACAGCAGGGACCGTTACTTGCCATGTGCCTGCCGTGGCCGTGGCAGGCCCGGGGTGTCTTAGCCAGGCCCTGCCTCTCCATGGCCCCCTTCCCCCCACAAGGAACAACAGCTGGGGACCCCTCCCTGCTGGGGAGGGTTGGCAGGACTAGAGAAGAGAGAGAGCGTCAAGGCCACCAAAGACAAACTTGGGTCATCTGCAAGTCCCCACCCTGTGAAGGTTCCTGCCTTCCAAGAGTCCCTGTCTCCTTGGGTCCCTGCAAACACCCACATGGACCAGTACCTATAGCCACAAACACTCGCTAAGCCACAGGTGGCAGCTTGCCTGGAAACTTCTAGCCTCCTTTCGGGATAGAAACATTTTTAAACCCTGAGAAATGTCCGTCTGCCCCACCGGAAGGAACAGCTGGAGTCCAGCCTCTGTGAAGAGTTTTGGGGTCCAGAGAATGTGCTGTGCCCTGCAGAGAGCAGCCTGCCCTGGGGTCAGGGGAGGCCACATTCTCTGTCTCCCCTCCACCGGTGGGTAACTCTACCCACACAGCACCCGGCTGCTCAAATTCAGGATCGCTAGCACTTTCCAGACACCTGGGCTCCCCAAGAAATAAATGTCTATAAAGATCCATCAGCTCAGGGGCGCCTGGGTGGCTCAATGGCTTAAGTGTCCGACTTCGGCTCAGGTCATGATCTCGCAGTTCACGTGTTCGAGCCCCGCGTCGGGCTCTGTGCTGACCGCTTGCTCAGAGCCTGGAGCCTGCTTCCGATTCTGTGTCTCCCTCTCTCTCTGCCCCTCCCCCGCTCACATCTGTCTCTCTCAAAAATAAACATTAAAAAAAATTTGTTTAAAGAGAAAAATAAAGATCCATCAGCTCAGAGTAAAAATGCACCTATTCAGAAGCAGGAACGGGGAGGTCACTTGTGACCTTCAGCAGCCCACAGGTGACCCCACCTGCCACCTCTGGACACTTATCCCCCAGGGGTCCTCACACCTAAGAAACGGTGTCAGAGCCCACAGAGGCCCAAGATGGGAAAGGGCCTCCGCGTCCACAACAGGAGACGACCCTGAGCTTGCGTGTGGTGGCCTCTGTGCACACACAAGGACACGTCTCCAAAATATGTCATCAGGTGAAGAAAGCAACAGGGTGGGGCATGCTACCCTGGGCTTGGCAAGGGCAGATGACCGTCTCTCAGTCTATTTACATGTGCACAGACCTGTCTGTGCAAGGAACTCAAGAATCTCAACCACGCCGGTCCCCTTTAGTGGGGACATGCCAGCTGCACACAGGATGTGAGGGCGACTGTCCACAACACCCCCTTCGTGCCCTCTGCATTTTCAACTCTGTGAATGAATGACATTCAACCAAGATGGGGGAAGGCAGGGCTGCTGGGGAAAATGTCGGATGCCCCGTGAGGTCCTGCCCAAAACACGCTCATGCTAAAAACTTCTTCTTCGCTGTTTATGTGAAACTCAAGCTCACCTAGGAGCCCCGTGGTTGCCTGGCTGAGGCGGCGGCCCGGTGGGGCCGTGCCCACCGCTGGCCTGCAGGACCAGGGCTCTGCTTCATCGGCTCACAGGCTCTCCGAGCACCTGCTCCACTGTCGGGAAGCACTCAAGGTGCAGGGACTGCAGCCTGGAGAAGAGGGGCCCCTCTGCCCCAAGGTGGCCCACGTGCAGCTCACGCAGACAGTAAATAAGCAAAGACGACAAACAGATGGGAGCATCTGAGCCCGCAGAGCGAAGAGGGCTGTGGGCAGACACAGCAGCAGTGGCAAGGGTCCTGGGGTACAAAGAGCCTGGCAGTGGAGGGACAGGGGCTGAAGGGCTCTCAGGAGGGAGGGACGGGGTAGGTGGAAGAGGGTGGGGCCCAGAGCTGTGGGGTACAGGGTGAGGGGCCACACTGTATTCTATGACAGCCCTGGGTACCCGGAAAGAGTTTCCCCAGAAGCTCACTCAGCACCCATGGCCCACATTAGGGGAGGGGACTCTGCTGAGCAGTTCCCATCCCTGAGGAGCAGGAGGGCACCCCTGGGGCCTGGGGAGGCTCACAGGCCGGCCCTCTGCTCCCCCACAGACTGTCAGGCCAGCTCTGAGGATGGCCAAGGCTAGAGAGAGAGGGAGCTGGAAAGAGCCTGTCGGGGCTGACATTCCTGAGCAAGTCCCAAGGATGATTCACCGAGGCCGCCAGACGAGCGGGCCTCCCGTGGCAGGAAAGAAGGCCTGTGCGGGTGCAGGGCAGGGCCAGGGCCTACCGGCCTTATGGCAGCCCAGCAGCTACCCCCGCCTCAGGACCTATCCCCGTCCTGAGGAAAGTGGGGTCCCCCCACCCCCCAGCAAGTGACGGCACCAGCCAGTTAGGCGGCCACTGCGGGGCAGAACCCTAGGCTCCTGCCTAGTCCCACTTTCCTGACTCAGCCAAAGCACATTTTAAAAATGTGTCTTTTCAAAATCGAGGAAATTAGTGACAACCCCCCAGAAAATAAAGTAACAGCGACTATCATTTCTGGGACGTTTATGAGGTGCCCCTTTAAGGTGAGGGCCTCATTCAGACTAGCTCCTCCTCCTCCTGAGGTAGACACTGCTGTTATTCCAATGGCACAGACAAGAACACTGAGGCCCAGGGGCACTGGAGCCTAGAATGTACTCCGTGACGGGGAGCTCACTCCTACCCTGGGCAGGCTGCTACCCCACGTCTCCACAGCCTGGAAGAGAAAAGCACTCTCCCCTCCATGGGGATCTTCCCCCAGGGTGTGGACCCTCTCCCCCGCACAGCCCCGGCTCCCAGGGTCTCCTGAGTGAGGCCCTCCCGCCCGGCTGCTTCTTCTGAGCCCTCGTACCCGGGGGTCAATGACCAGGTAGGTGTGGATGTTCATCTCCTTCAGGTGGGGGTCCCGCTGCTGCCCGTGCCCGTCCTCCACCTCATACGCCTTGTCCAGGTGGTTCAGCGTGGCCTCTGTGATGTGCACCCGGCTGGGGGAGACACGAGTCAGAGCAGCAGGGCCCAGAGGAGGCTGGCGTCCGCCGGGGGTGGGGGGGTGGGGGGGGGAGGGGTGCACCATGGGCGGGGCCGAGCAGGCCAGAGCCCGGACTGGCTCCCCCAACGCGAGGTCACTGCTCCCATCTCTGACCCCACCCTAAGCCCCTAACCCAGAGTTGGCCCACGGCCTCTGACCCCGCCACCGTCCCGCTGTGCCTCACCCAGGGACTCCAGCCGCCTCCATCCTGTTGGCCAGAGACACGTCGTGGGACCACACGTCGTACTGCCACTTGCGCAGCCCAATGACACCACACAGCACGTTCCCTGAGTGGATGCCCACACGCATGCTGATGTCCACACCTGTGGCCTCTCGCACCTGCCTGGGCAGAGCAGTCCAGTCACCCCATCCCAGCCAGGGCTGCTGAGGGACCCAGGCGAGCCACTTTCGCCCCAAGCCTCGGTTTCCTCAACTGCAAAGTGGTTCCAGTGCATTCCCTACCGCGCGTTGGGAAGCAGGACCCAGTGCCCCGGTTCCACCCATGGTACCTACTTAATGGCCTCACACATGTCCAGCCCCATCTTCACACAGTTCCGGGCATGGGTGGGCAGGGATACGGGCAGGCCCGACACACAGTAATAGCAGTCGCCCAGGATCTTGATCCGCATACACTCATTGGCCTGCAGGGCAAGGCAAGCAGGGGCCTGGTCGGCAGATGGCTAAGAGCTGGGGTCCACACGTGCCAGGCGCCTCCCCATACTCTCCAGAGTGAGCCAGACTCCTTCGTGGCCAGACGCTTCCTCTGGGGTACCAGCCACCAGTAGCCGCTTCTGGGCCTGACAAAAAGACTGGGGATACGGAGGACTCTCCAGAGGGAACCCCTAAGCAAGCATCAGGGGCCAGAGCGGGTATTACCAGGGATGGCCACCTGAGTGCCTCTGGGAGAGGCACTGTCTTTGCTTCATCCGGTCATGCAATGCTGAAATGTCCGTGAGCTCCCTGCCCCACCCCAGGCACTGGAACACACAGGGAGCAAAACAGACAAAACTCCCCACAACGTGGGGCTCAGACACTAGTGGCAGTTAGACACTAAACTAGACATCCAGCGGTGAAAGTGCTAAGGAGAAAATGGAGGGCTAAAGGCTGGCTAACCTCCTGGAACACAGGTGTCCTCGGCCTCCAGATCTGGTGCCTGTCCCCTTCCATGCCCAGCCTCAGTGACCAGGTAGGGCACCATCCCTCCCATTCAGTCCCTGTACCAGCCACGCCTTTATGAGCAGTCCCTTTACTAAACCTTCTTCCAATGACCTCATTTGAGTGAGTGCCAGTTGTTTCCTGCTGGGCCCTGGCTGCCAAGGGATGGGAAGACAGTGGCTTTTCTAGAAAGCAGCAGGAACCTTGGAGAGGGCCTGGAGGCCCAGCCTGGAGACTCGGGCTCAGGGCTCCAGCCACCCTCATCTCCGCCCCAGACAAGCACAGCGCTGCCCTCTGGAGCTGGGCTGTCCGTCAGGGACTTAGGGGAGCCCACATCCCCCAGGCTGATGCCCCACCCTGACACTTAGAAACCAGGGAAGTTAGGGGCCCCTGGGTGGCTCAGTCCGTTGAGTGTCGACTTCAGCTCAGGTCATGATTCACGGTTCGTCAGCCTGCGTCGGGCTCTGTGCCATCAGCCTGGAGCCTGCCTTGGATTCTGTGTCTCCCTCTCTCTCTGCCCTTCCCCCGCTCGCACTCTGTGTCTCTCTCTCTCTCTCTCTCTCTCAAAAATAAATAAAACATTTAAAAAAAAATTAGACAATAAAAAAGAAACCAGCGAAGTTGTGTATGTTGGGGGTGGTGGGGTCCTGAGCCCAGATGTGGTGCAGGTGCCTCTGGGAGGGTCGGCCCTGGCTCTCAGAAAGAGGGTACCGATCTGGAATCTGCTGACAGGACAGAAGTCTGGGACCAGCCCTGCCCAGGAACTAGACGCTCCAGCAGGAAGGCGTCCCTCTCCCCATCTGTACAAAGGATCTGCCTCCTGCGCCTGCCACAGAAGGAAGGTGGCGTCCAAGAGGACAACAGCAGGCTTTGTGGCAAGGAAAGAGCCACCTGTGACTGGAAACCCAGACCTTTGGCCCACATATGGCCCATCTACTGGGAATTCCCAACTGCTGGTTTAAGAGATGTCATGAAGGAAGGAGGCTCCTGAAGGAAGGCTCCAGACTAGACAGGCTCTCTGAGTCACTCAGTCCACAATACCCCGAGGGACAGTGCTCCAGGGCACCCCTGGCCAGTAGTGTCCTCCGGTAGTTCAGCCACCCCTCGTGGTGGTCATTCTCTAAGACAGAGGCCACTTCTGGGGGGCGAGTCCCTCCTAGAACAGAGCAGCTCTGACCATGAAAAAGTCCTCCTGCTGCGGGGCCCGAACTCACCTCCCATCAGGGTCCACACCACTGGTTCTCCACACACAGAGTCACCCGGGAGGCTCTTAAAATCTCTCCCAAGTGTGGGCACAGGTGCTAGCATTTTATTTAACCTTTCAACCTAATTCAGGTGTGCAGCCAGCATAGACAGCCTCGGCCTTCAGTGTTAACACTTGGGTCTCTCCTTAGTGGCCACCACTAAGCCCGTCTTCACCGGAAGCTGGCCCAGCTGCTCCCCAGGCCCCCCAGCTCCCTGCACCCCTCTTCAAAGCACATAGCATATAGGCTGGGAGCAATCTGAGGGCAGGCCCAAGGCCCCCACTTGAGCTCAAGGCTGCCACTCGGCAGGTCTCGGGACCATTCGGTAAATTAACAAGTAACAGTACACACACACACACACACACACACACACACACACACACACGATCCCCCGACCCACAAATGTCTGTTCCCTGCCCCCTCCCCCAGTCCCAGTGCTGCTCGTGAAGATGAACAGTGATAGCCCAGCCCAGCCCTGCTTAGTCTCCAGACCTCTCCCTGCTCAGCTGTACCTGGGAGACACTCCTCACCCAATGCCCACCCCCACTCTGGCACCTGCCACATTCCCCAGGGTCCCCGGATCAAGTTCTCCTCATCTCAGCCCTAGGTCCTTGCATGTCTGACCCTGGGGCTTCGTCTCCCTCATCTTCTGTCCACTCACACTGAGCCACGTTCACTTCAAGAGCCCCCAGAGGCTTCCTTTTATTCCAACCTTTTGCACATGCTGTTCCCTCTGCCCAGAACCATTGCTTTTCCTCTTCAGGGTCTCTTTTTAGGTTCCTCAAACTCTAACGTGCACACGGTTCACCAGGGATCTTGTCAGAAGGCACCCTGTGGGTGAGGCCCAGCATTTTGCAAAGGCCTCCCAAGCTCCCTGGGGAGGCCTGCTTCTGATGCCCTCATGCGGTGAGATAGAGCCATCTCCTCCTCCAGGCAGCCCTCCTGAGCCCCTGTGCATCCCCCAACGTGTACTGGCAGTCTCCCCCCTGACCTCACACTCTGGGGACAGGATTCTGGCTGCCACCGCAGAGCCCTTGGAAGTGTTTGCTGACTGAATGCTACGATTCAGGCCTCCACACACCCATGTCAGCACAGCACTGGGCACATGCCACCCGTGGGGACAAGAGGGGCAGCACAAAGGCCCGCGGGCTCACCTTGGCGATCTGGTCGAACTTGCCGAAGAGCTCGTTCAGCATCACCACCAACTCTTTGGGGGAGCAGTCGCTGGCCAGCCGCGTGAAGCCCACGATGTCCGCATAGAGGATGCTGGGGACAGGGGTGCAGCCGGAGGGTCAGAGCCAGGTCCCTGGAAGCCCCTGAGCACCCGCCAGCCCTGAGCCCAATCACCCCGGCCACTCCTCAGCCTCCGTAGGGACAGGAGAGAAGCTCGGGGCCATAAAGAGGAATTAACGTTCCAGAGGCTTAGTATTAAGGCAAAACGCAGCAAGCCCCAGAGTCACAGGGCCATCGAGAACTGTCATCCCCAGGCCCCCATCACTGCAGACCACAGGATAGTGCTCTCACAGGCACCTCAGAATGCCCTCCTCCCTCCCCACCTTTGCACAGACTTCAGAACGAAGCCTGCTGGTGAGACGAGACTCCGTGCTCCCTCAAGCCGAGCTCCACACCCGGCACTCGACACATACACACTACCCTTGTAGGGCTCCCATTCCACAGATGAGCAAACTGAGGCTCTGGTTAGGGCCCGCTTCGAAGCCAGAGCTTCAGTTTGCACCAGATCTCCCAGCTCGAAGTCCATGAGTTCCAGACCAGCTCACAGACAACCTCACTGAGGTTGGTGCATTCAAATAAGATTCTGGAGCCACTGGGAATCTGCCAAAGACGGCTGTCAGGACCAGGGGACTTCGCCTCTTTTTAGGGGGCCTGTGCCCCCTTGCGGATCACCTGGAAGGACCCCTCTCTTCCTAAAGGCCCCACTTATGTGCAGAGCTTTACAATTTCAGGGGGCTACTGGATCTCTCCCAACACCAATCTGGTCTGATCCGACCCCCTGGGGAGACAAATGGGGAGACTGAGCTCAGATTCACCTCCCCCAAACCCCCTGTGGGACCCACCTGACGTTCTGGTGCCGCTTGACGTACAGGCTGTGGAAGTTGTTGTCGGGCATGTAGCGGCGGTCCCCGCGCTCCTTGAGCCGCTCGATGATGGCCAACTTCATGCCCATGGAGATGTGGGCGGGCAGCACCGACAGCAGCAGGTTCTCCTGAGCACCGGTGGAGGACAGGCAGGGGGGCTTGAGGCCCCAGCCTAGGTGACTGGCCTCTGTTTTCTCTACGTTCCTTCCTGCTTTGCCTGGCGCACCCTCCATCTCCGCTGGCCTGTGTCCTGCCACCAGCCTCCCGTGTCCCCAGCAACCCCCAGGGGCGAAGCTTGCATGGGTGTCCAGTCATGCGGCCCATGCTCACACTGTTCAGTGAGTGTCTGACATCCACCGAGAAAGGACACAGGGCGTGGGGCCTGGGAGACAGCCAGGCAGGGCCGGGGAGGACCGGGCTGTGGCTCTAGGGGGAGGCGGGGTCCACACCTGCTGACGCTTCTTAATGCGCAGTTTACGCCGGATCTGGATGCACTTGACGGTGTAGGTGAAGAGGTCTCGGGAGGCGTCCTGCATCTGGTGCTTGTGGAAGGCGCCCGTGAGATTCCCACACAGGAAGATGACAGCGTTGGCCAGCAGCTGAGGGCGGGCGGAGGGCAGGCTCAGTATATGGCTTGGCCTGTGCCCTCGGGCTACCAGCCCCCTCAGCAGGCTAGTGATGGCACCCCAACCCCATTCGCTGACTTTTGTCCCACTCGGGCTGGCACCCTTCCCAGACAGGCAGGGAAACTGAGGCCCAGACAGGTGCTGGTCCTCTAGAGTTACTGTGACGATTAGACCAGGTCTCAGGCTGGGGACCCCGAGACCAGGGAAGCAGAAAAGCATCATCTCAGCTCGGCCCAGAGGACAGTCACAGAAGGCATGGCATCCCGACAGGTGCCCAGAGCCCCGGCTTCTGTCTCCCAGAGCTGACACCAGGCCTGGCCAGAGGAAAATACCTCTGCTGACCACCACTAACTGTGAATGTTTCACTCAGTGCAAAGACACAAGACAGGGTGCCCAGGGATATGCTCCCAGCCCTGTCAGCACGGGACTCTGCAGGTGACGCTAAGCTACACAGCTGGACTGGAGAAGGAGGGCCAGATCGTCAGGGGCACCACAGGCCAGCAAAAAAGGCCACAGGGCATGGCCCTGCCCAGGGGGCCGGCTTCCCCAGCCGACTGAGGGAAAGCCTAGCCTGGAGGCCATCTGTCTGCAAAACAGGGTGCTGAGGCCTCAGGACCAACTCGCCCACACAGGTCTCCGCCGCCCTCGGGACCAAACCACAGCCCCTGCCTCCACCTGCCCCACTCCTGGGCCCCTGTGCACACCTCACCTGCAGCCCTGCACGGACACTGGGCGTCGTGAAGGCCTCCATCAGAGCCCCGATCACGAGGAGGTGGGAGATGCTGGAGACTGCCCCCGCCACGACGGCCCCCTGCATGCTGAAGGGCAGCAGCGTGTACACCACGAACACAATGAAGAGGAAGAAGGGCACCTGGGGGCAGGGAATTGTGAGGCTCAGGGACTGGCCCCACCGCCCCCGCCCCAGGACACAGCCCCAGACCGAGCTGACATCAGGGCCCCTGCAGTCTCTATTCTTCTGGGGATGGCCCCCAAAACCCGAATCCTGAGCCCTCTGCCCCCAGGGCGGCCCCTTCCCCTCCCAGTGGTGAGGGACAGTGACAGACTTGCAATAGAACGAGAAAAAGCTGAATTCTGCTTCTGGGTCAGACCCAGACAACAGTATCCATCACTTCCTATGAGCTGATTTATGATCTGGGGCCGAGGCCAGGCCTCCCCAGGAGTCAGACTCAGGCCCTTGTGGTCGAGGGAATTCCCGCCTGGCACCCACTGCCGGGGCTCTCCCTCCGCAGGAATGGTGATTGGCAAAAGGCTGGGGCAGGGTCGGCTCACTGGCCACCCCCAGCAGATCAGCCCAACCTGGGGATGGCCCGCTTGGGAATGAAATGGCACAGGGGAAAACAGAACAGAGGGAAATTGGGACCTGGCCATCCCGCTGGAGCCCCGGGACTGGCGCCCCCAGCCTTTCCTGGCACACGGGCCCGTTTGTGCCTTTCTGCCTCTCTGAGCTGGAGTTGTGTCATTTCCAACCAAATGAGGGTCTGCCTGCAATGCTCCAGCCAGACATTCACAGGGACACTCTTCCCAGTTCAGCCATCTCTCCAGCTCAGAGAGCTGACAGGGGCCCAAGATCAGCCCGGGGCCCACCCTATGTCACAGACCCATGGCCCGTGGCAGGAGGAAGGCCCAAGGCCAGCACACTGAATGCAGGCACGAGTTTCTGGGTGCACAGCTGGGTGGTTGCATCCAGCCCCTGGGGACACCAGGGTCCCCCCACCCTGTTACCTGTGCCCCCATGTGGGTTGTCTTTATCCATGAGTCGAATACCAGCACATAGCCCAGCATCATAAGGCAGACCCAGATGAGCAGCGCCGAGGCCCTGAGCCACCGCCGGACGAGGCACTCAACATAAACCAGCACGTAGAGAACCACAAACACAGCAAGTGTGAAGAAGGTCGTCCCCAGGACAGTCTGGTGTCCAGAGGGGTCCTGGGCAGGGCAAACATACACAGAAATGCCTCAGCTTTCCCCAGTGAGGCACTGCCTCCTCCAGGAAGCCTGCCAGGCTAGCCTGTCCAGCCTGCCCCGAGCAATGTCACCTGTGTTCTCCACATGGGTGACATCTATGCTCCATCTAAACACCAAGCTCTTCCTTACCTTCGGGCTTTGTGCTGTCTTGGCTAAGGTTGCCTTCACCACCATCCTTCACCAGTCGCTTCCTGTGCAGCCCTGAGATCCTGCACAGCCCAGCCCTGTGAGGCTACCACTCCCCAACCCCTCCCTGTCAGGCCTCCTCTGCTTCCAGGGTGCTCTGTGAGGACCTGCGGGGGACAGATAGCACCAGAGTGCAGGAGCAAAGCCGTGGAAAGCCTCCTGGAGGAGGCCACTGCTCCTGTCTGTTACAGAATGAATGGAGGTTAGGAGCAAAGGCTGACCAAAGGCGTCCCAGACAGGGGAAGAGCTGGAGCAAAGAGACAGAAGTGTGGCACTGGAAGGTGGTTGACAGGAAAGGAGAGTCACAGCTGGGACAGCACCTGGTTTCCCCCAGGAGCCCCTAAGCTCCACGGGCACAGAGGCTGATCTGGGGGCCAGCATACAGTAGGTACTCAGTAACCATTTGCTGAATGCAGAAACCAATGTCCTGCGGTTTCCAGCCACAGATACAGGCAGCACCGACAGTGCACCCACTGAGTGCTGGCTGCTGTACCCATATCACCCTGATAACACCCTGTAGTCTCTGAAGTTTTCTTCTAGAACTCTGCTGCTGCATACAGTGGCTACTAGCCATGTGTGGCTATTCAAGATTAATTTTACACCAGGGGCGCCTGGGTGGCTCGGTCAGTTAAGCGTCCAACTTCAGCTCTGGTCATGATCTCAAGGTTTGTGGGTTCGAGCCCTGTGTCTGGCTCCATGTTGACAGTGTGGAGCCTGCTTGGGATGCTTTCTCTCTCCTTCTCTGTTCCTCCCCGACTCATGCTTTCCCTCTCAAAATAGATGAATAAACTTAAAAAAAAACAAAAAAACAAAAACTCAGTTCCTCAGGGGTACCTGGGTGGCTCAGTTAGTTAAGCATCCAACTCTTAGTTTTGGCTCAGGTCATGATCTCTCGGTTCGTGGGATTGAGCCCTGCTTCAGGCTCTGCAGTGCTTGGGATTCTCTCTCTCCCTCCCTCTCTGCCCCTACCGTGCTGATGCTCTCAGGAAGGAAGGAAGGAAGGAAGGAAGGAAGGAAGGAAGGAAGGAAGGAAGGAAGGAAGGAAGGAAGGGAGGGAGGGAGGGAGGGAGGGAGGGAGGGAGGGAGGGAGGGAGGAATTAATTTACTTTTTTAAAGCTTCTGTTCCTCAGCCACACTAGCCACGTCTCAAGAGCAGTGGCCGTGGTGGGGCAAGGCCTAGGTCAGAGATGACAGCAGGGGCGTCTGCCTCAAGACCGGGGTTGAGAAGGACTCTGAGGCCAGAGAAGGAGTGCTGGGAAGAGGGAGTCATGACACGCGAGCTGTCCCAGACCTAGGTCTTCCGTAGAAGTTTACTTTGGAGAAAAGGAGTGTAGTTTACTTGGCCAAATGAATGTAAGCTCGCAAAGCACCCCAGACTTCAAAATTAAATTAAAATTAAAAGCCTAACTATGCTCCCGAGCACATCACAGATGCAGAGCTTCAGGCTGAGAGGAGTCCATGAAATGCCAGGAGGCCTAGCGAGCCCAGAGCGGCAGAGCCGGGCCCCGAACCCACCGCGGGCCGGCCGCCTCACTCACCCCGCAGACGAAGGCGATGACGATGAGGGCGACGCAGGCAGTGACAGCCACCAACAGGAGCGTGAGCAGCAGCGGCCCGTGCTGGCTGGTGAGACGGTACTTCTCGTAGAGCACGTCCTGGTTCGGGCCCTCCTCGCCCTCGTTAAGGAAGTAGCGCCCCTTGGCCGGCATCTTCCCCTCGAGGCCCACCCGCCCGGCAGTGCCCTCAGGAGACCCCACGGCCTGGGGAGCATCTGTCTGCAGACACCCTCCCTGGTGGGCCTAGGCCTCTGGCCTCTCGGAGCCTGGCAGGCGGGGCTGGGCAGGGGCCCCCTCAGCAGGCAGCCGCGTGGGCCACACGGGGCCCGCACAGGTCCACGGCCAGGCCGGCTCACAGCACCACTGGCCTCTTCCTCTGCATCCGGGCCGGGCTGACCAGACACACGGGGTCCTCAGCTCTGCGGAGACACAAAGCAGACCCGGGTCTGAGTCATCAACCTAAACCCACACCTAACTCCTAGGTCCCGTTTCAGGCTCTGCGCACGGGGCTGGTTCCCTGTGTTTCCCAGGACTGCAGCAGCCACTAGCCACACATGACTATTTAGAGTTAACTGTGTTAAAAATGAAATTAAGGGGCGCCTGGGTAGCTCAGTAGCATAAGCTGGTTTCAGCTCAGGTCACGATCTCACAGTTCATGAGGTCGAGCCCAGCGTCAGGCTCTGTGCTGACAGTGCGGAGCCTGCCTGGGATTCTCTCTCTCCCGCTGTCTGTGCCACTCCCTCCTGCTCTTTCTCTCTCTCTCAACTTCTTTAAAATGAAATTCAACGTTCAGTCCAGCTGTCACACCAGTCACATTTCAAGTGCTCAAAAGCCACACACGGCTAGTGGCTATTATATCCGGCAGCACAGATAAAGAGCATTTCTATCATCTAGAAACTTCTACTGGACAGCACTGCCCTAACAGTTTGACTGTTTGACTTGCACAGGGAGGTGGAGGTCTCTGATCCATCCCAGCGAATTCTGTGTATGGCGTGAGGCAGGGATCAGCCTTCATCCCTTTCTTCTACATGGGCATCTGATGACCCCAGCAGCTTCTGGAAAAGCCACCATTCTCTCCTCAAGAAGTTCAGTGCAGCCACCTTTGTGATAAGTCAGGTGACCATGCATGTGGGGTCTGTTTGCAGGTCCTTGCCCAAAGACCACACCCACCCAACTACTGGGGCTTTGTAGTGAGTTCTGTGTCTCAGACCCCCACGCCTGCTACACCCAGACCCTCCCCCTTGCGTTCATGTTACATTAAGCTTCCACGAAAGACTGCCTTTTTTAAACACATTTTTTAAGTTTCCACCGACAAGAAGTTGAGAAGTTTGCAAGCTCCACTTCGAAGAAAAGGAGCCCAAACCTCAGAGAGGGAGCATGATGGACCCTTTATGGCAAAATTGGGAGCAGATGCCAGGCTTGCAATGCTCAGCCCAGATGGACTCCCTCTTTCCCAGCACCATTCATTCATTTGTTTATTCATTTATTCCAAAAAGGCAGTTAATTGTGCCTATGGCCCCCTAGGCCCACTACGTACCTCCCATGTGCCAGGCAAGCTCTCTCTCCCCCTGGAACGCCCAGTCCCCAAAGAGAGAAAGTTACCCAAAAATGTGCAATCCCTACATGCAGGGGCTGAGGCCTGCGGGCAGCTGCCATATTCCCAGTGGGAACCCTGTGTCACAGGAGCAACCCTGGACCAGGAGTCCAGGCTCCCAGCATCCTCCAGGCCTGCCTGCGAGACCGGAACCAGGACAAGGCTGGTGGCAGAGGGCAGGGAGGAGGTAAGAGGTGGGAAGGCTCAGGGCAGTCACGAAGGGCACGAATGGCCACTGGCAAAAGCTGTGAAAGAAAGAGTCCAGAGCCCCTACAGGTAGAAGAGCAGGGTGCCCAGAGTCCCTGCGTCTGAGCAAAGCCCCCTAGTGAGTACCCACCTGGGATCCAGGAGCCACCTCAGGCCCTGGTTGGGCCCACAGCTACCAAAGAGCCCAAAGCGCTTAGGCAAGTTACAAAGCTGATTTCTACACGAAATTCTGATTTATGAATGAGGGCGGCTAATTTAAACGCTGGAGCCGTGCCACCCACTGGTTGACAACCTCTAAATCTAAATCAACCACTCTTTACTCCACACGGAGTGTTTCTGGAGTATTAACCACGTATGCCTCGCCCTATGTGGTAGGGTTTACAAAGCAAGATCAGGTCCCCACCCTGAGAAGCCCCCACTGCAAAGCTCCCCTAAACCAGCTCTTTGCCGTCACAACAGCAGAAACACTGTCAGGCCAGGTGCCCACACCCACACATTCACTCCCAAGTTCATGACCTGCAAAGGCCAAGGTGGTACAGCCATTTTACAGATGCAGAACGGAGCCCAGAGAGGTCGAGTGGCTTGCCTAAGATCACACAGCTGGAGCTGCTTGCCAGAAGGGCTGGGATTCAAAGCCGGGTCTACCCGCTCCCGAACGAGGGCTCCTGGCCCGACCTTTCTGTCTCGCTGAACTGAGCCCTGTGAGCAAGGGCAGCTCCCGGGAACTGAACCACAAGTGCACACACTGCCCATCTCTCTGGCCGGGCACCAAACTCCAGTGCCTCGGGACTGGACTGACAGGCTGAGAAACCCCAAACACCACGGGGCCAGGGCAACGTCTCCCTGCAGCTGCTCTAAACCCCAGGCAAAGCCCTCAGACCAGAGCTGTGGGCGGCCAGGACACGCATGCACACACACACACACACACACACACACACACACACACAGCACTTTTCACCCCACTACTGACCTGCCTATCCAGGCACACGAAGCCCAGCTGAGGCAGGGGTGAAGAGAGAGGAGCACTTGGAGGGTTTCCCGGGGAAAGGGGGGGAACCCTCGCCTGGTAAACACCGCTCTTGGGGATCTAATTAGGCCACTTCCTGGGCAATGGCAGGCGGGCAAGGGCATGGACAATAGCCCTGGACACAGGGACTTCGGCCCATCCAGGGACCGGGTCCCACTCCTGGAAGAGCAAAGCAGGGCAGGGCTGGGAGGAATGACTGTGTTTATCGCTCCTGGTCAGAGGCCTGGGAGCCAATGGCGGCATCTCCAAAGGCCAGCGGCTCCCTAGAAGCAACCCCCCCAAAGCTGGACACAGAGGCCCCCCCTACCAGGGAAGGCTTCAAGGCCTTTCTGCCCATTCACCAGTTCTTCTGCTGGTCACTGACAGCTGGCAACTAGGAGGGCCCCACAGAGGCCCTGAATGAAGGAACTCCTTTGCCAAGCCTCCAACAAATGACCCTTGGCTCACCCACCTCAGTGACGGGGAGCTCATCGCCTCTCGGGCGGTCTCCTCCAGAAGTGAGCACTCCTTCTGGCTGTAAGGCCCACCTGAGGCCAAGTGAAGCCGACCCCCGTCGCTCCCTCACCCCCACCCCAGTAGTTCTGTCCCAAGTCCAAAGACACCAACAGCAGAGACACTCATATGGGACAGTCGAGGTCCCTTTACCTGGAGGAAGCAGAGCCCAGGGGTCAGACCTCACGATCACCCTGGTAGGGGGAATAGGGCAAGCAGCCCATTTTACAGTGGAGGGGACCCCCAAGGTCCAGTTGGGAGGGAACATTATTTCTTCTGCTGCTGGGATTGTCTCTCCCACTTCAGTCCCTTGGCTCAGGGGCCACGTGAGCCGGGCTGGCTCATCATCATTGTCCCTCTCAAGCCCCAGTGACTGGTTTAGAGACAGTCATGTGACCACAACCCTCTGAGAACCCTCTTTGGGACTTCTGCTGACCCACCGAAAAGAGATACTCTCTTTTGCTGGTGGCCTACAGCTGCTGGTGGCCACCGGAAGTCACCACAGGAGACAGCCCAGTGAGAATGAAGCCGACACAGAAAACTGGAGAGAGACAGAGACTTGAAAATACCCCCCGAGCCCCTGGATCCAGCTGTGCCTGAAGTTCAAACAGCCTCCAGATATTTCTTTTTTTTTATTTTTTTAATTTATTTTTGGGACAGAGAGAGACAGAGCATGAACGGGGGAGGGGCAGAGAGAGAGGGAGACACAGAATCGGAAACAGGCTCCGGGCTCTGAGCCATCAGCCCAGAGCCTGACGCGGGGCTCGAACTCACGGACCGCGAGATCGTGACCTGGCTGAAGTCGGACGCTCAACCGACTGCGCCACCCAGGTGCCCCAGCCTCCAGATATTTCAATCACACGGGACAATCATGCCTTTTTCGGGTAAAGCCAGTTTGTGCTTCTGTCACTTGCAACCAAGAGGCCTTCTGCCCCAGTTTACTGTATCTGGGAAACCCTCATGGCCTCCTGATGGGTCCAGGGTCAGGGGGCAGAGTCCCATGTAGCTCAGAGGCAAGAGCGGGTGCCCGCAGATACGACTGGCCCCAGCTAGGCCTCCTGGAAGGGGGCTGGGCCAAGGAGGGGAACTTCCCCTGCCCATACCTCTGTCACCACATCCCGGACTCCACAGCCCAGAGCCAGCCAGGCTGCGCGGGACCCGGTCCAGCAGGAAGCTGGGGCAACGGGCCTCCCCACATCTCCTCCAGTGGCCTCCAGAGACTCCCTTCTGTGGGATGAATTAGGGAGCCCCGGGGCATACTTGCATAGAAATGGATACCAAAGGAATCAACCTCACTCCCCCAAAGCACTCCTGTTGGGCCCTGCGCCTCCCACAGCCCTGTGCCCCATGATAGAGGGGGGCGGGCAGTGCCATCAACAAAGTCTACCATGTACTTGCTGCGTGCCCAGCGCTGGGGGCTCAAACTCTGCACACCCGCCCCGCAGGGCAGTATGACTACTGCTTCCATTTTATGAACGTGGGAACACAGAGAGGTTCAGTCATTCTCCTGAGGTCACACAGCTAGTAAAAGAGAGCTGGGATTTGAATACAGGCCACCTAGGCTCACCTCTCATGCTGCCCAACACTCTCACGGTGCTGACATCCCCAGAGCCCATAACCTCTCAAAATGCTAACCCCTTCCTGCCCTCCCCTCTCAAAGCCTAGGGCCGAGGGTGGGAGGAGGCAAAGTGTACTCCATCAAGGTTCCTCCATCTGCCTTGAAGAAGTAAAGTCAGAAAGCCACGTCAGGAAGCCTCCTCTAAGCCAGCAAGATCCAGGAGCACCTCTTCCTACAGGAAGCCCTCCAAGCTACCCACACACACCTTCTCCTCCTTTTCCTACAACTGAGGCAGGGCTGTGGTCTCCTTGCCAAATACTGACTGGGGGCTCCAGGTTCCTCAGCCAGAAGAACCGCCGGAAATAGGGAGGCTGGGACCTCAAATTATGAGTACAAGACCGGGCCCTTTGGGGTGCTCAGGATATCCTTCCCCAGCAGAACTGGCTGATCCCACAGCACACTCAATGCTACCACACCCCTTGGGGAGTTCTAGCCCACCTCCAGCTTTCACAGACACGGACAGGGCACCCACTTCCTCACCCAAGCCGCACTGGCAGGAATCCCGGCCTGGCTTCCTCTGGCCCAGCCCAGCAGGCCTCGGAGCTGCACAGGGCCTGGGGCCCCGGTGGCCTCAAAAGGAGGAAGTGGGGGCTTTGGGGTGTGTGGGAGGGGCAGGCAGGCGTGAGGAGAGGCCCCACCTCGGCCCCTTGGGCTCAGTCCCTGCACCCAATCCAGCCTGGGGTCCATGATGCTGCAGCCCAGAACCCACAGACACAGTCTTAGCCTCCTCGGCTAGCCCAGCACTCAGCTTGCTCCACGGGCTGTGTCACAAGCAGATTTTTATTTGCTGGGGGTTGGGGGGGGGGGGGGGCGTCTCATGTTAGGGCATCTCCCTCAGGAGACCCAGAGTTTTGTGAAGGGGACCCAGAGGGTGCTCTGCCTGGCAAAGTCCCGGCATAAAGGGGCACCACCCAAGAAACCTCATGGGACCGAGGGATTTCAGCCTGACTGCCATGCACACCCTCCCCTCCACCAACACCAGAGCCGAGCAGCCCTCAGGCCTCTCCCCCTCCACACCATTGCTCACGCAGGGCCTGACCTCCCTCCCCACGCAGGTCTCTCCCAGGCCTTCCCAGAGTCCTGCCAAGGGTCCCATCTGTCAGACATCCCAGCACCTGCCTCACCAAGGTGAGCCAGGATCTGTCGTGGTAGGATCTGTGTCTATATCCTGCAGCTGGGCCCTGGTCATTGCATGTAGACCAGATGGAAGGACAGACAGATGGATCGATGGACCCACGGATGAACCAACCAGCTGGAATCTTGAACCAGGCAGAAAAAGCAGGGGAAAGCAAACAGGGCAGCTTTGGAAGAAGGAGGGAGAGCCCATCAGGGCAGAAGGAGGTGAGGGGCACCTGGGTGGCTCAGTCAGTTCAGTGTCCGCCTTCAGCTCAGGACATGATCTCACGGTTCACGAGTTTGAGCCCCTCATCGGGCTCTGTACTGACAGCTCAGAGCCTGGAGTCTGCTTCAGATTCTGTCTTTGGATTCTGTGTCTCCCTCTCTCTCCGCCCCTCTCCCACTTGCACTTGGTGTCTGTCTGTCTCTCTCTCTCTCTCTCTCTCTCTCTCTCTCTCTCTCTCTCTCCCTCTCTCTCAAAAATAAATAAACATTAAAAAAATAAAAATAAAATAGAAGGAGGTGAGAACATGAAGGAAGTGTGTCCCTGAGAATGGGAAGTGCTGGTCAAGGAAGCACAGGTTCAAACCCCAGCTCTGCTCCCATGGCCGTACGTCCCAGTCGCTCACACTCTGAGCCTCAGTCCTCCTCATTGGTAAACTCGGGTGCTGATACCCAAGTCATGGGGAAAAGTGAGGTGCAGGTCATGATGGACAACAGGCTGTTTGCAAGGACAAAATAGCAAATGAGCCCAGAAAGAAGGCTGTTTCCAGAGCTGAGGAAGCCCATGGAGTCCAAATAGAAGAGACAGAGGCATGAAGCAGGCAGGGTCCCCCCACAAACCTTCTAGTTCATCTTGCCACCTCCTGGTGACAGCCTACAAGGCCACGAAGCAGGGGCAAAAGCCAAAGTGCCCAGTGATGTGAGCCCTCCAGCCAGCCCTGCTCCCCATCACGCTTCCCCAGGACCCCCAGGCTGACTTTACACTAGCTCCCAGGGTCCACAGGCTACCCATCAGTCTCGGATCCAGAAAGTCCAGCTCTGCCACCAACCTGCTCTGTAACCCTGGGCAAGTCTCTTGCCCCATCTGGGCCTCGGTTTTCCTTCTTGCAAAGGAATGGATCTGTCAGACCTCTGAGACCCGGAGCTGGGCTGGGCTGGGCTGGGCGTGGAGTCTGAATCATAAAACGACAACAAGCCTAAGGGGACAGCCTGGGTGTTGTCACCTGGCCCCAGAGGGCTTATTCTAGGGGTGGGGTAGGGATTATTCTTTGTACCTGAAATCCTCCCTGCCACTTCTCCTGTGGATTAAGTCTCAGCATTGTCAGTGTCTCCTTTAAAATACAAATGCCTCATTCACCCCTTACCTCCCAGGCTCCAGCTGGCAGGGATAAGAAATGAATTTTGCTATCTCCTATGCCGATTCGAATGATGGTTAGTAACTGCCTGGGGAAAAATCGTCCATTCATTCATTCATTCATTCGTTCATTCGTTTATTCATTCACCTTGAGAGAGATCCATGCATTCATTCTTTTAATGGATGTACACTAGCACCTTCTATGTGCCTGGCACCAGGCCAGATGCCAAGAGGAAAGTATGCTCCAGGCACAAGTTCCCCGAAGGCAGAGACCTCAATGCCGGCCTCTCCCAGGTGTCTGTACAGAGTGGGGGTCCATGCAACAGTGCTTATTAACTAACTAACGGATCAACCAAGGATTGCCGGAAAGAACATTTTCCCTGGCTCTTGCCTGAAATCCCACCGTCAGTGATTCATTCCTAAAGTTAAGCACTGCCCTCACGAAGCTCCCTCCTTAAAATGAACACACTTTGGGGGCACCTGGGTGCCTCAGTCGTTCAACTCTTGGTTTTGGCTCAGGTCATCATCTTAGGGTTCATGAGTTCGAGCCCCACATCGGGCTCTGCGATGACCGTGCAGAGCCTACTTGGAATTCTCTCTCTCTTTCTCTCTCTCTCTCTCTCTCTCTCTCTCTCTCCCTTTCTCTCAGAATAAACTTAAAACATTTTTTAATAAATAAAATAAAATAAAATGAACACACTTTCATGCCCCCATTCAACACATTTCTGACCTCTTTCCTCTTGATAAGGAAGGACAGAAAGGGCTAGTCTACAGGCACCTTACCAGGTGCCAGTCCTGCCCAGGCTGGCAGGACAGAGGTCTAGCCACTGACTTCACACTTTGCCCAGGGCCCCACCCAGACAGCCAGTGGTGAGGAGGCATGAACGGGGTTGGGAGATAGGGGACGGGATCCATTTCACAAAGCCATAGACATACCTCAGAGTAACCACTGAACTGGAGTGAGCAAGAAGGATGTAACTACCTGCCAGTATCCTGTTTAAAGAGACAGCAGAGGGGCGCCTGGCTGGCGCAGTCGGTTGGGCGTCCGACTTCAGCCAGGTCACGATCTCGCGGTCCGTGGGTTCGAGCCCCGCGTCGGGCTCTGGGCTGATGGCTCGGAGCCTGGAGCCCGTTTCAGATTCTGTGTCTCCCTCTCTCTCTGCTCCTCCCCCGTTCATGCTGTGTCTGTCTCTGTCCCAAAAATAAATAAAAAAACGTTGAAAAAAAATTAAAAAAAAAAAAAAGAACAGAGCCTACTAAATGGTGAGAAGAGGGGCGCCTGGGTGGCGCAGTCGGTGAAGCGTCCGACTTCAGCCAGGTCACGATCTCGTGGTCCATGAGTTCGAGCCCCGCGTCAGGCTCTGGGCTGATGGCTCAGAGCCTGGAGCCTGTTTCCGATTCTGTGTCTCCCTCTCTCTCTGCCCCTCCCCCGTTCATGCTCTGTCTCTCTCTGTCCCAAAAATAAATAAAAAACGTTGAAAAAAATTTAAAAAAATAAATAAATAAATAAAGAGACAGCAGAGCCCAGAGGAGAGAGAACAAGCTGGAGTCATAATTTACACCAAGATGATTTCCAAAGAGAGCAAGAAACCATGAAAGAATGTTCATACTGGGTCAGTCCTTTCTGACCTGACACAGAAAAGACTAATCAACTCCCATTACATTTAAAAAAACTACTCCAGGGGTGCCTGGCTGGCTCAGTCAGACCAGCATGCCACTCTTGATCTCAGGGTTGCAGGTTTGAGCCCACTCTGGGCATAGAGCTTACTTAAAAACAAATAAGTAAATAAACTTATTAAAAATCTACTACATTAGGGGTGCCTGGGTGGCTCGGTCGGTCAAGCATCTGGCTTCAGCTCAGTTCATGATCTCACTGTTCCCAAATTCAAGCCCTGCATCAGGCTCTGTGCTCACAGGTCAGAGCCTGGAGCCTGTTTCAGATTCTGTGTCTCCCTCTCCCTCTTTCCCTCCCCTGCTCACACACTCTCTCTCTCTCTCTTAAGCTATTAATAGCAAAATCAAAAGATAAATGAGAAATTAGGGAAATATTTATAACTCTTATCATAAGGAGCTAACCTCTCTCATATGTAAAAAGTTCCCACAGATCAAAAAGAAAAAGACCAATCATCCAATAAAAAAAAAAAAAAAAAAAATGGGAGAAAGGTATGGATAGAAAGTGCACAGAAAGGCAACACAAATGGCTGTTAAACATTTAGGAAGAAGCTAACCTCACCCGTAATTAAAAAAAAAAAAACAAAAAAAACCACAAATTAAAACAACTACTACGGAAAATCATTTTTACCTATCCAATTGGCAAAGATCAAAGCATTTATACGCAACACAACAGGCAGTCACACAGCCTTGGCAGGAGTGATTCAGCATAACCCCCGGGGTGGGGCTAGCGATTTAGTCGTATGTAACAAAATCACTCCTGCACACACAAACCTTTGATGTAGCAAAAGTCCTTCAAGTAATTTACCTTACAAACACTTTCACAGATGTAAAATGACACATGTACAAGATTATTGTTGCAGCATTACAATAACAAAAGAAGATGGTGTGTCTGCCAGTTAGGAGATAGTGAAATAAATCACAACGCACCCTTCCTGTGGAATACTACGCAGCCGTCAAAAGGGTGCAGCCGTGTGAACTGAGCTGTCCCAGGGTGTTCTGTGAAAAATCCACATGGCAACAGCAGTGTCTGGAACGGGTAATGCCTGAACCAGGATACAGGATAACCAAAACTGATGCTTTGGTGGAATGAGTGAACCTTCAGTTTGTTTCTATTGTCGTAATGCAGCTTGTGCAATTAAAAGGAAGTTCTTGGGGAGCGCGTGGGTCAGTCAGGCGTCCGACTTTGGCTCAGGTCATGACCTCATGGTTCGTGAGTTCAAGCCCCACATCAGGTTCTCTGCTGTCAATGTACAGCCCACTTTGGATCCTCTGTGTCCCTCTCTCTGGCCCTCCCCTCACTCTCTTTCTCTCTGTCTCTCAAAAATAAATATTAAAAACAAACAAACAAACAAAAACAGAAGTTCTTGGGGTGCCTGGGTGGCTCAGTTGGTTAAGCATCTGACTCTTGGTTTCAGCTCAGGTCACGATCTCACAGATCGTGGGTTCAAGCCCCACGTTGGCGTCTGCACAGACAGTGCAGAGCCTGCTTGGGATTCTTTCTGTCTTCCTCTCTCTCTCTGCCCTTTCCCTGCCCACATGCTCACTCACTCTCTCTAAAATAAACAAACATTTTTTAAAAGTTCTTAATACAAGATGCAAGATCTACTGCATACATAGTGCCTACAGCCAACAATACTATATTGTACACTTCAAATTTTTCTTACGAGGGCAGATCTTACGTTGAGGGTTCTTATCACACTACTACGACTATTACTACTAGTCGTAATAATTATTATATTTTATATATAATTATATATATATATAATAAATATTACTAGGAGTAATAATAACAATAATAATAATAAAGGGGGCAAAAAGAAACTTTCGGAAGTAAGGAATACGTTTATGACATAGATTGTCATGATGGTTTCAGAGGGGAATACTTATCTTCAGCTTATCGGCTGCATATATTAAATATGCACAGCTTTTTCTACGTCAATCATACCTCAATAAAGTGGTTTTAAAAATAAACTAAACACGTGAGGCAACTGGCTGGCTCAGTTGGAAGAGTGTGCAACTCTTGATCTTGGGGTTGTGAGTTCAAGCCCCACGTTGGGTGTAGAGACTACTAAAAACACAAATAAATAAACTTTAAAAAATAAACTAAAAAATAAAGACTCTATTAGAAAAATTCAAGGGCAACAGAAGGTGACTGATAATTAAAGGGACGCATATACAAACATGGAAAGACATGTTCCTGGCATCTTTATTGGCGTGGGGTGTGTGGATCTACATACATAAGTATGTATGCAAATACATAAAAAAATAGAACCTGTTTACCAGGCGCCTGGGTGGCTCAGTCGATTTCGGCTCAGGTCACAATCTCACTGTTCAACACGGAGCCTACCTGGGATTCTCTCTCTCCCTCTCCCTCTCTGCCCCTCTTCTGCTCATGCTCGCTCTGTCTCTCAAAATAAATAAACTTAAATAGAACTTGTTTTAAGAAAAATAAAGGAAGGAAGGAAGGCAGACAGACAGACAGACATCCGTCTCAGGCCCATCAAGTGTCAGTTGCACACCCCGGAGAGTTACTTCTCATCTCTGTGCCTCAGTTTCCTCATTTGAAAAAAGGGAGACTAAGTTCTGACCCTGCAGAGCTTTGAGAGGATTCGATGGGGGTAAGGCACGCAGGGTGTCGAGGCTCCACCCGACACAAAGTACCCAAGTCGAGATAACAAGTATTACCAAGTTGGCAGAAAGGGCTGTGGGGTCTGGAAGGCAGGGAGCGGGGCACCTGCCCCTTCCCCTCCCCGATGACCCAGTCGTGAGCTCCGGCCCCCTACTCTGCCCTGGGAGTGGCCTAGCCTAAAAGTGGTCAGCACCTAAAAATTGCTATCTGGGGCCCTGAGCAGCGACAGGGGCTGACGCCCCCGTGGGGTGCCTGGCGGGGCCTGGACAGAGAGGCGGTCCAGCCACCCAACCTGGGCCCTAGGGGAGGTGGACAGTGTCAGAGAGAACTGCCATCTGGCATCCCAGGCAGCATGGGGACCCCACCCCAAGCCTTGCAGGCCTGCTTCAAGGAGACAAAGCAGAACACCTGCCCTCAAGACAGGCTCTGCAACCTCTGAACCCAACTAGAGAGACTCCCAGCGGCCTCTGGCCTCCCTCCTCTGAGAACCTCCACCTCAGTGAGCGCCTGTCAGGAACAGGCAGGGGCAAGGCCCACGCAGCCCATCCCCCCTCAGCCCATCCCCCCCAGGGTGGGGGTGGGGGTGTGGGTGGAGCTGCTCTCACTCTGTTTCCAGCTGGGGGCGGACTCTGGAATCCTAACCTACTTGTTCAAAGCCCCCTGGCTGAAAAGCAGGAGAGCTGGAATTCAAACCCAGACCTGCCCTACTCCAAGGCTCCAGCTCTTTCTTAACCCTCCATCTACATTTCCTGAGGCGTGCTGCCCACCAGCAGAGCCACGAAGAGCTACACACACATGGCCAGCCCCACCCACACTGGACTCTGGTCACAGGCAGTGCAGGGCTTGACATTCTCCTCCTCCTCCTTTAAAGAGTCCCTGTATACATTAGCAATTAAAGGCTCTGAGAAGTCCTGCAGAAAAGAAACCTGCTGAGTTAAACACAGCTAAACATTCCCCGGTCTGTTTGGTTCAAGGGACCCTTTTTTGCATTAATTTCCAATGAACTCCTTTTGGGAAATGCTGACTGTGGAGTCTCGAAGATAGCTCAGAGCTCCTCACTGGGCAGCTGTGGCCTAGAGAGCCAACTATCTTCCCCTCTCCTGACAGCCTGGGGAGCTCCCTCTGGCTGGGGGCCCCGCTCTCCCACCTCTACCCGACCCTGGGTTGGGCTGGATGGACACACAAGGGAAGGACAAGCCAGTGCAACTGCTTGTGGGCCAGGGGACCAGCCCTAAGCTTGGCCTCTGGGGTAGGGGTGAAGGGAAGATGGGAAGAAGGCCTGGATGCACAGCGCCCTCCCTCAGGCAGTTTTAAGTTGGGGAGCAATCTGCCCTGCGGAATTGAGAAAGCAAGAAAGTGCTCTAAATACCAACCAGGAAAAGACCCTCCTGCGTCTCTTGGCCATGCTTCCTGCCTCTCTCAGGCAATGCAGGGAAGTAGCCCACCTGCCAGAGGCAAAGCAGTGCAGGGGACAGAGCCCTGGGCCGAATGTCAGGAGACCCAAGCTAGAATGGGAGCCTTTACCCACTCTGGTCCGGTCCCACTGAGACTAGCAAGCTGGCCACAGAGAGGTCAGTGGGAAAACCAGAGAGTAAGACATCCTTGCCCAGAACTCAGCAGGCCATGCTGGAGAGGCCATGGCCTCCCCCAGCCATCCATGGAGCCCAACAAGACATCACTGTCTAGTCTGGGCCCCCGAAGCCACTGCCTCATCCACAGACCCTCCCCCCCATGTGGCTCCCACAGCACCAGACAGCAGAGTGCCCGGCTCTAATCCAAAGTGCTGAGATCCCACTTCCTCAAGGCTTCCTGAGAACCTGAGCGAGGCCAAGGGGGCACGTGATGGGCAGGGGGGGTTGCCTGGTGAAAGCCCAGCCCAGAGCCCGGAGGAGCCCTTCTGCAGGGGAAGCAGGCCTAGCCGACCTCCCTTACCCTCAAACCACAGGCTGGCCTCTGTAACTACACCCACACGGGGGGCTCAGGAGATGCTCCCTACAGTCAGTTGTCCCTAGAGCTAGGCCCCCCATTCCTGGTTACTTACTCCTTCCTGCCACAAACTCCTGCCTTCCAGAGCCAGGCTCTGGCTGGGTACGGGAAGCCGCTGTGATGGATCCCCAGTCCACGGCAGCCCCATGCACCCCTAAACACAAGCTTCCCCTTGGGATAGCCTGCCAGAGCTTCTTGCACCTGTCTGGGTCCCCAAGAACACCAAGCCCAGTTGTGCTCACCCCCTGGCCAAAAACCTCCTCCAGGGCTTCCAGAGGCCTTCTTCGCGACTGCACAGTTTGACTTATTTCAGTTCCCCAAACAAGCCCCACCCTCTTGTCTCCAGGCTCTGGCCGCTTAAAAGCACAGCCTACCTCCCCACCCCGAAAACTCCCTCTGCCTGGCAAACTCCTGCCCAACCCTTCAGAGCCAGGCCCAGCCACCACCTTCCACAGGAGGGCTGCCCAATTCCCTCCTAATCTGGATTCAGTGCCTGGCTCTCCCTTCCCAGTGCCTGTGTCGAAACACAGGACACCTGGCCTGTCACTGCCCGGCTACCTGATGCCTCCCCTAAGGCTGACGTGTGGCTACTCATTGCTCAGCTTCCAAAATCTGACACCTGCCTGGTACACGGGGGACACTTAAACCCAAGCCCCATGGACTGAGACAAATACAGCCCATGCTGAGCAGGCACTGGGGGCTGGTCCCAACCCCAGTGTCCCTGTCCCCATCTGCATGAGCTCGGGCAGGTCACCTGCCTCTCAGCCTGGGTTTCTCACCTGAGCAGTGGGGAGCTTGCCAGTTTATTCTGGACGTGAAATGACCTCATGGCTATAAAAACTCCTCCTAAATCCAGAAACTTCACACACTTAAGGGGGCCAAACTTGTGTTACTTCAACGACAGGAAAGCAACCCCCCCCCGCCCCACCCCCCACTGCCGTGGTGCCCGTGCTCCTCCATCCAACAAGTGCTCACTGAGCCCCTGCCCACTCCAGGTACCAGGTGACAGGCTAAGGCCATGATAAGCAAGGTCCCTTGGAAAGCGCGTGTTGTCGGGGAAGAGGAGACACATGTAATAAATGAGCCACATGAGGAAGAGAAATGCTAGGATGGGCAAGGAGCAGCCTGGGCTGAGGAGTCAAGAAGGCAGGAAAGCCTCAGGGACCAAACATCAGAGGCGCTGTGTGACCATGGGCACATTCATTAACCTCTCTGGGCCTGTTTCCTCACTCAAAGAATGGGCTGGTAATGGTACCTAATGCTCAGGGACTTCACAGAGAAGCTAGTACACAGGGTCTGCCATCAGGTAGGGTCACCCCAGTGGCTCCAAACACAAGTTGGGGCGGGGGGGGGGCGGCGGGCAGCCTGAGAAACCTTGATTGATATCAACAGGCACTGGGAGACACCCTATAAATCCCGGGGTCCTGACAACCCCCCCCCCCCCAAAGGTAGCCCTTCCCTTGCTCCCCTGCCCAGAAAGCAGGGCCAGACAAAGGATGCAGAAGTGCTGGTCCCTGCCCTGGGCACTACCTGGGCTAAGGCACCCCCTCCCCGGGGGGCCTCAATGGTGGCTCCAGGGAGTCTGGGTGTTTCAAAAGAGGATGCCTCCCCATTAGTCTGGGTCCCCCATTAAAGCAGCGCCTCCAGCTGACTTCAAAGGGCTCCTCCTCCCCGAGCCAGATGGGGCCCGAGGGAGACAGGTGTGGGAGGCCGGGAGCAGGGACTGGCAGAGCCAGGAAGACCCTGGCACACACTGGCAGGGGATGTGCAGGAGGGGGGGGGGGGGGGCAGCCTGCCTACTGCAAAGATGGGGAGGCTGAGGCTAGGTGGGGGAGACAGGTGGCCCCTCATCCACATCCCCACCACTTAATGAGGCGTGAGAAAACCGTGCCTCCAACAGAGCTCTGATCAGGAAAATGCACACCAGCCCCAAAGCTGTGAAGCCCGTTGGGGCTGTTTTCCCATCTGTGCAGGGAGGGGCTGTGCCCCATGCTCCTGGGCCTCTCCCTGCTCAGCCAGCCAATGACACCAGGAGCCATCCACCCAAGTCAGCTGGTCCCAGAAGCAGTGAGACTGAGCCACTAACCAGGGGCAGGAAAGGTCCCTGCAGGGGATGGCAAGGGCCGAATCCTAGAAGACAAAGAGGTCCCCACCAGCATATTCTGGGTCCTAAGAGGTGGTTGGTGGCACTGCCTACTACATGCATCCCCTGGGGGCCTCCTGTTCCCTTGAAGCCAGGCCTGCTGTGCTGCAACCCCAGGAGGACACAAGCTCCTCCCTGGGCCATGAGTACATCTGTCCAGGAAGAAGAGGGAGGAGGTAAGCCTGGGGGGCCAAGTACATGTCTGAGAACTGGGGTACCCACGACAAAGACCTCAATTTGTTTCTTTTCCTTTGGGCACAGTCACGGGTAAATGCTTCCAGTGGTTGCTGTAGGGAGGGGTACACACAGGGGAATAACAGGGAGAACGGACAGAGGAGGGTGCCCCCGGTGTCCCCTGGCACCGGCACCAACAGGGGGATTTTCACAGAGCCCGGGCGGAGGGAGAGCTGCCAGACCTGCTCTGCCAGGTCTGACTCCAGAGCAGACCACTCGAGCCTCCTCAGCCCCCGAGCTTGAAGACCCCGAGGAGGGGGCCTCCACATGGGTGACACGGGCCAGGATGGGGTATGAGGTAGGGAAGCCCTGAGCAGAGGGGCTGCATGGACAAAGGGCAAGAGAGAGGCAAGCAGCGTGCTGACCCCAGAGTGCACGAGAGGCCACGAGAGGTGGGACTGGACCAGCACGGTGGGCTGGGACCAGAGGACCCCAGAAGCCAGGAGAAGGGGTTCAGATGTGACACCAGACGGGAGAAACTGGTCAAGTGTGTGCATCGGAGGAACCCAGGAACCCCACAAACCCCTTCTCCAGGGCTCAAGGTAGGCCATCCTACCCCATCTGGACTGTCGGTTTCCCCTCCCATACAGCACGTGGCTGGTGCTCAGGCAATGCCCTGTCTGTCAACGTGATCAGCAGATGGTGGGAGAAAGGATGACCTAGTATCATGGGGAGGAGGGTCACCAAAGAGGAACTGAGCCCACCTCTGACCCAAGTCTCGCCCTACCTCACCCCAGCGCCTGGAGGGCTTCCAGGGGAACATCAGGGAGTGGAAGGTGCTTCAGCCCAGGTCTGCACCCAGGATCTGGCAACACCCCAGGCATGATGTGGCCGGCTGTGAACTCCGTGGGCAGCGGCAGGTCGAGCCAGATGCCGACGGTTGCTGGGTGGGCGCCCTGCCACCCTCCCTGGGGGGTGGGGGCTGGAAGAGCCCTGTGGGTGAGTGGAGACTGAAAGCCAGGGCAGGGGCGGAGCTGGAGGGTCACCGGGCGGGGGAGCAGGCTGGCAGCACTCAACACACACAGGCCGCCAGGGAAACCCCAGACATGGGTGTGCTGGTCTCAGACGGCTGGGCAGAGTTTTTCATGCATATTCCAGTCCCCCAGCAACCTGCCTGGGCACTGCCACCTCATAGAGGAGGGGACTGAGGGACTGTGAGACAGCAGTTAGCCCAAGGGCTGCAGGCTACCAGGGAGGCCTCTCCCACCTGAAACAGGACAGGCGGAGGAGAGCCCCCAACACAGCTACATGACAGCGATCACACCTCCCCCGGAGCCGGGGCTCTCCTGCACCAGGTGCAACATGTCCCCCCTTGTTTAAGCCTATAACCGCCTGGGCAGGAACCACGAGAGACACAACTTACAGATGCAGGAAACTGGCTCAAATAACCTGGCTCACCTCACATGCTGCTGGAAACAGGCAGAGTGGGGCCCGGAAGCAGGGGGCTGGACCCAAGGACCTCCAGAAGACCCCTGGCTTCTCTGGCTGTTCAGATGTGATGGTCTCATTCACTGAGCCAAACTAACCCCCAGCTCGTAGCTACGCAGGTCTCTTCAAGCACATGAAATGCCTAACAGGCCCACTACCCACGCTTCCCTCCCATCCCTGAGACCCGACCCCACGCAAGGCTGGAATCAGCCACTCTGACTCGAGCGTCCAGCGTGACCCTCTCTGCCCGCTCCCTCAGCAGCCCCAGAACAGTCCCAGCTGGGTGAAGCACTGCCCTCTGCCCAGGCCCTGGAAGATGGAAAGTTGCCACCAGCGGAGTGTCAGTGTGCCCCACACCCCCTTCCTCCAGGACAGGAGAAAGGTCAAGGACACTGAGGGATGGGCCACCCATCACCTCTTGATGACCTCCAGTATGGGAGGATGGCAAGTCATGGAAAATCCAAAGGGTCAGATCATCTACCGCCAGCTGAAGCAGGACCCCAGCACGTGACCCAGGAGGCACGGCCCAGCCGCGGGGGAGCCCTGACCCAGCCCCCACCACCTTGCAGTGGGTGCAGACAAGGGTCAGGCCAGGCCTGCAGGGTGGAGGACCCAACTCAGAGGAACCTGATTCCTCCTTCCCCATGGTGAAGATCATGTCCTACTAACTCTTCAAAGCCACCCAGAGCCCCTGCTCAGCTTTGCCCCACGCAGCCTCTCCAAAGAAGGGGCACTGTGCCCTGACCCCCTACAGGCCTCAGACATGGCGGCTCTCCATGACAGGCAGTGTATACACCTGGACAGCCCTAGGGACTGACTCGCTGTGTGACCCGGGACAAGAAAGTGCCCCCCTGGGCCTCTGTCTTCTCCTCTGCAAACTGGGGGGCAAAAGGCACCTACCACAGGGTAGGGGTGAGGGGAGCAGGAAATGGGTTAAACCAAGAGTTATAAACTGTAAAGGGGGGAGCATGTCCTCACAACCACATCAAATCTGACCGGTATCTCCTCCTGAAAAGCACCTTTGGCCTATTTAGAAGCCCTGCTCCTGCCCCTTCCTTCCCACCGCTCACTGCCTAGGCCCTCCCTGCACCAGCCCCCATTGCTGTAGGACCCACAGGAAGACCTCCTCTCTTGAGACCCACTCCTGGCAAAGGGGCCCTTCGAGGCCACCCCTCCCCTCCCAGCCCCCAGAAAACGGCTGCCAGTAAACGGCCACTTCTTTTCACTAAAACATTACAGGAGGCTCTTCCCCCACACAGTTCACACCTTCCCTTCTGAGGGCCCAGAATCCGGAACAATCTGACAGCCTCCCCTCCTCTGCACCCACACCTCACATCAGAAGCCACAGGAAAGCCCCAGAAGGCCCCTAACCTGGAGGTGGGGAGACCCACAGCTTGGTTAGGAACAGACCCTCCCAGAAGAAACCCTCCCAGACTTTCGATTCCGTGGACACATGCACATCCGGCCGAGCCGGTCACTTCACACTTCCTCTTAAGTCTGCTCACTTCTCATTTCCGTATCTTCTTTAGCTTTGTCCCAGGCAAAGGGACATCATGAAGTCACAGATCTAAGGTCCTATTTATAGGGTTTTGTTTTTTTTTTCCTTTTCCTAAAACACATTAAAATAGATACCTAACAAATTTTAAGCATGTTCATCCACATACGGCCTAAAACCACCACAGGGCCCCCATCTGAGAAAAGCTGGTCTAGTCACTCTCTAGGCGGCCACCCTCAGGCCGTCCACCCGCATGTCTGTGGCAGACAGCCCACGGCCACACAGACATCGGAGCAGAGCCCGCCTGGACTCCGGCCAGGCCTCGGGGCCAGGGGCCCCGTGCATGGAGGCCCAGCCCAGCCCTCTGCTTTCCTCACCCCTCCGCTCCCCTCCCCCAAGCGCTGGCCAGAGAGGAAGCACCCAGTGCCAGCTGCCCTGAACCCCAGGTAGTGACACAGAAGCGAAGCACCTGATCTGCCCTGTGTACATGTGTTTGGAGGAACACAAAGAATGATCCAGAAGGACCTAGTCCCAGTGGTGCACACTGGTCCCCAGGGGCCTTAGACTGGGAGGAGCTGGAGGGAAAGGGAGACCCTTCCACTTCCCGGGGAGTCTTGCTTCTCTGTCTCTGGGGCATGTAGCACTTTCAGAGTTTGTCTGGGGGCTATTCATTTTTACTTCACAAAAGAAGTTCGATTGCCCTCCCCCGACGATCCTTCCGTCACTGAGAACAGAGAAGCCGGCTTGTAAGTGTGAAATTACAACCCTGAAAGGCAGAGCGGGCATCTGCAAGTCCACAGTTCCCAGACATCCAGGCCCACCCACCCCCACCCCGCCCCACGGTCATGTCGGCACCTCCTCGTCAAGCTGGGCAAAGCCCATGACCAGTGGTCTCTGGTCCTGTGTCCGGGAGCCGCCCCACCTCCCGCGGCCCAGACCCTGTCCGGCCCCCGCCCAGCCCGGGCCGCTGGGACAGATGGCGCCCCGTCCCCACAGCCCGCTTTACCTGGCTCTCCTCCGGGGCCCCCGGACGGCCAGGCCAGGGTCTGAGGAGCCGGCGTGGAGGTGGGCCGTCCCTCGCCGGCCCCTTCTCGGCCCGCGTCCAGGCTCACACATGCGAGGCCGCCCTCGCCCGGGCTACCTAACGAGAGCAAGTCGCATCTGGGACCCACAACTTCCTGCTCCGCAGCAGCCGCCTCACAAAAGCTACAGCCGAACCCTCAGCTCAGCGCCTCCGGGGCTGTTGGGGGGGGGGCCGCTCCCAGCTGCAGCGGGGCCCTCAACACAAGTGGGGGGAGGCATCGGGCCAGGCTCCTGGCTCCAATGACTTCATGGAAATTGGAAGCTTTAAGCTGGAACAATTTTCAACAAGTGAAAATAAAACAAGCACCAAGCCTCCGTTAGAAGGCCCGAGACGACGGCTGGAGGCCAGGAGCAAATGCATCCTTGATGAGCATTAGAAGTGAGAGAGCAGCCTGGCACAGAGCCTCATGCTGGTTCTGCCACTCACAGACAGGCCATGAGCCTCAGTTTCCCCACCCACCTAGCGAGGGGGCTTCATCCGTCTCTGAGAGGTCAAAGGTCTCCAGCCTCATCTGCTGCCTTTCCATCTCCCAGCTGCCCCCATGCCTGGAGCCCCTATTCCAAGCAGCTCGAGCCCCCAAAGAATCCCAACAGCCCTGGGCCCCAGGATGCCAGGAATCAAGCCCCTTCTGCTTTGCCAGCCCTCAGTTTCCCCCACTGGGATCATGTGGTGCTCAGCTGTGAGGCGGCAGTTATGAAGGGCTGGGAAGCAGGGAGCGGAAGCCTCCCAAGACAGAGGAAGAAGGCACTGCTGGTCCTCAGTCACCCGCTGAGCATGTGACCTGGGGGCCTGGGATCACTTTCTACCTTTTATCCTGACAGCAGAACCTACTGTTTGGTAACAAAGTGGAGAACAGAGCCCGATTTTCCCAGCTGACACTCCCACCCTCCCCAGACCCCCCTTTCAGCTCCCTCCTCAGAGGGGGCAGTGGTCAGACCCTTCCCTTCCAACCTGCTACATCCCCAACCCTGGCCACTGGGCACTTGACACCCCAGCCCTCAGACAGACTTCAAGGTCCTGGCAGACAGGATCTGTGCACACAGGCTAATGTGCTTTACAACCAGCATTTAGACACTGACTGTGTGCTGGCATTGGGGACAGCCTCACATAACTGCCCATCGGCTCCATGAGGAAGGTCCTGCTATTATGCCCCTTCTACAGAGCAGGAAACTGAGGCTCAGAGACGCCACTCACTTGCCCAAGCACACACAGCTAACAAAAGGCACAGCCAGGATTCAAACTCGGGTCTATCTGACTCTGTGGCTTGTGCTTTCAAACACTCACCCGTGACCATCCTGGGGCCAAAGAAAGGCTTCCCTGAGGACAGACTACTCCAAGCCCCACTACCCCCTCCTCAATGGGTACCCTCACCAGAGACCTCTAAGCCCTGGTACTCAGCACTCCTAAACTTGCCGAACAAACTCCCCCAAAGGAGGGGCAAGCTCAGGCTTTCTCAGCATCAGCCCAGGAACTGGTGTCTGTTCACTCCAGGTGCCAGGGCACAGGCATGGCCCCGACCCTCTTCTGTTCCTCTCAGTAACACCTGCCCTCCTCCCCATGGGCAGGACCCCTCTCTGGTGCTGCGGACACAAATGTGACTTGGACACAGCCCCCATCAGCCAAACCCCCAGGCTGAGACATGCCCACAACGGCTTGCCCAAAGGTCTGGGACAACCACCCATAAAGACAAGATACGTGGTCCGGAGCTCAGGGCAGAGAGACCTCAGCCACCTGGGAGCCACAGGCTGTAGAAAGTGGCAAGGCCACGAAACAGTGGGCAAGAGGGCGTAACACCGTAGCAAAAACAAGGCAGACAGGGCTGTCAGGCGGCCAAAGGACAAATAACGCAGAGCTCAGAGCCAACAGCTTGGCCTCGTTTGACACCAGATGACAAGCCCCTCCCTCGGGAAGAAACCCCATAGCGCCCATCGCGTTTCGGACTCCAGGCAGGCTTCTGGGAAGGGGTGTGAGCAGGGAAATACTTTTTCCTTCCCCTAAAGTCAGGGGGCTCACCATACCCGGGAAGGGGTCTGAGCAACCAGGCTGGCGATTTACCAAGCCGGCCTCTTGTCCCACGGATGCGGGATGAAGAGGCTTCAGAGCAACAGAGTCAGAGACCCCCTGAGCAAACTTGGCAGCCCAGGAACCCACCTGTAAAGTCACCCAACTCCTCAGAAGGCTGGGAGGCTTATGTGAGAAATGCATATAAGGCACATAGTAAGCGCTAAGTTAAAGTCAGAAGCAGAGGGAGGCCAGAGGGTGTTCTCTCAGTTCCAAACCCCAGATCCCACTCCACTGCATGCCTGCCCTGGTCAGAGGCCTTCCGTGGCTTCTCTGTGCCTCCTGAGTCAAGTCCTGGCTCCTCCTCCCGACCCCCTACAACTCATCTTTCCATCCTCCCTGATTAGGAGTTAGAAGGCCCTAGCTCCATCCTATAACTTGTAACCAGTTGCATGACTTCAGCCAGCCCCTTCTCCCCTGGAAACCCAGTTTCCTGCCTGTTGAGTGAAGGAGTGAGCAGAGCGTGTCCCTATGTTCCCAGTCTGGGAAAGAAAAGGATCCCAGCACATCCCCGAGCCCACATTCCACACCTCGTTCTTTCATGTCCTGACTCAGACCACCAGGGCACAGCCAAAATGAAATGGTCAAAAATGCCACCCATTGGGGCACCTGGGTGGCTCAGTCAGTTGAGCGTCCGACTTCGGCTCAGGTCATGATCTCACGGCTTGTGAGTTCAAGCCCCGCGTCGGGCTCTGTGCTGACAGGTTACAGCCTGGAGCCTCTTCAGATTCTGTGTCTTTCTCTCTCTCTGTGCCCCTCCCTTGCTCACACTCTGTCTCTCTCTGTCTCTCAAAACTAAATAAACATTAAAAAAATAAAAATGCCACCCATCTTGCCAAGACAAGTACAAAGGTCACCTCTTCCAGGAAGCCTTCGCCAGTGTCCCATCATTACCGCCTTTGGGCCACACAGTGCCACGGGCCTCTCCAGAGATGGTTTACAGTGCTACCCTCCTTCTGCAACATCCACTTCCACTCTGGTAACAGCTCCTTGTTCCTGTGGGGAACCAGCCCTCCAGGGGTGGGCCCAGGACCACTGTCCAGTGAGGAATGGGCATGGAACTTGATCGAAGTGGCCCAATGAGATTCAGTTCTGGGACTTTCGTTGGAACTATGTGGGAACAAGATGCGTGCCATCTCGGCCACTCTGGTAGTCAGCCTCCAAACGAGGCCGACTCAGTGTTCATGGCCCTCCCGTACTACCTTCAGAAGCAACAAAATAGTGTAGAAATCACAACGCGCGACTTCTGAGGTCATGAAAGACACAGTGGCTTCCACCCTGGCCCCCTCTTGGCTCACTGGCTCTGGGGCAAGCCAGACACCATGTTGTGAGGACGCTCAAGCAGCTCTGTGGCAGGGAACTGAGGGCCCTCCCTCCAGCCAGCCCCACACCGCCAGCCCTGTGGCTGAGCCACCTTGGAAGCAGAGCCTCCAGCTCCGGTCACAGGTAGAATGACTCCCTGTGGCCACAGCGGGCCTGCCTGCTCGGGAGCGACCAAGTATCACCTCTTCTCTCCCATGAGACGCACCTCTCCCCAGCACCAGGCACTCCAGGTTACAAGTGGGGCTGAGTTTGGCCCCTCAGGGACATTTCTGCCCTCAGGGACATTTCTGCCTAATTGATCCGCACTCAGATTCTCCCAACAAGAGCATAGAGCAGAAACCCAGCACCCCCTCTGTGGCACCAGCAGGGTGTATGTCCCCTTTTCGCCCACCTGCCTGGGAAGACAGAGCAGGCTGGCTTAGCACTGGGAAGGCCCGTCTACTGGCCCCAGTTCTTCCAGGCTCTTGGGCAGGAGGGCTGTGGTGTGATACCCATGGAGGGTGCCTCGCTGAAGCAGACACAGCCCTGTGGACCCATTACTCACCCTACTCCCAGAATCATCTTTCACACTCGGCGGGGCCAGGGGTGAGGGGGGGTGCATTCCAAAGCATCAACTCACCTCCAGCCCCTCTGCCTTCATCTCTTCCTGGCTGTGGGCTCAGGGATGTGCTGGGATCCCTTTCTTTCCCAGGCTGGGAACATAGGGACACGCTCTGCTCACTCCTTCACTCAACAGGCAGGAAACTGGGTTTCCAGGGGAGATGGGGCTGGCTGAAGTCATGCAACTGGTCACAAGTTACAGGATGTAACCAGTGGTCCTGAGGGGCGACTTGGGGTGAGCCTCAAAGCCACTCCAAATAAACACATGTGCTAAGTAAACAGCACCTTAGCTATTAAACTCAGCTTCTCTCAACCACTGTCCTTCCTTGTGCAGAAATCTGCCGCCTGTCACAGGGCCAATGCCAGGACAAGGAGAGATGAACAACACTACATCATGTTGGTGGCACAGCCTGCCAGAGCCCAGGGGGCTGGCTCCCACGACCCCGACGGCCCCAGCCCCTGCCAGACCCAGGTGACGGGGCTTTGGAGAAGGAAAGGGGCAGCCAGGGTCACAGTGCTGTGAGCAACAGCAGAGAATCCTCAAAGAACAGATGTGAAAGCTACCGCCCTGCCAACCAAAAGTCCTTATTTCCTTTGAAAAACTTGGCAGCTGGGCCTCACCAGCAGCCGCCTGTCCTCCCCCACGCCCAGCTTTGCTGTGAACTGCTAAGGGGCAGGGAGGAAGGCCATGCTCCCCGCCACAGTCCCCGGGAAGGGGGTCACCACTGTGATGCCGCAGCGGGAAAACACCAGCCCACGGACCTGCACGTCGGATGCCATCTCTCATTTAACAACACCACAGACGTGCATATAGTTGTTTGCACAAAAGAAAATCTAGAAGGATGTACGTAAATCTTGGGCGTTATCACCAAGTGACAGAACTTAGCAGTTTTATTATCAGATCTGTCTTATTTATGACTTTTTTCCAATTTTCTCTAAAGAAAAGAAACTACCCATGTTATTAAAAGGTACCAGGTAAAACTACTATGAAGAAAAAAAACAGGAATAAAAAAATATATAACAACATCCCGAGCTGGAAGTACTACCCCAATGCCAAACTCAGCCCCACTTGTAACCAGGTGGAAAACGGAAAGGTTTATAATTTAAAATGCTACTACCTTAAAGCCACGGGGCATCATTGGCTGCCAGCATCACAAAGGAGATGCAAACCTCCTAGCAGAAGTCTGCAACCCTGCCTCTGTCTCCAGCGTACTCTTGTGCAAACCGAAACTGAATTAGATCAAGCCTCCAGATCCAACTACATATTTCCAGGAGGTTCACAGGAAGAAGGAACGTGTTACACATGATAGAGGCTCTACTGTAGGAAAAGGGACCCAGCTTCTGCTTCAATAAATAAATAGATAGATAGATAGATAGATAGATAATAAAAAATAAAAAATAAAAAAAATCAACATGGCACCTAGGAGAGAATGAATGAGTATCAATCCTACAGAGGAAAGAAGACTTGAGAACAATACCATGCAATGTCATTATATAGACTTTATTTGGACTCAAATTTTTATTTTTTTATTTTTATTTATTTATTTTTTGGACTCAAATCTTTAAAAACTAAAATACAGGGGCACCTGGGTGGCTCGGTCAGTTAAGCGTCTCACTTCAGCTCAGGTCATGATCTCACGGTTCATGGGTTCGAGCCCCACATCAGGCTCCATGCTGACCACTCGGAGCCTGGAGCCTGCTTCGGATTCTGTATCTCCCTCTCTCTCTGCCCCTCCCCTGCTCATGCTCTCTCTCTCTCTCTCTCTCTCTCTCAAAAATGAATAAACATTAAGAAATTTAAAAAAAATAAAATATATATTTGATGTGTATAGAACAATTGGAAATTTGAACTTTGAATGGACACTTACAATCTTAAGAGACTATTGCTAGGTTTTAGGGGTGGTAATAATACTGGGGGGGGGCTAGT
Source organism: Neofelis nebulosa (assembly GCF_028018385.1). Taxonomy (NCBI): domain Eukaryota; kingdom Metazoa; phylum Chordata; class Mammalia; order Carnivora; family Felidae; genus Neofelis; species Neofelis nebulosa. Next base: position 28,567,576 of record NC_080798.1, on the reverse strand, counting down.
CCTTATCTTGTAGTAATATATATGACAACTTTAAATTTTCTTTGGTGTTTGTTTATTTATTAATCTGGGGAGAGAGAGAACATGAGCAGGGGAGCAGCAGAGAGAGAGGGAGAGAAAGACAGAATCCCAAGCAGGCTCCACAAGGTCAGCACAGAGCCCAAAGTGGGGATCTCACCAACCGTGAGATCATAACCTGAGCCAAAATCAAGAGTCAGATATTCAACCGACTGAGCCACCCAGGCGCCCCTATATACACTACAATTTGTACAGAGTAAGTGATAGGTCTGGAGGGGACAGCAAGTGGGAGCAGGGATGACTCCAGGCTGGCCAAGAGCTGGAAAGGGTGGCAGCTAGCGGATGGGTATGTGGGGGTGGTCACGCTATTCTGTCTTCCCCTGTAGACATGTAATTTTTCCACAGTGAAATGCTGAAACAGCTCTGGCACCTGTCGTCTCATTTGAGTGTCAGCAGTGAAGGGGTCCACTCACGAGCGGGGCGGGGCGGGGGGGGGGGTTCGTCTCAGAATTAGAACCTAGTGACAAAACCAGACTCACGCCTGCTCCCTGCTAGAAGGGGGATGGGGCTGGGCGGAGACAGCTCCCCACCCCGCAAACCACCAAACCAGGGTGAGCTTCCAACCTGAACCCCAGACCGCTCTGCAGGAAGCAGGGGCGGCTGCAGGGTCCCAGGCTCCAACAGTCACCACCAGCACCGGGCACAGGCACACGGCCTCCTTGGCCTCCGCCTCCGCTCACCTCCCCCATGGGAGCTTAAAGGCTTCCAGTACCAGCCAGCGACAATTAACCCCTCTCCCCGCAAAGCCCCTCCCCGTCTCATCCTCTGACCACAAAGCAGTTTCCAGGGGGCGGAGCGCCCTCCACGCCCCCAGACACCGCCTTCCGCAAACCTGCATCCTGTCTGCAAAGCCGCCCGGGCCTCATTTTACCCTTCGGGAGAGAATCCCCCGCCTTGTGCGTACACACCTCGCTGCCGGCTCTTCAGGGGACCGCTCCTACTGCAAAGCTATCAGGCACAACATAGATATCCAGCCACAGGGCACAGAGAAAATCCACCAGGGCGGCTCGTGTAGCAGATGCTGGGCCGGCCTGAGGGGTCTGAGAAGCCCAGCGACGGCACTCACAAAGCGTGGGGGCGCGTTGGACACACCGAACTTTCCTTAGAGGACAGTGAAGAAACTTGTCATGAGCAGTTTGTTTTCTTGTCCTTTGTTTAAAAAAAAGAAAAAGTCCTCTGGAAGGACATACGCTGGTACGTTAATGGGTTACTTCAAAGAGTACAGATTCTAGTTTTTGTCCTCACTTTATTGCTTAAGTTTTCTGATCTTTCAATAATTAATGTGAATTATTTCTGTAATTAACATAAAAAATTAAAGCCACTTAAGATGCCAGCTGATTTTGTCCTCCTCCTGGGAACACAGCACAGAGCCTTGAGCCGAGGAGGGAGAGGCTGAATGGCTATGGGCCATCTGAAGGTCACATTGCCTTGCTAAGCCTCAGTTTCCCCATCTGTTGGGGAAACTCACCAAGTGAGCTCCTCCCACCATCCGCATGGGGCCTGTTCCCTCCTCTGTGAGATGGGGACTCTAAGGCATACATACCTACAAGGTCATGTGGACAATGCCTGCCCAGCCTTGCCCTCCTGCAGTCCCTGTGGACAGGCTTGCCCATTTCTGACCTTCGTGTATGCCTTCTCCTCCTGGGCACCTACTGACCCACACCCAGGCTGGTGGGGAACCAGGGGCTTCGGAGGCTGGACACTGGGGTAAACAGTATTCACAGCCACATATGCAGAAATCCACCCTGCTCAAGGCTGACATGCTGGCCCCTTGAATCCTTCTGATCACCCTCCAGAAAGGTGGTAAAACCCCATTTTATGGAGGAAGAACTAGGGGTCCAGGGGGGATAAATGACTACCCACCTACACACACCAAGCCGAGATGAAGACTGCAGGCTGGGAACCCTTCAGTGAGTTCCTCCAGCACTCAAGTCATGGGGCGGGGGGAGAGGGGTGGTGGGGTGGGGGTGTCAGCCAACCATTCCATGCATCCCTTTGGAAAAGCCAGGCACACTGCTTAGGGCTACAGGTAGGATTGAGGGAGGCCCGAGCTATGACAGGGCATAGCAGGCTGAAGCCACAAAGCCTCAGGCTCCTCTCCCTCCTCCCTGGCAACCCACAGTGCCGCCCCCCCCCCCACACACACACACATACACACAATGGTTACTTGAGTATGGGCCCTGTAGCACCCACTGGATGGAGAAGGGTGTGGGAGGATGCTCTGGCCACTATGCCGGAGGGGACCCCAGCCTTGGGCACGACAGGACGGCAAACTCAGAACCCCAGAGGCCAAACAGGGTATCACAAGTGAGACTGGCTGGCCTCGTGGGAATGTAGGCAGTGCTACAGGCCCTGTGAATTGGCAAACGAGACATCTGCGTTTTTGTGTAGAATCCCATAATTATGGATTCTGGCAACGAATCCAAACTAATTTGTACACAGTTCCCCTATCAGCGCTCTGGACTCACTGCTGTGTGACCCGGAGCAAACCACTTAACCTTCCTGGACTTCAACTGTGTCATCTATAGAGTGGAAAAATCACACAGGTTACTGTGACAATAAGATACACTTTGCCCATACTAATGACAATAAAAGGCAACAGTGACAATAACAGCTAATGTGTCCTGAGTGCCAGGCACCATTCTAAGTAACATGAATCAATCTCATTTCACTCTGACCATTAGATAGGCATTTTTTTTTTAATTTTTTTTTAACGTTTATTTATTTTTGAGACAGAGAGAGACAGAGCATGAACAGGGGAGGAGCAGAGAGAGAGGGAGGCACACAGAATCTGAAACAGGCTCCAGGCTCTGAGCTGTCAGCACAGAGCCCGACGCAGGGCTCGAACTCACGGACCATGAGATCATGACCTGAGCCGAAGTCGGACGCTTAACCGACCGAGCCACCCAGGCGCCCCGATAGGCATTTTTTTTAACTCTGTATTTTGAAATAAGTACTACTTTCAGAAAAGTTATAAGAAAGGCACAAGGAGTTCCCCTACACTTTTTTTTTTTTTTGCAGTTTTGCCTATTTCTGTCATTTTGTCTCACTTTATTATCTGTCTGTATAGGTGTTTCTCATCAATATTTGAAATGTGTCCCTCTACCCCTAAATACTTCAGTGCATATTTCCTAACAACAAGGACCCATATAGATAGTTACCAGGATATTTAACATTGATACAATGCTTTTTATCTATAGTTCATATTCAGTTTCATCAACTGTCCCAATAATGTCCTTTACACGATTTTTTTTTTTTTCCAGCTTGGGTTTCACATACTACATTTGGTTGTCCTGTCTCTTTGGTCAACTTTAATCTGGAACAGCTCCTTGGCCTTCAAGATAATTGCTCTTAGTGTCCCCATTTCATAGATGAGAAACCAGCTCAGAGAAGTTGAAGCACTTGCCCAAAGTCACACAGCCAGGAAATGTGGAGCTGAGACTCAAGCCCCAGAGGTCCCCTCCAGAGGTTGCCTTCTTGTCTGACAGGCACAGGCCTTGCAAATAATAGCCTTTGTTGTTAATAGCTGAAAACAGTGGCTCCCTCTGCAAACAGCCACCTCACTCAGCAGGTGGTCATTAACTGAAGGAGTGGCCTCCTGCTGCCAGCTCTGTGCACCTGGCAATGGCCCTGGCCCAATTCCCACCACCGCACCCTGTGGCGCTCCATTTAGCCCCCTCTATAATAAGCTGGAAGACAGAGAGGGCAGTGGAAGGCTGAGGGTGGAAGGGAACCAGGGCTCCTGCCTTTCTTCTTCCCCCTCTTAAAGTGACAATTCAGGCTCAAATGTCCATGTCCAAAAGGCAGAGAAAGGCAAATGTCCCAGAAACAAAGCCTGAGGTCAAAGGGGTCCCCAAGCCAGGTCCCTGACCCACCAACCCAACCCCTCCTCCACCCGCCAGCACTGAATGGAACCCCTGAGGTCAGCTGTCTAAGAGGGGGCTGATCCCACACACTCTGCTTCCTCAGTGAGGACCATCAGGGATATGAAGTCATCAAGTGCTCTCTGGGCCCAGAGCCCCTATTCTCAATTCCAATCTAGGCCAGGCAGCAGCTTGGGAAACCACTCTCTTTGGCTCCCAAATGGATGTGGCTCAGGGCCTGGAAGCTGCCATCACCCCTAGCTCCCATCCACCTGCCAGCCACCTGCTGGCAGTCCTCTGGTCTGCCAGCCAGACCACCAACAGGTGGTCATGAGCCACAGATACCCTCCGGACTCACAGTGGGAGAGACAACACTGCCAACAAGAAGTTCTGCAACAGACCAGCTAGGATGTGGTCTTCTGCTTGAGTTCCAGGCAGTTCTGTTAGTTCTGAGGCTAATCTGTGCTGAAATATTCAAAATCCTTCCCATTGGACACCCTATTAAATTTGCAAGTTTATGTCTGCCCCCAGACCAGACCTGCAAACTCTGGTGAAAGTTCCAGAGGCAGCAAGAACTGCCAGAATTTCTCCAGAGCAAATGAAAAGGGAAGAACGTTTTGCCTTTCTTCCTCATTGCAGACAACTCTGAAAATACAGAAAGCATGAATGAGAAAATGATCTATCACCAAATTCCCCCAAAGATGACCCAGTGTGGCCTCTTGCTGTCCATCCTTCTCCACTGTCCAGTGCACAGACTGGCCCGCCTGCTGTGTGAGGCTCTCCCTACAAAGGTGTTTGGGGTCAAGGTGCAACCACTTCGTCTCCCCAGTGGGCTAATGGACTTAGGAGGGCAGGTCCCTTGCCTAACTCAGCTCTTTGCCTCCTGCCCAGGCTGGCCACTTTAGGCTCCCTTACGGGAGTCAGCCATGGACCACTATAAGCCACTATCCCCCAACACCAGTTCCTGTGTCCCCAGGTACAGAGGAAAAGGATCCAAGAGGTGGGGATCAGCAGCAAAGCCCCACAGCACCCTCAGGTAACAGGTAGGAACAGGAGGAAGGGAGAGGTGGCCAGGCAATGTGTTTTCCCCTTGGGGAGCATTTGAGACTCTTCCTGTTGGGGTGGGGTCAGGCTCCTGATGTATACTCCAACAGATTTCACCAGAGCCACGCCAGAACAGGATGGAAAAACCAGGAGGCCAGGCCCTAGTCCCAGATCCAGGACTGACTTGTTACGAGACCTTTGATGACCTCAGCTTTCCCACCTATAGATGGGGCTAGTCATTCCAGCCCTAACTCACAAGATCAAACGATACAAGGGATGTTCCGGGGCCCTGTAAGCCATCTGGCCTCAGAAATCGGAGAAATCCCACCTCTCCCTGCCCTCCTCCATAAAGGGCCCAAGAGCTCAAAAGCCTGAGAACATCAAGGGCTGAGGGAAGAGAACCCAACGTGTGTGTGTAGATCCTGAACATTCAGCACTAGGGGAGGCACCTAGTATCCACCTCTGCTACCCCCACCCCACCCCAGGCACAGCTGGCCACTTCTATGCAGCCTCCTAGCTACACCTGGGGTCTGCCCCACACAGCCCAGGTCCACACCAGACAAGTTCTCCTCCACTATGAGGGCAGCTGCCCATGTGTCAAAGCAGGGACTGAATAACAGCCCAAAGCCCCCTCAGTCTCATGCCCTGAGACCACTGCAGTCCTGTTGGTCATTCATTCGTACCTCTGTTGAGCATCACCCCAGACCAGGTCTGAGGGTGCTTCAGTACGCTGGTCCAGATCTGGATGTTCTCTGCACAGCCCAACCACCCAGGACAGCTGTGTTCCTCATCTGAAAGGCTCCAATTCTAGTAATGGGGCCTAAACTCTCATGTCCAGCCTTGACTCAGAAAGCACATGAGTTCTTGGCCTTTGAGGGAGGGGACCCCACATAAAAACCAGAGAGAAAAGACGTCAAGCCCCACCGAAAAAGGCTCCAGCATCTGGGCCCCAACCAGAGTCAACCCACTTTCTTCAGCGAAAGGGTTCGGTTTTAGGTTTCCCCCAGTGGGGATCCAAGGCAGGGGCCAGCAGCTGCTTGCCTTGCTGGCTTTCCCATCCCCGCCCCCCATTAATTGGTGAGGGGTCCTGCTCACCCTGGGCTGTGGCTGAATTGCAACCAACCCCATGCCCGGGTCTGGACCTCACTGAGCCTTCTCCCCTTGAGGTATTTTTACTTTAAACAGCTCTAATGGTCCCCAGAGTCCTGGGCCTTGTCCAAGTCTGGGAAACCTAACCAACCAGCCCCCTCTGTACCATCAAAAGCCAACCAGCTTGCCAACAGAGGTCCGAAGGTGACGGGCCCGGGGTGGAGGGCGGGGAAGGGCCACAGCCGTGTCTCTCTGGCAGGTCTCAGTTTTGCTATCCGGAAAGTGGGGCTGGGCCCCAGCTCCTCCCAGCGGGGGTCTCTGTCTGGGAAGCGTCTCCCGCCGCCCCAGCTGGGAGGGGGTAGAGGGCCCAGAGAGGGAGCATCCGAGAAATCCCACCCCAAACCTCGGGGGGAGGAGGAGGAGGAGGAGAGCGCAGGGAGCGGGGATGACTCCGAGGGTCTGGGGGCCGCGCCGCCCGGTCTCCGGCCTCCACTCCCCCTCCCTCGGAGGCTCCGCCGGCCTACACCGCCCCCGCCCTACACCCCCCCGGGGTCTCCGCCTGGGTGGGGCCGGGCCGTCGGGCGGCGAGCAGCGCGCAGACACCCCGTGCGACACCCCCCACGACGCGGAGGCCCGGGGACGCGAACGGCGGCGCGCGCTCCCCCCACCCGGGGCCGCCGCCGCCGCGCCTCCCCCCCCCCCCCCCCCCCCCCCCCCCGCCGGGGCCGGACCTCAGCCGCCGCCGCCACGGCCTCGCTCACCTGCCGCCGCCTCTCCCGCTGGCGCTCTGGCCGCCGCCGCCGCCGCCTCCGCCGCCCGAGTGGCCGCGCCGGCCGCGGGCGGGATCCTGCAGCGCGGGCGGGGGCGGCGGAGCGGACGCAGGCGCCCCCAGCTGGCCGCCCGAGCCCCGAGCCCAGAGCCCCGGGCCGCGGCGGGGTCCGACGCCCGGTCCCCATTCAGGCGCCGCGGGCCACCGCCCTGCTCGATTTTCACCAGAAATGCCGAGGACGACCACCGTGGCCCCCCGCGCCCCACCCCCCGCCAGGCCCCCTCAGAACGTGAGCAGGAAACCAAACCTTTTCCAAAATTACTGTTTTCTCGAAGTCCCGCACGTGTTTGGACGCACCTGGTGCTGCTCCACCCCCAGAGGGAAACACTTTCTAGCAAACTCGTTCAACTGTTTCTGCTCCAGATCGGTCCTCCCTCCCTCCAGGAACGCCCCTTTCTAGAAGGAACTATAGACTTCGGGCTAATGCACTGCTGCCAAGATGAAGGAAGCTTAGGTTGAAACTTTCTGCCTCTCTCAACTCCTGGGGGGTCCGGAGGTGGGAACCGCCCTGAGCACCGGGAGACAAAGCCGCCTAAGAAAGTAGGTATCCTCAGAAGGTAGGCGGCTAACCCCATGGTGACCCCACTCACAGCTGCCTACAACCCAGGGTGGGGCCCCAGAGTTGGCAGCAAAAACATCTGCCCTGTTTCCGAGGCACCCAGGCTGGGTGAGCAAGAAAGCGCTCCTGAGTCACAGCTGGGAGGGACAAAGGAGACCGACTGAAGGGGTAATCAAGACCAGGAGAGCGCTTAACTGACACCTTCATGAGTCCACTTGTCCAAACAGCACTTATGCCTGTTAGGGAATCCTAGGTGCCCACTTGGCTGAGAGTGGGGTCACGTGGGCAGGTGTGAGGCCCGTTTCTCCGGTCCCAACCCTAGAGGCCATAGCCACAGTTCCACAGGAAAGATTACTGAGAATGTGCAGTTTAACAAACACGCAGGTTTGCTGCTATGGCAAGCAGTTGGAGAAACTCTGGTCTACTAGGTGCCCCGTGATGAAATCTAGGAGCCGGGTACATTAGTGACCCTACAGGGAAGAGACACCCAGGGTCTGGTGGTTGTGCCTTGACCCTGCAGGAGGCCTAGAAGCCAGCCCAGAGGACACCTGCTTTGGAACTAGGCCGAGGAAAGGAATCGGATGGTGGGATGCTGAAAGGTGAAAATCTGATTTGCACCCCAGATGGTCCCCAGATGGTTCCCAGCTGAGACTCCTAGCTCTTAAATGCATCAAAAGCGCCCTGATTCCCTGAGTTCAGTTCCCACTGCCTCTGGGCGTCCAGAGGGTGGCACTTGGCCTTGCGGGCCGGAGCTGGGCCGCTACCCTGGCGAGGTCACTGCTGCGTGCCAAGTGCTCACAGGTGAAGATCTGAGCAGCTGGAGCTTCCCTGCGCGGGAAAATGGGAATCCCCGCTGGGGGCGAGGTGGTGGGCACACCTAATCTTCATCAGCCCGCTTCTGCACCTCGCCCCGCCCACCCTGCAGCTCCGCCCCCGAGCAGAGCCCAGGAAGTAAGTTTGCCCCAGACCTCAACATCAGCGGGCGCCTCAGTTCCAGGCTGGTGTGACCTGCGGGCCAAGGACAAGCCTGAAGAGAGTGAAGGGTGAACCCTGGGCCACGGGATGGACGTGCCGGGTTCGCCCTCAGGCCTCTTCCTTCTGCCTCTTCAAGCACAGTGCTGGCAGAGCCCTGGGCCCTTCGTGGCACATGGGGGGTGTGGGGAGCGATGCTGTGACTTCCCACCCTGTGGTGTGTGTGTCATGTTTTTGCAATTCTATGACCAACTCTCCTGACAGCAGACAGGAAAACGGAGCTGGGGAAAGCGAGTTCAACACAATGCTTGCATCAGTGCGAACCATTAACTTACCACTAATTGCTGAGCGGGCTCCACCCTCTGTTCTGCGGCCAGCTCCCAGTGCCCCCTTGCATGTTGCCCTCGGTTAGTGACTGGAAAACTGGAGCCAACGTCAGAATGGAACGGAGGCCTGGCGGAGACACACATTGCTGGGCCCCACTCGGAGTCTGATTCAGCGTGTCTGGAGTGGCTACCAAGAATTTTAATTTCCACCAAGCTCCCCGGGGGTGCCAGTGTGGCTGGCTGTCGGGCCAGCCTGGGAGGCAAGGCTCAAAGGCATTGATTTCCAAATACAGTTGGAGTCCCACTCCCAGAGGTTCTGATCCTGGGGAGGGGTCTGCAAATATGCATTGTTTAAAAATCCAGGTGAGTTTATTTAGTGACAAGGAGGGCACTTCAAATCCTAGAGGAAAAGGAGTGACTTCTTCAGTGTCTAAGTGTCGCATGAATTGCCTACCACTTGAGGAAAAACTGTCAGTGGGACACCATCAAGTCATGATCTCACACAGTTCATGGGATTGAGCCCCACGTCGGGCTCTGTGCCAGCAGTGCGGAGCCTGCTTGGAATTGTCTCTCTCCCTCTCTCTCTGCCCCTCCCCCACTTGCGCTGTCTCTTTCTCAAAATAAATAAATAAACTTAATTAAAAAAAAAAAAAAGAGAGAGGGGTGCCTGGGCGGCTCAGTCAGTTGAGCGTCCGACTTCGACTCAGGTCATGATCTCACAGCTCGTGAGTTCAAGCCCCGCGTCGGGCTCTGTGCTGACAGCCCAGAGCCTGGAGCCTGCTTCGGATTCTGTGTCTCCCTCTCTCTCTGCCCCTAGCCCACTTGCATTCTGTCTCTCTCTCAAAAATGAATAAACATTAAAAAAAAATTTTTTAAAAACAGTATCAGCTACCAACCTCACATCATACTAAGACAACAGTAATCAACCAATCGATTAAAGATCTTTGTGTTTGAAAACAAACCTTGTGAAAAACATTTTTTAGTAATTTTGGAGCAGAGAAGTCTGCATAGGGAATCAAATCCACACTGAAGGGCTGTGGTTAAATTTCAGTGTCTCTATCCAGGTGAGGGGGTAGTCTCCAAATGTCCACATCTACTGTGTCTGTGATCTTAATTATCCACTCTGTTGGAAAACTCCAGAGCACGTTTGCCTGAAGAGTCCCTTATTAACTGGCCCAGGGGCAGTGTCCACCGTGAGAGGCCAGCTCCTGCTGCTAGAGAACCATCAGCATTCGTTGCCTGAATGAATTTCTGGGGCAGGCAACAGTTCGGGGGCCTTGTCGCACTTGTGCAGAGAGAAGACTTAAAAACCTAAAATAAATCACTGTCACAGAAGCTGTGAGTCACTTATTTCAGCAAAACCAGCCCTTCTCTTTAGCAGGCAACGGGCACTTCAGCCAAGGCGGACAGCGCACAAGGTTCCCGAGGGTGGTGCTGATCGCTTCGGTCCTGGTTCAACCTCTCGCTCATCACTACGTAGAGCAAAGCTGGCCTTCCCAGCCTGGTGGTCCTCGTTCCTCACCCCTAAGAGAGGAGGAGCTTCCTTCCATGAGGACCTGTGGACGGGCTATGCAGCTAAGGAGTTTCAGTTAGCAGGGGGTTATGTACTTCACGGTAGAAAATGAAACAACCCAAAGATAAGAATTGGAAATCGTCTCCTCCATGCCACTCCCCGAGGTAACAGATTTTTAAGGCTTGAGATAGACTCTTTCTCTACCCTTCTCCCTGGCAATCCAGTTTTAGGTTAGAACACCAGCCAGGTCAAATCATTATGGCATACACCTTGAACTTACACAGTGCTGTATGTCCATTATAACTCCATAAAACTGGAAAAAATGCAAATTGGCCAGAAAAGATGGTGGATTGAACCCATCATCTACATTTACTGTTTCCTTAAGCCCACTAGAATGGGTGTTAGGGTTCTAGCGCCCCTAAGAACGGAGGAAATGAGAAGAAACAGCAGTATGAACGTGAAAGGAGGAAAGCGAGTGGATCGGTAATACTGCCTTGGGAGACACAAGACACACAGCCCTAAACCTGCAGCTGGGAAAACTAAGAAGCAATCCCAGTTACACTGGGGAAGCTCCAAAGGCTCAGAGACTGGAAGTGCCAGCTATCTCTGGCCACAGGGCAGAGCTAAATCGAAGTTAGGGGAGTGGAGGGGCACCTGGGTGGCTCAGTCGGTTGAGCATCTGACTCTTGATATCGACTCATCATCTCACAATTCATGGGTTTGAGCCCCCCATCAGGCTCTGCACTGACAGTGCAGAGACTGCTTCGGATTCTCTCTCTCTCTGCCCCTCCCTCTCTCAGGCTCTTTCTCTCTCTAAAATAAATTAATTAGGGCATCTGGGTAGCTCAGTTGTTAAGCATCTGACTTCAGCTCAGGTCATGATCTTATGGTTAGTGACTTCCAGCCCCACATCGGATGAGCTCAAGCCCCGCTTCTATCTCTCTTTCTCTCTGTGTCTCTCTCTCTCTGCCCCTTGCTCACTTGTGCCCTCTCTCTCAAAAAAAAAAAAAAAAAGCCTAATTAATTAATTAATTACAGGCCAGAGGTTGAACATTTAAGGAGTGAAGAATCCGAATCTCTGGGGCACCTGGGTGGCTCAGTTGGTTAAGCGTCCGGCTTCAGCTGAAGTCATGATCTCAAAGTTTGTGGGTTCAAACCCCACGTCGGGCTCTGCGTTGATAGTGCAGAGCTTGCTTGAGATTCTCTCTCTCTCTCTCTCTCTGCCCCTCCCTGACCTGTGCATGCTCTCTCTCTCTCTCTCTCTCTCTCTGAAAATAGATGAATAAACTGAAAAAATAAATAAAGACAACAGAACGAAGAAGTTCACAGAGACAAGGCAGGCAGGCAAAAAAACTGTATCATTAATATCTGCAGAGATTCAAAAAATGTATTGTAATCACGAAACCAAATAGGATGCTGTTTTTTAACGAGGAGCATCTGAGGGCAAAAACAGAACTCACATGAAAAACATGGGAGCAGAAATTAAAAACCAACAGAAAGGTTGGAAATTCAAGTTGAATAAAAAGTCAGAGGTGGAAAATAGGTCAGAAGAGATAAGAAGACTAGAGGCTCAGCCCAGGAGACTCACTATCTGAGTAATTGTGGAGTCCAGAGAAAACAGAAAGGAGGAAAATAAAAATAAGAATTCCAGGTTTCCCCGTCATCCAGGACATGTGGTGCCAGATGGAAAGCATCCATGCCACCAACTGCCTGGTACAATAGGCGAAAATAGACCCACCTAATTTCCGTAATAGTGACAACACCAGAACATTGGGAACCAAAACGAAGACCCTAAAAGTTTCAAGAGAAAAAAAAAAAAAAGGTTACAGTTCATTTTCTCATAACAACACGAGGAAGGATGAAGCAATGCTTTCAAATTCTGAAGGAAAAATGTTTTCCAAGCCAGAATTCCGTGTCCGGCAGAACTATCAGTTGAGTCTAAATGAAGAACAGACCATTTGAGGTGTCGAGTGCCTGTGCATCCTTCCCCAGGGAGCCCCTGGGACTGTGCACTAATGAGAGCTTATCAACAAAAGAGGGAGACACGGGATGCAGAGAACGGGAGCTGACCACGGGGTGTGTGAAGGGGACCAGGTGCTGGTGGAGAGAGGGCAGGGCGGTGCGTGTGCACCGGGCATGGCTGCTCAGAAGCTCCAGGCATGGAAGGGGTTGGAATCCCTGAGCACCTGAGCATTTGCAGAGGCTTAGAATAATAGTAGCATTTGGGGTGCCTGAGTAGCTCCGTTGGTTTAAGTGTCCGACTCTTGATCCCAGCTGAGATCTTGATCTCAGGGCTGTAGGTTCTTAGGGTGAATTACTAAAGTACATGGAAAACTAAAACCAAAAAAAAAAAAAAAAAAACCTCGAGAAAACAAACGAAAAAAACTTGTACAGAAAAAAAAAGGAATCTTTTTTAAGTATACAGTTTAATTGATAAGAGCAGCATCTACACAGTCACGATAATGTAAACACTGAATATCGTGCTAAACAAAACCCAACGTAATTATTTCGGGAGGCTAGGGCACGAAAGGAGTTTGGGGGTGGTAAGAAGTCAAATCATAATTTCTTTTTTATGTTTATTTTTGAAAGCTAGAGCACAGGCGAGCAGAGGGGCAGGGTGGGGGGTGGGCAGAGGATCTGAAGCAGGCTCAGTGCTGACAGCAGAGAGCCCAATGCAGGGCCAGAACCCAATAAATGTGAGATCATGACCTGAGCTGAAGTCGGGCTCATAACTGACTGAACCAACCAGGTGCCCCAAAACATAATTTTTAAATTTTATTTCTGAGTAATCTCTACACCCAACATGAGGCTTGAACTCACAACCCTGGGACTAAAACACACATGCTCCACCGACTTAGCCAGCCAGGTGCCCCGAAACATAATTTCAATAACTGAAAAGCAAGAAGTGGCATTAGAGGTATATCATTTAGAGACATCGAGGTAAACACTCCACCCGCCCCAAACCACCGAAAGTTGGAAGTGGCTGCCTCAGGACAGGGAAAAAGCAGAGGGAAGGAAGGGATGGCAAACAGACTTGTAGAACCATTTGACTTGATGACAAAACTGCTGTCCTGCCCCATCCACCTGCTCTTCACCAAGTCCCCACGCCCCTCAGCCCAGCCCTACCTGCCAGCCTTACACACACCTGTCTCCACAGGCTGCTCCTGTGTGACGTTCCCCTTACCTTCTGTGTTCCGGTGGCGATGTCTTGCCTACTTATGTGAAAGCACCTTTGTCTTGAATTGGATTTTAAAAACCAAAGACGCATGATGTAATGTACCTTACAACTATTTTGAGTCCTTGTGCAAAGCCACATTCCTGAAGATACCTGCCAGGTGATTTAAGTACAGAAATGGTTTGCATTTTTGCACGGGTGAGCAACAGCTATTTTGAAAATTGATACACCACTTAAACAGGTCATTTGATACGTTTAACCCTCTCCTGTTTCGTGTGAATAATGTTGGCATTAAACCTTGACACGTTTCTAACGGGTTTCTCTTCAACCCTGTAATCCCATATTTTCACATAGGAGTCAGTTACTCGCTTTAGAAACATACACACGTAGACACAAGTTTATGCCATTTCCTAGATGGATTGTATCACGGATTAGTTTGTTTGGGTTTTTAAATGGCTTCTTAGACAAGCAAAAAGTATAAAACGTTTTTTAAAGGTGAAGAATGTTCCCATTTAAAAGTTGTTGCATTCTTAAACTGACCTAACCTGGTAAATGTAGAACGTCTCACAACAGGCTTTTCTGAACACTAATGAATAGAAATCACAGCAGAAATTCTACAAACACATAATGAGAGCCTAAGAAAATGATTTCAAGGAAAATCTCTCCTAAAAAAAACACCACTCTGTTCCTAAGGATTAGGGAGATCACTGTCTGGAATTTCCCACAGCCACCTTCCATCCTCTTTTTCCAACAAAATTTTCCAGCAGATTTCCCAAACAAAATTCAAGGCAGCTCTCTGCCTTCTCTGACCCAAATAACTGGCTCCTTCTTCTCGCCAGAGTCCGCTCTCTTTGCTCACCACACGAGTCATTCTACTTTAAGACAGATAACTTCTCTTTAGAGACTTTCAGTTGCTGCTTGCCGTTGTTAAAGGACCTAAAACCTAAAATATCAAGTTTTGGGGGGCAGATGGTGGAGAATGGTCAATAACTGGTTTTTCAACATCACTTTTGTCAACGGCAACATTTTCTAAAAAATTTCACATGACCACATTGTGTTTACATTTCAATCTTAGCAAAAGTACCAAAGATGAAACACTTCTCAAAGCAACTCATGAAAAGTCACCTAAAAGAAGATAAAACGGGGGGAATTTTTGTTTTTTCCTCAGAAAGCTCAGTTCAGAAGTAAAGTGCCATCAAATAGCAATACTTTAATAAAACTCCTATTCAAGATAAGCTCAAGTACTGGATATTTCATAAATCTATCAGTTTAGAAGGGCTCTGGGGTATCTGACATGTTAATGTACTAAAGCTACCTGCAAACAAAAGTCAGCATCATAAAAGGAATGAAATAGACCTCTATCTGTGTAGACAGGGAAAGAGCTCTCTGGAGGGTAGGGGGATTACAGAATACCACAGTATGTTACCACTTATGCAAAAGGGGAAGAGACTCCCTGACATGTATGTGCAGATAGGTTTATGTATGTAAAGACATTTTAAAAAATCTAGGCAGCTACATCCGCAAATATTAAAACGGTAATGGGGCGCCTGGGTGGCCCAGTCATTTGAGTGTCTTGACTCTTGATTTCAGCTCAAGTCATGAGCCCAGGGGCATGGGAGTGAGCCCCGTGTTGGGCTTTGTGCTGAGTGTGGAGCCTGCTCGGGACTCTCTCGCCCTCTAAAAATAAAAATAAATAAATAGAGCAGGTAGCTCCAGGGAGCTAGGTGGGATTAGAGGGTGAAGGGTAACCAGATCCTTACATTTAGATATTTACATATTATTTACATTTCTTCACAATGGAGCATTCACACCTTAGTTGAGAAATTAAGTAAATGCACTGTGTCTAGGTAGATGGACAAAGTAGTCCTGTATATTGAGTTCATTCTCTAATTTACCATTCGAGCAACTTCTGGGATGCTAACAAGATATTTTGATTATACTCTTAAAAAAAAAAAAAAAAAAGGACATTTCCAGTACATGTGCAAGAAGAGACCAGGCTGGGGAGGGGGGCGGGAGAGCTGGCTTTACCAGCCAGTTGTCTAGACTGCTGAGCTACTCTTCACTCTAAGTCAGCTTGTGATGATCTGGAAGCAAACTATCCAGGATTTTCTTCACCACCACTCAGCTGGGTTCCAGGCAACCACCGTCAGTCCAAGTCCTAGGGCTGACGCTCCCCCCTTGGGAAAACACGCTCTGGTTACACTTGGTTATTAACCCCACTTCTTTCTCTGTTCTTTGGAGAACCAAACATTTTCATTATTCTATTTTTAGTCTGTGTAACTCGTGGCTCCACAAAACCTACGGTTAAAGTAGCTCAACTTCTTAGTACAGCAAGCATAACCCCTTGCATCAAAGCAAAGGATACAAATGGGGCGGTATTTGGGAGCAAGCAGACTGTGGGGAGTTGGCTTCAGTCTTGCAGTGGCTGTGGTGACCCGTGCAGGAGAGAAAACAGCATCTTAAAGCATCTCCCACTCCATGACTGGCATTACAAAGGCTGGAAGCCCACAGAAATGCTATCTATGTACAGAAGAACCTCTCATTGGTCTAAACAGGGCCGTCTTTAGAATTACAAGATAATTTTTTTAATAGCCATTCAAGTCTTACATAAAGGCTCATACCAGAGGTTTTGAAGATAAATGAAAGCACAAAGCCTTTATTGAATTGCAGATTATGAATAATAAGCCCAATGGTAAGCACTGGGGGCAGATGTGCGTAGAAATGCAATTTATAAAATTTTCGAGGCAAACAATTGATGTCTTTGAAGAAATCGTCGTGAGCTTTAAAAAAAAAAAAAAAAGCAAAAAGCGAGCTTCCAGGTGTGCAATTCATAGTATTGGTAACTGGTGCCCAGCGATAATGACCTCAGGAAATGTCGAGATTTCATAAACCATTTGTATCAAATCTCTTTTTCTGGTAAATTCCTTAGTGCCTCTGCAGCGGTAACTAGACAAGAGTGGAAAGCTTTCAAGATGACTCAAACCTCCAGCACCTCACAGGAGTCCACATTTCTTAACACAGAAGGCAATGCTGATCAAGGGAGGAAATAAACGAAAAGGTTATTAAAAACAAACACTGGCGGGCCAAACTTCTAAATATATACATCTATATATACATATATATACATATGTATATACATATATATACAATATATACATCTATGTATATTTCACTAAAAGATGTTTATCTCCATAGCCCTTCACGTTTTATATCCAGAAACTATACTTTCACCACACTGTGCGATAAGACAGTGCTTTTTAGTGGTGAGTGCAGTGAACACTTTGATACTCTTGTAATAAGTCTTTGGAATATTTTAGGATTATAGGACTTTCAAGAGACTCTTTTTTAAAAAGTGACTCTGTAAAATTTAAATATGTAAAAACCAGAGCAGGAGCTTCCATTTTGGAGATTTCAGTTTAGGGACAAAGAGACAGGTTATGACAGACTGCAACCAAATATAAAAGGTAATCACAAAATGATTCAGGCAACAGCCACGAACTGCACAGAACCCAAGTTGAAAGGGGAGATAAATTTCAACTCAAAGAATCTGGCTGATAACCAATAAATAATTTCATTCTTTTTGGAAGGTACAGGTCACTAATCCATGAGAGAGAGCTTCACCAAGTCACTGGCTTCGACAGTTTCTCCTAGGCCTCTGTCTCCCCTCCCCACCCACCACATGATTCTGGTAATGCCCAGCTTGTGAGACTTCACAAGCTCTCATTATTACAGCATCTCGAAGGTAAAACAACACTCCTAACAAATTTATCCAGACTGTTTTCTTAGCGGAGACCTGGCCTGTAATCAGGCCACATGGAAACTGCTGCTTTGACCAGGAGTCAAGGCCATGTAGAACCACAGAGACTTATGTTAGAATGCAAAAATAAAGAAAATACCAACAAACACTTTCGCTGAAAATACACAAATTAAGAGACTGTCTGTTATTGTCTGTTCTTAGCGATACGGCTAACATTTCTCTCAGCAAATCCTGGAGATTCCTCAAGTTCATAACCACCAAAGGGGATGTGCTATCTCCATCTGTCTGGTTCAGTCTCTTCTACGGTGTTCCCTCCTTCTGGCTAGTAGACTGTGGACTAGGTTACACTTAACAGGGCATACACTTAAGTAGAAAATGTAAAGGCCAAATACTTAAAATCAAAACGCTGCCTAAGAGTAAAACAAACATTAGCAGTGTATTAACTGAAAAACTGCCCTTAAGTAAATATTTAATTCTGGATGTCAAATACATCCGCAGAGTTTATATAAAGCAATTCTTCTGCTTAATTCTGTCAACATTCAATTTATACAGATATTTAGGTCATTATCTTTGATGAAAAAAAAAAAAAAAAAGGTGCTCAAGGCATAAAGTTAAAACAGCTCACAAGAAGACGGTAAAGAACAAGGCTTCTGGGTCACATCAAGTTTCCGAGCCATGCAAGTAACTTCCACGGTGAACTCGGACTAGTTTCTCAGTTATGTTAAATATCAAGTAGCGTATTAAAATTTGTTCTTTTAATGTTCATTCCGCCCATAAATATTTTGATAAAATAGAGTCTTGAGGTTCAGAAGCTGAGGCAGGATACAGACATCACTTCCAAGAACTGCTTTTACACATCTTTGTTCCCACTGTGATGCTGCACCATTCTCTAAATACGTCACTAGATGAATTAGGTCACTGATGAAAATTAGGATAAAGAGTAACTATTAAATATAACTTCCTACTCAATTAAGTTCAATAGAGCCATTTATGGAATATTTTCCTCACAAAATACTTGATGAGAATGTTACTCTCCACTAACCGAAGTCAGTTAAATGAGCTCAGAGAGCAAGAACTGATGGATAAGAATAAACTCTTCTAATCATTAATTTAACATTTCAGTATTTATCACAGGAAAATTAGGAATGTCTTTTTTTTATATGTTACCACTTAGTTCTTGAAAAGTTAATTGAGAAGCAACCAATCTCCTATCAACATTCCTAGTCAGTGACTGAAACACTAAGAGATCAACAGCATGTAATAATCAAAGGAACTGATCAGTTTTGAACTGTACATCCACATTAAAATAAAATTGAAATGTAACTATGAACAAAAAAAAAATCAACAAAACTTATCAATAATACCCAATAATGGTGATTTCTAGGGACTTCTAGAGAGCAACCTTGATAACTACATCCTAGTCAGTGGGGAGGTCTTTGCAATGAACACATTGCAGTAAGAGGGCCCTGCAGCTCACCATGGCCATCCGCTCTCCTGGCAGGCCTACAGCTCTGGAAACCCCAAACACGAGTCCATAGGTTAAGACAAACACAACTCACACTAACCATGACACAGGGGAGGGAACGAGAAAACACATGGAGGTACGAGACTTCAGAGGAGAAAGACTATTAGTAACGCTCTCCCTCGCATGCATGTTTTTACCCTGTGAAGACTTTACCCAGGAATATCTGGAGCCAGAGCAAATAATCCAAGTATTAATGACAGGCTCAAAATGCAAGTGAAAGTAAAACACACTCAAAATAGGACAAAAAAAAAAAAAAAAAAGGCTGTTGAAGCCTAGAGGGCAACTGTATGTAAAACCAGTAGATCCTGAGAGCAAAGCTAGATTTGAAAACCACATGCAACATCTCCAAACAAGACAAAGACGCTAAAAACCAGGCTCCTTCGCGGACACCTCAAAACTGCAGGAAAAAATGCATTTACCTTTGTCATCAAAACATAACCATTCAGGTTTTATGCTGACGTGTCTATGACCCATCAACACTTCTGAAAACCAGTACTGAAATGTTTATCAGAACTTTTCAAGGAGCTCCAACACCGACCAGGCACACATACATGACTCCCCGAGAAATGTCACCACAGTGAGGCAGAATTGGTGAAATCCCATTCTACAAGTACGAGCAAAGGAAGGTTATGACTCATGAGTATGGATGGACTGTAATATTTAAATGAAACATTTCTGATATACTCACAAAATCTTCATAGAAAGTATTAAAACTCAAAAGAGAAAAAAAGACAGGAGTCAAATACAGAGATGAAATGTACAAAACAAATGAGCAGGCAAACTAAATGTTCTTGAAAGTATTTTACTTCAGATTGAAAAATGAACAGCTTCCACACTGTTCATTGCAAGATACACAGTATTCACGAATACAATGCTGGTCATTTGAGGATATGTACACACCTCAATTTCTCCTTCATGCTTTTTCTTTTAGAAAGATACTGTTTACCAAAAAGAAACTTCAGCAGTACAGGAAAAACTATTTTCCCAATAAATTTACGAAAACCTAAGATTCCCAATGGAATCAAGATTATCTTCCCGCTACCACCACCTTAATATAATCACATGCTTATTGGAACGCTAATATCTGCACCCTAAGAGTACATTTACTTTCAACAATGAGGGTGATTCTTAAAACAAAACAAAACAAAACAAAACAAAACTTCAGTGTGGTAAGTGTCTGAAATAGGCAGCTAATACTGGATTTCATACCATTTTATAAATAATTGTTCCCTTAGCAGTAAACATAAGTCTACACATTCACAATAGTCCTAGAAAATAAATACTGTGATTAAGCACAATATGTTATGACAAACTAGTTTCAAAACACAAAAGCTCAACATCTTGATAAAAATTCTGATCAGAATAAAATGTGACTCTAAAATTTAAAACATTGTCAAAATAACATCACATTTAAAATTTTCCACGATTTACACAAGTATCATGAGTTTCCAGTTGTGGAACACATTTTCCCATTGTGAATTAAAATACGAACATATTGAAAACTGTCAATTTCAGTGATAACATCAGTTTTGGTCTTACTTTAGCATTATTTTCTTTATAAAAAGTTGCACTAAGTGTCCATTAATGGTCTGATTGGTCTTCAGTATTTCATAAATGTATATAAAAGAAATTCCTAAAAGCCAATAGTACTTTATATGTATATATATAAAAGAATCTCATTTCCCAAATGGCTGTAATTAACAGAGCCACATACACTGATGCTAAACACAAGAGCCTTCACATTGAAAGAGAGCATTTTCAGAAATGTCACTTACATCCTATTATAGTCAACATTCCCGAGTTTCAGACTCAACATGTGATGGGTAACAGAATTATACATCTCATTTGCGCTCAAAGCTGACCACAACCAAAATTTACAGTATGATTGAAACAAGCCAATGTTTTAAAAAGTTTTAATTAAAGATAACAATTCCATGGAAGGAGAGGATAAAGAATGGGATGACAAGAAGTATTTGGTCTTAATAAGGCAATACAAAATAGATCCATTATCAAAGACCATTTAATTTTTAAAGATCAACAATACCAAAAGCATAAAGTGGAGTATAAGAAAATAGTTTTTTATAAGTATGATTTAATTAAAGCTGTTTACAGTTATTCTCTCCCACAGTAGTTAAGCATGGATTTAGAAAAGAAGAAGAGACGAGAGAACCAAGCACACGCTGCACACAGGGGTGGGAGCCAGCATGCAAAGTCTGTGGGACTCGGGGTTTCACCGCAACAGGAATGGGACCAGACGCGGGCGGCCTTTTTTTTTTTTTTTTTTTTTTCCCCTATTAGGAAGAAAAACAAAACAAAACAAGACTGCAAAGGAAACAAACACAAAGTCATGTAATTGCCCATTGCCCAAGACGACAGCACTATAGAAAACAGTTGCAAGTTAATTCTTAGAGATGACTAGAGCTTTTCAGTGTTTACACAAAAGTACATAGTACGTTTTTTTCTTTTTTTCTTTCTTTCTTTTTTTTCTTTTTTCTTTTCTTTTTTTCTTTCTTTTTTTTTTTTTTTTTACAAAATAAAACGTCATTTGCCACCATAAACCTTTTCTTTAGAGGAAAAATTTTTGCAGCAGGTCACAAGGGTTCTAGAGTAAGTCATTTCAATGCTGAGGAAAACAAATTGAGTAATAGAACTAATCACTTCCCTATATATGGATGTTAAGATGACAATTCAGATTATTTTTGAAACTAATCCTGAGAAAAATCTGTTTACAATTTAAACAGTAATGTTATGTAAAAAGTATTAACAAATCCACTATTACAAATATCAATTTCCTATATGGTCATCTATATATACACACAATAAAATGGTAAATATATGCAAAAATATTAAAAAAAAAAAAAAAAGAAAACATGCACAGATCACTTTCCCCTTTGGAATCTGGACTTCCTATAAGATACTTTTGTTTTCTTTCCCCACCCCATCCTCTGAAATTGGTTTTTGTTCCTATCACCCTACCCACACTGAATATTATTCCCTATAACTCTGCATAAAGCCAATGAGAAATATATTTATTTTACATTCAAGCTTTAAATCTTAAAATGACCCTGTTGTAGCATATGACTTATCAAATGAGCAGCCTTTTTTTTTTTCCCCCTTTTTTGCTTGCTTTTTGTTTTTGCAGTTGTCAGTCTTCATGATCCATTCCGTGGCGAGCTGGGAAAAAACGCAGTTGCTAAATCAAAGTCTGAACAGTGTAAGGCTCCCGAGTGCCAGGAGTCCCTATCCAACTGTCCTGAGCATGAGACCATTGCACACAGAAGACAGTCCATCGCACAACGCCGACTATCTACAAAGGTCTGAGAGGGGAGCATCCCTCTTGTGTTTCCTCTTTTTGCCATGGTAATACTGATTATTTGATTTGCCTTGATGCTGTTTGTTTGTCATCAAGGAACCATGGCTTGTTTGAGTTGTACCTTGGAAGCCTTTGCTGGAAGAACGAAAGAGCCTTGCTGATCCATGCTGCAGAGAAAGAAAGCGGTCAAAGAGACATCAGTATTGTGAATTCAGCAGAGCACTCACTAAGACCTGACTCAGGGAGCTTTCAAATGAGGAATATGCCAAGTTACCCAGCAGGCAAAAAACGATACTTCAGGGATTCACTCTCCTGAGCTCTAAAACTTTTGTTTCTTTTTTTTAATGGAAACACTGGAAAACACAGACCATTGCCTTCCTTGCCTTGCCCTCTTCCCTCTTCAGAGTACATGGAATGTGAAACTTTTCTCAAGGAACCTATCCATCAATATACCACATAATAAACAGCATTACCGAAGAAGCTCTTAGACACAAAGGTGTGCTGCCAAGTCAGGGGTCATCACGGCCCTCTGATCACGGTCAGGTCATGGTCATCTTACATCCTATCACCTGTCACTTAATTGCTGTTTCTAAATGGATGTGTGTTTGGTGCACATGACCAAGGCTGTATAGGTAAAGTGGATTCTGGGAGTCAGACATGAGGTGACCAACGTAACAGTCCATCTCTACTCCAAGAGGCCTTCCCCAGGGTCTCCAGCGTACTGAGAGAGGGTGAGATGGCCTTGGGTCAGAGCCCAGTATGAAATGGCTTCTTTCCTCATTTTGATTCCTTACTCATGATTAATAAAATTTTAGATAACTACAAAACTGAAAATAGAGTATTCTCTGTGGCCTAAGCCAAAGCTGATGTTCATCGACAGCTGACCCACTATCTGATCATTTCAACACAAGCAACTAGGTACTGAATATTAAAATATAAAAAAGGTGAGGGTGCCTGGGTGGCTCAGTCGGTTGGGCGTCTGACTCCAGCTCAGGTCATGATCTCGCAGTCCATGGGTTCGAGCCCCGCGTCGGGCTCTAGGCTGACAGCTCGGAGCCTGGAGCCTGCTTCTAATTCTGTGTCTCCCTGTTTCTCTGCCCCTCCCCTGCTTGCTCTCTCTCTCTCTCTCTCTCTCTCTCAAAAATAAATAAACATTAAAAAATTATTTTAATATCAAAAAGGTAAATAAACATTAAAAATAAAGAAAAGAAAATATAAAAGAAGGATATATTACTCCCAGATGTGCACAACATTGCCATGAGGTCATGCAAAAGCTTATAGTGGGCTTACTTCAAGTACAACTGAATCTTTTAAAAACTCAGTGCAATTGTTTAAATGCTGAATCTGTACTAAGGTGGGGTGGCCGGGACGTCTTATGAGGACCAGTCGCTAAATGCCCACAAAGGTTTACATTACAGTGGCGTCTCATAGTGATCTTCAGGACACCTTTGGAACCTCTTAGAACAAAACAGGTTTGTTCTTCCAACCTAGAGTTTTCTTCAAATCCACAATGTGTATATATATTCACGCTTGAGAAATTCTAAACAGTCTGTATTGAATATGAACAATTAAACACACACAAATTCCACACACCTGAGATTTGTTGGTGCTGTTGGAGGTGTTACTGGTCTGGGTGCTCTGCATTTTCCCAACCGCCTGGGATGATTCCAAGGACACATCCTGCGACCCTACCCGGTTCCCAGTGGACGGACGGCAGAGCAGCTGTTTCGGGGTTTTGCATGGTGTCGCATCAGAATCCTAACATAAGTCATATGAGTTATTATGTGACGTATTAGTAATTCGGATATTCATCTTTTAGACTAAATTTAGCCATTTGGGAGTTAAGGGAAGCACCTTGACGAATTGACAAAATTAACCGCTTGAGTTGTCTCCACAAATTTCCCTCCAAACATCTTAAGTGGCTTATTTTATCAGAAGATTTCTGTTCGTTGTTAAATCTATTGTCTAGACCTGACCTTGTTAATAAGCCTGGAAGGGGCTCACAGAGGTCCAAGTTTATCTGCACCTCCACTGATAGGAAATGAACCACAGTACAGTGCAAAGAGCACAGCAAAGATAAGGCCCCAGGTCCCGGACTCAACGTCTTCAACCAGATACAAAACGACTGATTCAAAAGGCTCAATTTCTGTGCGTCTGTGACAAACAATCAGTGAGTGCTCCAACCGAACACCCCGCGTGGTTAAGAACTTCCCGGAGACGATGGGCTGAGCCCCACCTGTTTCTGGGCTGCCTGGGACACAACTGTGCTACTTCTCTGCTCAGGTCTACCCTTCACCTTCACACTCATAGTCCCTAAAGCTCGCTCTTGAGGCTGTCTTTGTGTCCGCCCCACTGTGTCTGTGACCTCTAGCTCAGCTCCGTCCTCTAGAACTCTCCCCTAGGAAGCAAAAAGGCACGCAGGTAGATGGTGCATATGAGGATTCATGATTCCATTACGATCCGTGGTCATCGCCAACAACATAAAATGATGTCCCTTCCACAGTTAGATTACTCTATATGTCACAGACTTAATAAAGTCAAAATTCAAATAATGGGTAAGCCCATTTTATATCTCAAGGAAGCACACTCACAATTAACCCTGATGAAGAACAGTAACTGTAGGTATAACTGTAAGTTAGAGTCAGAAAGCAGAGGTGGGGCTGCCGAGGGATTCGGGGAGGGAGGAATGGTTAGAGGTGGCTGATGGGTTTCTTTCAGGAGCGATGGCAATATACTGGACTTAGTGGCAATGGCTGCACAACACTGAATATACTGAAAACCACTGAACTGTGTATTTTAAAATAGTGAACTTTATGTTATGTGAATTATACCTCAACTTAAAAAAATTCAATCAAGAAGTTCAAAAACATTACTGAGTGGAAGAAGCCCTACACAAAGGAGTATACATGATAATGATTCCACTTATGTGAAATTCTGGAAGAGGCCAAACTAATCTGTGGTATTAGAAAATCTTAAGAGTGGTTACCTCTGGGGTGGAATTCGGGACTCACTGGAAAGCATCATGAAGGACCTCTCTGGGATGATGGTAACAGTCTGTACTTTGTTATAGTTGGGGTCACACATGTGCACACAGTGTTAACATTCACTAATGCACAATTTAGATTTCTTTGTACGTCAATTTTGTATCAAAAGAAAAAACGAACCAAATACTGAATGCTGGCCAGTGATGAGCACACTAGAGTATTTTAGGGGAAGTGTACCGATGTTTGTAGTTTACTTTGAAATGTGTCAAAGGATAAGATGAATTAGTGGATAGAGGGATGGATGGATGGCTAGCTATGGGATAAGTACGTAACATGTTAATGGCAGAGTCTAATGGCGATGTATATGGATGTTCCCTAAAATTCTCTCACTTTTGCTGTATGCTTCAAAATTTTAATCCAATGTTGGGGACATGTACAATCAATAAAGTTATTAAAATTTCCCAGTAATAAATAAGAAAAGGAATTAAGTTTAGCCCTCTAGACAGCTATCCCCCCAACAGAACTCCTAAGCATAGGTTCAGAAAAGCCACGTCCTCATACTTACGACATCACTAGAGCTGGACTGTGTGGCAGAAGAGGAAGACACTGGACCTGATGAAGAGTTTGAAGAGTGTTTACTAAGAGATTCCGAAGTTTTACTTCTACATTTTCCAAGGGCTTCATTTTCTTCAGATAGATTATTATTACATTTATCTAACTGCTGAGTATCTACTATCAAGGTAACACCATTTCCTGAAAGAGTGGCAAAAGATTGGAAAACGTTTCTTCCCATTAAACACACACAACACAGAAGAGCCACTAATGCTCGGTCAATCAATCAATGAAAAACTCTTACCATTGCATGAAGGCTCAGGCCTATTCTGCAAGCCCCACTGTTTTGATATCCAATCTCTGTACGTGGCAACTTCGTCCGTTACTCTAATTATTCTACCTAATATGCTGCATGCGTTTAAAGAAAAAAGAGGGAGTACGTTAATTCGGAGATACGAAGCCACAACCAATTTTGACCCAAAGGGCTGTCTTTAGTTAAGCCTTTACCTCTCCGTTTCATTGTTGGGATAGTATTTCGCTATTGGTGATACAGCATGACTCAAAACAACATAGGCATAATCAAAGGCCTGTTTCACTTGCATGGCCCCATATGAACTCCTTCCAACATCATTACCTTTAAAAGAAACATATATAGAAGATAGTAAGCGTGACCAGTGCTTAATAAGAACTAAATGTGCACAGGCCCTCTTCCAGAAGAGCAAAGGCAACTGCTTTCCTTATACAGTTGCACAAAGAATCTGGGCAGGGCGGGTGGCCATCCCCACAACTCCCCAGGCTCTCAATGTGTGTATCCTGCAGTAAGTACATTATGGCATATAAATTGCCTCAATGTATTCTGGCCCCACAGGGACTATCTCACATACAGTCATGCAAACAAAGGAGCTAACTGCCTGCTCTCTCCTAAGAGTGAAACCAAGCTAAATGAGACATCCCTGTCTTTTGTTTCTATTAGCTATCTAAATATCTCCAGCACTAAAATGTAAGCTCCTGAAGCAAGGAGCATCTTGCTGAAAATCTTTGTGCCCTTTACGTAGAGAAGCTTCCTGATAAACATTTCCTCCATGAATGAACACACGGAACTATTAAGGTTTATAATATGGCACAATAAGCCAGAGAAGGGCCCCTAGATGACTACTCTCTTAACTCCCTTTCTTTAATCATTTTCAAAGTTAACACAGTGAAGCAAACGACTAAAAGCATCTCCACTGAAGTCTGATAATACAGAATCTAAATATCCTACAACGATAGCGAGAAAAAATACTGCCCTGAAAAACTAGGATACAAGCAAACAAACACAACCCCATGACAGCAAGGAAGGAATCTGCTGTTCCCTTTCAAGCCACCATGAAGCTGGAAAAGGCACAGGGAGACTGTGCAAAATTAAAAGAGGAAAGAAGGGGCTCAAAAGGAAAACAGTCTCTTTGAACCCTTCTGCTCATCATTTCTGAGCGGTATTACCATGTTTATTGCCTCTTAGGGCTTCAGGAACCTCGCTCAAAGCCCTGACTGACAATGGGCTAAAATCAGGGCCAACAAGGTCACGACAAAGAAGAAAAAGGCCTGCAAACTGGAGACGCGCACAAGCCACCCAAACCAACAGCTAGTATCTATACTCCTTTGCCTCTCAGGGCCAAATGGCCTCTACTCCCAGCTCACTGGGAGTATGCAGCGTGTTTTTCTGGCGTGTGTGTTGTGTTTTCATGTTTTCTTGCAAGATATTTTGAGGAAAAATAATGAGTACAATTAGAAGTTAATCTTTTATTTTCACCTAAAGAGAGTTGTGGAGGGGCGCCTGGGTGGCTCAGTCGGTTAAGCACCCGACTTTAGCTCAGGTCATGATCTCACGGCTCGTGAGTTCAAGCCCCACATCAGGCTCTGTGCTGACAGCCTTGGAGCTCGGAGGCTGCTTTGGATTCTGTCCCCCTCTGTCTCTCTGCCCCTCCCCCATTTGCACTCTGTCTCTGTCTCTCAAAAATGAATAAATGTAATAAATGTTTAAAAAAAAAAAAACCTATAAAGAAAGAGAGAGAGAGAGAGAGAGAGAGAGAGAGAGAGAGTGAGTTGTGGGGCTTTTAAAAAAGATTTATTTATTTATTTATTTAAGTAATCCCTACACCCAACATGGGGCTCGAACTCCTGACCCCAAGATCAAGTCATACGCTCCACCTACTAAGCCAGCCAGGTGCCCCTCTTCTAAAAAGAGTTTAAAGTACAACAGTGGCAATGCCCTTTCTTTGAATGCCCACAAATTTACCTAATTTCAATACCTGGTTGTAAAGGATCTTCAATATAAAGCATCGATGGCCTGTAGCCATCAAGCATATTTTTCTGTACTTCATCTTTGGCCACATACGAACCACCATCCTTTATCCGGATGCCAGTCTTTAAATAATTGAAGTGTCGTCCATATAATTCAAAAAATTCTATTAAAAGAACACCATAGTTTGTATTGGGGATGCAAGCATCTTCCCTGGGATGTAACTAAAACCAGGAAAAAAAAAAAAAAAAGAAATTATATTGGATTTTCTCTCAATTACCAAGGTGGGTAAAATAAGAGACATCCTCACCTCTATAAAACAATACTATTAGAATTCTGGTTAGGCTAACAGCCAACAGGGAACTGGAGTAACGGCAGGCTGTACTGCTTCAGACAACAGTAAAGCCCCACTGGTACAGAACTGGTGGGGGACAATTTATTTACAAAATTCAAGGCTGAATTTCACAGCTGCCCTAGGATGCTAACAGGGCTGGCTTGGCCCAAAACGTCAGGGAATCATTCTGACTCACGAGCGGAGTCGGGCCGTTGACAGCACTGCGGCTCATGAACACATTCACAGACAACATTAAGACTTCTAAATCACTCCACCCAGATAGCAGATCTCCATTCCAGCTAAACTTCCAAGATTTGTTGCTTAGAAGATACTATTTTTGACATTTATACTACCACTTACACTTACAAAAAGCACGCCATACCTATGCATGTTAAAATTTCAGTGAAAATTCTTAAAACCACTAGAACATGTGGGGTTAAAAACAAACCAAAAATTATTTCCTGAGATTTAAAAATAGTTATTTATAAAATTATAAAGAGTCCCACTTTAAAGTGAAAAGTCATAAGTAATTAAGGGAAGCATTCCAATTAGAGCTTGATTTAAATTTTTTTCCAAAATGATTTCCTGATGGATTAATTTTATTTTAGTGTACACGAGGCATGATATATAATCATACAACTTACCTGAAGGAAACTGACTGCCATTAAAAAGAGACTATAAGAACCAATTCCACCTGTAAATACTTCATTAAGGTCCCTCTGTAATAAGAATTGTTTCAATACTAAAACCAAGTACGGTAATACAGGATATTTCTGAAAAAGAAAATTGTATTTTCAGTGAATTCCTACATCAGTAATCGTGCTAAGCATCAACAGGAGCATAAACTGGGTCCTTCTATTAACAGACTTTAGTGGAGATATCCAACACACTTAATTTTCTATTTTAAGAGCAAGCTATAAGAAAGTAAGCTATAAATAATTAAGGATTTTCTCCTCACAACGAAGGATCTAAAACATGTAGATGTAAATAATGGCATCCAAGCACTCACTATGGGACAGAAACACCAGCAATATATATTTGATGACACTGATTTATGGCCATTACCATATGATAATTCACTTGTAAACAGGTTAACACCAACAGTACACAACAATTCTCAACTTGTAAAGTACTACATCAGTGGGATTTTAAAGAATCACTTTTCTTAGGTGGCCCTCCACCAAACAGACCAGGGTCCTTCAGAGGACGGTGCACAGCCCAGGAGCAGGGGCACTCAGGGTCCTGCCTGCCGCCTTCCATGTGGGCAGGTGACCACGCTTTACAGAGATGGTGAGGACACCTGAGCTGGCAAACATGAAGAGTGGGAGTCCATCCTTCGCTCATGCACATACTCATTAAGTGCTCTCCACCAGCCAGGCCCTAGCTAAGGACGCTGAGGGGAATACAGCAGGCCCAAACATCTAGAAAGAAGTCTTAACAGCCATTACCGAGGAGTGGTAGAATTACTAGTGACTTGTAGTTTGTTCTCGACACTCTGAACACATACTGGTACTGCTTCCAAAAGAAAAAAGTCTCTACTTTTGCAAATCATGTCAAAGTCGGCAAGCATGAGAAATAACTACAAATCTATGGAGAAATAATCATTTGTCAACGTTTTTTTTTTTTTGTTTTTTGTTTTTATTTTTGGGACAGAGAGAGACAGAGCATGAACGGGGGAGGGGCAGAGAGAGAGGGAGACACAGAATCGGAAACAGGCTCCAGGCTCCGAGCCATCGGCCCAGAGCCTGACGCGGGGCTCGAACTCACGGACCGCGAGATCGTGACCTGGCTGAAGTCGGACGCTTAACCGACTGCGCCACCCAGGCGCCCCAAAATAATCATTTTTAAACGTTATGGTTGAAGTTATAAATAGTCTCTTTAAAGAACAATCAGGCACATTTCCAACAGAATTTGATCTGCATGTATCCTTTGACTGTGAAATTCCACTTCCAGAATCTTCCTACAAACATTTTACAAGTGTAAAGAAAGATGGCAGGTATGGAAGGATGTTCAAGCACTTTCTACAATAGCAAAAAACCCTAGAAACATCACTAGAGGAATGCTACACAAAGCATGACATGTGCTGACAAAAGACTATTGGGTCGTCAAGGAAAAGAATGAAGGAAACCTCTCTGTGCTGACACATTAAGTATAAGACAATGTGTACACAGCATGCTATTCCTTTTGCTAAAAATTTCAAGAGGATAAACAAGCAAAAAGAGGATGACCGGGGTGCCTGGGTGGCTCAGTCAGTTAAGTGTCTGACTTCGGCTCAGGTCATGATCTCACAGTTTGTGAGTTCGAGCCCCATGTCAGGCTCTGTGCTGACAGCTTGGAGCCTGGAGCCTGGTTCACACTCTGTGTCTCCCTCTCTCTCTGCCCCTCCCCCAATAGCACGCGTACTCCCTCTTGTTCTCTCTCTTAAACAAACATTTTTAATGTTTTTTAAAAAATTAAAAAAAAAAAAAAGGTTGATGATGGCAAATCCCATGAAACTGATCTAAGCATGTAAGGTATAAAGTGACTTGCTTTTCGTTTTCCTTTGATAGTGGTAAATTTTCTATCATGCACATTATTCTCAATTTTAAAAAGGTTTCCTTTCTGGGAAAAAGAAAATTTACATACACCCAACACCTCCAAAAAGAGTGGGATTATGGACAGTATTTTTCTTTTTCTGCTTTTCTATACTCTGCACATTTACATGAGAATATAATGTTTACAACATGACAAAGTAGTTAAATTTGTTTCTTACATGAGGAGAAAAAGGTGAATCTGTAGAGTTGATAAAAGTATTGTGAATGGACAGAAAAGACATTCTACATAAACCAAAGCAGTTAACATTTTTAGCTTAATGAGAAAAAGGCTGACACGTCTAAGCACGTGAATGCTTTGAAGATGTTGACAAATTCTACCCCATCTTGACAGAACCAATGAAAACAGACATTCTATCACTTCAAGACAAAGCCAGGAAACCTGCAGGAACTACCTTACAGGTGATTTGGGGGCCTACGGAGGTGCTTCACCTAAACTCTTAAGAGATTAAAGCAGATGACAAGAATCAACCGTTTGGCACGATTTCAGCCCTTGTCTCCCTAAAAGGAAGGATCTAGAGCAGAGAAGTTCTTCAAAACTCTTTCCCAACCCTTAACCTTAAGTCACGTTATAAATTACTGATTATTACAAGCAGATTCAAGGAAAGTAAAACCATCCCGCAGAAAAGAGGCAATTGTCAGCAATACACATAAGTATAGTTTAGCAATGCATATCAGGACACCACGACAGAATCACAAAGCAAAACTCCACTCCTAGTAGGGGCGCCTGGGTGGCGCAGTCGGTTAAGCGTCCGACTTCAGCCAGGTCACGATCTCGCGGTCCGTGAGTTCGAGCCCCGCGTCAGGCTCTGGGCTGATGGCTCGGAGCCTGGAGCCTGTTTCCGATTCTGTGTCTCCCTCTCTCTCTGCCCCTCCCCCGTTCATGCTCTGTCTCTCTCTGTCCCAAAAATAAATTAAAAAAAAAAAAAAAAAAAAAAAAACTCCACTCCTAGTAGTTTCGGTGCGTAAACACTATGCATTCTCTGACCTTGGTAAAGTCTTTGATGAGGTCAGCTGCTCGCACGCCATTCTGTACATTAAAGCTGATATCAACTTTCACTTCAGTAAAAGAATCTGTCAATTTAATAATAGGTACCTAAAAGAGAAGAAAGGCAAAATTAAAATATGTGGACCAAGTTAAATAACACACCAGGGGATGGGAAAGGTTACTAGACTTGAGGTCTTGACCTCCTCATAAGGACAGAAAAACTCTTGAGTGTTCTGATTACTACGTACTACACAGTCTGCTTGGTCTTCTAGATACTTCACATATTTAGCACGGAGCCTCATACAATGTATATTATCATTTCTATTGGTTGAGAATTTCGAAATCAGGTAACAAAAAACCTTTCTCAACCTTTTGTACTTTGGACCTTTCTCAACATTTTGTACTTTGGACAACAGTTTCCAACTCGGTCCTTATGATTAATGTCAGGTGTATCGGCAAATTGTTCCTAATAAGAAATCTGCTCTCTTAAGTCTGTTAATTATTGGTATTATTGGTCAGTTTTGCAAATAGCCCATAAAACAACCTACCAAGAGAAGTTAAAACCTGAGAATTATTCTCAAATAAAAAATCACTGGATGGTTTATAGAAGATATTAGAAATTCTCTTAAAAAAAAAAAAAAGGCTTGGGGCACCTGGGTGGCTCAGTCAGTTAAGCTTTCAACTCTTGATTTTGGCTCAGGCCATGTCTTGCGGTGGTGGGATCAAGCCACATGTTGGGCTCCATGCTAAGCTTGGAGCCTGCTTGGGATTCTGTTTCTCTCCTTCTCTCTCTGCCCCTCCCCCCTCCACCAAAATAAATAAATAAACTTTTTTTAAAATTTTATTTAAAAAAAGGCTCTATTTGCACTGTGTATTAGAAAACTCAGGTCAGCAAACTCTATGTACAGAACTGGGTTTTCAAATTAATAGCTTTTTATAAGCTGTTTTGTTCTAAGAAAACTTAATATACAAAACTCCGAACTTCTAAAATAGATAAATTTATTTCCATAATGAGCATCTATGAAAGTTTTTTAATGGCCATTCTAGATAAGAGTTAAAATATCGAGTTGCTTCATCTACAAAATTTCAATTACAGCTGACCCTTGAACAACACAGGTTTAAACTGCATGGCTCCTCTTTTACACAATTTTACACAATACTGTACTGTATTTTCCTTATGATTTTCTTAACATTTTCTTTCCTCTAGCTTACTTTATTGTAAGAATATAGTAGTATATGATATGTATAACATACAAAATATGTGCTAATCAACTATTTATGTTATCAGTAATCCAGTCAACAGAAAGCTCTCAGCGGTTAAGTTTTTGGAGGGTCCAAAGTTACATGTGGATTTTTACCAGTGTGGGGAGTTGGGTCCCCTAACCCCCATGTTGTTCAAGGGTCAGCGGTATGAAGAATTTTTTAAGGACACAAAGTAAGAGAGGACAGCAACATCCTCTGTGTGACTATAAACTGTTAAATAGATATCCAAATTTTTATTTACACTTCTTAAATATAAATACACTTAGGGGCGCCTGGGTGGCTCAGTCGGTTAAGCGGACGACTTCGGCTCAGGTCATGATCTCACGGTCCGTGAGTTTGAGCCCCGCATCGGGCTCTGTGCTGACAGCTCAGAGCCTGGAGCCTGTTTCAGATTCTGTGTCTCCCTCTCTCTGACCCTCCCCCGTTCATGCTCTGTCTCTCTCTGTCTCGAAAATAAATAAACGTTAAAAAAAAAACTTAAAAAATAAATAAATATAAATACACTTATATTTAAAAACTCTACAGTATTATGTATGATAAAATGGAGTACTATATTTTAAAGAAATATATAACCACAACGACTTCATCTGTTTCACACAAGGTAGTGTGATCATTAATGAAACCAAAGAATCATTCACTGAGAATCCAACTATGCTCTCCAAAACTAAATTTTAATTTTGTAAGCTTCATGCAATAAGTAACTAGAGATTTTAAGATGAAATGCTAGAAGAACTTACAGTTGCTTTGTCTAGAACTTTGACCGAATCCTCATCTGCAACTTTATGTTTCCGGAGAGCTTCTTCCAGGGTCCAGAGGGGAAGGTTCTCCCACTTCCCAAATACCACAAGATCAATGTCACTGGACACAGAACACACACACGAAAGTTGTTTGAAGAAGAAACTGTACCTGTTTTCACTTGCATTCGGGCTTACTTACAGACTTCAAAGTGCAATTAAAACCTATTTCTCACACTGCCCAGTGAAGACTAAATGTGTTGTTCGTAGTTTTTTAGAGCAGAAGTGGAGGGTGGGGACTTTAACAACTCCTCCTCCTAGTTGTTTCACAGAAGCCAGGCCTCAGGAAATGGTGATTCTGAAAGAAGTTAAAACCTCAAAAAATACCAGTGAACGTTTCCTGTTCATAAAGGTTTCTGGGACTAAAAAACTTAAGACGTTCTTACATGGATGAGATTAACTAATTAACTCTGATTTAGATTATTAAGTGTAAAAAGCAAGTTGCAAATGGTTTATCTAGGATGCTACCATCTGTGTAAAAAAAGGAAGAAAACATACACACATTTCCTTTTCTAGGTACAAAATGTTCCTGGAAGGATGTGCAAGAAACTGGTACCAAGGAGCAGGGGACAGAGGTGGGAGCCACACTTTCCATTGTAATTTTTTGTGCCCTTTTCAATATGAACTATGTGAATATACTGCCTATTCATAAAATTCAATTAAATTTTTTAGAGTGACACAGGGTTTTGCTGAAAGTCAGAATCTAAATAAGGAAAAATATTCATGAACTCAAAGTTGAATACTTTATGGCCTCTGTAGGCCTACGACAGCAATGGGCAGAATAGAAATTGCGAGGATCCATCCACATCAACACATTTTTTGTTTTTAATTTGGGTAAAGTAGATCAAATCAAGCTCAAATAAAAAATCATGATGGATGCCTATAGTTAAAATCATACTGTACTGCACACTCAAAATTTTGTTAGGAGGTTAAATCTTACATTAAGCGTTCTTACCACAACAAAAGCAAAAACAAATACATGATGAAATTTCAGTTTGTAGAAAACAGGTATTTACACCTTGGGGAAGCCTTATCATCCCCAAAAGGTCCTGCCCTGCCCCAGACTTCAGGGCCATGACTGCCGTGATTGAAGAAGACTAAAATTAATAAGGGACCTTCCTCAGAGAAGCGCTGGGTCAGGATGTGGGAACAAATCTAATAGTAGGAGTTCGCAATAAGAAATGACAGACCTGCCATTCCAGAGTAAATGCGGCTTTACAGTATAATCCGGTGTTTTGCCAGAATATTACATCAACCTCTGTGTTAGTGGGTTACGTTACAGAAGTGAACAGGCAGGGTAGTTCACTGTTAACTGATTCCATTTGCTACATGTTCCCTTTACATCTGACAGGATACAGATATCAGTTTGAGAAGATCATGTGAAGTGATGTTCTACCCCCAAGGTAATTCAAATAAAATACAGATAAAATGAATTTTCATTCTGTAAATCTGTTTTGTTCCTACTCACCTACATTCAATAGCCAAAATGAACACATTCTAGAAAAGGGCACAATATCCTGAAAGCTTCATAAATGTACTAACCTAGTAGGTAAATACAGGCCAGTTTTAAAACTTCCAAATATCTGGACCTGAAATAGAAAAAAATTATTATATTAAGGTATTTATCAGATGAAAAGCCACCATGCTTTAGAGAAAGGTTGGTTTTTTGCTCCCCTCTATTGGTATTTTTTGGTACTACAAGGGCACTTTTTAATAGCACCATGCTTTCATGAAGCAGGAATACTGTATCTCATAGGCAGACATTAGGAATATAGTTTAAATTTATAAGGTTAAAAGAACAAACGTACAGACTGAAACAGAAAACTCTCAAAAGTAATATCCAAGTTACTCATGCTCCCTTATAATCTAGAGACATGTTCGACAAATCCTTAATTTTGATTCCCTAAGCAGGACTCTTGTCATGGGTTACTGAGTTAGGGTCAGACTACTTCAGCTGCAGGCCAGCTCCATGCAGAGCACCAGGCAGTGTCATCCCAACAAGAAGCTGTGGCATAAAACTAGACACATCCTATCCCAACCGTGGAGAAGAGTGGAAGATTCAGTGTAGGCGAGTAATTGCAATAAAGGATGAATGGTGCAAAAGCTCAGCCTCTGAGGTGAGACGCACCCAGGAACCTAATCACAGCTACATGTTTCTCAC
Organism: Neofelis nebulosa; assembly: GCF_028018385.1. NCBI lineage: Eukaryota > Metazoa > Chordata > Mammalia > Carnivora > Felidae > Neofelis > Neofelis nebulosa. The sequence goes on along the minus strand of NC_080798.1, from coordinate 28,531,591 downwards.
CTGTAAACAAAAATATGGTTAAAACCCCCCACCTCTAAAGGAGGAAGACTCATTTAAATCAGGGTTTCTCAACCTCAGCACTACTGACATTCAGGGCAGATAACTTCATGAGGGACTGTTCTGTGCATTGTAGGATGTTTAGTATCAGCCTTGGCCTCTACTCACTATATGCCAGGAGCACCTCACCAGTCAATGATAATCAAAAATGTCTCCAACATCGCCAAGTGACCCCTGGGTGGCAAACTCACCCCCCAGCTGAGAGCTACTGATTTGGATCACATAGGAGAATCATTGTGAACACACAGAAGCTGCTCAATAAAATATTAGTGTCCTCTCCTCTTCCCCTTACCTACAGTATCTCATTTAAAGCTTTTCTGTTTTGCCACCTGGACAAAAGAAACTTCCCTGGCTTCCCCTTTATCATCCCAAGACAAAGTCTAAAGAAAAGCCATTTAACACAGAGTAACAGATTCTAATTTCTTTGAATGAATAAAACTGTAGAACAGGCCCTCAAAAAAACCTCTAAAAAGTATTTAGTTTCAACAAGAACCACAAATAAGCAAAGAGGAAATCCTGGGCAAAAGTCCTACTCACTAGGTGGGTCTGCACGGGGAGACAAGGAGGGGCCAGAAAGAAGAAAGAAGGAGTGTCAAGATAGGAAAACAGACTGATGCCTGCATTAGCCTAAGAAAATGAGCTTCTTATGACCTAAGAGATTCCTACTTGACATTTTCATTCAGCTATGAACACTTACAACGGTAGGCTGGAACAAAACAGTAATGGGAGTTTGATCTATCAGATCCAAAAACACAGCTACTACAAAAAAAGGCCTGCCTTGTCTGTCTTCTCTTTGTACTAATGCTTCCTAAATATAGTTTACCTCTAGTCTTGCTCTTCAGCACTGCAAAGAAATAGTTTTAACTAAGTCATCCGATTCACTGCAAATAATTAGGAGGCCCAAAATTCTTTTTTTTTTTAATATGAAATTTATTGTCAAATTGGTTTCCATGCAACACCCAGTGCTCATCCCAACAGGTGCCAGGAGGCCCCAAATTCTAAAGGCTAGAGAAGACTATCGCCCCTGAGTGTACAGACGCCTGCACGTGGGCTCTGAGACACCAACACGTGCCCTCCCCCGCTACGGACAGGGATGTTGCCCTCAGCACGCAGCAAGCAGACAGATACTCACGTCAGCGCTGGGCCAGAGCTCCTTAATCACGCTCTCGATCCTGTTCACCACCTCCATCCGCATCTTTTCTTCCTCCGGTCTCGGAGACATGTATTCATAAAAATCACTGATTTCTTCATGCAGACTGAAGGGGGGGAAAAAAGCAGAAAAGCTAATGTGGGCAGGGCCAGTCTCATGAGAAATCACTATCTTAAATAACCTTATCTAATTAAGTCTTATGACTCCGCTGATGACTTTATGTTCATAGATTTCTACCTAAATGTTAATGCTATAACTGATGCTAGCCTAAAGTGGGAATATACAGAATTTAATAGAAACTGCCAAAATAGTGACATAAAAGAAGAAGTTCCAATAAGTCTTACCAGCCACTCTCATAGCATTTATTATCTGCCTGTGCAGAACCTTGCCGGGTGTATGCATGCTGGTGATTTAAAAAAAATTTTAAATGTAATACGTAAGGCCTGGCCTCTGCCTTTATACTTCCAATCCAGCAGACACACACAGAATCCAGATGACACAGGCAAGCTTCCTGGCCATGGGGACCAGCCATCTTACCCCTCTATAATCCATTCCTCACAGGAACAAAACAGCCTATCTTTTGTAATGTTTGCTTAGTGAATCAAGAGTCAGATGAACAGGAGAGTCAGTGAGCATCAGCAAAGACCTGAAAAGAATGGCTGGTGGACAAGGCTCCATGGAGGAGCTAAACACTCCCTGAGACCAAGAGGAACAAGGCTCATCCAGGAGGCACTGAGCAAAGTGGACAGGCTGAGGACAACAGAGGAGGGAGAGAAGCCACCAAGGAATGCAGGCACCTGACCACAGTAGGCTCGGACTTTCCTAGGGGAACAAGGAGCTACTTCAATGTTTCTGAGAAGAACCAGGGAAAGACTGACTTCGAAAATGCAGCATTTTAAGAAGATTCATCTGGCACCCGTGCAAACAATGGACTGGCAAAGAGACAAGACTGGATGCAGAGAGTAGTCCATAAATTACTGCAACTGCAGAAGGGCTGGATGAAGGCCTAAGGGAGGTGCTGGAAAGGAATGGGCTCCAGAGACATCACACACACACACACACACACACACACACACACACACACACACGCAATGGCTGGGCTGCAGAGCTCAACCAACAGTAGGAAAAAGGGAGGGAGGAAGGGTGCCTGTGAGTGCTGAAGCCTGACAGGCTGGGGAATCAACGAACAAGATGAAAGGAAAAACCAATGAGGCTGGCTACGGAGTTGAATGCAGTCAATTAATACCAGAGGACAGAAGAAAATGAAGGCAGCAGGCACAGCTCTGAGCAGTGACCTCTGGGAGGGAAAGCGAGGATGAAATGGAGGGAGATCTGCTAAACTTGTGTTGAATGGGGGCGACCCGGGAGGCCGGCTCCAGGGGCAGGCCTCACAGAGAGGGTCTCCTCTAGTACAACTCTGGTGGGCCAGGAGGCCAGGAGAAAAGCACTTAACAGCAATGGCTGCCAAGTGCCTGGAAGCAAGAGGGGCACCCTGGGGAGGGGGGTGGCCACGTAGGGTGGCCTTGTAGTAACACAGTCTTGAAGGATCCCGGTCTAGAGCAGCTACAGGATACACAGCAAGCTGGAAACACCAGGAAACTAAAAATGGTTTTGAGGAAGGGAAAAAAAAAAGATGTCTAATTCCCAACCCCCACTTGGCTATAACATTTTAAACATGGCCAAGTAAGCAATCAACAGTTTCTGCTTCTTCTAATGTTTTATTTTTAGGCTAACAGTCAAAAAACCTTGAGTTCTAGACTCAGGCTTTGCCTGAGGGCAGTTGTGTTCCTTCAAAAAGTGACTGGCGCTTCCCAGCCTCGGTGTCCACAGGCACAAACTAGGGGCTGGGAACCAGGATCCTTTTCAGGCCTTAATGTCAAAACCTGGGCCATTCAGTAAGGAATGATTTGTAGCAGTGTTCTGCATGCAGACTATGCAATACTGCAGAAAAACTGGGTTTTAAAACTCCAGAGAGTCCTGCACATGAATCCAGAGACTCCCAGTGGGGTCGACTCTTCCCAGGTACGCTTTTGGGTACCTTAGGATCTTCACCTTCTGATTTTCTATAAGGGTTATCCCCTTTTCTCTAAGGTATCCCTTTCAGCTTTTTTTTTTTTTTTCTCCCTTTCAGCTTCTTGAAGACAACAGCTAAAATAATCAGCGTAGAAAGTTCAGAGCTTGCACTGCTCTTCTGCATGGGTCTTTGGAAGGATGAGGACCACAGAGAAAAAGGAAAACAAACAGATTTCTTCTTATCTAACTGGATCGTTTGCTATAAATGATCAAAGCGTATTTGTGGTTCAAAAGCACTAGGGGATACTTCCATTTTAACCAATGAGGAAAAAGACCTCCTAAATGTGACTGTATCTACTCCACAGAGGCCCACTTCCCGTTTCTAAATATAGACGAAAAATACGTAGCCCAACTTCCAGTTAATCTTCAAATCACAAGAAACTGAATAAGGATTTATTCTCTAAACATTACTGAGTGCCTGTGTTCAACACACTAGAAGGAAAGAAGGCTAGTCAAACATGATCCTTGCCCTTGGTAATTTCCATCTAACGAAAAGAAATATGCATTTAAAGTAGTTTTGTGATGGGTAATATATAAGTGCTGCACTGTTCCACCACAGGCAGGCTTCAGATGACCAGAAGGAGAGCTTGCCAGTGACAATAGCTGCAGGGAATGGAGTGAGTTGCCTTGCAGGGTAGTGAGGTCCCTGTCACTGTGAGTGTAAATAAAGAAGCTAAATGATCATGAGGCAAACAAAGGTCTAATAAGACATTCTTTTAAGATTTATAAGCAATCTCTACACCCAACGTGGGGCTCAAACCCACAACCCCGAGATCAAGAGTTGCATGCTCCACTGACTGAGACAGCCAACTCCCCCAAGACACTTCTGAACTTGTAAAAAGTAGAGAAGATTCTAAAATTCCCATTTATCACTAGATTTTAAGTTTCTAATTAGCATATTAAGTTATGTAAGCTTAAAAAATTTTTTTTAATCTTTATTTATTTTTGAGAGAGAGACAGAGTGCGAGCAGGGGAGGAGCAGAGAAAGAGGGAGACATAGAATCTGAAGCAGGCTCCAGGCCCTGAGCTGTCAGCACAGAGCCCGACATGGGACTCAAACCCACGAACTGTGATATCATGACCTGAGCCGAAGTCAGATGCTCAAACGACTGAGCCACCCAGACGCCCCAAGTTGTACAAGCGTTTAAAATAAGACCACCCTAGGGGTACCTGGGTGGCTCAAGTCGGTTAAGCATCCGACTCTTGATCTCAGCTCAGGTCTTGATCTCAGGGTGGTGAGTCCAAGCCCTGCATTGGGCTCTGTGCTAAGTGTGAAACCTACTTAAAAAAGAAAATCTTTAGGGGCATCTGGGTGGCTCAGTCAGTTAAGCGTCCAACTTCAGCTCAGGTCATGATCTCATGGTCTGTGAGTTTGAGCCCCACTCTGGGCTCTGTGCTGACAGCTCAGAGCCTGGAGCCTGCTTTGGATTCTGTATCTCACTCTGCCCCTCCCCAACTTGCACTCTCTCTTGCTCTCAAAAATAAGCACTAAAGGGGCGCCTGGGTGGCGCAGTCGGTTAAGCGTCCGACTTCAGCCAGGTCACGATCTCACGGTCTGTGAGTTCGAGCCCCGCGTCAGGCTCTGGGCTGATGGCTCGGAGCCTGGAGCCTGTTTCCGATTCTGTGTCTCCCTCTCTCTCTGTCCCTCCCCCGTTCATGCTCTGTCTCTCTCTGTCCCAAAAAATAAAATAAACGTTGAAAAAAAATTAAAAAAAAAAAAAAAATAAGCACTAAAAATAAATAAAAGGGGTGCCTGGGTGGCTCAGTCAGTTAAGCGGCCAACTTCGGCGTCATGATCTCGCGGTCCATGAGTTTGAGCCCCGCGTTGGGCTCTGTGCTGACAGCTCAGAGCCTGGAGCCTGTTTCGGATTCTGTGTCTCCCTCTCTCTGACCCTCCCCTGTTCATGCTCTGTCTCTCCCTGTCTCAAAAATAAATAAAACGTTAAAAAAAAAAATTTTTTTTTAAATAAATAAATAAAATTAAAAATCTTTAAAATAAGACTACTCTGAACATTAATATTCCATGGAACCATCTCCCTATTTAGGAAAAACTGGTTCCACAGGTTATCCGATTTCTTTTATTGATTTGCATGTGCAATATTGGACGAGGGAAAGAGGAACATGGAAAAAAGGAGGGCCATTAAAGCTAAAACAAACTTGAACAATAAGAACACAAGAATCCATCTCACATCAGCCAAGGCCATCTCCTTCCCACACTGAATACAAACATGACTTCCTCTCTTGCCTATATGTAATTAGCTGCATGTAAAATACTTAAAGACCTGAGTGTGAAATCTTAGTACATTTAGGAAATCAACTTCCAGTATAGCTTTTACATAATCTTGAGGGGACTCTACCTCTATGGACTTTTACTGGCATGGCACCATGTATATCTAGGTGCTTAAAGAATCCGGAAGGAACAGAATCCCATTTTTGGAGTGCCCACTACATGCCTGGCACACTTTATTAAGGTCAGCACAATGACCTAATAAAGACTGGAGACTAGAGAAACTCTGTAAGCTTGCTCTCACAAATTAACAGAACTTTATGCCTCTGAAATCCTCCACTTACACAGGGGAATTTTCAGTTCCTCCCACATCTGGATCAAAACTCAGTATGATTAATTAGTAAATACAGCTGAAGGCCTCATATCCAGTTTTACAGTTTCTCATTTTAATTAGAAAATATAACTCTTGATCAAAACTCATGTATGACCAAAGCACAGTGCCCTCTATTAGGACATCAGTGGAGGATGATGTGAGTTGGAAAAGTGAGCAAGAAAGCACACCACACCTCCTCTTTACAAAGGATAAGTATGTAATATAAAAGCAATATAAAGTAAGTGTCACTATGTAACTGGAAAGGATGCCATGCTCCAAAAAAGAATGAGAATCAAAATTAATTTGCTGGGGTAAAATTTACATTGACCTCAAAATTAATGGTAACACAAAAGTTTAATGTGACAAAGAAAGATATAAACAAAAAAAGTTTCTGTATTTTAAAAACTACAATGCACAGACAATTTAAGTCAAAATAGAGAAGTGAAAAAAATCACTTTTGCTCTGAGATAAGCTCTACCAGAGGAGAAATGCTAGCCTTTCCAAATTATACAAATTCCATAATGCTTATCATATGGCAGGGGGAAAAAGGTTTAAAAAAAAAAAAATGGCCCTCAGAAAGCTCAATTTCTTGCTATAGAAAAGGGAAGAACTTGTTTTCACCTGGACTGCCCAGGGGTGGATGTGAGCAGCTGAGGAGTTCAGCACCCTTAAAGCCAGAGGCAGCCTCCCAGATTCATCCCAGGCCAAGGCAGGCAGAGGAGCCCCCGTTGGCCCCCACTGCGGCTCACCCCACATCCGTTCATGGGCTAACACCCATTAACTGAGGGACACCTGCTGGCCTGCAACACGCCTGGGCCACCTCCACACATCAAGGTCCAGCTTTTCAGTTTTCAGAATTGAAGTCCTCATTAATTATTAACTTCAGACTCACATGAAGGCACTGGCAAAGTTCTATTTAATTACCGTCCATAACAAGATACCCACCCCCCTGCAAAAATGTTCAGGTTAATAATAACTAATTTTGACAAAGACATATGGAAAAGGCACCTGCATGCTATGTGTGAAGGTATAAATGACCACGACCTCTCCAACAGTTGTTGTATTCATTGATGATAAAGAACATTTCTATGAATAATTTTTAAAATTCCCCTTCTTCCATTAAAATCAGGATTCTGAAGAGACACCTGCACTTCCATGCTTGCTGCAGCATTACTCACAATAGCCAAGATATGGAAACAACCCAAATGTCCACGGACCAACGGATAAAGAAAATGTGGTCTATACCTATGACATTATTTAGTCTTTAAAAAGGAAATCTTCAAAGTTGCAACATGGATGAACCTCAAGGACATTATGCTAAATGTAATAAGCCAGTCCATTTATAATGTGTTACCCAAAATAGTCAAACTCACAGAAACGGAGAATAGAATGGTAGTTGCCAGGGGCTGGGAGATGTTCGATGGATATAAAGTTTCAGTTAGGCAAGATGGATAAGCTCTGGAGTCCTGCTGTACAACAGACCCATAGGTAACAATACCGTATTATGCACTTAAACATGTCTGAAGAGGGCAGATGTCATATTATGTTCTTACTGGAAAAAGGGGGAGGGGGACACAAGGAAACTTTTGAGGTGCTAGATATGTCTATTACCTTGATTGTAGGGATGGTCTCATGGGTGTATGCATATGTCCAAACTCATCGGGTTGAATATTTGCATTAACCAAGCATGGTGTTTTGTATACCCACTATACTTTAATAAAGCTGATTAAAAAAAAAAAAAAAAAAGTCACTTCCTGGGGTGCCTGGGTGGCTCAGTGGTTAAGCGGCTGACTTCAGCTCAGGTCATGATCTCATGGTTCTTGAGTTCAAGCCCCACGCTGCGCTCTCTGCTGTCAGCGCAGAGCCCGCTTCGGATCTTCTGTCTCTCTCTCTCTCTGCCTCTCCCTTGCTCATGCTCTCTCTCTCAAAAACAAACAAACATCAAAAAAAAAAAAAAAAGTCCCTTTCTTTTCGTCCTTCAGAAGCATTTCCACGAGGGAATGATGATATTCACCACAGTATTACCTGGAATACGGAAAAACTGAGAAACAACTCAATGTCCATCAATGGAATCCAATTAAATAATCACAGCAGTACTCACTGACCTTCTCTTAAATTATAGCCAATAAGCCATAGAAAAGAATGAAGTAGAGCTATATGAGCCAATAGAGGAAAATCTGAGATTTGTTAAGTTTAAAAGAAAAAGCATAATGTGTTTCACAAGATTCATTTTATGTTCATTCAAAAGACACACACACACGTTTCTATCTTCATTCCAAATTTTCTAGAAGGAGAATTGTTAACAGCAATTACCGATCACCTTAAGGACAGGGCATGACAGGACAGTTAGGGAGACTAAAGGTTTTTTTCACATCATGCTGTACTAGTATGTGCTTCTTTCTAAACCACCAGTGTATATTTGTTTGTCTGCTTTTGTAAAGGGGTTATTATCAACTTAAAGAGCTTATAGGTCATTTGTCACTTTTTAAATATTTTCCCAAGTGTGTGTGCGTGTGTGTGTGTATTTCCCCACACCCCCAACCCATAAAACAGGATTTATATACCATACTGTTTACTGTGATTAAATCTGGTGAGTGAATTGGGGGTGGGTGGGAATTCCCTTTTTTTAAATGTATACATTTATATAGTCTACCTTGCAAAAAATACATGCATATTAATTCCCATTATGTGTGCGTGCGCATGCATGCATACACATATATTTAAAAAAAAAAAATTTTTAAGTAAGCTCTATGCCCAATGTGGGGCTTTGGGCTTGAACTCATGACCCTGAGATCAAGAGCTGCATGCTCTACCAACTAAGCCAGCCAGGTGCCCCACGGTTGTATATTATTATTACTTTTTTTTAAGTTTATTTTATTTATGTATTTATTTAGAGAAAGAAAGGCACAGAGAAAAAAGGAGAGAGAGCGAATCTGAAGTAGGCTCCGTGCTGTCAGCACACAGCCTGATGCAGGGCTCAATCTCAAAAACCCATGAGATCATCCATGAGCGGCAACCAGCTGGACACTTAACCAACTGAGCCACCCAGGTGCCCCAGCCCACCACTGTATATTTTTATAACAAGATCTTTATAACAATTAATATTCGCTGAAGAAAACTAACATTTAAAGGAGAAAAAGACTCAAGTATCTAGCCTCACACACCAAAAGGTTATATACCTAGTCACTGGAGACCCTGAGCAACTGTAGAAGGAACTCAGGGGTCAGCCTGTGAGCAGCACTGACCCCTGGGGACAAAGAGGGACCCCAAATTCACACACACAGCAACAGACACATGACACAACATTTGGGAAGCTACTACATGCCTGACACAGTATGTGTATTGAGTTTCTGTTGGTGTCTGACTCACCCTTTCTAGGGATTTACAGACTTAGATGTGTGTGTATACAAGACAAGTTTCTGGAAGAATACACAAAAACTGCTGCAGTCCTCTGGGGAGGGGGGACTCTGAGGTGCTGGGATTTATATGCTGTACAGTTTGATTTTTCTGAAATGCACGTAGGCACCAAGAGACATAACTAACAGCAAGCCCCGGGGCGATCCTGGTGCAGTCTGAACATCTTCAAGGAGGCTCTAGAAGTCGATTTTTACAAAGAAATTGCCACACACACACACACACACACACACACACACACACACACTGGTGCTCCTGCATTTCCAGCTGCCAGCTAGACACCCCTACCTAGAGGTCACCACAAAATCAACGAATCCCAAACTAAATTCCTTATCTTTCTCCAAAACCTATTCCTTCTCCTTGTGTTTTCCTCCTTGAATTACTGTTTCCCCAAATGGAAACTTCAGTCTTCCCTGGTTCATCCTTGTTCCTCATCCTCTGGAGCTAACAGGTCTCCATATGCTGTCCCTCCTACAAACACACACAAACAAAAAACTTCCAAATCAGACTGTGTGCTGCCTTACAGCTCCAGTCCTTTCTCTCTGTCTCTCAGTGCTCAGACTCTACAGCAGCCTCCAAACTGGCCTCCCTGCCCCTGGCCTCTCCCTTCTTTAGGCCATCTTCCACTTCCTCAACCGACTTGCTTCACCTCCAAACTCCTTATCAGGACACTTCCTACCTTTTTAGGCTCTTCTCCCCAGTATGGCCACCAGAACTTCCAGGCCTTCTCAAGAACCCTAATCCTGCCCGGGCAGGCCTGTGTCTGGAGGACCTTCTCACTCAGCCTTTGAGAGCTCAAGTGTTACCTCCTCGATCAACTTCCCAGACACGACATTCCTTTGGATCCTCTTCAGTGCTTCTGAACCGCTCTGGTCCAGTCCTGCTTCCCGCCTAGCAGTCAACCCCAGAGCCATTACCTGCCTCCAGGCCTCCTCATTCGGACTCGGCTCTCCTGGCTTCATTCGGCTGTGTGCCCAGATCCAGGATGCAGCACAGAAATGCCTCTTTAGGAAGGGACCCTCAGATCACTGGTGTACATCTATCCACACCCATGTCCACATGGTGATAAAAATGGCGATAATATGCCTTAAAATGAGCTCAGTACCAGGATCCAAGGAGAGGGACACCCACACACTGTGGGTCAAAATGTCAGAACGACAAAGGAGGGCAATTTGGCCCAAGAGCTACAGATGTCCATCAGAGGTAAAGATGGCTATTCTACTTTGTCAAATGCAGCCTAAGGAGATAAGTCTGCACATGCACTGAGATACGGCTACAAGAAAATATCCACGGTGAACATGTAGGTTTTTTTAAAGCCAAGGCTTAGAAGTATTTCAAAAGTGGAATACCTTATTATCTTAAATTTTAAGGTCTGCACCATGTGTATGATCTTCTACAATATTGATAAGGATACAGCAAGGTTGCTTGAAAAAAAGCCATGCCTAAGTTAGGAAGATCGCCAGTATCAAAGCTAAAGAAAAAGCCCTCTATTTCTTCTATTTATTGACAAGAAATATATTCATACCCCCAAATAATTCTCACTGTACTCTAAAGACGTAAAAGGAGGGAGAGGGGCATCTGGGTGGCTGAGTCAGTTAAGCGTCTGACTCTTCATTTCAGCTCAGGTCACAGTCTCCCCCTTAGTGGGTCTGAGACCTGTGTCGGGCTCTGCACTGACAGCGTGGAAGAACCTGCTTGGGATCTTCTCTCTCCCTCTCTCTCTGCCCCTCCCCACACTCTCTCCCCCCCAAAAAAAATTAATAAATAAACATTGAAAAAATAAATAAATAAGGGTGCCCGGGTGGCTCAGTCGGTTAAGTGTTCGACTTCGGCTCAGGTCATGATCTCGCGGTTTGTGAGTTCAAGCCCCACTTCAGGCTCTGTGCCGACAGCTCAGAGCCTGGAGCTTGCTTTAGATTCTGTGTCTCCCCCCTCTCTCTGCCCCTCCCTGCTCATGCTCTGTCTCTGTCTCTCCATAATAAATAAATGTTAAAAAAAAATCAAAAAGAAAAATAAATAAATAAAAGGAGGGAGAAAATATGGATGATGGCATAAAATTATTCAAAAGGGAAAATGGTCTACGGTTTTACTTCTGCAAACTTTACAGGCATTTAAAACTGTTACTCATAGTTAAGGAGTGTCCCGTTTGCCCTGTCAACCCCTTCTTGGTTAGGACATGGGAGTGAAAGTGCAGGGAACAGATCCTGCCTCTGTGTCCTAGAGTATAAAGTTTTCATTTTTCTTCATCTTTTCGGAAGCGCTCATACCTGCTTTCCTAGAAATGAGAGCATTCCTTTCGATGCCATCGTCTGTTGCTCTCGGTTTCTGGAACACAGCTTTATTAGGCCAATGTTTCACAAGGATGGCTTTTTCATTTCATTTCCTCTTTGTCCCTTTGCCCTTTACTGCTCTGAAGAGAGATAATGAAAACCATCTGACTTCTTTCCCCAAGACTCTTACTTTTGACACCCTCTCCAGGCACTACTTTCAAGCAATTATAAGGTAAAGGAGAAGAGAGAAAAAAGGGAAGGACTTGCTTTATCTAATTCAGCCATTAAATTCTTTCCCCTTCCAGTAAAAATTCTGAACAACTCCGTGACCCTGAGTACATCTAAGAAAATCGGGACAACGCTGGGAAGCTCAAAGAATAGTTGATAGCATTCCCCAAACAAGATCAAATATCTTGAAATAAAAGTTTAGTTATTAAGTTTACTCTCCAAAGGGGAGGTCTTCAAATATTTGCTGAGTGGAAAAAACAAATAAATGAGGTTGAATCTTTCCTTATTGGCAAGGTCCAAATGCCAATGAAAGTAGTTCACTCTACAGAAGTTTGTTTGTTACAGTCTTAAAGAGAACGATAGAGTGTGGATGTGTTTACATGCAACTCTAATACCAAAATTTTATTTTTTATTTATTCATTTATGTATTTATCTTTGATGGAGGGGCTGGTGTTTAAGAACAAACACTGCTCTATAAATATATAAGCACTGGGAATGTCTTCCCCTGTGCTGGGGTTCTGATAAAAAAGGCACAGAACCAATACAGGGGTACCTCACTTTCAAGGACCACTACTCATGAAAATCCAGATATCTCAAACATATTAGAGGTGACTATTTGGTTAATAAAGAATTTATATCAAACAGGGTAAACTCCTGATGCACATTTAAAGTACTGTAACTATGGATAATGATTACCCTGGCTAATGGACCTGGGAATTAGCCTAACATGGAGAAAGGCTTCCATAATCTACTGCTTTTTTTCCTGAACTGTTGAGATCTTTCAGATAAGTATTGGTATTGTTCACAGAACTTTTTTTTTTTTTTTTTTGAGAGAGAGTGAGCATGTGAGCCAGGGACAGGGGCAGAAGGGAGGAGAGAGAGAGGGAGAGACAGAGAGACAGAGAATCTTAAGCAGGTTCCATGCTCAGCCCAGAGCCTGACACAGGGTTAAATCCCATGAACGCTGGAATAAGGCCTGAGCTGAAATTAAGAGTTGGATATTTAACCGACTGAGCCACCCAGGTGCCCGTATTGACAGACTTTTAAAGTTGAAGTGAAAAAAATGAAAACAAATGGATTTCACAAAGAATTTTACACATTCACAGAAAACCTACTGTACGTCAACCTAGGGTAACTTTATGAGGTCCTATATTCTTTCAGAATTACCAATATAATAAACTCTGAAACAAAGTATGGGAATTTACAGCTGTTTGGAAAAGTACATGGGGGGGGGGCATAAAAATCACCTATAGCTCCACCCCCTCTAACAGCAGCAAACACAGTCGGGGGTGAGTATGCGCCAGACATATACATTGCCAAACACCTGCTGCAAATTGCTTTCTTTACTCCACACAGCACGTTAGAGTCAGTGGACAAACACAGTGGTCATCTGATACTGTAAGGAAGAATCTTCAATTACCACATATTATTCCAGGATATGACTATACCATAATTTATTCTACCAGTCCTTTATCGCTGGGCATTCAGGCTGCTTCCAATTTTTCACTACTATAATTAACATGATAATGCTACCTTTGCACATAAATCTGTAATCAACCCTAATTTTTCTCTTAGAATAAATTCTTAGGGGGGAAAAAAAAGAATAAATTCTTAGGGGGCACCTGGGTGGCTCAGTGGGTTGAGTATCCAACTTGAGCTCAAGTAATGATCTCATGGTTCATGAGTTCGAGCCCTGAGTCAGGCTTGTGGCTGTTAGCACAGAGCCCGCTTTGGATCCTCTGTCTCCCTCTCTCTCTGCTCCTCCCCTGCTTGTGCGCTCGCTCTCTCTCTCTCTCTCTCTCTCTCAAAAATAAATAAACCTTAAAAAAAAAAAAAGAATAAATTCTTAGAAGTGGAATCCCCTTGGTTAAAAGTTATGAACAGTTAAAACTTTTGAAGAAAATTTCCAAAATACCCTCTACCAGAATGGACGCTGATGAAGCCTCCCACAGAAATACATGAAGACCCTTCCCCAACCTCCACAGCAACGGGAGGTATTTTGGGTTTAGTCTTTGATTCCTAATACGGTTAGAAATGTTCTCCATGTTTACAGAACATTGTATTCTTTCTTTTTCAACTCATTTCAATAAGCTATTTGATGGAATTAACATAGTAGCTTAAAGAATATCAGTTGGAATCCGACCTGAGTGGGGGCTTTATGTCTCCAGGCCCGTGTCCCATCTGGGCAGTGAGGATCACGGCACTTATCTTGGCAGGTTTCTAGAGGGATTCAACAAGAGCACGGGCGGGATTTAGCACAGGGTTTATGCCTTACTTAAGTACATAGTAAACCCTCAGTACGTATCATCTATCACTAATTATCATTAACAAATATTTGTTGACTACTACAAAGTGGGAGGCACTAAGCTAGGCACTGAGATACTACATTGAACAAGGCAGACATACCCCCAGCCGTCACGAAGTTTATGGCCTATTGGGAATTAACCTCTTTTTTTTTCTTTAATTTTAACTTTTCTTTTTTGTGTTGTGTTTGTCTTATTTTCTTCCTGATGCATTAGTGTTCTTTCCATATTATGGCTATTAACCTTTTGCCACAGACAGCAAATACACTCCCTGCTAGTTTCTCCATGTTGTGAAGTTGCTTCAGTTAAGTTGCTTCATAACTTACACTTATGAACCTTTATCTAAGAGGAAGAGACAGCTAAGGTAAATGAACCTAACTAAAATAAGAAAGGTCAACTCACACGTAACCTCACTGCTGGGAGGCACAAGAGAGTGTAGAGGAGGTGGTGTCTGAGAGCCCCACGCCCTGTCTACAGGAAGTGGCTCCACTTAACGCGGCCAGTTGCTGCCACATAGGAATCTGAATCCATGGTTGCCAACACTTCCCATTTTTTCAAGATAAGTCAGAAATCCTGACTTGTAGGTAAAATTTTTATTTTAGAATCCTAGCACGGGGGCCCCTGAATGGCTCAGCTGGATAAACTATCTGACTTCGGTTCAGGTCATGATCTCACGGTTTGTGAGTTCGAGCCCTGCGTCGGGCTTTCTGCTCTCAACGCAGAGCCCACTTCAGATCCTGTCTCCCTTCCTCTCTGCCCCTCCCCAGCTCATGCTCTCTGTCTCAAAAATAAACACATGAAAAAACATTTTTAATTAAAAAAAAATAAAATTCCTGCACAATTTTCAAAAGATAAATTACACAAGACAAAACAGTGTAGGCAAAATAGAGCACGTGCGTGCAGTCTGCTCCAGTTATTAGGCTATCAGCCTGTAGTCTCTGCTTTTCAGCCCTCCTTTTTCTATGTCTCAAAAGACTTTTTTTACTTTGAGATTAGAAAAATATCTGACTATAAGGAGAATGAGAAGACCAGCCACAGACTGGGCGAAAATATTTGCAAAATACACAATGTGATAAAGGGCTGGTATCCAAAATACACAGTACAAATAACTCTTAAAACTCAACAATAAGAAAACAAACAACCCAATTAAAAAATGGGCAAAAGACGAATAGGAATCTCACCAAAACAAACAAACAAAAAAAACAAAACAAAACAACAAAAAACCCACCACAGATGCCAAATCAGAGTATGAAAAGACACTCGACATACGTCATCAGGGAAATGCAAATTAAAACAACAAGAAGACGGTTCCATACACCTATCAGAATGGCCAAAATCCAGAACACTGACAACATCAAATACTGGTAGGTGGGTGGAGCAATGGGAACTCTCGTACATTGCTGGTGGGAATACAAAATGGTACAGTCACTCCGGAAGGCAGTCGGGCAGTTTCTAAACACACTCTTACCATAAGATCCAGCAACCATGCGCCTCAGTATTTACCCAAATGAGCTGAAAACTTGTCCACACAAAACCTATAAACAGATGTTCAGAGCAGCTTTGTTCACAATTGTCAGAACTTGGAAGCAATCAAGATGTCCTTCAGTAAACGACCAGATAGAAAAACTATGGTACATCCAGACAATGAATATTATTCAGTGCTGAAAAGAACTGAGCTATCAAAGCCATGAAAAGTCATGGAAGAAACTTCAATGCATCTTACTAAGTGAAAGAAGCCAATCTGAAAAGGCTACATACTTTATGATTCTAACTACATGACATTCTTTCTGGGAAAGGCAAAACTATGGAGACAGTAAAAGGTTCAGGGGTCACCAGAGGCTGGGGGAGAGGAAGGGATGAACAGACAGAACACAAGATTTTCAGGGCAGTGAAACCACACTGTATGATATTATAATGGTGAATACAGGTCATTATACATTTCTCCAAACCCACAGAAGGTACACCACCAAGGGTGAAAACTAATGTAGACTATGGACTTCGGGGGATACTGATGTACCAATGCAAATTCATTGATTGTAATAAATGTACTCCATGCTGGTGGGGAATGGGAAGAAATCTCTGTACTTTCCACTCAATTTTGCTGTGAACCTAAAACTGCTCAAAAAAACAAAGTCTATAAAAAAAGTTGACATTATTTCTTCTAGTTAGTTTTTTTCCCCTGTTTAACTATCACTTACTTATTTGGAATTTTACTGAATATGGTCAAAGGCAGGGATGTAATTTTTTTTTTTTTCAAATAGTTAACCAAGTGTGCAGCACCCTTTACTGAATACTCCATCCTGTTCTTAATGACTGAGTACACATTTGCCACCCCAGTCTGCCCAATACTCTGCCTCCACCTTCCCCCAGTAATTGTCACCCCATGCCGCACCCACCTTGGGAACAATTCCTCTCCTGATTGTTCCGTGTGGTTCTGGTGAAACTGCACAGCAGAGACAGCTGGAGTCCTGGATAGAACTGGCATGGGTGACCCTGTTAGTGCAGCATCCCATGGTCATGGCCCAGGGACGGGCCCATGACCCCAGCAGCACACACGGCGTCCTTCCTTAAGATTTTACATACTGACAGCAAGAAAGGTCATTTTCTTCCTTGACCTCTGCTGTAAAAATAGAAGCCTGGAACTGTCAACAACCACACCTCCTTTTCCTCTAAGCTGCAGAAAGGAAGCCCATCAGCAATAGGACAGAAAGGAGCCAACCCTGAGAAACAAGCAAAGTCAGGAGAGACAGGGCATTTGAGCCTCCTCTGGAGTCACCGAAGCCAGTTATCACCCCAAGGGTACTCCAGGTACTTGACAAAATAAATGCCTTTGTTTGTTTTTTGCTTAAACCAAGATGATTGATTTTCTTTCTCTTGCACTTGAAAAAGTCCTGATTTATACACAAAGCCTTTGTCTATATATTAAACTCATGCATAGTTGGGTCAGGTGTTAGGCTTTCTTTTCAGATCTACTGCTATTTCTATCTATTCTAGGGCTCAGATTACTCTTTAAAATTCTTGTATAAATCTATAAATACCTGATAGTACAAAACCAATCCTCCCCCAAACTCTTAGTTTTCAAAGTGTTCCTCGCTATTCTTGCCTGTTTATTCTCCTGGATGCTCTTCAAAATCATTTTAACAAGTCACTCTCCCCCGTCAGAAAAAATTCACTGGGATTTTTCTTTGAATTAACATTAATTAAAAAATTAACAAGTTGGTTTAACATCTTCAAGTATTCTATGTCACCACTGTAACGTTTTTCGTTTTCTTCATATTTCTGGCATTGTTTTAAATTATTTTGGGAGTTTTGATGCTGTAGTGAGTAAAGTCTTTTTCTTTTTTTAAATTATATCCTCTGTTACACAGCAAAGCTATGGACTTTTGTATGTTTATTTCATAATCGACCAATTTTCTAGTCCTACTTCACGGGCTAGAATTACCAAGATAAGGCCAAATAATATAAATAATTAACAGACAAATTTCATTTAAGCCTCCCTCAGTAAACTTATTTTCAATAAACATGTGTTATACATTTTGCCAGTATAAAGCAACATGGTAGTATCTTTCTTTCATTATAACAACGATGATGATGACTAAAATAAAATAAAAGCCACAACTCTAAGTATGTGGCTTCCCTCTAAACAAATTTTACAAAGAAGCCAGTAAAATACAGTAAGAAACAAAAATTCTTTAAATCAAACAGAAACCCACAACCCTAATAAAAAAAATAAAAATAAAATGTTGGTTCCTCCCCCCACCCTATTCCTAACTAGATAATTTTCTTAACAGAATAGCAAACAAAACAAAATAGAAACAATACATCTGATACTTTCATTGAGTGGCCAACCAGCATATCACAGGAAGACCTGTTTGCTGGATGTGCATAAAATTTAAAACATTTGATTATAAAAATGATCTGGACCCCATACTGTTTCATCAGGTTAAATCTCTCAGACCAAATTTATTTTAAATACAGTAGCTCTCTGTTTACCACCTAACTTCTCTTGAAAATCTGCGTAAGTCCTTAGCAGTCCCACCTCTCTGCAATGCACTGTGAAGTTCTTCGACACTATTTCTTCCACTCCAAAGTGAGGCCTGAGAGGACGGCTATTTTAAGAGTATTTCTAATATGTCTACACTGGGCCAGAACTTTATCACAATAATGCTTACTCACCAGCCGTGTTAAAGACTCTCACTGAATTTATCCCTAATCCCTGAAAACAGTTTAGAGTTCTTAAGAACTACAGACAAAATAGATCTATTAGCCTGCGAAATTAAAGCGTATGTATTATATACACTTTGCATACGTACACATTTTTTGGAAGACATGAGTACTTTGATAATTTTAAAAGGGCTTGTAATAGTAATAAAATAACATTGCGATTATTCCTCACTCACAGAAGATGAAATATGTAAGTATTGCCAGACTTTCATCTCTACATGCTAAAGCTTTAATAATGGTAAAAATATGCTATATCGCCATACCAGACATGATTTAAAGCTTTTCTGGGGCGCCTGGGAGGCTCAATCGGTTAAGCCTCTGACTTTAGTTCAGGTCATGATCTCACTAGTTTGTGGGTTCGAGCTCTGCTTCGGGCTCTCTGCTATCAGTGTGGAGGCCGCTTTGGATCCTCAGTCTCTCTCTGGCCCTCCACTGCTTGGCATGCACGCACGCACATTCTCCCTCTCTCTCTCTCAAAAATAAATAAACGTTAAAAAAATGTTTAACTTTCCTTTTGGTTTCATAACTCTGGACCATCATGTGCACACCCGTAGCTGTGCAGCATCCTTTGGATCAGCCTGGGGTCTGAATATGCCCTCTGGGGCTTTGCTATCAGCTCATTCTTACCTTGCCATTCTGACTGCCTCCCTTTCTCTCTTTTCAAGCTCCTATTCCACTTAATACAGGCATTAAAAAAAGTAAACTCACGAGAGCTTAAGGGCTCGGCTTCTCCAAAGAATCAAGCTCCCAGATCTGGTGCAAGGCTTTGAGAGCTACACAGACAGGACCAGAGTGCCCTGTGGAGGGGTCTCGCCTTGACAAAGCATCTTGCTTCTGTAGGGTACTCCATATTTTTCAAAGAGCTCTTATCTATTCCCTCTTTCAATCACCTACAATAATTCTGTGAGGCAGGCTTGGCAGAAGTTACTCGAGCTAAAAGAATTTTTTCCTTCTTGAATGGAGAATAATTTCCCTAAGCTCACACAGAAAATCAACAGCAGAACCAAATCCGAAAAACAGGTCTCCTCACTGGAACACGCCAACCATTAGGATCAGAGAGGTAAACTTACTTTCAAATCCCAGCTAAAAGTTTTCCAGCTGAGTGACCTTTCAGAATTTACCAACTTCCCTCCGTCTCAGTGCCTGCATCTGTAAAACAGGGACGGTAATACCCACCCAGCAGCTCAGTGAGGCCCCCAGCCTGCTGCCTGGCACCTGGTACACTTTAGAGCCCTACTGACCCCAGGTTTCAGCTGCCTGGGGTCTTCATGAACTCACACACACACACAAAGGCGATGACAGGGTACCCAAACAGCAGTCACTTAATATGGCCCAATCCTTCTCAGACCTTGTTCACCTTCCTCATCTTACCTACATTCCCACAGACACTTATGGAAAGCAAAGATGTGCCAAGAACCATGCCAGAAGTTAGCTGGATCACTTAATCTTTGTTACATAAGGCACACATCCCATCTGGGATTCCAGCATCTGCTACTCTGAGCTTACTATTCTTCCTTTCCAGCAGCCTGACTCCCTTAGCCCTTGGCCCTTTGCCTGGAGCAAAAGCTAACTCCAAAGTGTTTCAACAAATAACCCAAGTATCACAAGAGTTCCACAGCACCTCTAATACCCACTAATTCCTTCATACCACAGATCAACAAACCACACCCACAGGCCAAACCCAGCCCATCCACTTCCTACTTCTGTACAGCTCACGAGGTAAGAATACCTTTACTTTTTTTTTAATATTTATTTTTGAGAGAGAGAGAGAGAGAACACAAGCAGGGGAAGAACAGAAAGAGAGGAAGAGAATCTTAAGCAGCCTCCAGGAGGCTGGGGCGGGGGGGGGGGGTGTGGGGGGGGGGTGCTTAATCTCATGAACAGTGAGATCATGACCTGAGCTGAACACAAGAGTCAGATGTTCAACTGACTGACCTACCCAGGTGCCCCAGAATATTTTTACATTAAAAAATTTTTTTTAATGTTTATTTTTGAGAGAGAGAGAGAAAGCCGAGTGGGGAAAAGGCAAAAAGAGAGGGAGACACAGAATCCGAAGCAGGCTCCAGGCTGTTAGCACAGAGCCCGATGTGGGCCTCGAACCCACGAACTGCATGATCATGACCTGAGCTGAAGTCGGCTGCTTAACCATCAGAGCTACCCATACGTCCCTGTTTTTACATTTTTAAGTGGTTTCAAATCAAAAGATGAATAACATTTTGGGACAGGTATGAGTTAAATGCAATTCAAATAACCGTATACAGGGGCACCTGGGTGGCTCAGTCGGTTAAGCGTCCGACTTCGGCTCAGGTCACGATCTCGCGGTCCATGAGTTCAAGCCCCGCGTCGGGCTCTGGGCTGATGGCTCAGAGCCTGGAGCCTGCTTCCGATTCTGTGTCTCCCTCTCTCTCTGCCCTTCCCCCGTTCATGCTCTGTCTCTGTCTCAAAAATAAATAAACGTTAAAAAAAATTTTTTTTTAAACAAATAACCGTATACATACAAAGTGTTACTTGTATAGTCATGCTCATCCATTTACATATTTTCCATGGCTGCTTTCATGTAGTACAACAGCAGAGTTGAGTGGTTGAGACAAAGGTGTAGAACCAACAAAGCTTAAAGTATTTACTACCTTTACAGGAAAATGCTGCTGACCCCTGCTCTATATGTAAACTCTATAATATATCCAACAATAACTTGATAGATCAAGTCTACCAACTTACATCAAGTACTGCCGTGCACTACCTTGTCCATGACTTTGGGGGGGGGGGAATAAATCTATACAGTTAGACTTACAGTTTTTATTTATTATTATTTTTTAGACATAATTTTTAGAAGTACTATAGTAACAATGGTCTCCTCAACATTTTCGGTGCTCCCATCCCAGTTCATATCAAAGAGTCAACTAAGGTCATACTTGTTACTTATTAAAAAGACTTACGGGCACCCAGGTGGTCAGTTAAGTGCCTGACTTTGGCTCAGGTCATGATCTCACCCTGCATCAGGTTCTGTGCATACAGCTCAGAGCCTGGAGCCTGCTTTGGATTCTGTGTTTCCCTCTCTCTCTCTGCCCTCCCCAGCTCGCTCGCTCTCTCTCTCTCTCTCTCTCTCTCTCAAAAATAAATATTTATTAAAAATTTGAAAAAAACTTAGTGTTAAGTGCTATGTGCTTGCCTATACAATGACATTTAATTATAAACTAAAATTTAAAATACATATTTCAAGTAGCCATTAGGATGGCACCTATCAAAAAAAAACAAAAACAAAATAATAGGTGTTGGCAAAGATATGGAGAAACTGGAACTCATCTTGCGCATTGCTGATGGGCATGTAAAATGGTGCAGCTGCTGTGGAAAACAGTATGGTAGTTCCTCAAAAAGTTAGATATAGATTTACCATATGATCAGCAATTTCACCTGAGGGTATATAGCCAAAAGAACCGAAAGCAGGGACTCAAACAGATACTTGTACACCCACGTTCATAATAGCATTATGAGCAATATTCCAAAGGGTAGAAGCAACCCAAGTGTCCATCAACAGATGAATGGATAAACTAAACATGGTATAATACGTGCAATGGAATATTATTAAGCAACTAAAAAGCAACTAAAAAAAAATTCTAACATGTGCTACAACACGGATGATCCTTGAGGACTTTATGCTAAGTGAAATAAGCCAGGCACAAAAGGACAAATACTGTATGATTCTACTTTTCTTAAGGATCTAGAGTAATCAAGTTCCCTATCATTGAGACAGAAAGTAAAATGGTGGTTGCCAGGGACTGGGGGAGAATGGAGAATAGAAAGTTAGTATTTAATGGGTACAAAGTCTCAGTTGGGGAAGATGAAAAAGTTCTAGAGGTAGACAGTAGTGCCGATGACGGCACAGCAGTGTGAGCATACTTAATGCCAGTGAACTATATACACTTAAAAATGGTTAAAATGGTGGGGTGCCTGGATGGCTCAGTCAGTTAAGCATCTGACTCTTGATTTTGGCTCAGGTCATGATCTCAAAGTTCATGAGTTCGAGCCCCACCTCAGGCTCTATGCTGTCAGCATAGAGGCCGCTTTGGATCCTGTCTCCCTCTCTCTCTGCACCCCCCTTGCCGCCCCTCCCCACTCTCTGCCCCTCCCCCTCGTTCTCTCAAAAATAAACATTTAAAAAAATGGTTAAAATGGTAAATTTTAAAGTATGTGTATTTTAACATAAGTTTTAAAAATTTAGCTAACCAAAAGACTTGTCAATAAAATATGACATACCCAATACGATAGATATAAAAAAGGAATGAAGGGGGCGCCTGGGTGGCTCAGTCGGTTAAGCGTCCGACTTCGGCTCAGGTCATGATCTCACGGTCTGTGAGTTCAAGCCCCGCGTCAGGCTCTGTGCTGACAGCCCAGAGCCTGGAGCCTGTTTCAGATTCTGTGTCTCCCTCTCTCTCTGCCCCTCCCCTGTTCACACTCTGTCTCTGTCTCAGAAATAAATAAACGTTAAAAAAAAAAAAAAAAAAAAGGAATGAAGTACTGATTTATGCTACAATATATAGATGAACTTTGAAATCACCAGTCACAAAAGACCACTTATTGTATGATTCCACTCATATGAAAGGTCCAGAACAGGTAAATCCACAGAGACAGAAGCAGATTATTGGCCGTCGGAGCCTAGGGGGGCGGGGGGAAGGGAAGTGACTTCTTAACGGGTATGGGGCTTATTTGGGGATAAAATGTTCTGAAACTACACAATGGCAATCATTATACAACACTATGCCACTGAACTGTACTCTTAAAAATGTTAATGACGGTAAATTTATTTTTGCGTATTTTACCACTATTTTAAAAATAAAATAAAAAATTGCACTGTTCAGGGGCCCCTGGCTGGCTCAGCTGGTAGAGCATGTGACTCTTGATCTTGGGGTTGTGGGTTCGAGCCCCATGTTGGGTGCAGAGATTACTTAAAAATAAAATCTTTAAAAAAAAAAAATGCACTGTTCAAAAAAAAAATTGCCAACAGCTCACTTAGACAGCAAATAGCTAAACAGCAAAGACACATCACTGAGAACTAGGCCCTAGCCTACTACTAACACAGCAATATGTGTTATGTCACATAAATGCTATTAGTCTGGCCAAAAAGTGGGGGGGGGGGGGCATTTTCTTAATAAATGTAATTCTCTGGTTATTTCTTGACACAAATTTGGAAAACTATTATATTGTTAATAGGAAGATTTCATCACATCCTGGAATTAGATTAGAGCACTACTTCATGTCACACACAGACGAGAACAGTTTGATTTTAGGTGCTATATATAGGAGTTCACGCCAGTAAGAAATGAGCTACACACTGGAACACTGGAGAGAAGGCGTGAAGGTGATCTCCTGACAGGAGGCAGCCCAGGGCCCCAGTTCATGTCTCAGCCGTTTGCCCCCAGACCTGTCCACAGAAGGGAGAGGGTTCTTCCTCCAAAAAAAAAAAAAAAAAAAAAAAAAACCATCAGGGAAACGCTAGCTTCAAGTAGAAACAAACGCCAAACGCATTTAGAAGCAAAGGAACATGAAGGTTGTTGCTCTGCAGCTCTATCTCACTGTAACTCACTTCCAATATTTAAAATCAAACTGGCAGTCTCGCACTTTCAATAGGGACAGCTCAGTTGAGAATTTAAGTCAGAAGACATGGTCTTCAAGGGTTGTCACGTTAACCACATAAAACTAATGTAATAAAAGCCAACCTGACAGATTCTTGGCAGCAAAATTATTTGTAAACACATATATCATGAGCTCAGATTAAGAATAGAAGCTTTTGGGGCGCCTGGCTGGCTCAGTCGGTTAAGTGTCCGACTTCGGCTCAGGTCATGATCTCACGGTTTGTGGGTTCGAGCCCCATGTCGGGCTCTGTGCTGACAGCTCGGGGCCTGGAGCCTGCTTCAGATTGTGTGTCTCCCTCTCTCTGCCCCTCCCCCACTTGTGCTCTGTCTCTATCAAAAATAAATAAAAATGTAAAAAAAAATTAAAAAAAAAGAACAGAAGCTTTTATTTTGGTTGTATTCAAGGGAAGAAGCAGTAAAGTAAAAACACTAAAAATAAGCAATATGAGAAGCCAAAGTTACAAGAATAACTAAAGCTAATAAATGCAATTAAGAAAAAGAGGCAGATGCCCAGCTAAGGGGAAGGGACCCTTTACCACCATCTAGGACAGAGGCAATACAGAAAGCAGGCAACAATGAGATGCCCTCTAAATGGTTACTACAGAAAAAGAAAAGGAAAACAAAAAAGCAAAACAAGCTCCTCCTGCCAAACTTGAAGGTCAGGATCCCTACCTTAATTGTTTAAACTTGAGGGGGAAGAATTAAATTCACCAGCAGCAGAGGAAATAAAACAGTGTTTGTCAAACACTGAGAAGTGCGTCTCAAACCAGGTCTGCGGATACTTCTCCCAGTCTATACACTCTCTGTGAGAATTTTTAAATTGTGTGTTTTCATTTTAATATTACCCTAAAAACATTAGCATAAGCCTGTTCTGGATCATCCAGACGCTTCCCTGGAAACAGAGAGCTGCCCAGGGATTTCCCGACCCACGTGTGCTGTTGTGCCTACCACGAGGCTTAGGCCAAATAACAGGATGTTAATTGGTCTGTACCAATAGTCAAGAACAGAGTAAGAACTGATAAGTGCATAACGCACATATCCAACTAAAGGTCAAATGGCACCCCTGCACAGTTTTATTGTTTTCAGACTTGAGAAAAGTGGGGAGAGAACAGAGGAGTCAGGTGGCCAGGTAAAAAAGGCATTCCCAAATTCCCAATGCATTCCCAACACCACAGCAGATAATACTATAGTCGCAGTAAGTGTACCAAGTTGAGTAAAACATCATCTGCCCATAAAATTGATTTTAATTTTATCGGTTGTGTCATTTTATCTATATGTCATTTGTTAATCTGTCTTGTTTTTAAAATCTTTTAAGCATAAGAAATTCATCCTTGCGTGTATTCTTACATTACAATAAAAATAACTTAAACTAGGGGTGCCAAGAGGAGTCAACTGGGGAAGGACAGTCTTTTCCACAAATGGTGCTGAGGAAAGATTTGAATGGGCTTTTCTTCAAAGAAGATACACACATGACCACTAAGCAGAAAAGATACTCAACATCATAAGCCATTTGAGAAAAACAAATCAAAAGCATTTCAACCCATTAGGAGAGCTATTATGAAAAGGAAAAAGAAAAAAGAAACAGAAAATAACAAGTATTGGTGAGGATGTGGAAAAAAATCAGGACTTCCCTGTACTGCTGGTGGGAATATAAAATGATTTAGCTGTGGTGGAAAACAGTTTGGCAGTTCCCCAAAAAGTTAAACATAGAATTATCATGATCCAGCAATTCCACTCCTAGGTATAAATCCAAAACAACTGAAAGCAGAAACTCAAGATACTTATACACCAATGTTCAAAGCATTAATCACAATAACCAACAGGTGGAAACACGGCAAATATCCATCAACAGATAAATGGATAAATGAGATATGGTATAACTATACTGCAGAGTATTAGCGTAAAAAGGAAATTCTGATACATACCACAACATGGATAAAACTTAAAAACATTACACTAAATGAAATAATAAGCCAGATAACTAAAGGACAACTATTGTATGATTCCCCTTATATGTGGTACCTAGAATAAGCAAATTCATAGAACAAGTAGAATAGAGGTTAGTTGTTACCTAACAACTGGGGGGGCAGGGGTGGGGGGGATGGAGCATAACTGTTTAATGGGTATAGAGTTTCTAGTTGGGATGATGAGAAAGTTCTGGAAATGGATAATGGCAATGGTTGCACAACAATGTGAATGTATTTAATGCTACCGAACTGTATGCTTGAAAATAGTTAAAATGGTAAATTTTAGGGGCGCGTGGCTGGCTCAGTCAGAAGAGCATATGACTCTTGATCTCCTGATTATGAGCTGAAGCTACACATTGTGTGTAGAGATTACTTAAAAATAAAATCTTTAGGGGCACCTGGGTGGCTCAGTTTAAGTGTCCTACTCTTGACCTCGGCTCAGTCATGATCTCACGGTTCATGAGACTGAGCCCTGCGTTGGGCTCTGCACTGACATCACAGAGCCTGTTTGGGATTCTCTCTCTCCTTCTCTGCCTCTTCCCTGCTTCTGCTCTTTCTCTCTCAAAATAAATAAACTTTAAAAACAAAAAAATAAGGGGCGCCTGGGTGGCTCAGTGGATTAAGCATCCGACTTTGGCTCAGGTCATGATCTTTCATTTCATGAGTTTGGGCCCCGCATCAGGCCCTGTGCTGACAGCTCAGAGCCTGGAGCCTGCTTCAGATTCTGTGTCTCCCCCTGTCTCTGCCCCTCCCCTGCTTGTGCTCTCTCTCTCTCAAAACATGAATAAATGTTAAAAAAATTTGTTTAATATATATAAAATAAATAATAAAAATAAAAACAAAAAAATAAATAAAATCTTAAAAAAAAAGTAAATTGTATGCTATATATATTTTTTATCATACCACAAGAAAAACTTAACACCAGATATGTGCCAAAAATATTGTTTTGGTTTTCTTTTAATGTTTATTTATTTATTTTGAGAGAGAGAGAGAGAGCAGGGGAGGGTCAGAGAGAGAGGGAGAGAGAGAGAATCCCAAGCAGGCTCCACACTGTTAGCACAGAGCCTGATGTGGGGCTCAATCTCATGAACCATGAGATCATAGCCTGAGCCAAAATCAAGAGTCAGATGCTTTACCAACTAAGCCACCAGGCAGCCTTCCGTCAAAAATGAGAAAATTTGAGAGACACTGCTACAGTTAGAATTAAAAATTGAACTATTTATGTAATGTTTAAAAATACAGACATAATCAATATATATTGCTAGGAACATAAACACAGGAGCATAAAAACATAAATGAAAAGGACATATATCTACCTGTCTTGCAAGAGTGGTTACACCTGAGAAAGGAGGGAGGTATATGGGAGGCGTACCAAAGGATGTTCAAGTGTATCCAAAAAGTTGCATTCCTTAAAACTCAAAACGGAGGGAAGAAGGGGAAAAGGAGAGAGGCAGGAAAAAGAAAAAAGAAGTCAAATTTGTTAAATCCAGTAATCGGGTTCATTATGTTACTTTAGATCCTCTCCACACCTTTAAAGTAGTTAATAACAAAAATATGAAATGACTAAGAATCAAAAGTTACATAATGAGCCGCTCTACACAACAAATGAGCAGACGGCCCACTGACAGGCCGACTTACCACCAACAGAACCTTCTACTTCCCTCCTCTCTCTCCACAGATCTAAGATGCCATCAACAGCAATAGAACTGCCAATCAGCATTCACTAGCCAGACTTACCTCACACTCTGAGCACACAACTGGTCCTACGATTTTTGCCTGCCTCCCAACTGCCAGTTAAAGAAATGCTAGTTCCCATTAGCAGTAAAACTGCAGCCATTTTTACCAACGAACAAATAAATTCCTATCAGGCTAGCAATACAGTAAAGACTCTTTCATCATTACTTACTGCGAGTTATCTGAAAGCTGTCATTAATAAAAACTGAAAACAACTGCAACTTTTGCCAGTTATATCAAGACTGTACAAATATGATCAGGGTAGAAATAACCCTAGAGTCAGCCCCCACCCAACATATCCAGGCACACACACAGACCAGGTCTCTTCTCCTCCTTTGTAGCTGAAACACTATTTCTATTTCACTACTAACACTATTTCATACTGTGCAAGTATGGGAGATGTGAAAGCATACCAGGTCAAAATGAGACTAAGAACCAAACGGGGAAAACTCCTAGGTATCTACCCACAAGAACTGAAAATGCAGCCCACACAGAAACCTTTCCTAGCAGCATTATTCACAATAGCAGAAGAGTGGAAACAGCCCAAGTGTCCAGGACTGATGAATGGATAAATACAATGTGCTCTATCCGCACAATGCAATGTTACTCTGCCACATAAAGGAATGAAGCTCCAGCACCTGCTACAACATGGATGAACCTTGACAACATTATGCTAAGTGAAAGAGGACAGATGCCACATATACTGTAGGATTCCATTTACAAGAAATGTGCAGAACAGGCAAATCTATAAGGACAGGAAATAGACTGCGGACAGCCTGGGGCTGGGGAGTTTTGGGGAAAGAGAGAGAATAACTGCTAATGGATATGCGGTTTCTTTGGGGGGAATAATGAAAATGTTCTACTTAATTCTGGTGATGCCCGCACACAACTCTGGGAAAACACTAAAAACCATTTGAAGTGTACATCTCCAATGGATGAACTATATGATTGTATGATTTTTAGTTCAAAAAGGCTGCTATTTAAAAAAAAAGGGGGGGGGGGCAGGACAGGCTGCCATCACAGCCCTAAAAAGATTCTGCCTTAATTTGTATGCATATAAGAGGAATAGAAGAACCTGTAAGTCAATAAAAAGATGTATACATCCAGTAAATTAATGACTTATACAAACTGTGCAAGTAAATTAATGACTTATACAAACCAAAATAAATCAAAACAACTTAACATTTTAGTTAGTACATGGACTAAGGTAACAGGCAAATCGTTGCAGACCACATTACATTAGGACCCAAAGTGTCTAGAAATCCCAGGGTCACCACTTATCTGAGGCCATTCAGAACTTTTAATGTAAAAACTACCTAATACTTAAGTCCCAAAAGCTTCTTACATGTCACTACAAAGTCCACAAATCTGTACCTGCCCATCTCAGCTCCCTCCTGGGCACTGCTGGTTTCACAAGACAAAGCATCCACAGAAGATAAAAACAAAAACAAACAAACAAACCACAGAAACCTCTTTTTACCATTAACTTTCTTTTATTTATCTATTTATTTTTTATTTTTTTAATGTTTCTTTATTTTTGAGAGAAAGAGTGTGAGCAGGGGAGGGGCAGAGAGAGAGGGAAACACAGAATCTGAAACAAGCTCTGAGCTGTCAGCACAGAGCCCAACGCAGGGTTTGAACTCATGAACCGCAAGATCATGACCTGAGCCAAAGCTGGACACTTAACCGACTGAGCCACCCAGGCGACCCTCTTTTTAGTATCAACTTCCTTACCAGTGAACACATATTACATGTCCTTAAATTTCCCATTACTTAGGGAACTTTGTCTCATTCCATGGAAAGGTACATGGACCCAGATAATTCTTTGGCATTCTTCTTCACTGGACAACACAATCGCCCATTTCTGGAACTGCTGACTCCCTCACCTTACCTTGCTCCCAGTCATCTGATCTTCTGGCCAAGGACAAACAGCCACTGTTCTAAGTCAGTGGTGCCAAGTCCACCATCACCTCACTATCAGATATGAGTTGATAAGCATGAGAAAAATGAAAACATTAACACACTAGTGCAAATCCAACATAAAATGACAAAACAACACACTGACACTGATGTCAAAACACCAACACCAACACCATAAACCCACGGGGCAAAATCTCATAACCCTATACCAAGACAAAAATAAGTAAAATGATAAAAGCTCATCTACTTGGGGGGAGAAGAGAGGAGCCTGGGTAGCCCCCAGAAAGTGGTAAAGTTCCTCCCCCTTCACTGTTAGCCTCACAATCTTCCTGGCAACATAGAAGAAGAAACCCAGCGATCTTATTTTGAGGAACACAGATGGAGAAAGTAGCTGAAAAGCAAACAACACTTTGCGCAAGTATGCTTCCAGCGCTTTCTTCACACTAGAAAATCAAAAGTGACTTGGAAGTCCAACAATAGGGGAGAACTAAAGTAAAACTTTGTATATTCACATAGGAAAATATATTAACCCCCTCCAAGAAAGGCTGCATTTGTAGACTATGTAAATACATGGAAAAAACCATGCAAAATGTAAACTAAGGGAAGCACTAACACTATTTGTGTTGATGAAAATTATTTTTAAAAATGGATCTTTTACAATGACACAAATAAGAATTTATGGAGACTAATAAACAGTTGACGCTTTATAATGAAAAGCTTCTTTGAAATGGCCAAGTTATTATTTTATGGTCAAATTGATCAAATACACAAGAAAACTTACCATATACCCAACCTAAAGTTTCTAATGCTATTGCAAAAGGCAAGCACCAAAGAAAATGCAGAACACATCAAATTCTCTTGATATTTCTTGCTGTTTTGACACAATTATTCTGGCTACCATTATCTGTTAATTGTCTTCACATCACTACCCTAATTCAGCATTTTTTACAAAATGTTTCCAAGTCAGCACCCAGCACACTGGCACTGGGTACACAGTTATTAGCAGACGTTATTCGGGATCTACATGGCAAACCCAAAATACTCCTCGCATTTATGACAGTTACAAACAAAAAGCTGACACATGCTCTGCCATTTTGTGCCTTCACTCAAATACCTGCAAGTTCAGTGATGCCCAGCAAATTCTCCTGAGTCAGTTCAATCAGCTCCTGCAGCAGGACCTGGCTGGAGGACGATTCGGCACTGAACCGTACAGCCCCTGCCCCAGCAATCACACTGCGCATGTGCACACAGAGCCATGCACAAGAATGCTCCCTGCAGCACTGGGAACGGCCTCCGTGTTCATCAATAGGAGAATGGCTTAAAGAACTATGGTACAGCTATACAGCTGCACAGAAGTGGACATGAAAATAAGCAAAAGTTACAGAATAGTATTTATTTTCTTTGCTCAGTCTACCTGATACAGAAAAGTTCTGGAAGGATCCACAGGACACTGGGAACCATCACTATCTCTGAGGAAGACTAGGACTAGTCTAGGCTAGTCCTAGTCCTAGTCCTAGTCTAGGACTAGGCTAGGACTCAGAACGGCAGTCATATGGGACTCCCAACTTTTCTGTAACGTTTCAGTTTTTACAAGGAGAATAAATTCATGCCTCATTTATATAATTAAAATTTAAGAAAAATCTCTGGGTCATAAACTGCATGTGCTTTATCTAGTATTCCATTCAGGGAATTCAAATCCATATGAACGCAGGCAGCTCGAATCTAAGTGCAAAAGGGCATTGAAGGCACAGTGTCTTCACATGTAAATACACAAACATTTTCCTCTATACTCCTCCAATAATATAATCTTCCTCGCTTAAAAACAAACCCAGACCCCGTCCTCTACAAAAAAAATATTTTTAAAAAGGTGCTTTTAGTACAAGACCAAATTTTTTCAAATTTTACACACCATCTCAAATTCTTTAAGAAGCAGTTTTATTTTTAGTCTAAAAAATAACAGCATTATAAGGCCTGAGCCAAGCTTCACTTCATTAAAATGATATCTGCTGCCCATGTAATGGTTCTGAAATTGTTTCATTCACTTGGTCTGGTTTTAAGCAACACAGAAAAATTAGTATTCCACCTTGAGTGTGGCCTCGGAGGACTTCCAGTACCTCATAGTCCTCCTGGACCAGGAAGGAGTCCTTGAACAGCAGCGGGGTCTGAGGGTTCTGAGCTCCCTAAGGGATTTGGGAATCAGCCAGGTTTGGGAAGCCATGCTTTAAAAGAACCTTTAAGCAGCACCTCTCAACTTGTGCTGAATATGATCATTATTTTTTAAAGTATGATGGGAAAGCCACCCTTCCCCCCTACAGACCTATTAAATCAGAATCTCCAGAGAGCGGGTTCCAGTCATCAGGAATTTTTTCCCCTCAGATTGAGAACGCTACTTTGAAGTAACTGGTTTAGGAGTCACTGATCTCAAGCTCATTAAGCAGAACACCATTATCTGCATGGGTTGTAGAAACAGTGGCATGCCAGGGGAGGAGGTAAGACACCAACGCCAGTTTTATTTGAAATCAGGGTTTGGACTGATAGGGCCCAGACTACTGATACACAGAGACCTGTTATAAAGTAGGACTAAGAAGCTCTGGTTTCAGGTAAAGATAAAGTCACTCCATTAGCTGTGAAACTTGGTAAAGTCATTTAACCTCTCTGAGGTTCAACTGATCACTTTTTTAAAAAGGACTGAAATAAGTGACCTCTGAAGATCCTTTGATCTCAAATCCCAGTAGCTACAAATCAGTCAAGGCCACAAGCAGGGTGGTCCTTAAATAAATGCATGAATATCTTCTATAAGTATCAGATTCATCATATATACATTTCTGTCTTGTCTACATAAAAATCCTATTCCTCATCACACCATAAGAAATCCTAACTGAACATAATTATGTTCTATCAGATCAACCATAAAAGAAAATTAGGGGGGTGTCTGGGTGGCTCAGTCAACTGAGCGTCCAATTCTTGCTTTCGGCTCAGGTCGTGATCTCATGGTTCATGAGTTTGAGCCCTGCATTAGGCTCTGCACCTACAGCACGGAGCCTGCTAAGCATTCTCTCTCTCCCTCCCTCTCTCTCTCTCTCTCTCTCTCTCTCTGTCCCTCCTGCATACTCACTCTCTCTCTCTCTCTCTCTCTCAGAATAAGTAAACATTAAAAAAAAAAAAAGAAAAGAAAAGATAATTAAACTAGTCAAATAAGTCCCAAGATAAATAAAAACATTTGGCATAAAAGAAAATTTTCAAATAACTCTTTAACCTTTTCCTTGGCAACATTCTAATTTTTAAAACATCTTTCCATTTTAAAATATTGTATTAAAATACACATAACAGGGCGCCTGGGTGGCTCAGTCGGTTAAGCGACTGACTTTGGCTCAGGTCATGGTCTCGTGGTCCGTGGGTTCGAGCCCCGCGTCAGGCTCTGTGCTGACAGCTCAGAGCCTGGAGCCTGTTTCAGATTCTGTGTCTCCCTCTCTCTGACCCTCCCCCGTTCATGCTCTGTCTCTCTCTGTCTCAAAAATAAATAAACATTAAAAAATATTTTTTTAATAAAAAAAAAATACACATAACATAAAATTTACCATTTGAACCACTTTTCAGTGTACAGTTCTATGGCAGGAAGTACATTCACAGTGTTGTGTGACCATCACTACTATCCACCTTCTTTTTATTATTTATCTTTTATTATTTATTCTTTTTATTTATTATTTTTCTATTTTTTTTAAATTTTTTACATAGTCTCCACACCCAGTGTGGAGCTCAGTGTGGGGCTTGAACTACTCACAAACCTGAGATCAAGACCTGAGCTGAGATCAAGAGTCTGACACTTGACCAACGGAGCACCCAGGTATCCCTACAGAACTTTTTAAAAGACCAATTTATTGATTAGAACTTTGCAATCTTCCCCAAGTGGAAGTCTGTACCCATTAACACTAAAATTCTCCTTTCTCTTCTCCTGGCAGCCCCTGGCAACCATAATTCAACTATCTGGTCTCTATGAGACTACTCTCTAGGCACCTCACAAAAATTGAATCATTCAATATCTGTCCTTTGTGACTGGGTTTTTTTTCATTTGGCATGTTATCAAGGTTCATCCATGTTGTAGCACATATCAGAATTTCCTTCCTTTTTAAGGCTAAATAATATTCCATTGTATGTATATACCACATTTGTTCCTCCATTCATCCATTAACAAATACTTGAGTTGCTTCGTTCTGATTTTTCTAACCATATGTCATTTTGAATGAAGTCACATACAGTAGAGATGAGAGAACCTTACATCACCAGTGTCTCTTATAAATAAATAAATAAGCAAGCAAGCAAGCAGACCATACTCTGCAACATAAAACAGACCTTCACATATTTAAAATAACAGAAATTGTACAAAGTATGCTCTTGAACTACACTAGACATCAGTAACAAAAAGATGGCTGAAAAATTGGGGCGCCTGGGTGGCGCAGTCGGTTAAGCGTCCGACTTCAGCCAGGTCACGATCTCGCGGTCCGTGAGTTCGAGCCCCGCGTCAGGCTCTGGGCTGATGGCTCGGAGCCTGGAGCCTGTTTCCGATTCTGTGTCTCCCTCTCTCTCTGCCCCTCCCCCGTTCATGCTCTGTCTCTCTCTGTCCCAAAAATAAATAAAAAATGTTGAAAAAAAAAAAAATTAAAAAAAAAAAAAAAAAAAAAAAAAGATGGCTGAAAAATCCCAAAATACAATATTTGGAGATTAAACACAATACATGGAGATTAAATAAAACATAGGTCAAAGAAGAAGTCTCAAGAGCTATCTCTAGGGGCGCCTGGGTGGCTCAGTCGGTTAAGCGTCCGACTTCAGCTCAGGTCACGATCTTGCGGTCCGCGAGTTCGAGCCCCGCGTCAGGCTCTGGGCTGATGGCTCAGAGCCTGGAGCCTGCTTCCGATTCTGTGTCTCCCTCTCTCTCTGCCCCTCCCCCGTTCATGCTGTCTCTCTGTCTCAAAAATAATAAAAATAAAACGTTAAAAAAAAAAAAAAAGAGCTATCTCTAACTAAATGAAACTACAACTTATCAAAACTTGCGGAATGCAGAGAAAGCAGGACTTAGAGAAAATTTATAGCACTGAATGCAAATATTAGAAAAGATGACAGATCTAAAAATCTAAGAATCTAAGTTTCTACCTTATGCAACTAGAAAAATATGAGCAAATTAAATTCAAAGTAAGAGCAAGCAAATAAATAAAACTGGAGCAGAAATCAATAAAAATAAGATCAATAGAGAAAAATCAATGAAGCCAAAAGGTAATTCTTTGAAAAGACCAAATAAAACTGATAAATCTCTAGCCAGGTTAATTGAGGAAAAAAAAGAGAAGACACAAATTACTATTATCAGAAATGAAAGAATGGTCATTACTACTAAGCCCAAGGACATTAAGAGAATAATAAAGGATTATTATGAACAACTCTATGCCCACAAATTAGATAATCTAGATGAAACAGACCAATTCCTTGAAAGAGACAATCTATCAGAATTTACACAAGGTGAAAAGAATAATCTGAATAGGTCTATATCTAGTAAGGAAACTGAATCAATAACTAATAACCTTTTAAAACTGGAAACAGATGGGTTCACTGGTGAAATCTCCCAAAGCTTTAAGGAAGAAATTATCTCAAGTCTCTACAATCTCTTCCAGAAAACAAGAGAGAAAATGCTGTCTAATTTATTCTATGAGGCAAGCATTACCCTAATCTCCAAACCAGACAAACACATTAGAAGAAAGAAAAACTACAGACCAATAGCTCTCATTAACACAAATGTAAAAATCCTGGACAAAATACTGGTGGACTAAATCAAACAATGTACAAAAAAAAAAAAAATTATATACCACAACCAAATAGGATTTATTTCAGGTATGCAAGACTGGTTCAAGATTCAAAAATAAATTTATGTAATCCATCCATACATCGATAGACTAAAGAATAAAAAAAAATCCCACAATCCTATCAATAGATACAGAAAAAGCATTTGAAAAAAATCCAACACCGAATCAAAATTCTCAACAAACTGAAAACAGAGGGGAAGTTGCTCAACTGGATAAAGAACATATACAAAAATCCTACCACTGACATCATACTTAATGATGAGAAATTAGATGCTTTCCTGCTAAGATTAGAAACAAGGCAAGATGTCTGCTCTCACCACTTTTTTAAAAAAACTTTTTTTTTAATCTTTATTTTTGAGAGAGAGAGAGCAAGCAAGCAGGGGAGGAACAGTGAGAGAGGAAGACACAGAATCCCAAGCAGGGTCTAGGCTCTGAGCTGTCAACAGAGAGCCCAATGTGGGGCTCAAACTCATGAACCACAAGTTCATGACCTGAGCCGAAGTTAGACGCTTAAACCGACTGAGCCATCTAGGTGCCCCTCATTCTCACCACTTTCATTCAACATCATATTGGAAGTCTTACCAGATGCAACAATACAAGAAAAGAGAAGTGTACAGATTGGGAAGGAAAAAAAATAAAACTTCCTTTGTTTGCTGATGACATGATGATATGTAGAAAATCCCAAAGAAACAACAAAAAAAAATCCTGGAATTAATAAACCATTAAGGTTTCAGGATACAAGGTTAATAAAACTCAATTATTTTTTGTTATATACCAACAATAAACAACTGGAATTTGAAATTTAAAATGCAATACCATTTACATTAGCATCCAAAAAAAAGCAGAAATACTTAGGTATAAATCTAACAACATACGTGTAAGATCTCTATGAAGGAAACCACAAAACTCTAAAAAAATCAAAGAAGATCTAAAGAAATGGAAGACAATTCCAGGTACATGGATAGGAATCAAGATGCCACTGTCACTTCTTCCCAACTGTATCTACAGATTCAATGAAATCCCAATAAAAATTCCAGCAAGATTATTTTGTGTATTATCAATAAACTGATCCTAAAATTTATATGGAAAGGGAAATGATCCAGAATAACCAATACAACACGGAAGAACAAAGTTGGAGGGCTGTCACTACCTGACTTCCAAGACTTAGTATAAAACTAATCAAACAAAACAAAGTAATCAAAACAGTATGGCTAAAGAAGACAAATAGATCATAGAACAGAATAGAGAGCCCAGGAGTGCCTGGGTGGCTCAGTCAATTAAGTGTCTGACTCTTGATTTCAGCTCAGGTTATATCTCATGGTTTGCGAGTTCAAGCCCCACACTGGGCTCTGTGCTGACAATGTGGACCTGCTTGGAATTCTCTCTCTCTCTCCCTCTCTCTGTTCCTCCCCTGCTTGTGCTTCTTCTCTCTCAAAATAAGTAAATAAAAAGAATAGAGAGCCCAGAATGAGACCTACACAAAATATAGTCTACTGATCTTTGACAAAGGAGCAAAGGCAATAAAAGCAAGAAAAGATGGTCTTTTTAGCACGGTGACAGAAGAACTGGACATTCACATGCAAAAAAATGAATCTAGACACTGATATTCCACCTTTCATAAAAATGAACTCAAAATGGATCACAGACCTAAATGTAAAACACAAAACTATAAAATTCCTAGGACATAACTTAAGAGAAAATCTAGGTGACCCTGTGTTTGGCAATGACTTTTCAGACACAATACTGAAAGCACAATCCATGAAAGAAAGTATTGCTAAGGTGGATTTCACTAAAAGTAAAAACTTGTGCTTTGCAAAAGACACTGTCAAGAGAATGAAAAGGCAAGCCACAAACTGAGAGAAAATTTTTACAAAACACATATTGATAAAGGACTGGTATCCAAAATACACAAAGAACTCTTAAAACTCAAAAATAAGAAAATAACCCAATTTAAAAAAACAAGACACGAGCAAACACCTCACCAAAGAATATACAGAGGCAAATAAGCATATGAAAAGATACTTGACATCATACGTCACTAGGGAACTGCAAATTAAAACGAGACACTACTACACACGTATCAGACTAGCCAAAACCCAGAACACTGACAACATCGAATGCTAGCAAACATGTGGGATGGCAGAAACTCATTCATTGCTGGTGGGGATGTAAAATAGTACAGTCACTTTAGAAGACACTTTGGCAGTTTCTTAAAAAACTAAACACACTCTTACCATAAGATCCAGCAATCTTCCTCCTTGGCATTTACTCAAATGAGCTGAAAACTTATGTAAACACAAAAACCTGCATACAGATGTTTTATTCATAATTGCCAAAACTTGGAACAACCAAGCTATCTTTCTTTTTTTTTTTAATTTTTTTTTTCAACGTTTTTAAATTTATTTTTGGGACAGAGAGAGACAGAGCATGAACGGGGGAGGGGCAGAGAGAGAGGGAGACACAGAATCGGAAACAGGCTCCAGGCTCCGAGCCATCAGCCCAGAGCCCGACGCGGGGCTCGAACTCACGGACCGCGAGATCGTGACCTGGCTGAAGTCGGACGCTTAACCGACTGCGCCCCCCAGGCGCCCCCCAAGCTATCTTTCAACAGGTAACTAGATACATAAATTGTATTACATCCGTACAATGGAGTACTATTCAGCAATAAAAAAATAAATAAATAAAAGTAAAAAAAGAGCTATCAAGCCAGGAGAAGATATGGAGGAAACCTGAATTCATAGAATGGAAAGCAGACACATACTACATGATTCTAACTACATGACATTCTGGAAAATGTAAAATTATGAAGACAGTAAAAAGATCAGTGACTGCGGGGCTCAGGGAGAGAGGGGAGGATGAAGCACAGATTTTTAAGACACTGAAACTACCCTGTACGATGGTATGATGATGCATACATGTCATTATACATTTGCCAAAACCTACAAAATGTACAAAACAAAGACTGAATCCTAATGTAAAAACCATGGACTTGATAATGCAGCTCATCAGTCATAACACGCAAGATGGTAATTATAGGAGAAATGGGATGGAAATAGGGGAGAGTGGGAGCATGAGGATTCTGTACTTTCTGCTCAATTATTCTGTAAATACAAAAGTGTTCAGGGGCACCTGCATGGCTCGGTTGGTTAAGCATCCGACTTTGGCTCAGGTCATGACCTTGCGGTTCGTGGGTTCAAGCCCCATGATGGGTTCTGCAGACAGTGCAGAGCCTGCTTAGGACCCTCTGTCTCCCTCTCTCTCTGCCCATCCCCCACTCATGCGCACAAACATGCTCTCTCTCTCTCTCTCTCTCTCTCAAAAACAAACATTAAAAAAAAGTGCTCAAAAAAAATTCTCACACACACACACACACACACACACAGATGCCTTGTGGTGGACAAAAAACAGAGGAACAGCTACTTCAGGACAGAAAAGTCCTTGACTACCTCTATGTTGCCCAGGCCTCAGAGATGACCTTATGTACTGACTTCCACAGAAAGGGCTACGACAAACTCCTAAGGAAGCTGAAGCCACACTGTGACCGGGGGGTTGGGTTCTGGTCATCATCTTGGAACCTTCTTTTACAGAGGCCATGCAGCCCTTTCTTTACACAGCTGCCACCATGCTTGCTATGTGGTTTTTATACGTAAATAGTGGCTTTGAAAATAAATATTTGATTGGGGGGTAAAAAAAAATCACTTGATTTACTACCGATAGGAATCCTTCCTATAATGCTGTATGGGTTATGTTAGCCTGAGGGGAGGAATGATTCACATTAAGGTAAAAGAATATTAACACAAGAGGAAGAAATACAATCCAAGTTTAATTTCAAGCAAAAATAAATGTGTTACTCCTGGTTGCTGGCATTAAGGCTGTGAGAACTCCGTCCCTTAAACAGAGGCTCACAGGCCACTGGATCCACCATGGTTTTCTTCAGCTAACACAAGTTGAAAGCAAAGGTCAGGTATGGCTGCGGGCAAAGGGCTCCCTTGGCCAGTCCCAGCCACCGACCAATAGCCAAGCACAGCTCACTACAGGGAGAATTACTGCTTTTTCCACACATCGTGCACTAGTCAGCCCAAAGCCATTTCAGCTTTTTGGATGCAGCCCACATGCTTCTCTCTGCTCATTAACAGAACCAGTTAGAAGTTATATCTCCTCTTCTCACTCCTATCCTGTGTCCCCAGTAAGAATTGTACCCTAAGGATAACTTAATAGCTGAGGAGGAAAAGTTCCTCCTTTTAGGGGTGTTCCAGCTGACAACTGATAAAGGTTCAAGAGAATATCACAACTTTACAACCCTAATAATGAACTAGTAAATACATGCAATGATCATTAATGGCTACTAATATCACAAAAGGAAAGACACTCAGACATTATGTATCTTATGGGAAAAGTACAGATCATCATCTATGAAGTATACTTGCAAAAAAAAAAAACAATAAAAAAACATAAATAAGCCGCTAGATCTAATTACAAATTTATAGAAAATACAGGGGGACAAAGGAACATATTAAATCGACACCACAGGAATGCAATCAGCAAAACTCAGCAGAAGAGTCTACAGGAAAAACTCAATTTCTTCAACAACTAAATTAATGAGGGAAAAGAGATGGCAGAGAACACTGTAGTTCAAAAGGCATTCCAACCAGGGCACCTTGGTGGCTCAGGCTGAGCAT
The DNA here is from genome assembly GCF_028018385.1 of Neofelis nebulosa. Lineage (NCBI taxonomy): Eukaryota > Metazoa > Chordata > Mammalia > Carnivora > Felidae > Neofelis > Neofelis nebulosa. The sequence continues at coordinate 28,491,493 of NC_080798.1, read as the reverse complement.
CGGACTCTTGATTTCCACTCAGGTCATGATCTCACAGTTCGTGGGATCAGGCCTTGCGTCAGGCTCTATCTATGTTTTTTTTTTTTTTTTTAATTTTTTTTTTCAACGTTTATTTATTTTTGGGACAGAGAGAGACAGAGCATGAACGGGGGAAGGGGCAGAGAGAGAGGGAGACACAGAATCGGAAACAGACTCCAGGCTCTGAGCCATCAGCCCAGAGCCCGACGCGGGGCTCAAACTCATGGACCGCAAGATCGTGACCTGGCTGAAGTCGGACGCTTAACCGACTGTGCCACCCAGGCGCCCCTAAGCTCTATCTATGTTGACAGCATGGAGCCTGCTTGGGATTCTCTCTCTCTCCCTGTCTGCCCCTCCCCCCACTCGCGCACACACTCTCTCAAAATAAATAAACACTTAAAAAAAAATGAAGGCATTTCAACCAACAGCAATGCAAAACTTCATGTGGATTCTGATTTTAACCACTAAAAAAACACTTACGGCACAACTGGAGAAACATGAACATTGGATATTTGATGCAACTAAGGAATTAATGTTCATTTGTTCAGGTGTAATCATGGTATTGTGACTATGGTTTCTTTTTAAGTCCTTATCTAGAGACACATACAGAAACATTATACAAAATGATGTGACACTTGGAATTCACTCCAAAATAATGTGGGGTGGGAATGAATGCAGGGGGTGCTGGTGAAGTAGGCTGGTCCACAACTGATCACCACTGAAGCTGCATGATGCATACATGGAGGTTCATTATTCTATTCTCTCCACTTCCACATTGCTTGTAATTTTCCACAGTAAGTAGATTTTACCAAATTAATTGGAATAATTTCAGATCTCAAAATTCCTTTGGTTGAGGTCAACCATTACAGTAGAGCCTGCTGACTATCTCAGTTATACTAAATACCGTATAGCCAACCTGCTCTTTCAGAGCTTATCATTTGAAACCTATACGATCAGTTTTTCTTTTCCAACCCTCTACCACCTAACCAATCTTTCAAAACGTGAGCAAAAATCTCCACTCAAAGCTTGCCCTTACATCACTAGTCAAAAGCAACCTCTCTCTCATGCACTGCCTATCCAACCAGACCATAATTTTCCAGAAGACAAGGAATATGTTTTACTGTCATTACTTCTCACAAAATGTCTAGCACAATAGTCTGCACATAGCAGTTGATTATCCGACCAAAAAACGTGTGGATCAGTTCTGGCCTGTGCAGAGATGAGTGGCAAAACCAACAAGTAATATAGTACCAAAAGCAGAGGACACATTTACAAAGTCTACAGGTCATGAAGAACGGATGAACACACTGTGGTAGATCCATACGATGGAATACTACTCGACGTTAAAAAGTAACAACAATATTACACACAACAGTACGGCTGAATCTCCAAAACGCTGTGGTAAGAGACAGAACTTAGGCACAAAAGACTACAGAGTATACACCATTTCATTTACATGAAATCCTGGAAAAGGCAAGTGGTTGCTTAGGACAAGAGATGAGGTAAGGGGACTTGCTGTAAGAGCATCAGGGTACTTTTTCAGTGATGGAAATGTTCTGTATCTCTTCCTGTATCTTGATTGTTATAGTTACACAACTATATATATTTGCCCAAAGTCCCTAAATGGTACAATTAAAATGGGTGGCTTTTATTATAAATCATGCCCTAGTAAAACTATTTCACAATCATAAAACTAGATTTAAAAATTATAAATATTTATAATAGGACAGACCAAGAACTCTTACAAATCAATAAGACACACATGAAAGAAAGGTAGGCAATGCTCTTTCTGTCATCTTTCCGTGCCCCATAATGGTGTGCATGAATGTCCCAGCAGATGCGCTCCAGAGCACTAACAGTACTAAGAAGAGAGGCAAACGCCAAGTTCTTATTAGGTCATGCTCCAAAGTCATCTTCCAGTTTCTAACTGTGATGATGAAGCATGATTACATTGGCAAATTTGAAAATCACTGATGATCACAGAGCTGGGAAAACTGCTGTGAACCTCATAGACAGGTTAAACAATGTGAAGTGATCTGTCCCAGATTTGATGCACAACTCAAAGATCTAGAAAAACTCCAGAATAATTTGCTCCCGTCCCACCAGTTTGGTTTCACTGTACTGGCAACCTTAGTTGGCATCATGGACCGTGAAGAAGCAGGACGAAAACACACAGAAGAGAAAATCCTGGGTTTTTTTTTCTAGGGATGTAATACATAAGCACAGATAAAATGCCTCAATGGAAGATAGAAAAGAAAGGAAGGAAAGAAGGAAGGAAAGAAGGAAGGAAGGAAGGAGGCAAGGCAAGGCAAGGCAAGGCAAGGGATGGGTGCCTGGGTGGCTCAGTCAGTTAAGCACCGGACTTCAACTCAGGTCCTGATCTCAATAGTTCGTGAGTTCCAGCTTCGCGTGGCACTCTCTACTGTCAGCACAGAGCCCACCTCAGATCCTCCATCTCCTTTTCTCTCTGCCCCTCCCCACTCACACTCTTTCTCTCCCTCTCTCAAAAATCAACAAACATTAAAATTTTTTAAAAAGAGCACCTGTGACACAAGAACAGACACTCAGATCAATGGAACAGAACAGAGAACCCAGAAATGGACCCACAAACATATGGCCAACTAATCTTTGACAAACAGGAATAAAGACAGTCTCTTCTGCAAGTGGTGCTGGGAAAACCGGACAGCGACATGCAGAAGAATGAACCTGGACCACTTTCTTACACCATACACAAAAATAAACTCAAAATGGATGAAAGACCTAAGTGTAAGACAGGAAGCCATCAAAATCCTCAAGGAGAAACCAGGCAAAAACCTCTTTGATCTTGGCTGTGGCAACTTCTTACTTAACACGTTGCCAGAGGCAAGTGAAACAAAAGCAACAATGAACTACTGGGACCTCATCAAAATAAAAAGCTTCTGCACAGAGAAGGAAACAATCAGCAAAACTAAAAGGCAACCAACAGAATGGGAGAAGATATTTGCAAATGACATGTCAGATAAAGGGTTAGTATCCAAAATCTATAAAGAACTGATCAAACTCAACACCCAAAAAACAAATAATCCAGTGAAGAAATGGGCAAGAGACATGAATAGACACTTCTCCAAGGAAGACATCCAGATGGCCGACACATGAAAAAATGCTCAACGTCACTCATCATCAGGAAAATACAAATCAAAACCACAATGAGATACCACCTTACACCTGTCAGAATGGCTCACATTAACAACTCAGGCAACAACAGATATTGGCGAGGATGTGGAGAAAGAGGATCTCTTTTGCATTGTTGGTGGGAATGCAAGCTGGTGCAGCCACTTTGGAAAACAGTATGGAGGTTCCTCAAAAAACTAAAATAGAACTACCCTACGACCCAGCAATTGCACTACTAAGCATTTATCCAAGGGATACAGGTGTGCTGTTTTGAAGGGACACATGCACCCCCATGTTTATAGCAGCACTATCCACAATAGCCAAAGTATGGAAAGAGCCCAAATGTCCATTGATGGATGAATGGATAAAGAAGATATGGTATAGATATACAATGGAGTATTACTCGGCAATCAAAAAGAATGAAATCTTGCCGTTTGCAACTACGTGGATGGAACTGGAGGGTGTTATGATAAGTGAAATTAGTCAGAGAAAGACAAAAATCATATGACTTCACTCATATGAGGACTTTAAGAGGCAAAACAGATGAACATAAGGGAAGGGAAACAGAAATAATATAAAAACAGGGAAGGGGACAAAACAGAAGAGACACATAAATATGGAGAACAAACTGAGGGTTGCTGGAAGGGGTGTGGGAAGGGGGATGGGCTAAATGGGGAAGGGGCACTAAGGAATCTACTCCTGAAATCATTGTTGCACTATATGCTAACTAATTTGGATGTAAATTAAAAAAAAAATATGTAGGTTTGGAGTTTGATCTCAATAGTGACTAAGGCTTTTTAAAAACAAAACAAAAAGCAAAACAAAAAAAAGAGGGGCACCTGGGTGGCTCAGTTGGTTGAGCGTCCCACTTCAGCTCAGGTCATGATCTTGTAGTTCATGAACTGGAGCCCCACATGGGGCTCACTGCTGTCAGCCTGTCAGCGTAGAGCCTGCTTCAGATCCTCTATCCCTTTCTCTCTGCCGACCTTCCCCCGCTTGCACTCTCCCCAAAAATAAATCTTTTTTTTTAATTTTAAAAAAGAAAAGAGCTAGGCTAGGAAAATAAGAAATTCAAACAAAATTAATAAATAGCCAATTAATGTGAAGGTATATACAAATTACATCAGTAAAATACTATTTTCCCCTATAAAATTGGCATAAACTGTTTTCTTTATATTGGTTTTAGTAATTTAATATTTATTTTTTTAAATTTTTTTTAAACGTTTACTTATTTTTGAGACAGAGAGAGACAAAGCATGAACAGGGGAGGGGCAGAGAGAGAGGGAGACACAGAATCTGAAACAGCCTCCAGGCTCTGAGCTGTCAGCACAGAGCCCGATGCAGGGCTCGAACTCACAGACTGTGAGATCATGACCTGAGCCAAAGTCGGACGCTTAACCGACCAAGCCACCCAGGCGCCCCTAGTAATTTAATATTTAGCACTGGGAGGGTTTAGGGGAAACTGGGACTCTTACACACAGCTGACCCAATCTTTCCACAAGAAAGGGTGCAAAAGCCTTACGAGATACAAACACCCTCCAGTCTAAAACTATGTGTCAAGACAATTCACACAGAAAGCATAGTCTTTAACCCATGGTACTGAGATAACTGCATCTCCACAGGCAAAAGAATGAAGCTGGATCTGTACCTCACACCATATACAAAAGATGAACTCAAAATGGATCTAAGACCTAAATGTGAGGGTCGGTAGAACAGGCAATTCTTTAGGGTGCCTGGGTGGCTCAGTCAGTTGAGTGTCCAACTCTTGATTTCAGTTCAGGTCATGATCCCAGGTCCCACACTGGGCAGAACCCACATCAGGCTCAGTGTGGAGCCTGCTTGAGATTCTTTCTCCCTTCTTCTGCCCTTCTCTCCTGCTCATGCTTTCTCTAAAAAAATAAAATAAAATACTAAGAACATGGAACTCTTGGGGCGCCTGGGTGGCTCAGTCGGTTAAGTGGCCGACTTCGGCTCAGGTCATGATCTCGCAGTCTGTGGGTTTGAGCCCCGCATCGGGCTCTGTGCTGACAGCTCGGAGCCTGGAGCCTGTTTCAGATTCTGTGTCCCCCTCTCTCTGACCCTCCCCCGTTCATGCTCTGTCTCTCTGTGTCTCAAAAATAAATAAACATTGAAAAAAAAAAAAAAAAAAAGAACATGGAACTCTTGATCTCAGGGTCGTGAATTTGAGCCCCATGTTGAGCAGAGAGATTATTTTTTAAAAATAAACAAAATTAAAAAAAAAAAAAAGACCTAAATGTAAGAGCTAAAACCGTAAGACTCCTGGAAGTAAACCATAGGGTTAATTTTCATGATCTTGGATTAGGCAGTGGTTTCTTGGCTATGACACCTAAAGCACAAGCAAGAGAAAAAAATGATAAACTGGAATTTATAAAATAGAAAAAAACAACAACAAAAACCCCTGTACTTCAAAGAACCTATCAAGAAAGTAAAAAGACAATCCACAGAAAGGGAGAAGTACCTGCAAATCATTTATCTAATAAGGGTCTAGTATCTAGAATATTTTAAGAACCCTTATAACTCAACAAAAAGACAACCCAACTAAAAAAGGGCCTATAAAAGCACATGAAAAGATGTTCACCATTAGTTTTTGACAAATGCAAATCAAAACCACACTGACATACTACTTTACACCCACTAGGATGGTCATAATTGAAAACACAGATAATGAAATAAGCTGATAAAAACATGGAGAAACTGGGAACTTCATACGTTGCTGGTGGGAACAAAAAATGTTACAGCTGCTTTATATGATCCAGCAATTCCACTCCTAGGTATTTACCCAAGAGAAATAGAAACGTATGTCCACATGCAAACTTGTATATAAACGTCCATCGCAGCGCTATTTCTAATAGCCAAAAAGTGGGAACAATCCCATTACCCCTCAAATGACAAATGGACACACAAAATGTGGTGTATTATACAATGGAAAATTCAGCCACCAAAAGGAATTAAATACGGACACGTGCGACAACACGACGAACTGTGAGAACATTACACTAAGTAAAAGCAGCTAGACACAAAAAGCTACATATGATAGGATGATTCCATTCCTTTTTTTAAGGGCTTTTTTAAAGTTTATTTACTTGAGAGAGAGAGCAGGGGAGGGGCAGAGCGAGAGGGAGAGAGAACTCGAGCAGGCTCTGCACTGTTAGCACAGAGCCCGACATGGGGCTCAATCCCATGAACCGTGAGATCATTACCTGAGCCAAGATCCTGAGTCGGACACTTCACTGACTGAGCCACCAAGGCAACCCAACATGATTCCATTCTTATGAAATGTTCAGAATAACAAATCCATAGCAAGAGAAAGTCTGTATGGGTTTGCCAGGGGCTGAGGGGGAAAGGTAGAATGGGGACTGATAATGGGTATGGGGTTTCTTTCTGGGGTGATGAAAATGTTCTGGAATTAGGTAACAGAGATGGTTATACAATCCTGTGTTATTCTAAAACCCCTGAACTGTACATCTTAAAAGGGTGAATTTGATGGCATGTGAATTACATCTCGGTTAAAATAGTAGAAAATGAAAGAAATAATCCTGTCTGGAGCAAAGGCTCATCTAAAAATGCGATTTTTAGGGCCACCTGGGTGGCTCAGTCGGTTTGAGCGTCCAGACTTCAGCTCAGGTCCTATCTCATGGCTTGTGAGTTCAAGCCCTGCGTCAGGCTCTGTGCTGACAGGTCGGAGCCTGGAGCCTGCTTTGGATTCTGTGTCTCCCTCTCTCTATCTGCCCCTCTCCTGCTCACTCTGTCTCTCTCTCAAAAATAAATAAAAACATTAAAAAAAAATTTTAGCGTGATTTTTATACAAAACAAAAAATTGGAAACAAAGTAAATGTCCAACGGGGGGTGGGGGGGGATCAGTGAAATAAATTAAGGTGCATTAAATCCATGGAATACCATGCCCACACACAGCAGGTACACAGAGTCCTACTAAAGGTAATGAGGTATTAAAAATTGCCTTAGAAATAAATTTTAGGGTGCCTGGGTGGCTCAGCCAGTTAAGCATCTGACTTCAGCTCAGGTCATGATCTCACGGTTTGTGGGTTTGAGCCCCGCATCGGGCTCTGTGCCGACAGCTCAGAGCCTGGAGCCTGCTTTGGATTCTATGTCTCCCTAGCTCTGCCCCTCCCCAGCTTGCACTCTGTCTCTGTCTCTCTCAAAAATAAAATAAAAAATGTTAAAAAAAAATTTTTAAAAAAGAAAGAAATTTTACATGAAAGATGTTTGTCCTATTAATAATTTTTTTTTCAGTCAAAAAAAGTAGGCCCACAATATTCTAATGCCCTTCTCCCAAAGAAGAAAACAATCTTAGGGTAAAATCAGTTCTAACTTCTGGACTCCAGATTGTGAGACAATAAATTTTCATTATTTAAAACAATTTTTTTTAACTCTTTGCACTAGAAAATAAATTCTAAGTATACTCACAATAGAAGTCCATATTAATAAAAAGAAAAAAGGAAATATATGTATATGTATACTAAAAATTTAAAAATATTCACACCAATATATTAACAGTAGTTTATATCCTGGCAATAGTATTATGGAGGCTATTTTTTTACTTCTTTGGTTTAGGTATATTTTCCAGTTTCTTGGTAATTAGTATTAATTAGTCGTATTTAAACTATATGTTGATTTTGTTTATTTATTTTTAAATGTTTATCTTATTTTTGAGAAAGAGAGAAAAGGAGAAGGGGGGGAGGGTCAGAGACAGAGAGGGATCGAGGATCCAAACAGAGGATCTAAAGCAGGCTCCGTGCTGACAGCAGAGAGCCCAATACAGGGCTCCAACTCATGAACTGTGAGATCATGACCTAAGCCAAAGTTGGAGGCTCGACCGACTGAGCCACCCAGGCACTCCTTTATGTTGATTTTAAAAACAAGTATTCTAAGGGGCAGTGGTATTAACACCTCACACAAAGAAGTAAAAAAAGGATGAATAACTAACTTCAAGGAATAAAGATATCAAAATTTCGAACGTCATCAGACACCTAACACTTCATTAAATACCAATCATTGGAAATTAACTTTTAAACCTCTATGACTACGATCCTAACAGATTCTTATTCTTGCTTTGGCAGAAATTTATAACACTTGACGGTACTGCAAGTAATGTTATTTTAACAAAATCAAAACACTAAGGGAAAAATGAGGGACCAGGTCCCAGATTTCAGTCCAGAAAATGGTTCTGATGAAACACAGTTTACTCTAGGATAAATTTGAAGATAAAGTATTCACTCTGCACAGTCTGAACACATTGTTCAGATATAAAAATACTGTAGAAAAACTTTACCATTGGGGCACTTGGGTGGCTCAGTCAGTTAAGCGTCTGACTTTGGCTCAGGTCATGATCTCGCAGTTCATGAGTTTGAGCCCTGCGTTGGGCTCTGTGCTGACAGCTTGGAGCCTGGAGCCTGCCTTGGATTCTGTCTCCCTCTCTCTCTTCCCCTCCCCCACTCACACTTTGTCTCTCTCTCTCTCTCTCTCTCTCAAATAAAATGAACATTAAAAAAAATATTAGGGGTGCCTGGGTGACTCAGTCAGTTAAGCGTCTGACTTCAGCTCAGGTCATGACTTCACAGTTTGTGAGTCTGAGCCCCACATCAGGCTCTGCACTGACAGCTCACACAGCCTAGAGCCTGCTTCGGATTCTGTGCCTTTTTGTCCCTCCACTACTCACATTCTGTCTCTCCCTCTCTCTAAAAAATGAAATTTATATTTATATTTATATTTATATTTATATTTATATTTATATTTATATTTAAAAAAAAAAACCTCACCATCAACAACAAAAACCAACACTAACAATAGTGTTTACTCCCCAAAATATAGCCAAGCCAACAGAAAATAAAGCTTACTCATAACATATGAAAGGACAGGACTCTAAATTCTGAAATCAATTCTGCAGTTGTTGTTTTTTTTTAACATGTTTTTTTATTTTTTTAATTTTTATTTATTTATTTTTTAAAGATGGGACTTTAATTTTTTTTAATGTTTATTTTTGACAGAGAGAGAGAGAGACACAGAGACAGAGTGTAAGCAGGGGAGGAGCAGAGAGAGAGGGAGACACAGAATCCAAAGCAGGCTCCAGACTCTGAGCTGTCAGCACAGAGCCCGATGCGGGGCTCAAACTCACAGACCACGAGATCATAACCTGAGCCAAAGTCAGATACTCAACAGATTGAGCCACCCAGGCGCCCCTTTTACGTGTTTTTTTTTAAATATGAAAATAAAGCTCTACTTCATACTAGTTTCTAACTAGTTTCTAAGAAAAAGCAACATGTAAAGGAAACACTGCAAAGTACTTCAAAGATAAAACAAAGAAAAAGTTAAAATGAGTTTTACTTAAAAATTTTTAATTAAGGACATTCTCAATACTGCCAACAAGTTTTTAAACAAAAGTTAAAGTTAAAATTAGGTGAGGTTATTTATGAGGTTAATATGATAAAAACACAATGAACCATCACTACCTATAACAGAACAGCTAAAATAAAAAACAGCGATAACACTCAATGCTGGCAAGGATGCAGAGAAACTGGATCTCACAGGGCTGGTAGGCATGTAATATGATACAAAACTCTAAAAGAGAGTTTAGCAGTTTCTTTCAAAACTAAGTATGTACTTACCATATGACCCAGCACTTTTAGGCATTTATCCCCCCACCCCCATGAAACCTTATGTTCACATAACAATGTGTATGTGAATATTTATAGCAGCTTTATCTGTAACAGCCCAAAACTGGACACTTTTGGGTTATGTCCTTCAACGGGTGAATCATTAAACAAACAGTGGTACATCCACACTTTGGAATACTACTCAACATTAAAAAGGAATGAACTATTAATACATGAAACAATTTGGATAGATCTCAAAGGAATTATGGTAAGAGGAAAAAAGCCAAAGTAACATACTGTGTGATTCCATTTATCTAACACTTTCAAAATGACAAAATTAGAGAGATGGAGAGATTAGTGGCTGCTCAGGGTTAGAGATGAGGGTGGGTGTGTGCAAGAGAAAAAAGGGGTAGCATGACGGATCTTTGAGGTGATGGTACCTTGATCATGGGGGTGTCACACGAATCTACACATGATAAAATTGCACAGAACTACACACACACACAAACACAAATGAGTGCATGTAAAACTGGGGAAATCTAAGTAAGGCTACGAATTGTAACAATGTCAATTTCCTGGTTTTGCTATGAAGCTATAGTTATATAAGATGTTACCACTGCATGAAACTAGGTGAAGGGAAGATGGGATCTCTCTGTACAGTTTTTTGCAATTTTCTGTCAATCTGTATTTCAAAATAAAAAGTAAAACAAAACAAAACAAAACAAAACAATCAGATGGGGCTACGCATGAGAAGCTTGATACAGCAAACAGAAAAAATTTAACACAGCATTTGGAACATGGTAAAAACGCTATATACCATGAGCACTCTGACTTCATTGAGTACTTTTAATAAATCAACTAATTTGAAAACACGGGCTCTGCAGACTATTCAAACTACTTCAGCAGAGAGAATGATTGAAACTAGAATTCCTGAGTTTAGTTATCAGATACCACATGAAAAATCTCTTACATACATGGCAAGATTTTTTTCAGATTTGAAAGTGTTCGAGTAAGAAGCCAGTATACAACATAAACATCTCCATATTTTTTCCTCAAACCTCCAGCTTCAATCTCCATATGGCTTGAAGCCCTTAGTATACAAAAGTCTCTTAGATCATCAAATAACTTAAAAAATGAAAACAGATATATCACTTGCTGTTCGAATCCAAATTAATGTAAAGCCTAGCTCAGGGCCATCCTCAATTTCAATATTCTCTTAGGGGAAAAAAAAAAATCCATGTCATGTTCAAAATGGTAAAATGAATTTGACGATGCTGGTGTCCTGAAGCAGCTGAGTCCCTAGCAAATATTCCTAAGGACAGAAAGAACATTCTACCGGCAGTCCTCTGAATTCCTCAAGCAGGCTCTGAGCTGTCCGGTCAGCTCTGTAGGAAAAGAGCAAAGACAGGAGTCTCAGACCAGCTGCTGGGAACTAGATTCTAATTCTTCAAATTAGCACCCTCTTTGGTTTATAGCCCCCTTCAGGATTACTCCACACCTATGTGTGCGTAAGTGATTATACATCCAGTCTCTAGTGCCGTGGGTGTGATCCTGAAATAGTTTCCTCCACTAAATATTACTCCAACGGATTCAACAGAAGGAAGAATAGAAAGCTGAGTGAAATTACACAACAGCTTGCTTTTCTATTTTCCATAGAAAAAGTGGCTGAAATTTTTCTCAGCTTCAGCAGGTATAAGAATATCTAACTACAACCATCTGACCAGTCCCATATCAGCAAGGGAGCCCCTAAATTTTCTTCCCATGGGTTCTTCTGGACTCCTAACACTAGGATTTATTAGTAGGGGTTTCATGGAAGTATTCGTGATATAAAGCCATCTGTCACACCAGGACCAGCACTGTTCTAACACGCACTCAGCCGCCTCCTCTCCCCTCCCCCTGCTACCCCACTGCCTTGGACTTTTCTAGTATCCCCTTCCTATCCTTCCTTCACTGCAATATATACTAAACCTTCTGCGGGAACCCAAGGTAGACTCCAAAAAGCTCTATTTACTCACTAGTCTTTTGTTTTTCAACAGCTAAAAACTTAATAGGGGATGAAAAAGATACCACATCCTGAAATACCAAGGATTCTGACAGTGACAGTGTTCACTGATCACAGATTTTAGACAGAACACGAGTTGTGGCATGAAGTATCTTAGTCGAACACACCATACCAGATTTGGGGGAATTCTCAAATACAAACTGCACTGTTAGTATAGAATCAACACTGTAGAAAACCTAATGTCTTTTTTTTTTCTTCCAAGGTTTTATTTAAAATCCAATTAGCTAACATAGAGTGTAGTATTGGTTTCAGGAAAACTTCCTGTCTTACTGAAATCACATTTCAGTACCAAAATGCAGCAAAACTCAAAGACCCGAAGATTCTAGTTCACTAAAGAATTACATTTGTGAACGCACAAAAATTAATACAGCAAGCACTTGGAAAAAGGCTTCTAAATTCTCTCATACTCAACCCACGTTAATCTATCGGATCACTTACTTTGGAGCCTAGCATCAACACCAACCTATTGATCACACAGTATAGAAACCAGCAGAAAGAGGCCACGATGCCAGTGCTGAAGAAGCGTCTTGGACTTACTGTGATACAGTGTACAATGCATGTGAGGAAGGACCTGGCCCACTTGCAGGAAAGACTACACCTTGGCTTGGCCCCCAAACTTCAACTCCCTGTTAGACAGTTCCACCTAAACCCCACCGTATTTTTCATTCCAAATCAACAATCCCATCCTTTATTGGCAATAATAAAAGCAACGTTTCCCCACTCTAGTTCAAAGCTGTGGTGTGATCAGTGAACCCGGGAGCCAGAATCCTCTCCACCCTCACCTTACAGCATTTCTCACACTCATTCATTCTTTACCAGTTCCCATCCCCATCATTGCAGTTCAAGAAATTATTCCTTAAGCCCAAGTTTTCCAACGGGGTCTTCTTGATGTCCCACCATCAGATTCCTGCTCCAAAACATTATTTTGAACATGTCATCGAAGCCTTGAAAAAAAATATCTACAGATCTGGCAGTGCAGCCAACACAAACCTATCCTGATGAGCTTGGAGAAGCTCCAAGCACCTTCCACAAGAAGTTTCTAGAGACAGGGGGACTCGGGACCAAGGGCTCTGAATCTCCATACGTTAACTGCGTTCACTTTTTGTTATGGCTTCTTTCTCCATGGTAATCAACAATTAAATCTTTGAAAAGGGTTTCATGGCTCATTTTCATGGACAACCAGAAGGAGCAGGTGGACTGCTTCCTACACCACAGCCAGCCTTGGAGGAGAATGAAGTCCAAGAAGTAGAATACTGAAAGCAACTTTAAAAAGAGGGGAAAAGAAAAAAGGAACATGAGCAAACCCCCCTAGCTCTGCGGGTACATGGAGAAGGCTGAGATGGTGAGCTTATACGGATTTAACTTTGAAAGAGGAATATGAAAGCTTCAGGATGAAATCCAAATATCATACTCTACATTTAAGAAATGTCCATCCTAACTAGTGACCTAGTGGGTAAGAGGAAACATATACATAAAAGGAAAAATAACCACAAGCAGGCTACAGCAAGAGCGTGAGGCAAGTACTTCAAGAGTCCAAAGGAGGAACACCAAGAGAATCAAGGACCTGGACGATGGAGAAGTATCTTAGGATACTGAACTGTATCTTAGGAATGTTCAGGGAGTACGCTGACCACTTTGGCTGAGGCAGAGATCACAGAGACCAAAGATGCGAGACAGTATATGTATACAGCTGTCCTAGAGTTCCAGTCCGTTGTTCAATGTGCTGCCTGCCTTCTCCTCCCCTACCTGGACTGTCAGCTCAGAGGCCAGGAACCACTACAGTTGTTGACCTATCAGCTAAATGTGAGTCCCAAGAACTCAGAATGTTAGTAACAGTTTTAGCAAATTTAATCTCAGCATAGCATAACATTGAGATGCCCTGTGAGTTCAGATTTTTAAATACCTGTACTAAAAATAGCAAAACTTCTGGAAAAGTCAAGACATAAGGACCCACAAATCAAAACAAGAATTTTTAAACACCCAGACATTCTTACAAAAACACTCTTACGAACTGCCTGATAGAAAATTTTACTGCTGATATCCTCTAAAGGAAAAGCCAAAAGAATGGAAGGTCTGATGAAGTGATAAACAGTTTTAAAAACAGGTTTAGAATCAGTTTTTAAACAGTAATCTATCTGGGAAATGGAAATTCCTCCCCTTAATCCCTTTGGGGGCAATACATTTGAATCAGGAATAAGAACATCCTGCCTCTACACAAGTTCAAATGTGAGCCTTTTACAGTATCCCCAACATTACATAGCAGGTAGAGGAGAGGACAATTTCTAACCCGTCAAAAAGAAGAGCAGCCAGTATTCTGGATTTCTTCTCTATCTCTGCTAGACATATATGCAAAAGCTTCGGTAAAATGAAACCAGGGAACTCCAAGGTTTTAGTTGACAGTGATTGCCTAACTGGAGCTTTTCCTGTGAAATGAAACTACCAGAACCTTCAAAACATCAATTTGCTTGTCGCTAAACCACAGGTTTATGCTCTGTCTTGGAAATGCTAACAGGATGGAACCCATGAGCCTTTTATTAAAACGTGATGACCATGGAGAGCGCCCTTGAAGCATAGCAACAGAGGACTCAACCCTAAAAGGTTCCCCTCTGGAAAGTGAGGACAGGTTTGACATGTAACCCCAGCGTGCCAGTCCTAAAACGCTGGACTGCATTTTCCATAAAAGGTGGGAGTTGTAATAGTAGCATATAGCAGACACCAGCCCACTAGAAGCAGATGGGAACCCACCAACTCATTTTACCCAGACCTCCAAAAAGGTACACAGAACTGTCTGTGCTTGCCAAAGCAGGGCAGATCTGAATGGGTGAATCTAAGAAAACGTTTCACAAAAGATTACTAATGGTAATTTCATGTGCCTACTGTAGCCCCCAATGTAAAACTGGATCTGAAAAATGAAAAGCAATTTGAAAGCTCATCCTCCATACTCAAGCGACACACACACACACACAACACACACACACGGCCCAAATTTTTATTTTACAAAATATAAATGACTCAGGAACCTATTCCAGCACAGGGGCCCTTCTAGAAGGGAAAGCTAGCTGGAAACATTCCCTGCTTATGTACATAGTTCACTAGGGATCAGGTAAGATTCCATTTTGTAACAGCTGAACTTTAAACAGAAAGTCATTAATGGTGCAACATTCACTCATTAGCATAAAGTTACCCCCTACAACGAAAAGCATTGGCTGTATCTGCCAGGATGACAACTTTACAGTAAGAAGCTGGAGCCAAGGTCCATGAACTCCTAGAAAGTTCTATCGGCCTCAGAAGAGCTCACCATCTCCACCAGCCTAAACTTAGCTGTCACCTCATTCCTCAATCCCCACAGAAAAAAAAGCAACGTTAATGCAGGATCTTTTTTTTTTAATAAAAAAAATTAAAGATGGGCAAAAGGGTCAACAGCAGGCAAAGCCTTACGGGGCTGAAATGATTCCTGTTTGGGATTGGGGGAGGGGGAGGAGCTTTCTGGATGTTTCTATTCTTGGCAAGGAAAGCACCTCCAGGTCCTGTACCATCAAATGGCACTAACACAGGAATGTTCTCAGGAAATCAATGATTTGTCCATGCTAATACATTTCATCTTGGGGTGTGCTGGTGGGGAGCAAGATGGGGAGGATTGGAGGGGCGAGAATGGGGAAGGTGTGTGTGAATAGGGGGGATGGGAGCAAAGAGTAGATAGATAAGGGGGCCGGGGAAGGTGTGGACTGTTAAGAGGGAGAGTGTGGATGACTAAGGGACGTGAGGGGAGGGTGTGGATGGCGGAGGTTATGTCCAGAAAAGGCCTGGAAAGCTGGGGGGGGGGGGGGGGGGGGGGCGGGCGGGGAGGTGTGGACCGCTATGGAGTGGGGGAAGGTGTGAATGGTGGAAGGATGGAGGGATGGCTGGCCATCAGCCCCCTCAGAAGCAGCAACGAAGGCAGGCCAAGAGGGGTGGCCTCGCCCAGGCTCCCCCTAATCCACCTTCTGTGGGCGTGTGCCCGGATGCGCGTATGCAAGGGCCAGGCCACCAGGCCGCAGGGCTACCACTCACCCCACGACTCCCTGGTTGTAGTTCCTCCGCTTCCACGGGGTCCCGCTGTACACGCCCCCGCTGCCGTCGGCCCGGCCGCCCCCCGCGGCCCGCCCTCCGCTGGGCTGCAGCAGGCTGTAGTTGAGTCCGTAGGTGCTGGCCTTATTGTCGCGCTTCCTCTTGTTGCTGCTGCCCGAGGCCGGGTCCGCGGGCTCCGCGGCGGGGACGGCGGCGGAGGAGTGTGGGGACGAGGACACGGAGGGGGACGGGGACGCCGAGGAGCCCGCGGCAGCCCGGCGGGCCCAGGCCGCGGGCTGGTGGTGGTTGTTGTTGTTGTTGGTCGTCTCCAGGGGCAGGAAGTCCCGCTGCTCCGCGGACTGCGCGTGGCCGCCCAGCAGGCGCTCCCCGGAGCGGTACATGCCGGCCTGGGCCGGGGCCGGGGCCGGGGCCGCGCCGCCCGGACTGCCGGTGCTGCTGCCGCTCCCGCCGGTGGCCGTGCTGCTGCCGCCGCCGCCGCTCGCACCGCCGCTGCTGTGACAGTGGTGGTTGAAGTAGAGGTTCCTCAGCCCCTGGGTCGTCTCCCAGATCTGCATCCACAGACTGTTGGACGGTCCGAGCTGCTCTGGCTGGAACCAGGCGATCCTCGGATCCATCAAACGGCGGCGGCCGCTGCCCCCGCCCCTCCCGGCCGCCCGCAGGGCCGCCGCCGCCGCCGCGCCTCAGGCGCACGCCCGGCCTCGGCGGCTGCTGCTGCTGCTGCTGCTGCTGCTACTGCTGCTCGGGGCCCGCCGCGGGCGGCGCGGTCGCGCAGGGAGCCCGGCCGGCGCCGGCGGCGTCGCTCCCGCCCTCGGGGGCTCCGCGGGCCCACCCCCCTCCCTCCGCCCCTCCGCCGAGCCCCTGTCACTGGGGTCCCCGTGCAAATGGCGGCGGCGGCTCTGGAGTAGGGCAAGCGGCAGCAGCGGCGGCGGCGGCGGCGGCAGCAGCGGCGGCGGCGGCGGCGGCAGGACGCGCCTGCTCCGTAGCGTCCTCGCTCCTCCGGCCCCGGGGCGGGGCCTCCGCCCGCCCCGCCCCCCCCGCTCCGCCCACCCCCCCCCCCGCCCCCGCCCCCGCCCCCGTCGCGCCGCGCCGCCTGGCTAGCCCCGGCGGCCGCGGCGTGCGTCACAGAGGCCGTGGTGCGGCGTGGTGGGGGTTGCAACCGCCCGACTCAACCGTCCCCGTAGCTCCTGAGGAAGGGGCCGCTCGTACCTGGGCGTTTAGGCGCCCGTGAAGCGTGCGCCGCCCTCGGTCTGGGTTTCCCGGTCCCTGAGACCGGGCGAGGCCGGACGGACACCGGCTCCGCAGGGAATGGATTGTGGGAGGCACCGCCCCCTCGTCGTCCCCTCCCCCACCCAGGGCCTCCGGTACCCGCCCCCCCCCCAACGCTCTCGCGACCCTCTCGAGAACTCCGCTCCAAGTCGGGTTCGGGCATGGGCGGGGGGAGGGGAGAAGATGCGCCCCACTCCCGAGCATGTGCTCGGGACACTGCGTGGACGCGGGCTGCGCGGGCTCCCCCACCGGTCCCCGCGCCATGCGTGCAGCACCCCAGGCCCTGGCGGAGCATCCCCCGCCCTAGCTTAGACTGGAGAGACCTGCGCCAGCCCGCATGGACGTACGCGCATCTTCGTTGGGGCTCAGAACCACCGTCACATACCCAAAACCCGTTCTGCACACATAACGCACACAGAAGCGCGCACAGCTGCACAGGCATGGAGATTGGCACACAAGCTGCTCGGCGTGTAAAGAATTCTCACTTGCCATCAGGTGCACCGGCAGCCATAGAAAGCTCTCCTCGGTTCAGAATTAACTTTAAAAAAAACCCCAAACCTTTTAAGCCCAATATCGTTGGCATCAGTAGAGATTTTCCACAAAGTGGTTATTTGCATGTCTTCCCAATTCCTGTGGTAAAAACTACAAGGAAAAGGGAATTTTAAGTATTTTAAATATTGAGAAAAAATAAGTGAGCATGTTTCCTGTGTGCCCTCTGAGGTTGGTCCAAAGTCAGAAGGAGTCCCTGATGCCTGATTTTGACCTTCTATTTTGGGAGCTCAATATCCTGGGAAGTTGTTTGTTAAAATTTTTTAACGTTTATTTATTTTTAAGAGACAGCGTGAGTGGGGGAGGAGGAGGAGAGAGAGAGGGAGACACGGAATCTGAAGCAGGCTCCAGGCTCTGAGCTGTCAGCACAAAGCCCAACACAGGGCTCGAACTCAGGAGCCATGAGATCATGACCCAAGTAGGGCTCTTAACTGACTGAGCCAGACAGGTGCCCCCAATATCCTGGAAAGTTTTTATTGTTGTTGTTGACTGTTGTTGTTGTAGTTTTGGGCAAAGACGAAAAAATATTTGTCAAATTATAAAGCACTGCTCTACTGTTTTTCTTGCTGAGAGAATAACATACCCCTCCAAAAAACCCTAAAGAACTTTGGTTCATCTTATTGGTTGTTGATTTACTACATACCAGTATTAAAAGTGTTCTCAGAATGAAATTTGCTATATACTGTGAATTACAAAGCCAGGAAAATAAGTAGTGGTACTTTTTAGGCTATACCTACTGACAAATTATATAAAAATAAAGCATTTTAGAAACAGGTTTATTTTGACAACTTCAAATTTGTTTTAAAAATCAACCAAGAATGCAGCCACTCTGGAAAGCAGTGTGGAGGTTCCTCAGAAAATTAAAAATAGACCTACCCTATCACCCAGCAGTAGCACTGCTAGGAATTTACCCAAGGGATACAGGAGTACTGATGCATAGGGGCACTTGTAGCCCAATGTTTATAGCAGCACTCTCTACAATAGCCAAATTATGGAAAGAGCCTAAATGTCCATCAACTGATGAATGGATAAAGAAATTGTGGTTTATATACACAATGGAGTACTACATGGCAATGAGAAAGAACGAAATATGGCCCTTTGTAGCAACGTGGATGGAACTGGAGAGTGTGATGCTAAGTGAAATAAGCCATACAGAGAAAGACAGATACCATATGTTTTCATTCTTATGTGGATCCTGAGAAACTTAACAGAAACCCATGGAGGAGGGGAAGAAAAAAAAAAAAAAAGAGGTTAGAGTGGGAGAGAGCCAAAGCATAAGAGACTCTTAAAAACTAAGAACAAACTGAGGGTTGATGGGGGGTGGGAGGGAGGAGAGGGTGGGTGATGGGTATTGAGGAGGGCACCTTTTGGGATGAGCACTGGGTGTTGTATGGAAACCAATTTGACAATAAATTTCATATATTGAAAAAAAAATCAACCAAGAAAAATGAAAAGCTGAAAAAAGTAAGCATTATCAAGGTCCCACTGTCTAGATATAATCACCTTGAAGACTTTGTTAAACATTTCCAAAAATCTCTCCCTGCACATGTTACATGACAAGATAGCTGTTTTTATTTTTATTTATTTGTTTATTTTAAGCATTATTCAGTCTTTAAAAATATTTTTTCAGGCATCCAAGAACATATTAAATGCCAATGATATCTAAGCAAAAAAGTATTCAAACTAAGTGTTCATGTCAGAAATTAATATTTGTTATATCTGAAAGCTCATTTCTTTAGACAAACCTCAAGAACTACTGAAGTTTTAGCAAAATGATCAAATGAGTTAATATAAATAAAAGAACCTTGTGAAGTGTGGGCTGAGAGGCAAGACATTACTGTTTGTTCACCTGCAGGGAATGCTGACTGGTTAGCCCCATAACAACACATCCATGTTTCAGGGCATTCATTCAGTAAATCTTGGTTGAATGTCTATCATCCATGCAGAACTGAGCTAATTGCTTTAGAGAGGATCAAAAAGCAACCAGGGTCTTTGGCTGCCTTCCATGAATTTACTGTCTGGTTATGGAGGAAGAAAAGGTAAATATCTAAAGTCAAACTGCAATTTATTCAATTAATTCCAACAAATACGTCTTGAGCAAATTATGTACCAGTGCTGGGGATACAGCAATGAACAATACTGATGAGGTTCCTGCTTTCATGGACTTTACTTTCTAGTGGGAAGGCAAGCGCATATAAAGTCAGACAGTGGATAAGTGCTATGAAGAAAAAGAAAGCCAGCAAAAGGGATAGTGACAGTGTGCTATTTTTAGATAGGCTAATCAGGGAAGGCTGCTCTGAGGAAGTGATATTTGAGCAGGGACTTAAATGAGGCAGTGGGCCATGACCATCTAGGGAATGATCCATCAGGCAGCGAGAATAACAAGTGCAAAGGCCCTGAGGCAGGTATGTACTTTGTGTGCAAGATGGCAAGGAAATGTAATTGAGTGTTGAATGTATGCCATGCTATAAAATTGTAATGAATGTTGAATGTGTACCATGGTATAGAATTATAAAGTATCTCTTGCGGAAGTTTCCTCAAAAATCATCCAGTTTAAAGTAAAACAGAAGGGAATATTATATACACAAAAATGTATTCATTTCCCCCAACAAATCTGCAGTGTTTTGTCTCAAAATAATCTACAACTGCATCCAAAGAGATAGACTACACTAATTTCAATAATAAATTTTGATTACTCAACCTTTTCATTTTGCTATTTAGAACAAAAGAACAGACACTTATTACAGTCTTTAAAACCATCTGCATTAAATTGATGAGCCAAAAAAACACAGCTATCACAAACCCAGACATTTTGCTCCATAATCTAATGTCCTATTCATTCTCAGTATTCTTATTCTTAGGGGGGAAAATGTTGAGTCGATGGTTTCAACTTGAAAGATTCACTGAAACATTAAGTTTCTGCAGAGTCAAAACTGAGTGGAAAAATGAGAAGAAAGCCAGTTATCAAGCAAATTTAAATATGACTTCATTGATTTATCAACTTGGATAAAACTGAAGGGAAATTTCACACACATACTACTGCACAGTATTATTAATAATTGTCATTATAATTAAATCTTAGGCAGTACGTGACTATATTACTTCAGAGTTAACAAGAACCATGAATAGTAAGTCATAAATTATTAGTATCTTCAGTGTTTGGGCTATGACGTATTTGCTCCAGGTGTTAATAATCGGGCTTAGGCCCCATTTACGAACTTCCCCCTTTTGCACACAATATACATCATTGTACCATGTTTTTTTTCTCCTTCATGAATACAAACAGGATTTCAAGTAGGAGAATCTGTTTCAATGACATTTCAAAATAATAGCCAATGTGGAAGCCCGTGTCTTGTTCCAGACAGTCAAAATTTCTTCTTTTTTTTAAGGTTTTTTTTTTTTTTTGGACGTGGGGGAGGAGGGGGAGGGGAGGGGAGGAGGGGAGAGGTGCGGAGAGAGGGAGAGAGAGAATCCCAAGTAGGCTCCTTGCTGACAGCCCCGAGCCCAACGTGGAGCCCGATGTGGGGCTCAAACCCAGGAATGGTGAGATCATGACCTGAGCCAAAAACCAAGAGTCAGATGCTTGACCAACTGAACCACCCAGGTGCCCCAGTCAGAATCTCTTCTATTCCTTAGAAACAAAATTGCTCAAGTTCTGTGCCATCCTATGATCTCTGGAGTGCGTGTATGTGTATGTGTGTGTGTATGTTTAAGAGATTTATAGTATAATTTCTATATTCTAAAATTCACCCATTTGAAGTGTACAATTTAATGAATCATTTTAGTGAATTTACAGATCTATGCAGCCATTGCCACAATCTGATCTTGGAATGTTTCCAACCCCAAAAAGATTGATAGGGCTCATTTGTAGTCAATCCATTTTCCCAACCCCATGCCCAGGCAAATATTAATCTACTTTCTATTTCTATAGATTTGCCTTTTCTGGATAACCTCCATTTTGGTTGGTGTTTCTATAGAATTTGACCATGGAAGTGCTAAAGCACCCACAGAGAATTGCTTGCCTAGCCTAATGGCAACTAAAAACAAAACAAAAACTGCCAGAATTTCTGACCAATCTGTAAAAAATTCCAGACATTTTCCAGATTCAAGTTTATACAAGGCTGGTAAGGCAGCTCCTTCAACCATCTTTCCTATTGTACGGGAAATAGCATCCTTGGCCATGAGCTTGCAAAGCAGGCTGTCCCTGGACAGCCATTCTCCAGAGAGGAAGCCCAGAAACTCAGCCAAGATCCAGCACTCAAACAACCCTTTGCATTCTACCATTTCTTTTTAACATATCACTGCTGTGGGAAAGAGAGAATAAGGGGGATAAGGTGGTCTTACCTAAGAAGGTAGTCACCCACAACTGCTTTTGTCAACTGTCATTGAGCAGCCGAAGCAGAGAAATTCCATTTCTAAAGACAAAGGCTCTTACCATCAAAATCTCACTCCAGAATATTCTCTTGCTAGAACATACATAACTTGAAATGCAGTCCAGACCTTCTCTTCCAAAAAGTTATTTGGTATGATTATTAATTAATGTATCAACTTGACTGCCCATTGAGTGCCCAGATTAAACATTTTTTCCAGGTGTGTCTGCAAGGATGGCCCTGGAAGAAATTAGCATTTGAATAGGTGGATTTGGTGATGTAGATGGTCTTCCCCCATGTGGGTGGACCTTATCCTATCAGTTGAGGGCCCAAATGAAGCAAAAGATAGAGGAAAGAATTTGTCCCTTGTTTCTTCCCTTGCTGATTGAACTAGGACATTTCATGTCATCTTCTCTAGCCCTCTGAGCAGTATTTACACTGCTGGCACCCTTGGTTCTCAGGCCTTCAGACTCAGACTCCATACCACTCCATACCACTGGTTTGACTGGGTCTCCAGCTTGCAGATAGCAGACTGTGGGACTTCGTAGCCTCCGTATCTGTATGAGCCAATTCCTCATAATAAATCTCCATATAAATCTCTACATATGGGTATATATTGTACAACAAATCCAAATAGGTCATATATATGAAAATGAGAAGTGGGGGTTCTCCTGTAACAAATGCCTAAAAATGCAGAAGTGGCTTTGGAACTGCGTAATGGGGTAGAGAATGAAGTTTGGAAGTTCATGCTGGAAAAAGCCTACACGGCACAAACAGACCTTTATTTCTTTATTTGTAAGATTTTATTGTTAAGAAATCTCTACTCCCAACATGGGGCTCAAACTTACAACCCCAAGATCTAATGTCACACACTATACCGACTGAGCCAGCCAGGTGCCCCATGAATATATCTTTAAAAGTAATTCTGGTGAGGGACGCCTGGGTAGCTCAGTCAGTTGAGCATCCGACTTTGGCTCAGGTCATGATCTAATGGTTCATGGGTTCAAGCCCCATGTCGGTCTCTATGCTGACAGCTCAGAGCCTGGATCCTGCTTCGGATTCTGTGTCTCCCTCTCTCTCTGTGTTCCTCCTCCACTCGCACTCTGTCCCTGTTTCTCTCTGAAAAAAATAAAAGATGAATAAAACAAAAATAAATAAAAGTAATTCTGGTGAGAGCTCAGAAAGAGAAGATGAGAATTGTAGAGAAAGCCTCAGTCGTCTTAAGGAATCCCTAAGTGGTCAGGAGCAGTATGTTGGTAGAAATATGGGCAGTAAAGGCCATTCTGATGAGGTCTCACATGGAAATAAGGAACGTCTTACTGGAAACTGGAGGAAAGGCGTTCCTTGCTATAAAGTGGCAGAGACATGGTTGAACTGTGTTTGTCTTCTAGAGTTTTGTGGAAGGTAGAAATTGCAGGCAATGAAACTGGATATTTAACTGAAGCAATTTCTAAAAAAAGGGTTGAAGGTGTGGCTTGGCTCCACCTGGCTGCTTATAGTAAAATCCAAGAAGAAAGAAATGACTTGAAGATAGAATTGTTAAGCTAAAAGGAAGTAGAATTTCATGATTTGGAAAATTTTCTGCGTCGCCATATTGCAAAAAATGAGAACATTAAGGATATGGCCAAGTAACCATTTGAGTTATTGGCTAATGAGTGTGGGTGTGAACCACAGATTCATCAGCCACCCCAGGAAGAAAACTGCCAGCAATAGGAGAGGGGAAAGAATGAAGGAAGGAAGGCTGTCAGACCTCAGGGGTTTCACAGGATGAGCCCATAGAACTATTTAGCTGAGATCACACACTATTCTTTAAAACAAGGGAAGAATGACCCAAGAGGCAATTCGGAGACTATTGGGGCTGTCTTCTTGGTTTCAAAATTTGTATTACTTAAACACATAGATGCATACAACACATGACTTCACATTTTAATGATTTCCAAAATAAAATCACTTCTTCAGCACTCACTCGCGTAACTGGTGCTCTGCCCTCCCTGTCCAAGCACCACCTACTCTATTATTCATTTCCACCTGATTCCCCTCCAGGACGTTTTGTGGCAAGCATCTTCACCACAAGAATTGCTACAGACAGAATTGAGTATGTTTGGAACATGTACATCATGCTTTGATTGCCTCAAAAGGCAGCAGAAAGGCAAATTTTATTTCTGGACATATGTAAGTCAAGCCACAGGGGCCTTTTCTAAGGTAAAATGCATGACACAGGGTGCCAAGCTTTTCCCTTATTGTATATCTAGCCCAAAAGACATTTCATTCAAGAAAAAAATTGGATAATTTAAGTTACAGAGTTACCCTGAAGTCTTTGGACAGTCTAATAGGCTTTGAAAAATGCAGCCAAATAGTAAGGGGCAATTTCTGTATTTGTTTGGTGGAAGTGAAAAAAAGCCAACTGAAAATTTGCAGGCTGAGAACAAATGGACAGGACCCATTGCACGGCAAGGAAAAGTGAGTCAGAGAATAAAGCACAGACCTCTGGGAGGTCACACACCATATGCCACAAATGGAAGCTGCTGAGGTTACCACCTATCAAAAACAAAACAAAACAAAACAAAACAAAACAAAACAAACAAACAAAAAAAAAACACTGCCACATCCGGTTAGTGGAACAGTTTCAAATTTGTTGCCCTGGTCTGCTTTGAAACTAGTCTATATAACACATTTACAATATAATGCAAGTCATGTATTCCAAGTCTGGAGGGAATATTTGAGACTCGGTTATTCATTCTCAGTCATTGTGAGGGACTGTGGCCACAGCAACACAAGATTATTGACCTCGTTCAAAGTTCGAACACTGGACCTGAAAACACACAACCAGAATGAATGTTCAATGATTAATCAACATCTGTGAATTGATGGCTAAAAAGTAGTGAGTTATAAGATAGCATTTCTATCTAGCTTTTTAAATCATAATTAGTTGTATGTGCGTGTGTGTGTGTGTGGGCGGGCGTGTGTGTGTAAAAGATTACAATTTCTCACAGGTGACAAAAGCTGTATCAGCTTATTCAATCTGCTCAAGCCACACATCTTGCCTATGTGTGGCTGCAAAGTCATAACTTTGAATGCTGTAAAGATCAAAAGCTGCACTCAGCCTCTTGGCCAAAATAACATCCTTCCTAGGAAACATTCGGATACTTTAACTAATTGGTGTCTTTGCCATTCATTCATTCATTCATTCCACCATCGTTTTTTTTTTTTTTTTTAGTTTTTTTTTAATGTTTATTTCTGAGGCAGAGAGAGAGACAGAGCATGAGTGGGGGAGGGTCAGAGAGAGAGGGAGACACAGAATCAGAAGCAGGCTCCAGGCTCTGAGCTGGCAGCACAGAGCCCGACGCGGGGCTCAAACTCACAAACCGTGAGATCATGACCTGAGCCAAAGTCGGTCGCTCAACCGACTGAGCCGCCCAGGCGCCCCTATTCCACCATCATTTAACACTGGGGTATAAAGATGTGTCCTGGTGGCACATCTTTGGACTCCCAAGGGGTAAGAAGGAGGAAAGAATGATCAGGGAAATGATGTGGCTCAATATATTTCAAAGTGCAAAAAGTGCACATCCCTCCCATCCCTATTTGTAATAGTGCTGCATTCACGTGTAGCAACCACTTCTGTTCTAAAACTGTTCAAATCCATTTCACTGCCATCAGGAAGCTGAGAAAATTTGACTCCAATGGAGGATTATGCTTATCTATATAGTACTATATGACCTATAATACTATATGATTTTCCCAAATCACTAGGAATTCCATATCTTACTATCAAATATGAGAAACCCCTAAATAATGTTCTCTTACTTTTATTTCTTTTGTAGCCATTCCAACTCATAAAATATGCAAGAAGCAAGAAAAAAGGAAAGTGCATAAGAAAGTTTCTTGAAATGTCCCTGTGGAGTTGGACCCGCCTTCATGTGATACCGTATAATGTGCTTCCAGGGTTGGAGTAGGAAGATAAAAACTTCACTCATTAGAAGTCACACACACATTTGGAAAAATCTCAACTTCAAGCACCCATTTGAATTACAATACACAAAAATCTGTGTTTCTCAGATTGTCAAAGATTAAACAGTATAATAATACCCAGTGCTGGTGAGGGTATGGGAGAAACTAGTCTTTTTCACTGTCCATGGAAAAATAAAGTGGAGAAAAAGCTTTAGAGGACTATCTTGGTCCTATCTATCAAATTTAAAATGTGGATATCCTTTGACCCAGTGTATTAACTTGGCTCCAGCTGCCGTAACAGAAAACCAGAGACCGAGTGGTTTCAACAACAGAAATGCATTTTCTCACAGTTTTGGAGGCTGGAAGACCAAGATCAAGGTGCCATCAAGGTTGGTTTCTGGTGAGACCTCTCTTCCTGGCTTGAAAGTGGCATCTTCTCCCTGTGCCCTTACATGTGCACATGCAGAAAGAGAGAGAGCTCAGGCGTCTCTTCCCTTCTTGTAAGAACAGCAGTCATATTGGATTAGGGCTCTACCCTATGACTTCATTTAACTTTAATTACCTCCCTAAAGGCTCTGTCTCCAAGTAGAGTCACATTAGGGGTTAGAGCTTCAACATATGAATGGAGAAGGAGGTCACAAATAGAGTCCCCAGCACCCAACAAATCTACTTTTAGAAATTTATCTTATGTGGGGCACCTGGATGGTTCCGTTGGTTAAGAGTCTGACTCTTGATTTCAGCTCAGGTTGTGAACTCACAGTTTTGTGAGTTCAAGCCCCGCATCAGGCTCAGTGCTGACAGTGTGGCACCTGTTTGGGATTCTCTTTCTCCCTCTCTTTCTGCCCCATCCCTGGTTGTGCTCTTTCTCTCTCTCAAAATAAATAAATATTTTTTTTAAAAAAAGAAATTTATCTTACATGTTTGCATGTGTGCACAAAGATCTCTGAATAAGAATCTTCCAAAGTTGCTTTGTGTGCAGTAGCCAACATAAGCATACATCAGGAGGGGGCTAGTTAAACAAATTAAGGTACATTCAGTCAATAAAATATTACTATGCACCTGTTAAAATAAATGAACCAGCACTAAACATGTTGACATAGAGAAATCACTAATACATCATTAAGTGGAAAAAGCAAGGTGCAGAGCAGTGTATAGAATATGATCCAATTTCTATTAAAACAACAAAAAAGCTTAAGCACCAATATTTTCTGGAAGGATTTGTAAGAAACCATTGAGAGTCATTACCTCAGAGGTAATGGGGGACTTGGAGCATGGCGGGGAGGGGCTGTCCCTTCTACCCTTCTGTACTCCGTGTACTCCACCCGCCTACACTGCTGTGTGGAGGTATGTGACTTTTGTTTAAAAATTGGGGTAAATTTCACATAGCAAAAACTTCACCATTTTAACCAATGAGAAGGATATGATGCAGTGGAACTTAGTTCATTCCCAATGTTGTGCAACCATCACCTCCATCAAGCTCCAAACATTTTCATCATTCCAGGGGGGCAGGTACTCCTCATCCTCCCCTCCCACAGCCCTTGGTAACCACTAATCTGCTTTCTGTCTCTATAGATTCACCTATTGGGATATTTCATATAAATATAATCATATAATATGTGGCATTCGTTCCTGACTTTGTTCACTTAGATTAATGTTTTCAAGGTTCATCCATGTTGTAGCATCCGTCAGTAATTTATTCCTTTTAATCCTTTTTTTTATTTTTAGAGAGAGAGAGAGAATCTTAAGCAGGCTTCACACTCAGCAAAGAGCCCAACATGGGGCTCGATCCCACGAGTTGGAATGAGTTGGGCCAACATTCAAGAATTGGGCACTCAACCGAGCCACCCAGACACCCCAGTACTTTATTCCTTTTTATGGCTAAATAATATTTCACTGTATGAATATACTGCATTTCGTTTTTTCAGTCATCCATTAATGGCCATTTGGGGTGTTTCGTTTTGGCTACTGTGAATAATGCTGTAATAAATATTCACATACAAGCTTTTATTTTAATACCTGTTTTCAGTTCCTTTGGATATATACCTGGGAGTAGAATTGCTGACTCATCTAGTAATTCTATGTGTAATTTACTTGAGGATGAATGTTGCTTTTTATTGTGTTTAAATATTTAATTTCAAGGGCACCTGGGTGGCTCAGTTGGTTACGCATCCACCTTGGGCTCAGGTCATGATCTTGCAATTCGTTAGTTCAAGCCCCGCATCAGGCTCCGCGCTGACAGTGAAGAGCCTGCTTCAGATCCTCTGTCCCCCTCTCTCTCTGCCCCTCCCCAAATTGCATGTGCACGTGCTCTCTTTCTCTCTCAAAATAAATAAATTTTTAAAAAATACTTAAAAAATATTTAATTTCACACCACAAATTAAACTGTATAGGACAAGATATTTAAAGATCTTTTAATATAGTTTTGTATTAAATAGACATTGTCAATGGACATTATTTATCTAAATTAAAACAGCAACTTGGATTTAACAATATATTTTGCCCTAGGGCCTACTAGATATCTTGTATAAAATGGACATCGATGTTCTTGCTGTTGAAAAGTGTCTCTCAAAAGTATTCTTTTGATAACCCCAATATCCTTAGATAAAATACAATGCAATAAATAGTAATTATTCTAATTTTAGAGATATTGTTTGCTCATTCAGAAAATAACTATTGACCACACCCATTCAGGACTGTTATTTCAAAAAACATATAAAATAACAAATGTCAGCAAAGACATGAAGAAACTACAACTTCTGTGCACTGTTGGAGGGGACAGAGATGGTGCAGCTGCTATGGAAAACAGAATGGAGGTTCCTCAAAACATCAACAGAACTACCCTATGATCCTGCAATTCCATTTCTAGATATATACCCAAAAGGATTGCAATCAGAGACTTCATTATATATGTACACTTTCATACCCCCCATTATTCACAGGGTGGAACCAACCCAAGTGTCCATCAACAGATGAATGTGTAAACAAAATATGGTGTGTGTCTCTGGATAGATAGATGATAGCTAGATAACATAGATATAGCTAGAGATAGCCGTATAGGAAAATAAACACACACACACACACACACACACACACACACACACTGGAATAATATTCAGCCTTAAAAAGGAAGGAAATTCTGATGCATGCTAAGACATAAATAAACCTGGAAGACATAATGGTTTTTGTTTGTTTTGTTTTGTTTTGAGACAGAGAGAATCTTAAGCAGGCTCCACACTCAGCACAGAGCCCAACCCCACGACCTTGGGATCATGACCTGAGATGAAATCAAGAGTCAGACACTCAACCAACAGAGCCCCCCAGGTACCCCTTGAAGACACAATGCTAAATGAAATAAGCCAGTCGGAAAATAACAATTATATGGTTCCACTTACATGAGGTACCTGGAGTAGTTAAATTCATAGAGAAAGGGAGTCGAATGGTAGTTGCCAAGGGCCGGGGGGGAGTTAATGTTTAATGAGGACAAAGTTTCAGTTGGGGAGAATGAAAAAAGTTCTTGAAATGGATGGTGGTGACAGTTGCACAACAGTGTGAATTTCCTTGATGCCACTGAACCATACACTTTAAAAAGGTTAAAATGGTGAATTTATGTTATATATATTTTACCACAAAGAAAAGGAACATACACATACACACAAAAGTAAATAAAAATAACTACTGAGCCCCTACTAAGGGCACTGAGGGTCTAGTGGTGAACAAAACATATAAAACACAGTCCCTGCCTTTATAGAGCTTACTATCGAGTAGGGGAGACAAATAATAAATAAAAAAATCAACACACACACACACACACACACTTATAGCCATATACATGTATATCTTTATAAAATCATATAGTGTATTTTTAAAATACAGGTGAGCATTTTCTTCTGTAATGTTCTTTTCTCCACAGTCTTAGACATCTCTCAGTGTTAGTCCATGTGACTACTTGCCTCCTTTTTTAACTCCACACAGAACTGCACGTGGAGACAGGGCTGTAGTGATATAGTCATACCCCTGTGAAAGCGACATGTAGGTAGCTGGCCATCTTTTGCTGGTATAAACACTTCTCTCAGGAAGATCTTCCTAGAAGCTCATGTCATTCTACCTCTTAAAAGCAGGTTGTTTAATAACAACTTTATTTGTATTTTTTTAATGTTTACATTTTTTTCTGTATTTATTTATTTATTACCATGTATATAGATTTTATTAGGATTCCAGTTCAAACAAACAAACTGGAAAAAAAAAAGATTAAATACAGTCATTTTCAGACCATGAAAAGTGATAAGATTTGCTGCCAGTGGATCTGCACTACAGGCAATACTAAAGGGTGATCTTAAGACAGAAGGAAAGTGAGGTGCAGGGAGGAACAAGGAGCAATTAAAATGTTAAATATGGGAAATAATATGAATGAAATGACTAAGCAAAGTAAAATTAACAAAGGTGACACATACAAAAATCAACTGCATTTCTAAATTCAAGTGGCAGTTTGCAAATAAATTTTATGAACAGAAACCATTCATAACAGATTCAAAATATCAGATTCCTAGGAATTAGTTTAACAAAATCTGTGAAAAACTTCCTAACAGAGTATAATAGAATATAGTGGTAAAATTTTTAAAGTCCTAAAGAGACAGAGATATATCTTGATTCTAAAGTAGAAGACTCATTATTGCAAAAGTGTTCAATTCTCTCCAGATTGCTTCTGCTTTCAAAATAATCCCCAATTTTTTTCTGTGGAATTTTGCAATATGATTTCAAAATAGAAATGCCAACATATAAGAATAGCAAAGACAATTTAAATAGACAAAACAAGGTGGGGAGACTTGCTGTACTAGATATCAAGATTTATTATAAAGTTACAGTAATTAAAACAATATTTTATTAGTATCAGATTAGACAGATCAAAAAAACATAGAACACTTCACGAATTTGCCTGTCAACCTTGTGCAGGGGCCATGCTAATCTTCTCTGTATCGTTCCAATTTTAGTATATGTGCTGCCGAAGACAGCATTTATCTTTATTTTTGAGAGAGAGAGAGACAGAGCGTGAGCAGGGGGAGGAACACACAGAGAGGAAGACAGAATCCGAAGCAGGCTCTAGGCTCTGAGCTGTCAGCACAGAGCCCGACTCGGGCCCGAACTCATGAACTGTGAGATCATGACTTGAGCCAAAGTCAGACACTCAACCAACTGAGCCACCCAGGGGACCCTTTAATGTTTATTTTTGAGGGGGGCGGGTAGAGAGAGCGGGAGATCCAGAATCTGAAACGGGCTCCAGGCTCTGAGCAGTCAGCACAGAGCCTGACTCAGGGCTCGAACTCATGAACCGCGATATTACGACCTAAGCCGAAGTTGGACACTTCACTGACTGAGTCACCCCGGGGTGACTTATCTTTATTGTTTAAATGAATCCCCAGGGGTGCCTAGGTGGCTCAGTCAGTTGAGCATCTGACTTCGACTCAGGTCATGATCTCACAGATCGTGAGTTCGAGCCCCGCGTCGGGCTCTGTGCTGACAGCTCAGAGCCTGGAGCCTGCTTCGGATTCTGGGTCTCCCTCTCCCTCTGCCCCTCCTCCGCTCATTCTCTCTCTCTCTCTCTCTCTCTGTCTCTCTCTCTCTCTCTCTCTCTCAAAAATAAATAAACATTGGGGCGCCTGGGTGGCTCAGTCGGTTAAGCGTCCGACTTCGGCTCAGGTCATGATCTCACGGTCCGTGAGTTCGAGCCCCGCGTCGGGCTCTGTGCTGACAGCTCAGAGCCTGGAGCCTGTTTCAGATTCTGTGTCTCCCTCTCTCTGACTCTCCCCCGTTCATGCTCTCTCTCTGTCTCAAAAATAAATAAACGTTAAAAAAAATTAAAAAAAAAATAAATAAACATTAAAAAAATTTTTTTTTAAATAAATGAATCCCCAGACCTATCCAAGTAATCATCAAGGTGATCCCCCTTGACAGATGCAGAAAAGGAGGCTTGGTTTAGATAAGCAAGTTCTTATAAATTTTTTTATACTTGTCTCTCCTAAACGAAAACACTGTTCTTCAAACCAGGGTTTATTATTGCTCTGATTTTCCAGGGTCTCATTTCATCTCATTCCTGCTGTGTAAGAACTTAGCAATTGGCTTTTCAGCTGTAATTTCACCCGTAGTTCAGCAAGAATTTCCATCCACACACTCCTAGATTAGATCTCAAAACTTAGCCTTGAAGTTCGCTGTTTGGAGCTGAGAACCCACCGGCAATTTTCAGTTTGAGGGTGAGAGATTTCCCTCTTGAACTTGCCTCCCCTGTAACTGGCAGTGACATGACAAATGTGGGGTGTGTCGTCAGATTTTCCCACTAGAATTTTTTTTAATTTTTAATTTTTTAAGTTTATTTATTTTTTGAGAGAGAGTGTGTGTGCAAGCAGGGGAGGGGCAGAGAAAGAGAATCCCAAGCAGATCCTGCACTGTCACCACGGAGCCCGATGCAGGGCTCAAACCCATGAACTGTGAGATCATGACCTGAGCCAATATCATGAGTCCCACACTTAACTGACTGAGCCATGCAGGCACCCCTAGAATTTTTAAATACATTGTCTTCCCAGTTCAAACAACTATATTGTTCTGATCCTAAGTAGACGAAATATAATTTAATCTCAAATCAAATTAATTTCTATTAAATAGAGATATAAACTGACTTAAGTAATCTTTGATATCTGCAGAAGGAAATTAATTTGATAACTGGAAATGAGAATTATCTTCTATCCTAAGGCGAGAAATCTAAGATAATCGCCTTGCACATTGACTAACGCTATTCCATGAATGGCTAATGCACAAAGCTATTACACACCCCGAATGTAAATTTATGAATTTATAAATCTCACACATGCACAATTTTCTCCCCTCAAACACAACTTTAATATATGCCTTGTGTTGCTTTGGGTTCTCCCAGAAGCAGACACTGAGCCAATGTGTCAAGTGCAAGGAATTTATGTGGCAGGTGATCCCAGGAGACATCAGCGTGGGAGAAGGGAAATCAGGTAGCGAAGGGAAGGCAGCAATAAAGTTTTGTTTTCAAACAGGGTCCCAGTGTGAGTGACTAAGACTTAATCCTGCTGGAGAACTCTGGGATCTCAGAGCCACCCCACAGAGGGGGCAAGAGTGCTGGGTATTTATTTACACACTTCTTCCTGCCAGTCAATGATGGAGGGATTTTCTCAGGGCAGTGGGTCAGGGGGTGGGTTTCATCCACTCCTTACACTTCTGAGCTGTCATGTTGGGGCCAAGGAGGACCTAGGGGCCAAAGAAAGACCTCAGGCAAGGAAGTGGCAGGGGACTGGCTGCTGGACGTCAGGCCAATGTGCACCAAGGGGGTAAGGATGAGGGTAGGTGTGTGCAAAGCAGCATTGCCACACCTTTCTTCCTGAAACTTCTAAGTAAACTTAATGGCCTCTTTTCTTCTTTTCCCCCCAGAATTTATTCCGCCGTCCATGTCATTACACAGATCACAGAGACTCACAGGTCTTTCATTCTCTATGGGGACTCTGCAAGCACCCCCCTCGCATAGACAGGGAGGAACAGGGACTTGCTCACCTCTTCATCTCTAGCAGGAAAGAGCGTGGTGAGAGCTACAGGACACGTGGCTTCCAGATGCCTGGTGCTTTCTAAAGCCGTCTTTAAAAATCTAGAACACAGGAAGTTTTCTCAGGTTGCTGGTTGTCATTTTTCTTTCCAAATGTTAAAAGAAGAAATTTGGGCCAATTTGGGGAATTAAAAATACAAAGTTCTTGGGGTGCCTGGCTGGCTCAGTCGGATGAGCGTCCGACTTCGGCTCAGGTCATGATCTCACGGCTCGTGGGTTCAAGCCCCACGTCAGGCTCTGTGCTGACAGCTCGGAGCCTGGAGCCTGCTTCAGATTCTGGGTCTCCCTCTCTCTCTGCCCCTCCCCCGCTCACGCTCTGTCTCTCTTTCAAAACTAATAAATAAATATTTAAAAAAATTTTTTTTAAAAATACAAAGTTCTAAATGTATATGAGCCTGAGTGGCTCAGTCGGTTATGTGTCCAACTCTTGATTTCGGCTCAGGTCATGATCTCACGTCATGGGATGGAGCCCTGAGTCGGGCTCTGTTCTATCAGCGTACAGCCTCCTTCAGACTCTCTTTCTCTCTGCCCCTCCCCTGCTCACGCATGCTCTTGAAATAAATAAGTAAACACATAAAAAAATAAATGTATATGTCAAATGGTTTTAAGTACTAAAGAAGAAAAATACATCAGAGAAAGGGTGTATATATATATATATATTGTTTTTCTTTTTACCCTTTAGCAATTCAAACTCCAGGATCTTGTGCCCAGTCATACAAGTAACAGAATATTCACTGCAGCATTATCTGTGGTAGCAAAAGACTAGAAACAATCTAGATATCCATCTACTTAAGAACATTTGTATAGCATTTAACATGTTAGGCACTGTTCTGTGTCTTACAAATATTCACTCACCCTCAACAACAAACCTATTCAGTGGCACTGTCATTATTCATTATTACCTTTTTCAGATGAGAGAACTGAGGTGCAGAAATTAGGTCACTTGTCCAAGTTTACACAGTGAGAAGGGGGTAGAGTCAGGATTGGAGCCCACACTGTCTGGCTCCAGAGTCTAATCGTTTAGATTCGAGATCAGGGCTGGCTTCCTCTCTAAGACAAGACTAAATTATGGTTCCAACCCTTCAATGGAATTCTATAGAGCTGCCAAAAAGAAT
The DNA here is from genome assembly GCF_028018385.1 of Neofelis nebulosa. Lineage (NCBI taxonomy): Eukaryota > Metazoa > Chordata > Mammalia > Carnivora > Felidae > Neofelis > Neofelis nebulosa. The sequence continues at coordinate 28,456,703 of NC_080798.1, read as the reverse complement.
GAGGGCAGTTCTGTACATGTTGATACAGAAAGATCTCTAAGATATTAACTAACAGCATCAAGGTATTGAACAGTGTGAAGAGTAAGCTACCAATCGCATTCCAAAACAAGAGAAGAACAAATATATGTCCTTTGTTATGCGAAGAGAATTTCTGGAAGGCTAAATGCAAAACCAGTAGGGGTACCTTTGGGGGAGGAAATGGAAGACACAAAAATTTTTCACGGACTTTTCTGGCATCAATTATTTATCAGATACATGTAAACCTGTTTTATGATATGTATGTTAAATATAACGTTAAAAAATTAAAGGAGGGGCACCTGGGTAGCTCAGTCAGTTAAGCATCCAACTCTTAGTTAGGTCATGATCTCACTGTTCCTGGGATCAAGCCCTGCATGGGGCTCCATGTTGTCAGCACAGAGCCTTCTTGGGATTCTCTCTTTCTCCCTCTCTCTCTCTGCCCCTCTCCCACTAGTGCTCTCTTTCTCTCTCAAAATAAATAAATAAGCTTTAAAAGCATAATAAAAAAATAAAACTTATTTAAAAAAATTTAAAGGAGTTATAACTTCTTTCAATAGAGCAATGGGAAAAGGTCATGTTTTGAATTTTCCAGAACTTACTCTACCTTATAATTCAACGTGAAAGACCAAAAGTGAAAACTTCCATATCGTGCATATGGCTTTAAATTTTGGAGGAAGGGGATGGTTTATCAGGATATTTTATCGAACTGTGAGATGCATTAAATTCATGTGCAAATTTTAGTGAAAATAATTGCATAATATAGTTGATTTTGTTATTAGAGTGTGTAATGTTTTAAACACTGAGACAATTTTAAACATTTTCTGACTTTGTACACTGATGTTTGTAATAAAAAAGGAAAGGGGTGCCTGGGTGGCTCAGTCGGTTGAGTGTCTGACTTTGGCTCAGGTCATGATCTCATAGTTTGTGAGTTTGAGCCCCACATCCGGCTCTGTGCTGACAGCTCAGAGCCTGGAGCCTGCTTCAGATTCTGTGTCTCCTCCTCTTTCTCTGCCCCTTCCCTTTCTTATGCTCTGTCTCTGTCTCTCAAAAATGAATGCACATTAAAAAAAAATTTTTTTTAAAGAAATAAAAAAGGAAAAAAGTCAGGCAATGATTTCAAACAGTTTTGTAAAATCATTTCAGCTCCATGTCCTGTACCTGTTCTACTGTCTGTAATTTAAAATCTGGTGGCCCTAAAAATGATCCACTATTCCAATTAGTTCAATAGCATTCACTAAAAAAATTCTTAATTTCTTTTGATTTTACTTGAATAACTTTGTCTTTTATGTTAAATAAACTCCAGAAATTGGTCCCTATAAATGAGAGTAGCAAAGTGTTTTTCCTGATTTCATACTAAATGGAAGTAATTAAAGAAGCTCCTTTATTCAAAAGAATTTGTGCTTTTCATGGACAGGCATATATTGCTGAAAATGTTAAAATTTTAGGGCAGCTGTGTTCTCAAAATTAGGATCCCTATATAAGATTAGAGAGGATAAAAATACATTTAAGCAAATACTGGAAACCACTTGCTTATAATTTCTCACTCTGCATAGAAAAAGCATAACTCAATTTAATTCTGTTCATTAAATTAAGAAAACGCTCAATTAAGTGAGCCAAAATAGTTTCAATTAAAGATACAAATTTCTCTAATAGGGCAAAATTTGAGAATCTTCTACTATATAAAGACATAACATTTTTTTGGTTAGATAGTAAAACTAAGGTGAACTTTTTTTTTTCTTAACTAAGGGAACTTTAACTAGAAAAAGCATATAACCCAAGACCTGGAAACTCTCAATGCTTCTTACCAGCAGAAGTAGTAAATGGGTTATGAGGATAGGGGGGGAAAAACCAACATCCTTAAAAAGGAAATTAAAATTTTCTAGGCAAATTCTTTCTCAACTCAAACTACAGGTATGTTCTACCACACTTGGGCCTTAGTTTCCCATCTCAAGAAATAGGCCATTATATGATTAGTTCCAGAAGCTAGAAACCAGGTGTCCCCTTGGGATTTTTTTTTTTTTTAAGTGTATTTATTTTTGAGAGAGAAACACGTGCTCACGTGCCGAGGGTAGGGGAAGTAGAGGCAGAGAGAAGGGGAGGGGCAGAGAGAGAGGGAAAGAGAGAGAATCCCAAGCAGGCTCCACACCCTCAGCACAGAGCCCAATGTGGGGCTTGAACCTATGAACAGCGAGGTCATGCCCTGAGGTGAAATCAAGAGTTGGACCCTTAACTGACTGAGCCACCCAGGCACAGGATTTTCTTTTGCTCTATCGTCCACATCCAATGCATCACCAATTCATTCATTCTTTCATTCACTGAGAGTAAATGAGCAATGGTGACTCCAACCCTCAGCTGCCGCCTGGTCTCTTTTCGCCCTTGACAAATCCCCCTGAAGACTCCCCCCCGCACCAGCTTCACTTCCCCATCTTCCTCAAATCTGACTTCAGACCTGGAATCACTTTGTAGAGACAGCTGTTGCTAATATCACCAGTGACATCCATGTGCCTCAACAGTGGGACCTTCTTCATCTCTCCTCTCAGTGGACCTTAATCCATATTCCACATGATTGGCTCTGTCCACGTTCTGAAAGCAATCTTGTGGCTTCCCTGCCTTTTCACTCTTCTGGATTTTCTCCTACCTCTTAAGTTATTCCTTCTGTGTTTCTCTTCAGGTTCATCCTCCAACCAGGACATCTTCAAGTCTTGGTCTCAGTCCTCCTTTTCTCTTTTTACCTCTTTCTAGACTAGCGGTTCTCAAAGTGTGTTCCACAGATCCTTTTAAGGGTCCCACAAGGTCATAACTATTTTTGCAAAAATACGAAAATGTAACTGCCTTTTTAAACAAATTTTTTAATGTTTATTCTGAGAGACAGAGAGAGTGTGAGTGGGGCAGGGGCAGAGAAAGAGGGAGACACAGAACCCAAAGCTGGCTCCAGGCTCTGAGCCATTAGCACAGAGCCCGACACGGGGTTCAAACCCATGAACCGTGAGATCATGACCTGAGCTGAAGTCAGACGCTCAACCAACCGAACCACCCAGGCACCCCAATTTTTAAAGATTTTTAAGTAATCTCTATACTCAATGCGGGGCTCGAACTTACAACCCTGAGGTCTAGAGTTGCATGCTCCACTGACTGAACCAGCCAAAGGCCCCATGACTTGCCTTTTTTGCTGTATTGACATATTGATCTGTAGACACAAAAGCAAGGGCTCATAAAACTGCTTATGACTACTATGAATCAGGGCATCGGCACCAACTCTACTAATAGTAATTGTATTCTTCCCTATCATGCACTTACAGAAAAAAGAGGCAGCTGTACTTAAGAATGTGCTTGATGCTGTATGTTAAGTATACTGAAATTTTATTTATTTTTAATGTTAATTTATTTATTCTGAGAGAGAGTGAGAGTGTGCATGCCAGAGCAGGGGAGGGGCAGAGAGAGAGGGAGAGAGAATCCCAAGCAGGCTCCACAATGTCAGCACACAGCCCAATGCTCAGCTTGATCCCAATGAACCATAAGATTGACTCAAGCCAAAATCGTGAGTTGGACGCTCAGCTGACTGAGCCACCCAGGCACTCCAGTAGACTGAAATTTTTAAAAATGTGCTTAATGAATTAGTAAAAAGTATTAAATTTTATTAAGCCTTGACTCTTGAATACATCTCTTTCCATATAGATTTCAGTTTTTCTAGCACTTTTACTAAAAGGACCATTATTTCTCTATTGAATTAATCTGGCACCTTAGTGGAAAAGCATTTGGCCATATAATTATCGGTCTGTTTCTGGACTTTCAATTTTATTCCACTGATCTTTATGTCTTTCCTTATGACAATATTGTACTGTCTCAATCACTATAGCTTTACAATAAGTTTTAAAATCAGGTAGTAGAAATTCCCCAAATTTGTTCACCTTTTAAGATGTTGTTTTGGATATTCTAAGTCCTTTGCATTTCCACATAAATTTTATTTTTTTAATTTAAGTTTTTTTAATGTTTATTTTTGAGAGAGAGAGAGAGACAGAGAGAGAGGTAGGGAGGGAGGGAGAGAGGGAGAGAGATATCAAGTGGGGGAGGGACAGAGAGAGAGGGGGAGACAGAGAATCCAAAGCAGGCTCCAGGCTCTGAGCTGTCAACACAGAGCCCGATGCAGGACTCGAACTCATGAGCCATGAGATCATGACCTAAACTGAAGTCAGATGTTCAACTGACCGAGCCACCCAGGAGCCCCTCCACATAAATTTTAGAGTCAGGTTGTCAATTTCTACAGAAAAGCTTGCTGAGACATTGATTGGGATTGCCTTGAAGCTATACAGCAGTTTGGGGAGAGATGTCATCTTCCAATCCATGCACTTTTTCCATTCATGTAGGTTTTCTTTAACATCTCTCAACCATGTTTTGTAGTTTTCAATGCATCTATTATGTATCTTCTATAAATTTATTCCTTCATACATTTTTGGATGCTAACACAAATACGATTATTACCTGAATTTCCTTTTTGGATTCTTCATTGCTAGTATATAGAAATACAACGGACTTTTTAATGTTGATCCTGTATCCTGTGATCTTACTAAGTTTACTAATTCTAGTAGCTTTTTTGTATGTTCTTAAGAATTTTCTAAATACATGACAACTGCAAATAAAGTCAGTCTTGCTTCTTCCTAATACATATTCCTTTTACTTATCTTTTTTTTTTTTTTTTTTTTTTGCTTTATTACACTGGTTAGGATTTCCAATATAATATTGGATATAAGTGGTCAGGATGAAAATCCTTGCCACATTTCTGATCTTAGGCAAAAATAATTCAATCTTTCATCATTGAGTATGACGTAAGCTGTAGGGTTTTTGTAGATGTTATTTAAATGGCTAAGAAAGTCTTCTACTGCTAGTTTGCTAAGAGTGTTAGATTTTTTTTTCAAATGCTTTTTTTTTCATCAATTAAGAGGGTCATATGGTTTCCACTTCCACTCTGTACAAATAACAGAAAATGTGAATCAACTGGTTTAAGCCATAATGACTTTTTTATCTTATAAAAAATCCAGTGAAGGGGGTGATTAACTCCCTTCTGTGGCTGAAAGATGGCCCCAGTAAGTGCTGCTTTTGTGTTCCATCGTTTGCAACATGTTGTTCTGATTGAAGTATAGGAGGAAAATCTCGACTCACAGAGATATGATTAATATAATCCAACCACGGTAATTCCATCCCCTTATCAGTGGTAGAAGCAGAAAGAGGTATTTGACCCAATTCTGCCTGCTGACATGTGAGGATACAACAGACTGGCTACATGCTGACCAATTCTGGCTTCTCTTTTGGGGCACAGACTAAGACTCCATTTCTCAGCCTCCTATGCTGTTAGGTTAGGGTGGGGAACTGGTTTTGGCCAATGCAATGTGGGCAAAAATAATAGTTGCCACCGTGGGGCTTAGCCCTTAAATGCAAGTGAGATCCTTAGGTCACTCTCTCCTTAGTCACCCATAAGGCTAAAAGAAAATGACTCCAATATCGTGGAAGCATGTAAAGGAAGGATCCTAGATTCCCAAGAGAGCCACCCAGCTTGCACAGAACTGGAATGTGAGTGGGAAATAAATTTTTATTGTGTTGAGCCACATGGTCATTGGGATTGTTTGTTACGGCATATAACATCAAGTACTATGGCTGATATAGAGGGGAGGTTTGCTGCGGGGGGTTCTGGGACAAGTATTCAGCCCTTAAAGAGACAAAACAAGGAGAAAGTCCCTTTCCTGGCTCTGGACACTGATGTCTCCAGCCGTCTTCCAACCACAAAAGGGAGCTACCCTGTATGCTGAAGAAGGAAGAAAAAAATGGGGAAAGAGACTGGAGATCTGATGATGCCAATGAGCTTCTGAATCAACCAGCCCTCACTGGATTTTATGTGAGATAGTAAGCTCATTACAATTTAAGACAGTAGATCCATGTTTTCTGTTGTTTACACTCAAAAACATCTTATCTGATACAATAACAGAATAAACTCATCAGTTTTCCTCCAGCCTACTCCTCTTCTGGTGTTTCCTATTTTGGTGAAGGGTTACACCATCCAACAAGTTACATAAGCCAGAAACTTGAGTCAACCTTGATGCCTTCCTCCATCTTGCTGTTTTCCCCCTTGTGTCTAATCCATTACCACCTGCTGTTGTAACTTTCTACTTCATCAACACCACCCTGATCAGAACCAACACCACCTATTTCCCAGACCACCCCAGTAACCTCCTGGCTGGTCTACCTGTTTCTCTCTGGTTCACCTCTAATCTTTTCTTCACTTCGTAGCCAGAGCAGAGGTTTCCAAGATTGTAGTGTGATCATATCATCCCTCTTCTCTGTTTCTGCTGAAAAGTATTTGAAGGACTTTATTTCCCCATTTGCTTGTAAGATAAAGATGCGCCATCTTTAAAAACCCTGGCAGTCTGGACCCCACCTGCCTCACTATCATACCCAGCAATGAACACCCACCACAGGGGAGCTTCTACTGGCCCCTCATCCTTGTCTCACTCTCTCTAGCCCCAGGATCTTTGTACATGCTGTTCTCTCTTCCTGGAAACTATTCTCCCTGCTTTTTCCCTTAGTTAACTGCTTCTATCGTTTCTCAGAAAAGTCTTCCCTGGTCTCCCATGTAGCTTCGTAGCATCACGTACCCTCCCCCTTGGTAGCATTTGTCATATCTAATTTTACATAGATTGTATGTCTCCTACTAGCCCTTAACCTCTGCGAGACAAGGGCTGTATTTGTTTACCTTGGTGTCCTCGGTATCTAGCAGAATGCCCAGCACACAGTTAGGAGCTTCAATAAATCTGAACAAGAATGAAATGCTCTTAGGGCACCTGGGTGGCTCGGGTGGCTCAGTTGGCTCAGTCGGTTGAGCATCTGACCTTGGCTCAGGTCCTGATTTCGTGGTTCATGAGTTCAAGCCCCGCATCGGGCTCACTGCTGTCAGCCTGTCAGCACAGAGCCTGCTTCAGATCCTCGTCCCCCTCTCTGCCCCTCCCCTGCCTGCACTCTTCCAAAAAATAAATTTAAAAAGAAATTAAAAAAAGAATGAAGTGCTTTATGAAGAAAGGGTAAGCGCTCTTAGTGTCTAGAATAGTGACCCCTGATCTTGTCTAAAGGGTTAGAGAAAGTTTCCCTATGGGATTGCTAATCGAACTGAGTGTTTGTTTGTTTGTTTGTTTGTTTTCAAGATTTTATTTGTAAGTAATCTCTACAGCCCACGTGGGGCTCCAACTCACAAGCCTGAGATCAAGAGTGTTCTACTGACTGGGCCAGCCAGGCACCCCTGGGAGTTCTGAAGGACGATTAGGATAACTAGATGAAAGGGGAAAGGGGGAGAGGGCCTGGGGCAAGGAGGAAGAAGCCCGGTAGTGGGTATGCATATACATGCTCACACAAATGAGTAAAGGACAGAATGGCTTAAGCTTAGAGTGAGGCAGAGAGCAGAACAGGAGACCAGAGGGTCAAGCAGGACCAGACTATGCAAGGAGTTATGGGTAGGATAACTCCTAAGGATAATGGGTAGACATTAATTTAATGTCTAAACTGGAGTACTTTTCAGCCTTTTAAATATTCATTTTCTAAGTTTTTATTTTAATACAATTTCAAACAATGAGAAGTTGCAAGGATAGTTCAGAGAAGTCCATGTACCCTTTCCCGATTTACTGTTTGTTTACCTTTTGTCCATTTGCTTCATGATTCTCTCTACATTTATATATAAATGATTATTTTTCGGGATCACTGGAGAGGAAGTCAAGGGACATCCTGCCCCTTTACAAGGACATTCTCTTTCATGACTACAGTGATAGAAACAGGGAATCTAACACTGATAAAACGCTATCATCTACTCCATATTGCAAGTTGGACATGGTCAGTTGTCTCAGTCCATTATAGCTCTTTCTATCCTGGTCCCAGCCCCAATTCTAGATCTCACAGTGTCTCATCAATTTATTTTAATCTTCATCCAGGGCCGTTTTGGCAGTCAAATACAGTGCCATCAATAATTATGCTGGGGGACGCCTGGGTGGCTCAGTCAGTTAAACATCTGACTTCAGCTCAGGTCATGGTCTTGCAGTTCGTGGGTTCGAACCCCACATCTGGCTCTGCGTTGTGGGCAGTGCAGAGCCTGCTTGGAATTCTCTCTCTTTCCCTCTCTCTCTGCCCCTCCCTGACTCACGCCTGCTTTCTCTCTCAAAAAAGTAAGTAAAAAATAAAAACTTTAAAAAAATAATAATTATGCTGGTCTGACAGGCACAATCCTAGTCAGGCAAACCTGGCCATGTGGTCATGCTACTTGCAGGATATAGCAAAGGACTTGAAACTTTGTATCTTGTGAGTAATGGAAACCATTGAAATGATTGCACATAAAAGCAAGTTAGAAACTTGAGTTACTTTATGTTTCAACTACTTTCACTTCATTCATTGGGAAGAAAAACTAAAATGGTGGTAAATATCTGTGTAATATTTATTAAGAAGCAATTGCATCTAGAGTTGCTCAGAATACCTTCTAACTTAAACCTTGAAGAGTAACCAACTGCAGTACAAAATTGCAATTCTCAACCTGATGTCCATAAATCAGGTAAATAAATCAAATAAATCCAAAAACACTCTGAATCCCTAAGCAAAATATAAAGGTATGTGCATGTGGTGATTTCAAAATATGTCTACTGGGGCACCCAGCTGGCTCAGTCAGTAGACCATGTGACTCGATCTTGGGGTTGTAGGTCCAAGCCCCACATCAGGGGTAGAGATTACTTAAAAATAAAATACTTTGAATACTTACAAATAAAAAACTTTGAAAAAAAATATATCTACATCTAACAATTTTTTTTTTTTTTTTTTTTTTTTTTGGGACAGAGAGAGACAGAGCATGAACGGGGGAGGGGCAGAGAGAGAGGGAGACACAGAATCGGAAACAGGCTCCAGGCTCCGAGCCATCAGCCCAGAGCCCGACGCGGGGCTCGAACTCACGGACCGTGAGATCGTGACCTGGCTGAAGTCGGACGCTTAACTGACTGCGCCACCCAGGCGCCCCCATCTAAAAATTCTTTAATACATCTCACTTCAAGAAGTGCAACTTAGGGGTGCCTGGGTGGCTCAGCTGGTTAAGCATCTGACTCTTGATTTTGGCCCAGGTCATGATCTCATGGTCTGTGCGTTCAAACCCCGCATTGGGCTCTGTGCTGACAGTGCAGAGCCTGCTTGGGATTCTGTCTCCCTCTCTCTCTGCCCCTCCCCTGCTGGCGCACCAGCTCTCTCTCTCTCTCTCTCAAAAATCAATAAACATTAAAAAAAAATTTTTTTTTAAAGCGCAACTTAATTTTCCTCTACGTGAATATGGATTGGACTTAGTGACTTAACATCAAATAAAAATGTGGCAAAAGTGACCATGTAACTTGTGAGACTAGTTTTCTCCTCCTCTCTCTTGGAACACTGACACTGGGGGCAGCCAGGTGCTATGTCATGATGACACTCACAGTGAGGAATGAGGCCTCCTGCCAACAGCCATGTGAGTGAGCCACCTTGGAAGAAATCTTCCAGCACCGGTCAAGACTTCGGTTGACTGCAGCCATGGCCAGAATCTTTGCTGCAAGCTCGTGAGACCCTGAGGAAGAAACACCCAGCTAAGTGGCTCCTGAATTCCTGGCCCACAGAAACTAAGAGATAATAAATTTCATTATTTTAAGCTACCAATTTCAGGGTAACTTGTTACACAAAAGATAATTAATGCAGTGCATTTAGTTGAGGAGTCTATGGTTTTTCATCAGATTCTAAGTGAAATTAATGACCTGAAAAAGGGTGAGAATTACTACTGTAAAACAAGTACTAGATTTCTAAGTCTTTGGTCCTCATCCTAGAGTTTCTATGGGCTTATGTATGTATTTATTTATTTTCCTATGAGTTTATTTTGTATACAGTTTGGGATTAGGTTCAACAAATGAGAAGATTAAACTCTCCAAACCACCGGAAGACTCAAAAGAATGTTTAAAAATGCTGTCTCGAGAACAGGCAGAGAAAAGCAAACCTTACCCCAACCTATCAAACTAAGATCTAACAGAACATCTAATAGAAATGAAGTAGTTTTCATTTTCAAAAAGAAAAGGCTACCATTAGACCTAACGATGATTCTGACATAATACATTCATAAATTACTGTTACAGAAAAAAGCCAAGTTATAGAACAGTATGTTCCCATTATAGAAACAATGTATTATTCGATGGATGTATAGATGGATATGTCCAGAAAAAGCTCTAGAAAATTACAGGCATTTTCCGGCTATACGCAGCAAAAATTCATCGTGGCTATCAAAAAAATAAAGTTTATTATAAAATTCTAGGGCAGGTCACAAAGTTGACAAGAGGGGAGGCGGATCAGGGTCTATAAGTGGACAGTAAATACAGACACAGGGCACAATGGACCCAGTGCAGTCATAAGGATGGTCTAATAAGCTGCCCCAGAAAAGAAGACACCATTTGTCCACAGGCTTCACAACTTTCCAAGTCCTATGGTGGAATCATCCAAGAGGCCAAGAATTTCTTTGGTAACAGACAATATATGAGTATCATGGTCTACTTAGAAGACTTAAAGCATTAATAGGACAGAAACAATGAAAAACTTTCTTTTGAAGGGACAGATGTATGGGCTACACATGTACTAGAAATCCATACTTTACAAAAATCAAATGGCACAGACAAGGAGTCTTCTGCTCAAAGTGTATATTTTAAAATACTATAGTATGATTTTATTATTGTTCCTGAAAATAAAGAATTTCTGGATATTGTGAAGTGAGTTGTAAAATTGCTCATGTCCTATCTATTGGCTAAATACAATCAAATATTGGTCCATGCAATTTCGAAAAGGCAGGAAGCAAGCCTCCAGCAGAACTGGGTGAACAGGAATGCCGAAAAGATAAGGGCCCTTCCCTATCCTGAAGTACCCAAAGGTACTTCTTCAAAAGGCTAAATAAAAGCAAGAGATAAAATTGCAAATAAAGAAATGTAATTAGGGGCGCCTGGGTGGCGCAGTCGGTTAAGCGTCCGACTTCAGCCAGGTCACGATCTCGCGGTCCGTGAGTTCGAGCCCCGCGTCAGGCTCTGGGCTGATGGCTCGGAGCCTGGAGCCTGTTTCCGACTCTGTGTCTCCCTCTCTCTCTGCCCCTCCCCTGTTCATGCTCTGTCTCTCTCTGTCCCAGAAATAAAAAAAAAAAAAAAACAAAAAACGTTGAAAAAAAAAAAGAAATGTAATTAAAGGACTGATATTTCAAAATCAATTCTATTTTAAAATAAAATAGGGCGCCTGGGTGGCTCAGTCGGTTAAGCGTCCGACTTCGGCTCAGGTCATGATCTCACAGTTCGTGAGTTCAAGCCCTGCATCGGGCTCTGTGCTGACAGCTTAGAGCCTGGAGCCTGCTTCAGATTCTATGTCTCCCTCTCTCTCTGCTCCTCCCCGATCATGCTCTGTCTCTCTCTCTCCTTTAAAAATAAATAAAAACATTAAAAAAGTTAAAATAAAATAAAATAAAATAATTTCCATCTTAAAGGTTCCCCCCTCCCCGAAGTTAAAAAAATGAGAAGTAAAGCAGTGATTTTCATTTCCTTTGGGCAAACATGCCATGGTAGGTTGAACACTTAAAAATATCTCCTAAAACAACAGATCTCACTTGAGTTTGTACTTCAACACTTAAAATAGTGCTCATTTCTACTGGACTATTCTGGATGATTTACAAATAAATATATTTTGAAGTAGATTGTTTGAGGTGGCTGGGTGGCTCAGTCAGTTAAGCATCTGAGTCTTGATTTTGGCTCAGGTTGTGATCTCACAGTCATGGGATGGAGCCCCACGTTGGACTCTGCGCTGACAGCACGGGGCCTGTTTAGGATTCTCTATTTTCCCCTCCCCTACTTGTGTGTGTGTGCATGTGCACTCTCTCTCCTCTCTCTCTCTCAAAACAAATAAATATTAAAAATAAAAATAAAGATTTTTTTCCCTATAGTCATACAGGAGAAAACAATAGTTTCTATTATACTGTGCCGTGAATAATTTTGCATGCTCTACTGAGCTATTATGTAAACAGAGCCACAAAGTATATTTAATCTTTTCCCACCTTTCCCTGTTGTTCAAATAGCAAAATTAAATGTAACGATACAAGCCAAACTACCAACGCCTTAGACTCTGAAATTTCTGGATGGCATGTTTTCTATGTAAGACCTCTCCTTCTAGTATTCTATGGGACGACTGCTTTAGAGGTTGCTTAATAAAACAGAAACTCACTAACATTTATTCATTCAACAAATATTCATCAAGACCCTACTAGGTATTAGGGCCTGTGCTAGAATTAGACATTTTATTTTCCTTGAAAATAATTATAGTCTGTAAATATCTGAAGCAGAGAGAAGTCTGAGGCTGTTCTTCATTGAAAGAATCCTTCTCTCAAAACCACAATGAGATACCACTTCACACATGTGAGAACGACTAGTACCCAAAAGAAAACAAGTGTTGGTGAGGATGTGCAGAAAAGGAAACCCGTATGCACTGTTGGTAGGAATGTAACTTGGTGCAACCACTGTGGAAAGGTACAGACATTCCTCAAAAAACTGAAAACAATGGGGCGCCTGGGTGGCGCAGTCGGTTAAGCGTCCGGCTTCAGCCAGGTCACGATCTCGCGGTCCGTGAGTTCGAGCCCCGCGTCAGGCTCTGGGCTGATGGCTCGGAGCCTGGAGCCTGTTTCCGATTCTGTGTCTCCCTCTCTCTCTGCCCCTCCCCCGTTCATGCTCTGTCTCTCTCTGTCCCAAAAATAAATAAAAAACGTTGAAAAAAAAAATTTTTTTTAATAAAAAAAAAAAAAAAAAAATACTGAAAACAAACTACCATATGACCCAGCAATTCTGCTTCTGAGTATATATCCAAAGGAAACTAAAACACTACCTCAAAAGTATATCTGTACATCTCATGTTCACTGCAGCATAATTTATGATAGCCAAGACATAGAAACAACCTAAGTGTCCATCAATGAATAAAGAAAAAGTGTGTGCATGTGTGTGTGTGTGTGTGTGTGTGTGTGTGTGTGTGTGTATACACCCCCGACACACACACAATGGAATACTACTCAGCCACAAGGAAAGCAATCCTGTCATTTGCAACAATATGTATGGACCTTGAGGACATTATGCTAAGTGAAATGAAGTTAAGAGAAAATTAAATAGTGTATGATCTCACATATATGAGGGATCAACAAAAAAACCTGAACTCATAGATACAGAGAACATATTGGTGGTTGCCTGAAGTGTGTGTGTGTGTGGGGGGGTGGATGGCAATATGGGTGAAGGGAGACAAAAGGTACAAACTTTCGGTTATAAGTCATGGGGATGTAATGTGACGGTGACGATAGCTATACTGTATTGTGTATTAGAAAGTTACTAAGAGAGTAAATCTTAAAGGTTCTCATCACAAGGAAAAAAATTGAAGTGTGTGAAGTGACAGATGTTACCTAGATGAGAAAGGTAAGCCCTACGCTAGGTACTGGGCCTTTTAACAGGACAACTGAGATCAATTGTGGGGAAATTTCCAAATCTTCATCAACAACTCTTCTGATCAGGCAAATGAATGGACAATGGAGCTGGTCCAGAGCCCCCCCCGCCCCCCGCCGCCCTCAGACAATGATGTCACTGAAACTCCCCCATCCCCTGCTCCAGCTGTCACCCTATTAATGCAAGGACATTGAAGAGTAATGCTGGGGATTCCTGCTGTAAGTCTTTTTAATGTCTCACATACAGTCAAAGCAATATCCATTAGCAAGCAAACAACCCAGGAACAGGATTATCTGGTATCTTAAAAAAGACTTTGTAAGACACAAAGTTTTCAATTACCAAGTTATTTATTGAAAAATATTCTCTCCTAATTCTGATTCCATATCAAATTAAACAAGGAGAGATGTTACACAGCAGTAACTGATCAGCTCCATTTGTAGAGGATGACAATGGTCTCATTAATTCATTAGTATATTCTACTAAATAGTTGGAATACAAACTCAATCCACTCACTTCCTCAGAAAAGGTAAATGTAATTGCTTTACTTCATACCAAAATCCTTTTTAAAAGCTTGTCTTCATATTTAAAGATTCCTCTAATATAAAATGATACTTGGCTTGCTCACTCTGGCAGCACATATAAAATGATACTTGCTTTAAAGAACATCCAAGCAATGCTTTGGATTTTCTCTTCCTGCAAAATTCAAGGAAAACATGATTGTTTGAAAGTTTCTTTGCTGCTGATGAAGAGCCACCTGAGATTCCTTTGTGTTTCTACTCTTCCCCTCTTCGTGTTTCCAGTGATTAAAACATGCAGGAAACATCACTTACAGAAACTAGAAATGCCACAGAGATCCCAGAGCTCAAAAGAGAGTTTCCGACAGGTTTTGAAGTTTTTGCAAACTTCAAATTAATGTACAGGATATGGGGATTTAAAAAATGACTTTTAGAAACACATACACTCAAAGGAAACCCTTTGGTACTTTTTAGCATTGAACACTTGGGGCAAGAACTGGTCTTTCAGTAGTTCAAGTAGTCAGTCTTTTCTCAACAGTTTCTTGGTAAGCGACAAACCTTCTCAAATTCATCTTCACATTGTCGAGAACACACAGCTGATCTGGACTGTATTTACCTCTCCCTTCTTTTCGTATCTGCCAAAAAATCATATGTGATTTGATATATATTACTAATTCCTTTAGATAGATAGCATTTGATTTTGGGTGTATTTATTTTCAGAAAAAAAGAGCTGCTAGAATATGGTGAAAGAGTCTCACTTTCCAAGGTAAAAGAATATAGTGTGTGAGCCATAAAGATAAGGTAAGATTATGCACCTTGTAAACAATAGTTACAAGAACGACTGAATTGTAGAGTTCCAAAGAATAAGGTTTATGGTATGTGAACTAGACCTCGCCTCCAGTCTAGAGCAGTGGTTCTGAAATTTTAGCATGCAACAGTATCATCTGGAAGGCTTGTTAAAAAAACACAGGGCACCTGGGTGGCTCAGTCGGTTAAACGTTCGACTTAGGCTCAGGTCGTAATCTCATGGTTCAAGAGTTCAAGCCCCACACTGGGGTCTGCTTGGGATTCTTTCTGCTCCTCCCCAACTCAGGCGCATTCTCTACGAATACATACATACATACATACATAAAAACAAAAACAGATGGGTGGGCCCATCCACAGTTTCTGATTTTCAGCATGTCTGGACTTGGGTCTGGAAATTTGCATTTGTAACAAAACACCAGGTGATTACGATGCTGCTGATCACAGGGCAATTTTGAGAGGCACCGCTCTAGAGAAGTTCTTTAGTAAAACGCATTGTATAGTGGGTTCTTCTTTTTTTAATGTTTACTTGAGTGAGAGAGAGAGAGAGAGAGACAGAGAGAGAGAGAGAGAGAGAGAGAGAGAACACGTGCACAGGCACAGGAGAGGGGCAGAGAGAGAGGTAAACAGAGAATCCCAAGCGGAGTCTACATTGTCAGCACACAGCCCAATGCAGAGATCGATCCCACGATCCCATGTGAGATCGTGACCTGAGCCAAAACTCAAGTCAGATGCACTTAACTGAAGGAGCCACTCAGGCGCCCCTGAGCATTCAATTCTTGATTTTGCCTCAGGTCGTGATCTCCTGGTTCCTGATACCAAGCTGCATTGGGTTCTGAGCTGACAGCACAGAGCCTGCTTGGGATTCTCTGTCTCTCTTCTCTCTCTGCCTCTCCCCATGCTGGCGCACCCCCTCTCTCTCAAAATAAAAATAAAAAAATAAAGAAAATATCTTTAGGGGAGGCTGGGCGGCTCACTGGGTTAAGCATCTGACTTTGGTTCAGGTCAAGACCTCATGATTTGGGAGTTCAAGCCCCACATCAGGCTCTGTGCTGAGTGGTGAGCCTACTTGGGATTCTCTCTCTTTCTCTCTCTCTGCCCCTCCCCCCCCAAAAAAATAAACTTAAAATATATATATATACTTGAAAAGAGTCGAATGTTCAACCAACAGAGCCACCCAGGCACCCCTTATATAGTGTTTAAATGCAACTCGGGGCTAAATATATACCAAACAGTCTTTAATGCAATTGTGGCTTCATTCACAGAGGAGCTTCATATGAAAAACTACAGGCTGCCTTTCTGGCTAACAAAGAAATTTCACTAGGGCTTTATACCTTTGAGAAAAGAAAAATAATTAAACATCATTACCAGAGCAATGCATATTAAGTAGGAAAATCAATCGGAACAGAGGTTAGGGGTTATTTTGCTGGTTCATAGTTTACATAACTCCTCCCTACACACTGGTTTCTGTAGTTTGAAGGCTCAACCACATCTGCTTTCCTTGCAGCTGCAGGGAAACAGGGGATATTTTCTCCTTACCTTGCAGACTCCTCTTTCAGAAGTTTCAAGGCCCCGTACCCTCTAAGAACAATTGGACACACCCACTAATATTGGTATGGAAATATCTCTAGGAGACAGTGTTACGTGAAAACACACAAAGTACTGGATTGGGAATATGTTAGTCTACGGTTTGGATAACAAAGAGGGAAACACTAGTGCACATCCGTCTTTATGTGGAGAAACATCCTTCAATGTGGTTACCAATGAGGCAGAAAACAGGGGAGAATAAAACCTCACTGCTTAAAAAACGGACAAACACGGGCAAAGTGGGCCAAAAGGCACAAACTTCCAGTTACAAGATAAATAAGTCATGGAGATGTCATGTTCAGCATGGTGACTGTAGTTAGCAGCTCTGATCATACATTTGGAAGTTACTATGAGCGCAGAAGCTTAAAAGTTCTTAAAAGTTCTCATCACAAGAAAAAAAAATTGCAATTGTGTGTGGTGATGGATGTTAACCAAACTTATTGTAGTAATTATTTCCCTATATATACACATATCAAATCATTATGCTGAACACCTAAAACTAATATAAAGCTATAGGTCAAATGTATCTCAATTAAAAAAAACCCAACAACCCAGGAAACAAAAAAACCTACAGGCCTCAACTAGGGATAAACCATTCAACTTAAATTACACACTGGTGAATCTTAATAAATGTTAGCCACTATTACTACGTTTTTAAATACATGATGCTGAAACATAAAAATGTTAAAAACAAACCAATACTGATGTTCTTTTTTTTTTAATGCTTATTTAAAAAAAAATTTTTTTTTAATGTTTATTTATTTTTGAGACAGAGAGAGACAGAGCATGAACGGGGAAGGGTCAGAGAGAGGGAGACACAGAATCTGAAACAGGCTCCAGGCTCTGAGCTGTTGGTTCAGCTGGGGCTTGAACCAACGAACCGTGAGAGCATGACCTGAGCCGAAGTTGGTCATTTAACCGACTGAGCCACCCAGGCACCCCCCAATACTGATGTTCTTAAACCAACACTGACTCCAGATGTAACTATGACATAGAATGTGCACGGTGTGTGTTGCTGTTTTTCTTTTCTTCTGGAAAATTCTTTTTTATGCCTCAAAAGAACTTCAGAAAATTTAAGGTATTAGACATATAAGGTTGGCTTTAGCTCAAGAAGTTACTTCACAGTTATTAAATTATTAGACATACAGTCATATTCTCCTAAAAAGTTATCACAGAGTTCTCTCCTCGAGAACTGAAATCTGCATTAGAAGCCTGTTAGATAAAAGAAATATACTGGAAAACAACAGAAGTAAGCTAATTTTTCATCAAAACCTCTATTCTTTTGACAAAGATTTTAAAGCAACTGTTTAATTTAAAATCTAAAAGCAAAAAATACAAGTATTTTTATTTCTCAAAATGACATAATTCAGAAATGGAGATTTTGTATTTATTTATTTTTATTATCATTATTATTTATTTATTTTTAAGTAACTCTATACCCAACATGGGGCTTGAACCCACAACCCTGAGATCAAGAGTTGCATGCTCCACAGACTGAGATATCTGGGCTCTCCCAGAAATGGAGACTTAGGTAAGTGGAGAATGGTAAACTTAAACTTGTAGACATGTGATTCAAGGCTGTTTTTAAAATTCCTAGTTGCAGGGCGCCTGGGTGGCTCAGTAGGTTGAGCATCCAATTCTTCATTTCAGCTCAGGTCATGATCTCACAGTTCATTGTAAGCACAGAGCATGCTTGGGATTCTCTCTCTCTGCCCCTTCCCTGCCCTCTCTCTCACACAAATAAAACTTAAAAAAAATTTTTTTTAAATTACTGGTTGCTTTCCCCCAGCCACCAAGTTAGTTTTGATGTTTCTATTGAAACAAAAAATAAATAAAAAGGGGAAGCCTGGGTGGCTCAGTCAGTTAAGCATCCGGCTCAAGTCATGATCTCACAGTTTGTGGGTTCGAGCTCCGCGTCGGGCTTTGTGCTGACAATGCAGAGCCTGCTTGGGATTCTCTCTCTCCCTCTCTCTCTGCCCTTCCCCTGCTCGTGTGCTCTGTCTTTATCTCAAAATAAATAAATAAACATAAGCAAACTAATAAGTAAATAAATGGGCCAATGAAGGTAGCTACATTCTCCAACAGAGATCAGTCTGGACTTTGCCCTTTTTTCAGAGCATCAAAGGGAAATACTCATAATGTGGAAATCCAGCTGTAATGAATTACCTCTAATGATATAAAGTAAGTTTACAATGTATACGAAAGTGCTTTGTAGGCGACAGACTTCAGTGCTTCTACAGGAGTACTGTTAGCACTACTGAACTGTTGTGGCAAGGGGGGGACCTCGTCTACCCCTTTTCGGCCCACATCACAGTGATTCAACAGAAAGGACAGAGCTCTGACTCAGCCAACAAGCATTCTTCAGTTCTGGGGATGAAGTGTGCTGTGAATCACTGCAATTGCATGAAGGGAACTACACACACCCCCTTCTCATAGGACGTTGAGACCTAAGCATTTCTTTTTTTTTTTTTTAATATTTTTTTTAATGTTTATTTATTTTTGAGAGAGAGAGAGAGAGAGAGAGAGAGAGTGACAGAGCGTGAGCAGGGGAGGGGCAGAGACAGAGGGAGATGCAGAATCCGAAGCAGGCTCCAGGCTCTGAGCTGTCAGCACAGAGCCCGATGTGGGGCTCGAACTCACGAAGTGTGAGATCATGACCTGAACTGAAGTCAGACGCCCAACTGACTGAGCCACCCAGGCTCCCTGAGACCTAAGCATTTCTAAACAGAACAGCTACATACCTTCGTTTTGAAGACTGGCTGGAATTCTTTCAGAGCAGACAACAGTTTAATTTGAATTGAGGCCCTTTCAGCTTCTTTCCCATCTGCAAAAACATCGAAGAGGGCATCCAAGGCTTCCCCTGCCACCACGAGGGAGGGATCTTTAGTGGCAACCTCAAGCAGAAAGCACCCGATGGTCTGGAGACAACAAAACACACTGTTATTGTCCAATATTCTAACCTCAGTTTCCAAAATCCATACTAACTTTGAATGTGGCAACAATTCACACATGGCCTTTTAAAACTTAGAAATGCCAGAGACAAATTTTTTGAAAGAACTGAGGCACCTGGGTGGCTCAGTCAGTTGAGCGTCCAACTCTTGATTTCAGCTCTAATCATGATCTCATGGTTTTGTGAGTTTGAGCCCCATGTTGGGCTCTGTGCTGACAGTGCAGAGCCTGCTTGGGATTCTCTCTTTCTCTCTCTCTCTGCCCCTCCCCTGCTCATGCTCTGTCTCTCTCAAAATAAATACACTTAAAAAAAATTTTTTTAAAACTTTGAAAAACTAAAAATTAAAGACTTCACATGTATTTATAAATACACCATGTATAATATAAACTAGATAAATTAAGTTTACATTCCTAAATAAAATAAATTAAAATCCATAAATGATTTATGAGAGATTGACTTTGGAAATTAAATTTTTCCCATCTCCCTCAAAAAGCCTTTCCCTGTCATGTCAAGATGCAAATAAATATATGTTAAAAAAAAAAAAAAAAGTGCTTCCCTGTAATGATCTTTAACACCCATCCATACTTTGACAATTAGCTGGCTAATGAACAGGCCATTCCCAATCTGCGAAGAATTGTTCAAAAGAAAACTTACTTTGTTTTGGCTGTTCTCCATCATCCTTTATGTCTTAAGGGTGATGTGCACATCTGGTACTATCAGTGGGAGAGTGGAAATGCTAAGAATAGTGAGTCCAAGCTCCAGCTGTGACGTAAATAACAGCCTGACTCTTGGACAGTTCATTACCCACTCTGGGCCCCAATTTCCTTATCTGAATTTAAGTAATACAGACAACCTCTAGGATAGTGTTTAGATTCAATATTCTATAATAAAATATGAAACACACAGTATCACGTAGGAAGTAGTCTTATTAAAAAGATTAGCCTGAATCTGAATCTAACCTAGCCTTTAGATCTAACCTCCAGTTTACAGAAAATACAGACAATAAAAGAACAAGCTTAACAACACAAGGAAGCAATCCGACAAATCCAGAAGGTTGGAAACTATGAGACAACCCTAGGAATTGAAGAAAAAAACAGGTGGTGGTAGGGGTGCTTGGCTGACTCAGCTGGTACAGTGTGTGACTCATGATCTCGGGGTTTTGAGTTCAAGCCCCACGATGGGCATAGAGCTTACTCAAAAAGAAAGGAAGAAAGGAAGAAACAAACAAACAAACAAACAGGTAGTGGTAGGCACTGCCAGGGAGAAGTTTCCAGATTGAGAGAGGCTTAGAAGATCCACAACCAAACACAACACATAGTCTTGACTTAAATCCTGGTTTAAACGAACTATCCATAAATAAATGTTTTTGAAACTGAAAACATCTGAATATGGACCATGTATGAGACGTGATTGCTGACTGTGTAAGGTGTGATAATGGTGGTTATGTCACAAACTGTCCCTATTTTTAAGACATGCATACTGAACCAACAGGGGCAAAATACCATGATGCCTTTAATACCGAGCTTTAAAACATTTTTTAAAAAAATGTTTAATGTTTATTTTTGAGAGAGAGAGAGACAGAGTGTGAGTGGGGGAGGGGCAGACAGAGGGAGAGACCCAGAATCGGAAGCAGGCTCCAGGCTCCGAGCTGTCAGCACAGAGCCCGATGTAGGGCTTGAACCCACGAACCATGAGATCATGACCTGAGCCGAAGTTGGACGCTTAACCGATTAAGCCACTCAGGTGCCCCTCTGCTTTGCTTCATGCTTGGAAATGTGACTAAATACAAACATTCAAAAAAATCTCATGTTATGCCTGAGAAAAACTTGTTGCTCTGCTCAAGTGGACCTTGGGAATTACAGTGTTAAGGGGCGGGAAGTGATTAAACATGCACATGGTCATACGCACACACAACCACACAGCTACGTTCTCTCTCGTTTATGTGTCTATATATCTAGAATAACACAGAAGAAAGGGGTAACAGTGGCTGCCTCTCTACAGTTAAACTGGGGGGGCTTGGAAAGTTAT
This sequence comes from Neofelis nebulosa, assembly GCF_028018385.1. NCBI lineage: Eukaryota > Metazoa > Chordata > Mammalia > Carnivora > Felidae > Neofelis > Neofelis nebulosa. The sequence goes on along the minus strand of NC_080798.1, from coordinate 28,435,278 downwards.
AAAGGGAGAGGAGTTCTACTTGTCTGTTTTGTTACGTGCAGGTATCTTTTCAAAATAATGTTCTTAAAAATGAGTCATGGTTCGGGTGCCTGGGTGGCTCAGTTGGTTGAACGTCCAACTTCGGCTCAGGTCATGACCTCATGGTTGGTGAATCCAAGCCCCATGTCAGGCTCTGTGCTGACAGCTCAGAACCTGGAGACTGCTTCGGATTCTGTGTCTCCCTTTCTCTCTGCTCCTCATCCATTCATGCTTTGTCTCTCTCTCTCAAAATAAATAAATATTAAAAAAAATGAGTCATTGTTGTAAAGTTGTTAGCAACTTAAGTACTTCCTAACAAATGGTTTACTACCCATGAATTAGTAATTAATACTTCAGCAATTATTACCACAATGAAGGGTAACTTTACTATCACTGTCCTTTTAGTTACTAGTGATGCTGTGTCTCGAGCAGATTAGTTCCTGAGCGACTGTGCCTTGATGAAGTGCTGGAAGCAAGTATGTTGAAGCCTGCTGCTCCAAATTTACGAAGTGTCATCAGAGGGGACTGTGTGGTACTGTTCAGAATGCACGTTGGCCGGGCATGCTAAGAGAACTGGCAAGTGGTTCCTTCATCACTAGGAGAATGTAACATGTTCATATTTTATGTAACAGCAAAAGCAGAGGTACCTGAGACAATGCTGAACTCGTCTTTCACTGCAGACAAGTTCATTTTTGAAAAAGTATCTCTGGAATAAAGTTAAACGGCAAAATGCAACTCAACTTTTCAAGTACCTATCTAATTCATGTAGGCAGATCAAGCCAAATTCAAAGGGCATATTTTAATAATGTACTTTAGTAAGCAAATTCTTGATAGGATTTCTTCTCATGATGTCCACAGAAGTTTTTAAAAATCCCACACTGGGGTGCTTGAGTGGCTTAGCTGGTTGAGTGTCCAACTCTTGACTTTGGCTCAGGTCATGATCTTACTGTCATGAGATTGAGCCACTCATCAGGCTCTGCGCTGGGCATGAAGCCTGCTTGGGATTCTCTCTCCCTCTCCCTTTGCCTATCCCTCGCTCACTCATGTTCCCTCCTTCCCTCCCTCCCCCTCTCCCAGAAAAAAAAAAAAAAAAAAATCCCACGCCAACAATTACCCTGTTTCTAATGATTTAACATTTCACATTAGAAGCATATTGTTTTACCTTAAGAGTTTCCAGTGTTCCATCTTCTTTGGCAAGGACGCTGCCAGTGATTCCTAGAATACTAACAACGTTTACTCTCACCCCTGTATTACTACTATGAATGCCGGCTGTGCACAATGTCATCAGCTGATCGGGAGTCATGCACTGTTGAAAAGGAAGAAGAGAGTATTTATGGTGTTAAACTCGACCAGTTCCAATAGTACGCACAACAGGACTGACAGGAATGTCACTAAGGAAAGTTATTACTTACTCTAATTGCTCCTAAATACAGCTGGTAATTCTTAAACTAAGATGAGGCCTGTTCATGTCACTGTTATTACTCAATTTACCATAGCTGTAGGCCTGTAAGAGGGGCTTCATTTCCTATTAGTTTCATTTGAAGAAGACTTTTGGTCAGATGTACACAGACTAAAGAGATTCAAATTTCTTTTTAACGTTAATCATAAGAACGTTTTGAAAATGTAAATAAAATCATGTAGCTTTAATAAAAATTGGCTGAATCTATGCAAGAACTCACCCTGACATGTGTGTGGTATGGTAAATTATTAGAGATTGTAAAAACCATGAAATTATATAGTGCTTCTGCCGTGTAGTGATAATTTTCATTTTAAGATAATCTGAACACATATGTGGACGCAGGTATCACAAGAGAATTCGAATATCATGTTGCCAGGCTATCACCTGTGAGGAGCAGCCCAGCATGGTAATTAAGGGCTTTGGATTTGGAATCTGACATCCTGAATTCACAACCTGGCTCTACTCCTTACCACTTAGCAATCCTGTGCAAAATACTTGACCCCACTAAGTTCTCCATTTCTCCGTGAGTAATGCAGGGACAGTGATCACCATGCAGAGGGGCTAAGAGAATTAAGTAATGCACACAAAAATGCACATATGTATATATACACACACATATAAAATACTGAACAGGTTTTTTTAATGTTTATTTATTTATTTTGAGAGTTGGAGGGGAAGAGAGAGAATCCAGAGAGAATCCCAACCAGGCTCTGCCTTGTCAGTGCAGAGCCTGACATGGGTCCTGACCTCACAAACTGTGACATCATGACTTGAGCTGAAATGAAGAGTAAAATGCCCAACTGACTGACCCAAGTGCCCCAAGATACTCAACAATTCTAAACAAGCTCATTTCTGAATCATCTGCACTGCTTCTGCCAAATCTAAAGGAAATAGCTAATAGGCTCAGGTTTCTTAGAAAACACTCTGCTGGAAACAATCCCACCAACCACAGGATTGTTCACAGCCAGAACAAGGCTGCTATGAATGATGAAGGCAGGCTGCTTTACTACCAGCATGACTCACAAACGTTAAGTTGCCCAGTGTGCACAAACCTACAAGATAGAGAACTAGACAGGGGAGCAGGACAGTCACACTCCAGTCTTAGTGCCGTCATTCAGCACCTCTAGTCCCTGGTTTCCTTTTTTTGTAAAGCATTCGAGAGCCAAGGTCCTTCTAGTTCTCAAATTCCATGCTCATGCCCAATACATAGCCAATCTGAAAATCTATGGCCTGAATATATATGAATGCCTAGACATTAACTGGGCATGAGCTGGGAGTAATTCTCTTTAAACATCAGACTGACCCAGTAAGCTACTGCTGAGGATCATGCAAAAATCAATAAAAATACTTTATATTTCTATAGGCCCTACAGTATAGGGTCTTCTAATCCTCTCTCCATTATTACCATTCCCATTTCAAAGAAACTAAGGGTCAAAAGTTATGATCTTGAAAGAAAATTCTCAAATATACAAAGAAAAAAAATTTAAGGTTTATATACTAAAGACCAACAGCGCATACTGTATTTGACAGAAAAGCACCAGAGACATTCTCACTATGCTGTGGACCAAGATAAGGTGTGGGAAGCAGTGCTCTAGGAGTGCCATGGAGTAGAAGTAGGAAGGAAGACAAGATGGCCAGAGAAAGGGAGGTCCAGGAACTTCAAAGCCAGGTCACTTGGGGGAGCATCTATGTGGATCCTGAAGAGTCATGACAGGACTACTGAAGAGTAATAAAGCCCAACAGCAGGAATCTTTAAGGAACAAAGGGTGCCTTGGGCACCCTATGGATGGCTATAACCAAGAGAAGTGGGTGGTATGGTCTCATGACATATTGATCAACACTGGAAGACTTTAGAAAGGAAGGAGCAAGGATGGTATAGCACACTGCTTCCCCAACTTAGTGTGCATGCCAACCACCTGGAGGATTTCTTCAAATACAGACCACTGGGCCCCTCCCCAAAGTTTCTGCTTAAGTCGACTGGGGGCGAGGCCCTAAGATTTGGCCTTATATATGAAGAAGAAAAAGACCACCACCAAAATAGCAAAACTGAGAAAACACGGGAACAGTTACAGAAAAACAAAACAAAACAAAACCAAAGGCCCTTAAAATACATAAAGAGACATTCAATCTCCCCAGAAGAAGAGAAATGCAAATCAGAATGAGATATAACTTCTCGGCTATCAAACTGGTTAAAATCCAACATTCTGACAATGTACCCTGCTGGTGTGGCTACAGCAAAATAGGCACTCTCACTGCTGGTAGAGATTCAAAATGGCTCAAAGTCTAAGGAGGGGACTACAGCAGTAATTAGCAAAATTAGAACTCCATCTCTTCCCTGACCCAGCAAGCCCACTTCTAGGCATCTATCCCCAAGACTCAATGGCAAAAACACAAAATAACATCTGTAAAAAAGTCAACTGCTGCGGTTCTATTTATAATAGCAAAGACTGACTGGAAAGTAAAATGCCCACCAATAGCAGACAGGTTGAATGAATAAGGAACACCTACACGACGGAGTAAATAATATGAAGCTGTAAAAAAAGATGTAACAGGGGAGCTTGGGTGGCTCAGTTTGTTAAGCATCTGACTCTTGATTTCAGCTCAGGTCATGGTCTCATGGTCTGTGGGATCGAGCCCTGTGTCAAGCTCTGTGCTGACAGCCTAGGGCCTGCTTGGGATTCTCTCTCCCCCTCTCCCTCTAATCCTCCCCAACTTGCGCACATGCTCTCTCTTGCGCACAATCTCTCTCTCAAAAGAAATAGTAAATTTAAAAAAAAAAAAAGAAAGAAATGAGAAAGATACCTATGTACTATGATGATTAATAAAGAAGGAAAAAACAGCAAGGGGCAGAAGCACTACTTTTAAGAAAGGGCTGAAATACAAATACCTACATATTTGCTTATGTTTTTAAAATAAGAACAATACAATGATAAATCAAAAACCAAAATGGATGGTTACCAGAAAGGGAGGAACAGGACCAAAGGGATACATTTTGAAGTGTACAGCTCAGTGGCAGGAAGTACTTTCACACTGTTGTGCAACCAGCCATCACCCATCCACCCCCAGAACTCCATCCCCTTAAACAGGATGCCCCTACTCTCTCCTTCCCCTAACCCCTGACAGCCATTGTTCTACATTCTGTCCTTATGAATTTAACTATTCTAGGTACTTCATAAATGGAATCATACAATATTTGTCCTTTGTGTTTGATTTCACTTAATGTAATGTCTTCAAGGTTCACCTAGGTGATAGCATTACAATTGTGTTCCTTTTTAAAGCTGAAAAATATCCCATCGTATGTATATATCATATCTTCCTCTGAATATATCTTGTTTCAGTTTTTGTGTTTTTTGTTTTTTTTTTTTGAACTAGGCTCCATGCCCAACATGGGCCTCAAACTCACAACCCTGAGATTAAGAGTCTCATGCTCTACCGACTGAGCCAGCCAGCCGCTCCAACCTGTTTCAGTTTTGTTACTGAAATTGTGTAAAATAAAAATTAAAGCAAAATGAGAAAAGGACTCTTAAAAAAAGGAAAGCTAAAACAATTGAAACTAACTTTATAACAAGCCACAAAGAGAATTTTTTCAAGCAACTTTAAAACACAGCAATTTGTACAGTCTTGGAGGAATTTTTCCTAAGGACAAGAAGAATCACAAAGAAATCTTAAACTACATTCAGCTGTGTTACTGTTAGTAATAACAGCACTGTTATCTTGAAACTATTAAATACATTCTGTAGGATAAAGCAAATAATTTCAACATCACTAAGAAGCAAGATTTGCAGTACAAAAAAGATACAATTATATATCAAAAGTTAAGTAAAAATACTTTAGCCTTTTTACTTAAACTGGAAATATCAGTATGACATTGTGATTTATTTTTTCTCTTCCCATGAAATTCTTATTTCCTAGCTATTTCCACTAAAAAAGTCCAGAAGCAACGACAACATAGCAAAAGTATTCCAAAACTTAATTTCCCACTAAAGATATTAGGGCTGCTGGGGAAAATGACTCCAGGTTTCAAGCAGGAAAAGTACAAGATGAGTCTGGGACAGCTGCTTGTACCCAAGAAGCTCTCAAATCTAGTGGGTTCAGGAGCCACAGAGAAGAGACTTTTACTACCGACAGATGGGATCATTTCTTTTCTTTCTTTTTTTTTTTAGAGAGAGAGAGAGAGAGAGAGTGTGTGTGGGCGAGCAAGAGGGACAGAAGGAGACAGAATCCTAAGCAGGCTTCACACTCAGCACATGGGGCTTAATCCCATGACCCTGGGATCATGACCTGACTCGAAATCAATAATCAGACACTTAATCAACTAAGCCACTCAAGTGTCCCGACAGATGGGACAGTTTCTGCATCAAAGAAAAAAAGCTTATACTGGAATGAAATACAAATCTATTAAAAACCACGAGTTCATAATGATATTTAAAAAACCTCACTGGGGGCACCTGGGTGGCTCAGTCGGGTAAGTGTCTGACTTCGGCTCAGGTCATGATCTCACAGTTTTTGAGTTCAAGCCCTGCATCGGGCTCTGTGCTGACAGCTGAGAGCCTGGAGCCTGCTTTAGATTCTGTCTCCCTCTCTCCCTGCCCTCCCCCACTTGTGCTCTGTCTCTCTCTCTCTCTCAAGAATAAATAAATGTAAAAAAATTTAAAAACAAAACAAAAAAACACCTCACTGATCACTTTCTGAGATTGCTGAGGGCACTAACATATTATTCTGGAGAAAAGTGTAGGGGTGCAGAATCATATACACTTATCCCATCTTTCTGGTATGGACTTTATTTCAAAGTTAGCAAATAACTGAGGAGACAGAAAGTTTTTCTCTATAGTAGAATCACAGCTAATAAATGTAAAAAAAAAATGACAAGATTAGAATGTGTCCATTTTGCAACCACTGATAAAATAACGGATCTAGACAACAGTAATCCCTGCTGGCTACAACCACTAAGGAATCCACTGATTAATCTTAACATCACTATTTGTGAAAATACATAATTTGTGATAGGAAAGTAGAAAATACAGACAACACTATGAATTATTCTTGCCAAAAAATTTGATCCCAAATCTAATTAAGGCTCTAGACCTAGCTTCCTAGGATATATGGACCACAGAGGGACACATTAACATTACCATTGTTAGCAACCAGCCAAATCTCAGAATGAGAAAAATTCTTCAAGACAAATAACAGGTGGGGCGCCTGGGTGGCGCAGTCGGTTAAGCGTCCGACTTTAGCCAGGTCACGATCTCGCGGTCCGTGAGTTCGAGCCCCGTGTCAGGCTCTGGGCTGATGGCTCGGAGCCTGGAGCCTGTTTCCGATTCTGTGTCTCCCTCTCTCTCTGCCCCTCCCCCGTTCATGCTCTGTCTCTCTCTGTCCCAAAAATAAATAAAAAACGTTGGAAAAAAAAAAAATTAAAAAAAAAAAAAAAGACAAATAACAGGTTCTTCAGTAAATAAATAGAAAAGGGAGAGGGGGGTTGGTAGGGGAAATGTTTTAAATTAAGAGATTTAAGAACCTGTGAATATACTAAAAACCACTGAATGGTACACTTCAAATGGGTGAATCGTATGGTATGTGAATTAAATCTCACTAAAGCCGTTAAAAAAAAAAAACCGAAATGGAAGTATCAACCAAAAGCAATGTGTGGATCTTGTTTGGGTTCTGATCTAAACAAAAGCAACTGAAAAAGACATTTTCATGGCAATCAGAAAACACTGAACTCAGACTGCATATATCAAATGATGATAAAGCAATGTCTGTTAATTTGGGGGTAATGGTACTGTGGTCATGTTTTTTAAAAGTCCATTTTCTGTCACAGACACGTAATGAAGCACATAATAAAATACTTATGGGTGAAATAAACACAATTTGCTTTAAAGCAGTCCAGGTAACAAAAACAAAGTGGAAGGGAGATAAAGAGAACAAGAAGGCCAGGATGTTGCCAACTCAGTGACACCTGTGGTTGGTGATACTATTATCTTTGCTTTTAGAGATGTTTGAAAATTTCCTTAATAAAAAGCAAAAAATAAAAGTGAGAAAGCACCTATCACAGAGATGCCTGTGGACCACTGTGGAGGGTCAGGAGGCATGCTTGAAAATTTCTGTAAACGGTTACAGAAGACAGATGGCTTTCAGAGAACATATTTGTGACCTGTCCATCACCCAAGTTACATCGATAAAAGATTGTGTGTGTTGGTGGCACTGGTGGGAAGGAGGAAAATATTTTACTTTTTATTTTAAGCACATATGATTTCTCTTTACAAGGATCATACTTATTACTCTTCAAACAAATACTTTTAATATGTTTTTTTAATGTTTATTTTTATTTTTGAGAGAAAGAGTGGGCACAAGTGGGGAAGGGGCAGAGAGAGAGGGATAGAGGATCCAAAGTGGGCTCTGCGCTGACAGCAGAAAGCCCGACATGGAGCTCGAACTCATGAACTGTGAGATCATGAGCTGAGCCGAAGTCAGACGCTTAACCAACTGAGCCACCTAGGCGCCCCCCAAAATAAATACTTAAAAAAAAAAAAAAGTTATTAACTTTGCCTCCATAATGCAGAATCTTTGCTGGTTTCATATAAAAATTTTTAAGAATCTTACCTGAGAAATGTTCTTGGAGGCCATTGTTTGCAAAAGGGCCCTCAAGGCACTACTTATGGCTTCTAGAAAGTCAACATGCTTAGCAAAATCTAAAACACAAAAGTGAAACACACATTTGTCTTTCTCTAAGACAAGTTACTTTGTAGGAAAAGAAACAATCAAAACACGGCATGTTAAATCTTAATATATGCTATTATAATTAACACTTTTGATATTGAGCCCAAATTTCCACAGTTCCTTGTGAGCTACATACTTGAGTTTGAAAAGACGTCCACAATTGAAATAATCATAACAAGGGAGCATTCTATGGATAGTCCTTGCCTCCAAGACACTGAATTTTCATTTGATCTCCTTCTTTAGCACGTGCTAAGCCTGAGCTAGCCTTCGTAGACGGAATTCAGCCTTTCACGGGTTGCCATCACGGTGCTAGGCAGAACTAGCATGCTGATGTCTCCCAAATCAGAGTACTTCCTCACCAACCTAAGTCCACTACGTAGTCAACAACTGTTGTTTGCACAGGGCTAGGCCACTACACCTCCATGGCTTCAATGGTTTCTATGGTTTTGACTAACCCAACTTCCCCTTCCCATTCCTGCTCACTTTTACTCTTTTCTTGTCCCTTCTTCCGACACAGGACAAATGGAACAACAGCAACAAACAATTATGTTTACAGTTATACAGAAGGCTGTGGGTCACCCAGGCAGGCTAGCTCTCTAACGTCTTAGGTGGGAAGGGAAAGTGATGGATTTGCTGTGGTAGATTATACGTTTGTTTTTTTTTACATTTATTTATTTTTGAGAGACAGAGAGAGACAGAGCACAAATGGAGGAGGGACAGAGAGAGGAGACACAAAATCCGAAGCAGGCTCCAGGCTCTGAGCTGTCAGCACAGAGCCTGACGCGGGGCTCGAACCCACAAACCACAAGATCATGACCTGAGCTGCAGTCGGACGCTCAACTGACTGAGCCACCCAGGAGCCCCTGCTGTGGTAGATTATATATTAAATAGCCACAATGGTACTTCCATTTCTGCATGATCTTCCCAAGCCTTGCCACATCCCATAAAGATGTAAAATCTATTTCCCCTCCCCTTGAATCTGGGGGGGACTTTGTGACTTCTATAAGCAACAGGACACATGAACACGACAGGCTAGGTCGTAAAAGGCACCACGGCTTGCACCTGACTCACATGTGTTTGCTCTTTTTTCTCTTTCAACTCTTACCCTTGAAACCCAGCCACCATGTTGTAAGGAAGCCTAGGTCATAGGAAGAGGTCACCTATGGGTGTTCCGGCTGACAGCCCCTGAGCCAACCATCAACGTATGAGTGAACAAGACTTCAGAAGTTCTGCCTTCCAGTTTTCTGGCAGAAACCCTAGAGTTTCTCAACCCTAGCACCATGGACATTTTGGACCAAACAATTCTTTGGGGTCCCTTCTACACTGTAGGGTATAAGAGCAGCATCCCTGGCTTCTCCCCTCTAGATAACAGCAGCAACCCCCAAGTTATAAGAACAAAAAATACCTCCAGACATTGCCAAATGTTCCCTGTGGAGAAAAACTGCCCCTAGTTGAGAACCCCTGGCCTAGACATTGTGGAGTAGAGACAAACCATCTCTGACCTATAGAAACCCTGAGAAAAACTCATGAGTATTGTTTTAAGCCACAAAGTTTTGGGGTGCTTTGTTATATGGTAACAGATACCTTGGCTTTCTGCCTCCTGCTGCCTGGGGCCCTAGAAAGGTTCCAATGCCCTTTTCTGGACTACCTGCATGAGAACGTGCCAGCTTCTGCACAGATTTGAATCAAATCTGCGTATTTTATTTTTTTGACCTTCCTTTTCAGATATATGTTACGTACTGAAGTAGGGAGTTCCTGTAAGTTTCACAGAACATACACTAAGCTTTAGGATCAGACAGACCTGGGATGGAATCCTGCCTTTGACTTTATATGACCTCTCATGTTGGCCTCTGGTCAAATGTTACCTCCTTGGAGAGGCCTTTCAACGTAAACCCATCTAATACGGCACCTGAACCAATTATGCTGTCATTTTTTCTTCCTAGATAAAATTATATTAAATCTCTGAGATTGTAAGTTCCGTGAGCACAGTGGTCTTGCTTATCTCATCCACGCCTGGATCCCTCAGACCTGGAGAGTGGAACATGGCATAAAGCATTCAATAAATATAGCTAAAGAAATGAACGCCCCAGAAGGAGTTCCTCAACCTCTCTAAATCTCAGCTTCCTTATCAGGAGGGTGGGGTAATAATGCCTTGCTCACACAGCCTAGCACCTAAAAGGCACTCAAAAATCGGTATAAGTTCATTACTAATAAAATTCAAAAAGTCACCATACTGGCTCTGAAAAGTAAGTTATATCTATATTTGATTACAGCTATTAAGTGTAGCCCTAGACACTCATGAACTGCACATGAAACAATTAAACATCATGAAGAAATAACTCAATACAAACTAGAACACACTCAGAAACAATTTTTTTCTATCTTCCATTCTAAGAAAAATAACCACTACTTTAGATTCAAAACACTAATCTAAACCACACTACTATTTTACATTATGTGCAATTTATACTTTCCCTAAATTAAGGATTATTATTTGGATGACTTTTATTTAATTCACATTTCTGGTCATTTATCCATTTTGGGAAAGGAATTTCAAACTACCCTGCCTTTCTGAGAGATTCCCAGTAAAAGGTCAACACATGCAGTATTGTTGAAGAAATTAAGTAAAGGTCAATAGAAGTTAAACAAAAGAGGTGACTAAAATGTCTTTCCCCTCAACTTTGTTCGGCATATAAGAATCTGTAGCACATCTTAATGCAGGTAAATAATCAACTCACAAGGAATTAAGCAGCAAATTTTATTTAGGTGAATTGTTCAGACTGATTTTCAATTTCCTTCTTTCCCTCCCTCCCTGTCTTCCTTCCTTGAAAGTTTATTTGAGAGAGTGTGGGGGAGGGGCAGAAAGAGAGGGAGAGAGAATCCCAAGCAGGCCCTGTGCTGTCAGCACACAGCCTCACGTGGGGCTTGAACTCATGAACCGTGAAATCATGACCAGAGCTGAAGTTGGACGCTTAACTAAGCCACCCAGGCACCCCCCAGAACCGTAGTTCAGCATTAAAAGTAAAGTAAGTTAAGGGCGCCTGGGTGACTCAGCCAGTTGAGTGAGTGACTTCAGCCCAGGTCACAATCTTGCGGTTCATGAGTTCAAGCCCCACATCAGGCTCTATACTGACAGCTCAGAGCTTGAGACCTGCTTTGGATTCTGTGTCTCCCTCTCTCTCTGCCCTTCCCCCACTTGCACTCTCTCTCTCTCAAAAATAAGTAAAAACATTTAAAATTTTTAAAAAAGTAAAATAAGTTAGGCAGAGTTGTATGATCCTCATATATTTAATGTTCAGAGATAATAACACAAGAAGTTAGAGACATTTAGCCCCATCCTCCACAAAATTCTCCAATAACAGTTCAAACCACCCACCTAAAACCCACAAGGTTATGTAACTTAATAAATCTCTGTTTAAAAGGAATTTTAGAATACCATCTCTAAATATAAGCAATTATCCTTTTATCAAAAATTTCATTCTGATAAGAAAAGGTTATGTCAACAATACCCCTGAACTTGGAATTTACTTAAAGCGTTTAATTCTAGTTTCCTACAGTTCAGAAAATTTCCATTATTTTTCCAAGGCTGAACTTAGTCTCATTTTCCTGTGATCTCCCAGGTAATAAATGTGCAAGCATCAGGCACCACAAATAGCCAGCTGAACTGGGAGAAGCATACCTGTTTTCTGCACAGCAGAGGCACAGCATATGTGCACTTACTCAAGTGAAACAAACTCTTTCTGCTAGTTGGAGATGGGGCTTCCAGTACCTTGACTGGACTCCCACTGAAAAAATGGCTCAGAGGCAAGACATGACAGTTTGTTCTGCCAGTGAGGCAGACAGGATCCCCTCCGGTTAGGCAGGTCTTAGAAGCAGTGATAGGCTTGGATAGGTCATGCTCCCCTGGGAGGATGGCTGTGCACAATCCCATTTGGCCCGGCTCCCTACAGGGCACCCATGTGAATGGGTGGATGGGAGAGGGCCTGAGCAACAGTAGCCCCCTCCCTCCCCTACCATGGGACATTCAGCTGGGCTGACAGGAGCCACAATGTCAGCAAAAGTCAGATAAAATATCCCCCTCTCCAGTGACCACCCCCCCCCCCCCAACACCATCCAAATCTCTGCCTGGTTCGTAAGACTGGGAGACAAACACAAAGCTACAGTGGGGGCGCCTGGGTGGCTCATTCGGTTAAGCTTCCCACTCCTGATTTTGGCTCAGGTCATGACTCTCACGGCTCATGAGTTCGAGCCCCACATTAGGCTCTGCACTGACAGCGTGGAGCCTGCTCAGGATTTTCAGTGTCTGTCTCTCAAAAATAAACAAACATTGGGGGAAAAAAAAAAAAAAAGCTACAGTTATCTGGCCACCTCACGCTGACAAGTCACTTCTGCAGCCAGAGCTTGCCCAGTCCTGTCCATATCGTGTGTTAGGTGTGGCTGGGCACAGTTTTCACATGATCGCACCGGTGAAAGAATGCACAGCCTGAGATCACTGGAAAATTACATCTGCTGACTAACAAATGTTGGCAGGTCAGGAGAGACAGAATAACTATATACGGGTTTCTGAACATTTACTCAATTTTTAAAAATGACATAGAACTTCTGAAACATGCACTATTAAAAGCACAGCACCTCATATTAACTTGATGGAGTGCAAAATAGATGTCTAAAAGAACTGGGAATTGGGTGCCTGGCTGGCTCAATCAGAGTTGCAAACGACTCTTATCTCGGGGTTGAGTTTGAGCCCTATGTTGGGTGGAGAGATTACTTAAAAATAAAATATTTAAAAATAATGATAATTTAAAAATCTTTAAAACAAAGAACTGGGGAGAAACTCTCGAATGAATGTTTATACAGACACTTGCATTTAGTCAAAATCGACCATGTTTTGATCTTTTAAGAGTTTCAACTTTTTTTTTTGAAGTCTTATTTATATAAGTGATCTCTATCCCCAACATGGGGCTCAAACTCATGACCCCAAATCAAGAGACACATGCTCCTCTGAGCCAGCCTGGTTCCCCTAAGAGTTTCAGCTCTTGACTTAATGATGTGTCTAAGAAGAGGAGAGATACGTCAAATAAATACTTAACAATGAGATTTGTGAGTAATACACCAATGGTAACACAGCAAGGTTACATCTTATTTGGTGGTTAAATTCTAAGGTTAGTACAGAAAGCAAATATTATATATCTTCAAGTTTACCCTCAAAAACTCCCTAAAGACACTCTGAAATTGAGGATCTGAGAGCAGCAGATTCTTATCTCCCAAATTACTCTCACTGCAGACATACATGTTAAATAGGGCAATGTGGAGAATTTTCCTTTGCTACATAAAGTACTATTTTTCCCTCCCTCTCAGTCTCTCATTGTTTGTTTGGCTTGAGCTGCTATAGTGTCATGTGACCAAGTCAAATGAGATTCTACTACCACAAACTATGAAAATCTGTTAGAAGAACATGCATTAACCCTTATACAGCTAGGTCACTTAGAAAAAATAGTTAACTACATATGGCATCTCCCTAGGTCTCTATGTACAAATGAAATTGATCCATATTAGAGACCTTGGTAATACCTCTTACCATGCAAAGGTGTTTGAAAATAGAAATGTGTTAGAAAAAAGCAGGGTACAGTATTGTGTATCTGGTAGTCTACCATTTCCCTTAAGAACACATGTATATACTTTTTTTTCAAATCATATACATATTTGATATTGAGAATTTCTCTGGAAGAACACACAAGGAACTGGTAACAGTGATGGACTCTGGGAGAGGAACTGGGTGGTGTGAGGAAAAGGAGGGAGGCTCTCTGCTTTATGTCCTGTAGTAACTTGTGAATTCTGTGATACATGTATAGATTACCCAATCAAATATAAATCAATGATTTTATGTTTATGTTTATATTTTATGTTTAGGGTGGCCAGGTGGCTCAGTCAGTTAAGCGTCCGACTCCTGATTTTGGCTCAGGTCATGATCCCAGGATTGTGGGATCAAGCCCTGGGTCGGGCTCTGCGCAGACAATATGGACCCGCTTGGGATTCTCTCTCACTCACTCTCGCTCTCTCTCTCCCTTGCCCCTCTCTCCCTCTTGCTCTTTCTCTCTCAAATAAAAATAAAAAAAGAAAAAAATCTAAAAAAGAAAAAAAAAGAATGCTTAAAAAAAAGAAAGAAAAGAAAGACTAGAGAATTACCTGAATATCTTAATGGGGCTTAATATTTACGATATTTGTGATTCACCCTTATTGGCCTGACATAACTGGATGCAAGAAATCTTAATAATAAAACAAATACAACCCATAAACCAGCATATGGGCTGGACCCTATACCTCTGGAAACTATAAATATGACTCTTAGTGCTTGGGAAAGGTTCTTCAGGTTGGATGACAAACACAGTACAATGCCAAAGTCCAAGTTCCTGGCCCTTCAAAATTCTGCTTGATCCAAATAGTCTTTTGCAATGAGGCCTAAATATTTACCTGGCTGCGAAAAAAGCAGCTGTGACAGATGTTGTGCAAGTGTCTGAAGAGCTGCGGCTCCCCCCAGATGGTCCACATCCAGGAGGGATACGAGACTCTGGAGACACACGAGGGCTCTGCACTGAATAGTGTTCATCCTGGAAAGGAAGCAAAAAAAATGCGGTCTGTTTCCCTAATGCGGTCTATTATCCAACAGAATCCAGTATTAACTTTCCACCTAAGCTTCAGGCTCTGGCTGGGAATATCTGCAAGCAGAAGGTATATGGCTATTAACAAAGAATCTTAAGGTGAACTGTTTATCTACCTAATCAAATTGCTTGAGCACTCAGGGCTTGCGGCACAATTACTCACTTATGAGTCACAGGGAATCTGCTTTAGAAAAATTTTTATGCACAGCAGCATCTGAACTATTTTTAATTGTGAAATATGACATACGTAAAGTGCTCAACACATATATAGAGTTTAATAGTTTATTCATATTTTATAAAGCAAACACTGCGCACCCAGATAATAAACACCGCCAGCACCCCCACAGCCCATCTACCCCTTCCCTATCACGCCCCACCTCTCTGACCCCTAAAGGTCACCACTATCCAGGCTTTTATGGTAAACATTTCCTTGCTCTTCTTTATAGGTTTACCACCTACGTATGTCTCCTGAGACAAAACAGTTAAGTGTTACCAGGTTTTGAACTTTGTAAAAGTGGAATCACAGTGTGATTATTCTTTTGTGCCTTGCCTTCTTGCTCAATGTTCCAGTTCGGCTTTTTTTTTTTTTTTTTTTTTTTTTTTAGTGCTGTACATATTCTGCTGTATGATTATGTCAAAATCTATTTATCCATTCTGCTGCTGATGGACATTGAGGTTGTTGGCAGGTTGGGGCAACTATGAACCACACTGCCATGGACATTCTCATGGCTTAGTGCACATATGCACCCCTTTTTCTAGGGAATACACATAAGAATAGAACTCTTGAATCTGGGGAGAGTCAGCATCTTCTATTTAAAGGCCCATCGTTTCACATAATCACATAATAACAAATAGTTTTGAAAATAGAAAAGTTTGGGGCGCCTGGGTGGCTCAGTCGGTTAAGCGGCCGACTTCGGCTCAGGTCGTGATCTCACAGTCCATGAGTTCAAGCCCCACGTCGGGCTCTGTGCTGACAGCTCAGAGCCTGGAGCCTGTTTCAGATTCTGTGTCTCCCTCTCTCTGACCCTCCTCAGTTCATGCTCTGTCTCTCCCTGTCTCAAAAATAAATACACGTTAAAAAAAAAAAAATTTGAAAATAGAAAAGTTCTTACTTTCTAACCAAAGATTTCCAAGTGGGACTTCTAGAACATAGGTCAACTGCAATGCTGTTTGGAAAGGCAGTTTTCTCAAAAATCTAGATTTAAAAGAAGGCAGTAAAGCAAAGGTTAAAGAGTAGTGTCATTTTACACAAGATCCCTTTTTCAAATCCCAATATGTTACCTCTACGTGAAATGGTCAGACGTGGTGAGGACCTACTTACTGTTCCTCGTACTCCTGGTAGCGTTAGTCCTAGCTTGCTTCCTGCCAGTTACCTACAGTGTGAGCAAACGTCTTTCCAATACACAGTGAATAGCTAGCCCTCCCCATGCTCCAGAATGAGGCTAGACTTAAAACAGACTACCTTCGGGGCGCCTGGGTGGCTCAGTCGGTTAAGCGGCCGACTTCAGCTCAGGTCATGATCTCGCGGTCCGTGAGTTCGAGCCCCACGTCAGGCTCTGTGCTGACAGCTCAGAGCCTGGAGCCTGTTTCAGATTCTGTGTCTCCCTCTCTCTGACCCTCCCCCGTTCATGTCTCAAAAATAAATAAACGTTAAAAAAAAAAATTAAAAAAAAAACCAAAAAACAGACTACCTTCTTTGGGATGAGGTAGTTGGTGAAAGCAGTGTGAACCTCATGGGAGAGGCAGAGGGGAGAGAGCAACTGGCCACCACACTCGCTGAAGGAATTCTCCATAAATGCATCACTCTCATCGCTGCTAGAAAGCTCTTCCCACTCATCGTCGGAGGGATCTGGGAAGAGTGCGAACCACACATAATTGGAATATTTAAGAAAATCCTCATGGAAGCTGCCCTTTCAGTCCAGGGGCAGAACGTCTCAGTGTAAACTGGTGACAAACCTTCACTGCAGCACATGTTGACGATAATTTCCAGAGCAGTCTGCTGAGCTGTCAACAATGCCATGGCTTCTCTCAGTTCCTTGTCAGTGGGCTTTAAAAAAAAAAAAAAAAAAATCAACCAACCAACTCTCAATGTTTGGGAAAATATTTTCACGTGGATGTCCTTAGTTAGAGCCTACTACATGATTTCTACCCTTGGACTAGAGCGCTTGGGGGAAGGGGCAGCCAGAAGAAAAGTCCTAACGTGCTCAAATACAAATAAGCATTATGATTCCTCTTGGCACTGTGCAGCAGGCCACTGATAACTGTGCTTCCATCTCTCTGGATGGCTGTTCTCTAAGTGTTGCTTAGTTAGCTGCAGAGAACAGGTAAATATTCAGGAATTCTGAACTGAATTCACCCTGAAACTTAATCTAATGTGTTAAGAAGGAGCTCAGCCCACTAAGATTAAAACAAGAGCTCATTTCAGAGACCAGGCACTTATCCACAACAAACCTGCTTTTAGGTGCTTACATGTCCTCTTGGAAAAGACTGCATTAACAAGAATTACTAACAAGCCCGTATACGCAGACAGGCTTGCTTCCTGGCTTTCTTTGAAGACCGAAATAAAGCATTTCTTTAAGACTGAAAAAAGGGGAGAACTTTTTTCCTCTGGAAATAATTAACATGAACTTATCAATTACTATTCTTAAAATGGGCTGTATAAATTTACATGACCTTAATTCTCAAGTTACCTATGAAAAGTGAAATAGCTACACTGATATTCCAGAAGAGTGGGTAAGCTAAAAATAACGTGTATTTCATTGTCTGAATGCTTCCCAATTTCAACAGGTTTCTAACTGCCTTCTCAATGCCTCTATAGTATTCTATTTAACAGATACACTATCATTTATTAAGCATGCCACTAATTTGGAATATTACAGATTACTGGGATATGACATTTCCTCAGATTTACTGGGTCAAAAGGGACATCTACAGATCTTGTGACATGTTCCTATTTTCCCTTCAGAAAGGTTCACACTGATTTACAATCTCCCACCAACTTCTTGTACAATGATTTGACTGTAATTTTGAACCATGTTCAAAATTATTTATTTTTATTTTTTTAAAGTTTTATTGGGGCGCCTGGGTGGCGCAGTCGGTTAAGCATCCGACTTCAGCCAGGTCACGATCTCGCGGTCCGTGAGTTCGAGCCCCGCGTCAGGCTCTGGGCTGATGGCTCGGAGCCTGGAGCCTGTTTCCAATTCTGTGTCTCCCTCTCTCTCTGCCCCTCCCCGTTCATGCTCTGTCTCTGTCTGTCCCAAAAATAAATAAAAAACATTAAAAAAAAAAAAATTAAAAAAAAAAAAAAAAAAGTTTTATTTATGTAATCTTTACACCTGATGTGGGCTCAAACCCACGACCCTGAGATCAAGAGTCACATGCTCCTCTGACTGAGCCAGCCAATTTTCAAAATTATTATTAAAGAATAATAAATAGGGGTGTCTGGCCAGCACAGTCAGTACGGCATACAGCTCTTGATCTCAGGGTTGTAAGCTCAAGCCCCACACTGGACGCAGAGGTTCCTTAAAGTGAAATCTGGGGCGCCTGGGTGACCCAGTCAGACATCCAACTCATAGCTTTGGCTCAGGTCGTGACCTCACGGTTCATGGGTTTGAGACCCTGCATTAGACTGATGGTGCAGAGCCTGCTTGGGATTCTGTCTCCCTCTCTCTCTGCCCCTCTCCCCAACTTGTGCTCTCTCTCTCAAAATAAAAAAAATTTTTAAAATAAGTATCTACAACAAAAACAAAATAGTAATAAATTTAAAATAATAAATTAAAAGATAATACATTTGGGGCGCCTGGGTGGCTCAGTCGGTTAAGCGGCCGACTTCAGCTCAGGTCATGACCTCGCGGTCCGTGAGTTCGAGCCCCGCGTCAGGCTCTGGGCTGATGGCTCAGAGACTGGAGCCTGCTTCCGATTCTGTGTCTCCCTCTCTCTCTGCCCCTCCCCCATTCATGCTCTGTCTCTCTCTGTCTCAAAAATAAATAAAACGTTAAAAAAAAAAATTAGGGGCGCCTGGATGGCGCAGTCGGTTAAGCGTCCGACTTCAGCCAGGTCACGATCTCGCGGTCCGTGAGTTCGAGCCCCGCATCAGGCTCTGGGCTGATGGCTCGGAGCCTGGAGCCTGTTTCCGATTCTGTGTCTCCCTCTCTCTCTGCCCCTCCCCCGTTCATGCTCTGTGTCTCTCTGTCCCAAAAATAAATAAAAAACGTTGAAAAAAAAAATTAAAAAAAAAAAGATAATACATTTATTAATAATTATTTTAAAAGCAACGTGTTAATTTAAAACATGTAAGCTTAGGAATCCCTCCATTTGTATTCCTTTTATCACTGGCAAGAATGTACATAAAAATTATTCCTATCTGCTGTGCATATGACGTTCAAGTAAACATTTATTAGAGAAGACTCAAAGTTAAGTAAGATATGTTCTTGCTGAGCTCCCATTCCCTTGAGATGTATGAAGATCTGACTCAAGAATCCTGAAATTAAGTTCTACTTCTTTATGTAATTCTCTTGCTCAGAACAGTTCCCTGCTTCTTACTGTCATCAAACTAACATAAAGAGCCAATCTAGATGAAATGTTATGACATCTGAGATTTGCTTCAAAATGTTCAGCACTGAGATGGGAGAGAAGGTGGGGAAATAGATGAAATAAAACAGACTATGATTTGATCACTGATAACTGTGGAAGCTGGGCGAGAGACTCCTCTATTTCTGCCTATGCTAAAACAACAACTTGGGCTGGTTCCTTCTCTACATATTTGTGGCCATATCTTCTTAAGTTAAACGATGTGATTAAAGGTTTTGATCCCGAAGGACTGCTGCACCAGCCACCGGGCAGTGAGAAAGACCAGAGCCGACAAGCATTACACACTTTATATTCCTGGCACATACCAGCATGATGCCCAGCACCCTACTGGCACTTAAACACTGGCTGGCTGACCAGCGTGTTAACCATCCTGTCTACTCGGTTATGTTAATAGACTTTAAAAAACAAGTTTTGTTATGAGGAAACACTGCATTTTATAAGCACCAATGTTCTATTTTTAAATAATAGCTGGGAGAGTAAGTGCCTAAACAACAGTTAAATATCAACACTTTTTACACCATGGCACTTTCGTCTTGGTAGACATGGATCTCAGTCCCCACCTTCTCCCCCTAGGAGCCCCCTGGAAGCAAGGCTGAGGGTGCAGAACTCCAGGGTGCTGTTCTCCCGCTCCCCGGGAGGGGTTTCAGGTATTTCAGGGTTCCCCGACAGCCCACCTGTAATCTCGGCTTCTGCTGACGGGCATTTGTCGTGGTAAAACGTGGTCTGTGTGCACCAGTTGGGATAAGGTCAGCGCAATACCACGGCTGCAGAAGAGCCTCCAAGCCCTGATCTGTCACTTTCCCCAGATGGAAGCCACGTATGTCCCAGATCCAGGACTGACCGTTCCCGTGACAACTGAACAGAAAAATGTTCCTAGGGTTCTTTATAAATACCCCTTTGCAAGGATAAGGCACATGGCTATGCCTTTGTCTATTTTGTTTTACTGGCTTTAAATTGTACTCAGACTACAGACAAAAAAGAAATCTGGGGTTCAAATATGTGCCTGCCTGCACCAAAAGGGGTGCCATGATTTTGAAGCGACTTTATGATTTGCAAGCAGCTCCAGGCTTCTCACTTTCATAGTGGCCCCACAACTCACCGCGCTGCTGTGTACCTAAGGGCTAGCCACGGGGGTGGGAGAGTAGCTCCAGCTACAACATTTTGACTTCGCTAAAATAGCACCGATCTGTGCTTTACAAGACTTTGTGAACCCAGGAAAGTAAGATACTGTTATATTTCTTTTCAGGTATATTCCATTTAGAGAATTTTTATTGGGCACAAACTTCTCAAAACTCTAAGACACTGACTAAAGACAGCTCAGTTTCAGTTCACTTTATACAAATCGCGACAAGCCACATGCAGAATTGCAGAAAGTGTGAGGGAGTGGAAATAGCACTCTTCCGGCCCAGGCTTCATCATCCTCCTTCGGAATGAAGAAAGCCAGCAGCCTCACTGATGTCCCCTGCCTCCAGGCCCCCTAACGACACCAACCTGCTTTCGTCATGCTGTTCCTACCCCATCCTAGACAGTGAGGTGTTCTGTCCAAAAAGCCTGCTCTGACTACCTCTTCCTCTCCTCTCCCATCAGGGCCATAGATCTGGTGTGCCTCTCTATAAAACACTACTACCTCAGAAATCTGTGCACAGCCCTATCACTGCTCCTGGCACGGCATATTATAATACATCCTAATTATGGGTCTGTCCTCCCAAGATGGAGCAGGTCCCTTAAGATGAAAATGTCTTGTCTTTCTAGCATCAGCATCTGGCACGGTGCCTGACACACTGCAGGAGCACAGATAATGTGCACCTGAATGAAGAAAGCCAACCTGCTGTCCACCCTGCTCTCCTCCTTGGGGGAAATGTTTTTCCAAGGTATGGCTCCATCTCTGCTGACCGGCTCCGCTGACATGCTCCCTGCACCTAAGTTTGCTCACCTTTACTCCGACACAAGCATGTCACAACCACCCATTTGGCAAACCCTAAAACCCATCAATTCTCATAAGCACCCAACCTTCTCTGCCCAGCAGCAGTGGGCAAACGAGGGCTTGCTATTTTTAAGGATAAATACTAAAAAAGAGACAAGAATGCAAGGGGACGAGCCAAGCAAAGTAAAAATTCCTTTAGTTTGAAGACAGTCTTGCAGAATATGTAACAAAGAGGGGAGACACAGGAGTTAGGAAGGTGTCTGCATGCTACTTAAAGTGTTCTAAAAAGACGGGTCTATCCCCTCTTTGAAATATTCTGTATATAAAAGTTTAATTTTAGATAGGAGATTTCTTTTCCCCCTTTGGGAGTAGATTTATAATGTGACCACGAGAGTCGATGGGGAAAAAGGACTGATTTTTACTGGAGTTCACTTTATATTTAATTTTGCTGTAACATTTTTCTGCAAAGCTTTGGCGACCTATTAAAAGAAAACAGCTGTATTAATCCAGGATTGCAACCATCAATCTGACTTACTGGAAGTAAATCTGAAATGAAAGTTTTCCTTCTGACTTTTCTTTTATGAGGAACTTCTTCCATTTCATCGTCTTCAATCAGATTGTCACCACTGGCATTCTCTCGAATCTCCTCCGTCTCTGCTGCCGCTTTTAACCTTTGAGTTTCGGCCTCCTTCATTTGAATAACTATTTCACCAGCATCCACTTCCAACACTTCCGATAAGATCTTCAGTATGGCATTCATGATTTCTGCCTGACTCTTGGATGGAATAATGTCTTTTAGGTTCCAAACTGTTCCTGGGGGGGGGGGGGGGGGGGGGATGCACATAAGGAATCCCCTGTGAAAGCTTTTATTAAATCCAGTTTCCATGAGATTGGTTCTTTAAGCTCAGATGGGATTTCAAAAAATGTCAAACCCTCCTCCACCTCTGTTTAGTTTTTATTAAATGTCCACACACACACAAAAAAACCTTTGCACAGAGGCAGCTCTCTTTGTTACCATCCTCCACAATCATCTCCCTTCCTTGGCACTCAATGCCTTTCTCTGATACACCACACAGCAACAGACCAAGAGAAGGCTGATCAGGTTTCACTTGAAATGACAAATTAAGTTGCCCACTCTCTTTCATCTTAATCTGAGCTGCCCTCCTAGGCAGCTTCTTATACTCCAGGAGTAGAATTAAATGTACTAAAATTCCAAGGTCTCATGGACAAACCAGAGAGCAGGTTCTACAGAACGGGAGCCACCTGTTACTCGTTAGTCAGTTATAATAAAAATACTTCCTGGTACCTACCCAAAAGAAGTGAAAGCAGGGACTCGAACAGATATGTGTATACCCATATTCACAGCAGCATTACTCAACAGCCACAAACCCAAGTGCCCAACCATGGATGAATGGTTAAACAAAATGTGATAAATATATATAGTGCAATAGTATTCAGCCTTAAAAAGGAAGGAAATTCTGACACGTTACAACATGGATGAACTCTGAGGGCGTTATACTAAATGAAATTAGTCACAGTTGGTACAGCTTGTGACTTTTGATCTTGGAGTCATGAGTTTAAGTCCCATGTTGGGTGGAGAGCTCACTTTAAAAAAATTTTTTTTAATTTTTTAAAAATAATAAAACAGGGGGCCTGGGTGGCTCAGTCAGTTAAGCATCCGACTTGGGCTCAGGTCATGATCTCGTGGTTCGTGGGTTTGAGCCCCGCATCGGGCTCTGTGCTGACAGCTTGGAGCCTGGAGCCTGCTTCTAATTCTGCATCTCCCTATCTCTCTGCTCCTCCTGTGTTCATGCTCTGTCTCTCTATCTCTCAAAAATAAACATTAAAAAAAATGTTTTTAATAAAACAATAAATTAGCCAGCTTCAGAAAGAAAAACACTGTATAATTCTACTTATATGAGGCACCTAAAGAAGTCAAATTCATAGAAACAGAAAGTAGAAGGGTAGTTGCTGGGGGCCGGGAGGAGGGGGAGATGGGGAGTTGTCCAATGTGTACAGAGCCTCACTTTTGCAAGATGAAAAGTCCTGGAGATTGGTTGCACAACAACGTTGAATGTACTTAACACTACTAAACTGCACACTTAAAAATGGTCAAGACGGTAAATTCTACATTACATGTAATTTTTTTAAATGTTTATTTATTTTGAGAGAGAGAAAAAGAAGAGAGAGTGCATGAGCAGGAGAGGAACAAAGAGAGAGAGAGAGAATTCCAAGCAGGCTCCATGCTATCAGGAGCCCACGAACCATGAGATTATGACCTGAGCTGAAACCAAGAATCAGATGTTCAACCACCTGAGCCACCCAGGCACCCCTATGCATAACCTCTTGAATTAAGCATCTCCACATAAATATTAAATTTTCAGAACAGACATATACCAGAAAGTCCTGATGTGGTGAAATGAACGAATGATTGAATTTTGGCCCCCATCTCTACCCATTACATATTACTAAAAAAAGACACTGTCGCAAAATCGCTAAATTTTACCTGCCACCAATGTCTTTAACAGAATGTAGTCCATGGAACTGACTGGAGAAAGCATTGCTGACTCCAGTACATGCAATGCTGGGGCAGTGAAAGAGTTCAGCAGCTCTGGGTTATCTTCAGTCACTGTCTGCAAACAATATGCTATAAAGATAAAAATTAAGAAACAAATGAAATCTGCTAGGGTAATTTATACCAATCTAACTCATCAGAAAACATCTGCATCTTTACAACTTCTTCAGACACAGGTAGCTTTTGTAAGATAGATACGCTTTACTTCAAGCATGATACATGCAAATGAGGCTCCTCGAAGATCAGTGACTTTTTTCTTTTTCTTAATTTCTAATTCTTTATACAATATACTTTCACAAAATACAATTTAAAAGGCTCTTAAATGTTGTGACAACATGGAATTGCTATGAACATTTACAAAAGTTTCTCCTCAATTTCTGTACTTACAGTGGACTGGTAGTAAACAGCCTGTGGACCAAACACCAGTACCCAGACAACACTCTTAGCAGCTCCACTGTCAAGAACAAGCCCCAGGTTTGGGGTCATTCTGGCTTCCTTTAAATTTAGCATGACCTTAAAACTTAGGGCACTTATTTCTAGCGAAGCAATATTTCTTTAAGAAAAAAAGCATCTTAGGGGCACCTGGGTTGAGTTGAGTCGGTTGAGCGTCTGACTGTGGCTCAGGTCAGGATCTCACAGGTTGTGAGTTTGAGCCCTGCGTCAGGCTCTCTGCTGTCAGCACAGAGCCTGGAGCCTGCCTCAGATCCTCTGTCCCCCTCTCTCTTTGCCCCTCCCCCTGCTCGCTCTCTATCAAAAACAAACCAACATTAAAAAAGACTTAAAAAAATATTTTACATAAAAATATGAGTAAACTGAGAGATGGCTACAGTATTCATAGACATATGATCATTTAGTTCTTACTTCCTACCTTGTACTATAACAAGATAATGGATTACAACTTGCATATTAGAAATAATTAACTGAAAGTATCAAAACAACTGGGATTGCCTGACAGGTTTGGCAGAAGAGACCTCTGAAGCACAAAGATGAAGCAAGCCCAAGTTTGTTTTTCTTAGTGTGTTCCAAACAAATCCATTTCTTTCAGGTCTCAAAATTTCAAAGCTGACCATACCCATCCAAATTAGTCAAAATATATGCTACTTCTGTGATCTAGTTTGGTTCCCAAAACACATATGTATACGAATCCATAAATATGCATATGTGTGTGTGTGCGTATATATATATATATATATATATATATATATATATATATATATATATATATCTGTATATATATATATATATATGTATGCCCAAATGTAATTTTTTTCACTAAGAGACTAACTAAATTCACTTTAGCAAAAGCCTAGAGAAACTATGGCTGCTACCATAAAGACAATACAAGAGCAAAGAAAGCCATATTAACATAAAGAACAGTGTCTCAGAAGTTCACTTTACTTCATGTGAACGTTGCTTGATTTTCAAACCAAAGTAACTTGACATTTGTTTAAAAAATCATGAATCTAGCTAAATGCGGAAAGAAAACACTATTATACAATTCAAAATTATTTTATTCTGATCCATCTTTTAGAAGTTTATTAGAGAAAAAAATTTTTAAATAACTAAATCTACAAAAGATACAAAAACAGAAGTGAAGTTTTTCTTTTAAAAGCTATTAACTACGGACGCCCGGGTGGCTCAGTCGGTTGAGCATCTGACTTCGGCTCAGGTCATGATCGCACAGTCTGTGGGTTCGAGCCCCGCGTCAGGCTCTGTGCTGACAGCTCAGAGCCTGGAGCCTGTTTCCACTCCTGTGTCTCCCTCTCTCTCTGCCCCTCCCCCAGTCTCACTTTGTCTCACTCTGTCTCTCAAAAATAAATAAATATAAAAAAAATTAAAAAAATAAATAAAAGCTATTAACTACCTTTTGTCAATTTCCCTCATTGTAAGAAAAATTGTCTTCTGAAATGAAAAGCCACCTACAAATTTCCTAGTTCAACTGTTTTTAAGATCCACATTTACTCATAAATCACCCTTCCACCAAAGATTCCATTTTGAGAAACTGATTTAAAAATTTTTCCCAGTATTATTTACTCCACTATTTTTTTTTTTTTCTGTTCTCTTAAAAGTATCCATTAGAGACAAAAGAAGCATCACTAAGAGAAAACACACTTAGTCCATGCCAGGAGAAATGCATAATTAAATAAAAGGACAGCTGGATACCTGGTCATTATAATGGGTAGAAAAGAAATGCTTTGCATCAATTATTTCTCCACTGTCCCCAGAGTTCTGTTGAGCCACCCACCCTGCAATCTGTCTCCTGAAATGAATAAGGGCTCCTCACTTTGGCTCTCTCACCCCCCAGAGAGAAAGTGAGGGAGGCAAGGCAGCTGAAGCTGCCAGCTTGGGCTTTCCCTGTCCCACAGAAGGGAAGCAGACCTATGTGAAATTTCAATCACTTACTTTCCTCTCTCAAAAAAAGCACAGGTTATCAGTGTTCTGCTGGGAGTATGAGATAGTGGTACAAGACATTTAAATAAGTCTAGATTCCAATTAACTTTGGCTCAAAGGCCTGGTAGTTGTGGGTTACTACGTCTCAGTAAATGGGAGATAAAAGCTTCAAGACTTAATAAAGCCCTCTAAGAATGGTGATACACTAGAAACCGCACCTGCTCACATAATTGCTTTCCTCCCTTTCAGAGTGAAGAGCAGGAAAACTGTATGAGTAAGTAAAGTATTAATCACAGATTTTAAAAGATCCAAAACAAACAGAACTCAGTTACACATTTATATATAATGAGAAAAAAAAATCACTCCTGTAGAATAAACATGCTATGTTGGAATAAAAATTTTTGAATAAGGCCATACATACTTAATAAATCATCACCTTTTCTTCACTTACCTACTGAAATAGCCAGGTCCACATTGGTGGAAAACCTACTTAAATACTTTAATACAATCTCCAAACACCCTTCTTTGTTGAATATAGATACTGCTCTACTACTGCATTCACTAAATTGAAGGGGGAAAAAAAAGTTTTACTATTCACATGTTAACATTAAGAAATCAACCACAGAAATTCATGAAAAGATAAATTAGGCTTTATAAACGAACTAAAGAGCTGGAGTCAAGCACCCACCATTTTTACAGATGAAGAAACCAATGCCCATTCATATACACTGTGCATAAACCAGACTGGCCACCTGTATTTTTATGTCTAACACACCAGGACATTCTAACCAATCTCTTTACCTGCACGCCAGTTCCCTTATAGGAGGCTAGAGCTGGAAGAGATCTTAGAAATCACTACCATTTACTTCTAATCCTCATTTCATACAGGAGGAAACCTAGGCCCCAAAGATGGAGTGATCTATTCAAAGATCACACATTTTATTTGTGGTGGTTCCTTGGGTCCAGCCTACTGTTCCTTCCACTGTGTAACAGTAATAGTAAGATAAAGTGAGGATAAAAGGCCTCTATGCTTGTAAAACAAAAAGCACAAATTTAAAAGAAAATAAAATGAATTTTATTCACTCCTTCTAGACTATTATAATCAGCAAGCAGAATTTGCAGTCTGCAGAAGAGAAAGTGCTATCATAAATATAGTTGAAGCTACACTATCTTTTAATAAAAAAATCAGAATTAATGTTAAGAATGTTATTAATAAATATAACTAAATATAACAAGTATACGAAATACGGGGTATAAAAGAAAGGTAATTTTAATAATTTTATCCCTGTTTCCAGAGAAAAGTATCCCTCTGTTCATACCACATATACACATGATACAATAAAAGAGCGGATCAGGTTATTAAACAGAGGTGACTAAATTACAAAATTCAATCTTGTTATCGAAAGATAAACTATTTTCTGCCTGACTCTCTGTCCATCTGTCTACCTACCTACCCCACCTAGTTACTATAGCACTGCTATGAGCCTACCCTCAAGATGGCCACAGCAGAATCAGATATAGTCAGGAATATAAGGCATACATGCGTTAAGATAATTGTAAATATATACACACGTATACAACTTAAACATATAGGATTTAAAATCATGAAGCAGAAGACAAAACTGTGAAAAGCTAGAACAACTGGAAATGGTACTGTTAGGGCTCACAGGCATTCAGGAAAGAGACACTGTGGAGACTACTTTTTCAGGCTCTTTTCAAAGAAAATTTTTTAAAACTTCTAACAATTAAATAAGCTAAAGTTCCTGGGTACAGGAAACTGTTAACCACCCACTTGCTCATTTCCTCAAATCTGATCTCTCCAATTTTCCGGGGGAATGCATCCACTAGTTTGAAATGAAATCATCGGCACGTTCAGACTGCTGTGTGGGCAGCTTTTCAGGATCCAACTTAATCCTGTTTTCTGAGATACATCTGTGCTTTTAGGTCAGGAGGTATCATTGCTGTTGACTAGAAAATAAGGAACTATGACACAACCCGGTTAGAAAGGTGGGACATAAAATAGGGTAGGAAAAATAAGTCCAGGTAGTGTTTCTAGCCATTTCCATTCCTAAAAGCAAGTCCACACCACCCTGCCACTGCTGCAATCATGGAGAGCATGGCCTTCTTCCTACTGGGGCCAAGGGAGCTCTTCTCAGGCACCGGCGGTCCTGTCAAATGGCAATTGCTAGAGTGGAGGAATAATGCACCAGCCAAGGTCTGTGGCCCCGTCTCGTCCAGGTGCTAGACCGAAGCAGCTGCTGCACAGGGGCTTGACTAGCTTGAAGACAATGACCACTCAAGGGTATGCAGGCAGTGGAGGGTAACTGGGGTAGAGTACATGGTAATGGCCACGATTCCTCTTACTTCTGTCAGCAGCAATGATTGGAGAGAAGTCATAAAGCAAAAACAGAGACAGCGATGCTATGAGGAAAAGGGCTTGGGAGGGAGGGCTGATCTTAGATCACCTAAGGTCACAGGCCCACCAAGGAGAACAGAGCTCTCTCTACAGTTTTACAGAATGAGCAGCAGCCTGAGTAGTGTTGAAGCAGGAGGCTGTGTTCGGAAAGCACCTTACCATATATTCCACAGCACGTTCATGGCCTCGTTGGCTATGTTCTCAATAGAATTTCTGTTCTGATCTTTTTTTTCCTGTGGAGACATCTCATTTGAATCCAGTCCGGCACTACACTGCAACCAAATATCATGATTAGTACCCTGGTTCAAAAGAATAATTAAACAAAAAGGCTAATGATAGTGAAGAAACACAAAAACTAAACATCAGAAATTATAGTGGTTAACGAGCTCATCAAATTCTCATAAGCAGTACCCTTCCCACAGTCCTGTTCCCTTCTGGCAAGAAATACAGACGGGAAAAGTTCACAAGTCATTGTGCAAACTGGATACAAAGCATTTAACACTTTAAAACGTAGAATCAATACAAAGTATTTTATCTAATGCAATGAAGACAGTAAATCAGGCACAGAAAGGTAACACGCAATAGGAGCTAACATCTACACAGGGTCTTCCATGCACAAGGCACTACTCTAAGCACTTTTACATTAGGTTATTTAATCCTGACCATAACCTGTGAGGCAGAGGATCTATTACCCCCAATCTTCTGCTACAAAAGGAAAACTGAGGTACGAGATTGCAGAAAGTGTAGCTTAATACATGGCAAAGCTGGGATTCAGATCCATGTATTCGGCTCCGAAGTCGGGGCAGGACTGCCCTGTAGCACAGCCCATGGCCCCCTCTAAAGCAGAGATTCTCAATCTCAGTACCGCTGACATTTTGGACTGGATGATTCTTTGTTGTGGGGTTCACATGTGCACTGCAGGATGTTAGCAGCATCCTTGGCCTCTACTCACTACATGCCAGTAGCCAACACCTCAAAAGTGTCTCCAGACATTGCCAAATGTCCCCTGTGGGGAAAATCACCACCAGTTCAGAACCAATGCTCTGAACAGAATAAGATGAGATGCCTCTCATCAAAACTGGATATTCTTTATAAAGCCTTAAATAAAAGTTATGTATCAATACAGAATAGTGGACTAGAAGCAGCCTAGAGAGAGAGAGAGAGCGCCTTATTCCCTTCAACTACGTCATGCGCTAAGGTTGGCGTGATGTTAAATTTGAAAACTTAATGTAGTCTTCATGGCAAATTCCTAGTCCGTGCCTCAGTTTTCTCATCTCTAAAACAGGAATAACACCTTCCAAATAGGACTGCTGGAAGGATTAAATAATACATAAAACACAACCTGACACAAAAATGTAAAAACTACTTTTATTTACAAAATTTAAGGTCTAAAGGAGTCAGTCTATAGTTTTAGAAAGGGTTTTTCCAACTAGCGTATAAATAAAAAATAGTGGGGACAAAATAATGGAGACTGGTATAATGAGAAGAAATCTGTGTTTCTAGGAAAAGAAATAAAATGCCCATAGAATGTTTTGAGGGAAGACAAAATAACTAATACCAAAGGGCTTAAAAAAAAAAAAAAATCTAAGTGCGTATACTAAAAGCTACAATTAAAAATTGCCATGAAGATACTTTTTAAACCACCTACCTCTTTCAGCAGTGCGACCAGAGGAGTCATGATATCCTTAGTCACCATGTCATCACAAACTTCAAAACCTCCACAAGCACTGAGATTTCTACACAAAAAGTTTAAAATAAGTTTTACTTTCTCAGAGCACACATCACAAAAACACTTTAAAGTTCTCAAATGTAATTTCTACCCATACTTAAGGTTTTCCAGATGACACTGCATATGATTTCTGTAAGATGCTACAGAACCAGGGGTGCCTGGGTGGCTCAGTTGGTTAAGCATCCGACTTCAGCTCAGGTCATGGTCTCACTGTCCGTGGGTTCGAGTCTCTCTTCAGGCTCTGTGCTGACAGCTCAGAGCCTGGAGCCTGCTTCGGATTCTTTCTCTCTCACTCTCTCTACCCCTTCCCCGCACACACTCAGTCTCTCTCTCTCTCAAAAATAAACAAACATTAGAAAAAAAAAAAAAAGATGCCACAGAATCAATCCAAAGATTTCATCTGTTCTGATCCTTGTTTCACATGATGTAAACAAATGACTTTGTCATGTGACAACTTAATTTTGAAGTCTGAAACAATACACAGGTACATGGCTACAGGGGCAGTAAGAGAGAGAAGACTTTTCCCATTTAATGTGAACAAATCACAGCATGATCTTACATGAAAGGAACTTTTCTTGGGATCAAGACTTACAAAGGCAACAAGGGTGAGGCTGAAGGACAGCCCCTGAAGCAAGCCAGGCTAAACTGAATTTTAATTGGGAAGCCACTGCCTGCTTGCCTTCTGAGTGCACAGCACTGTGCCAGGCACTGAAGACGGAGATGAATCAGAAGACGCCCCCACAACCTTCCAGGAGCTCCCAGTGTGCAGAAAACGCCCCCACAACCTTCCAGGAGCTCCCAGTGTACACATGCTGCAGGGAAAGAGTAGGGCTTCCTCCATGTGGTTTCCTCCAGTATGTGGCTAATCCCCATCCATCCCTTAGAGCTCACCTCAAACACCCCTCCCTTAGGGCTTTCTTCTCTGAACCCCCCAGTTATCTATCTATCTATCTATCTATCTATCTATCTATCTATCTATCATATATAATGATTTATAACCAAATCATTATTTGGCTAATGCCTGTCTCCCTCAAAGCTGTAAGACAGAAGTCATATCTATCTTGTTCACTAACACATGCCCACAGCCTAGCCCACTGCTTGGAGCACAGTGGATACACAAAATATACCTGCTAAAGCACCAAATGCAACATGATATAGACAGAGAGTCAAGAATTGCAAACACTACCTTCTACTCTTGCCCCCTCTACAGTCCATTCTCTGCACAGACACCAGAGTAGCCTTTTCAAAAGATAAATTAGATCAGGCCACTCCTGCTCACCATAGGCCCTTTAGCCCTACACCACCGAGTCCCTGTCCACCTCTCCAACCTCATCTGTAATACCCACCCCTGCCCTGCAAAGCCACACTAAACTTCCTGTTCTTTAATCAGGCCAAGTCCTTTGCTGCCTCACTTCTTTGCTGTTTCCCTCCGTCGGGAATGCTTTTGCCCTGGATTTTCAGGTCTGGCTCGGATGCATCAGATCAAGTGTCATCTACAGATCATAACTTAAAGGAACTTCCCACCTCCAACTCATTATCCTCTTGTTTCTCTCCAAGGCACTTCTCACTATCTAGTATTTCCTGTTTTACCTGTTTACTAGTCTCTTGTCTCCTCATCAACACGGGTTCTGTGAAGGCAGGGATCTCAGCTCTCTTGCTCAATGTTCTGCCTGCTCAAACTCCCTGCACCCAGAACACGTGCCACATGCACTGGAAGAGCTCACAGAACCTCGGGACTCTGGGGGTTCCTGGAGAGGGAGCGATGTATGTTAGGCCTTGCGGGGAGGAGGATACGTGGCAGTTGGCTGCTTGCAGCTGGAGCAGCCAGCTGGACAGATGGGATGAGATTGGGGGAGGGGGGTGCGCTCCTCAGGGGTCTGCAGACTGAGTTCAAATCCCCCCTCTGCAAATGGGAGACCCTGGGCAGTTCTGGGTCTCCCGAGCTGCCGAAGGCAAGGGCACGGAGATAATCGACGGTGCGTGGCACGCACACAGCGCTGGCCGGCCGCCGCGACCCCTCTCTCTCCCGGCTCACCTCAGCGCGCCGGCCGCCGTCTCCCTCACCGCCAGGCTGGGGTCCAGCAGCAGCGGCCCGAGGCGGCGCACGGCGTCCCGACGCGCCAGGCCCGGCAACGCAGGCCGCTGCTGCACCAGCCGGGCCAACCCCGCGCAGGCGCACTCGCGGACCTCGGCGCTCGGGTGCTGGAGCTGCGGGACAGGAGCAAGTGTCAGACGCAGCGCAGAGCGCAGGCGCGGGGGCCGCGGCAGGGGCGCGCCGCGCTGGCCCAGGGCTCCGCGCGAAGCTCGCCCCTCGCAGCCCCGCGCGCCCCCGCTTCACCTTTTCTAGCAGCTCCGCCGCCGGCCCGTCGTCCTCCTCTCCCTCAGTCCCGTTCGCCGCCGCCTCGGCCTGACAGTCGCCCGTAGGAGAGAACTGAGGCCGCTTGAAGCGCTTCGTCCGGCTCTTGCCCATGGCGATGTGCGCTGGGAGAAAAGACCGAGAGAGGAGGGCAACAGCAGGACGGCGGAGGCTGCTGAGCTGGTGTCAGGGTCCTGCTGCCGAGGGGTTCCCGGCCCCACTGCTCAGCCGGGCCCGCTGACTGCCGGAGCCCACATGGAGAAGCAGTGCGCAAGCGCGCCGCGTGTCGGCGGGGAGGAGGCTGGCTCCGGGAGCGCGCAGGCGTAATGGTGGGGGTGGGGCCAGACCTGGGTTAGTAGCGGAGTCAGGGGTTTTTCCTCCCCCGGGAAGAAGGAGGCTGGGTTTTAATGGGATTACAGCCTCCCATGAGCCTAGTGACGTTTATTGTTACTGAACGTCGCCACACTCTTATTTCCATAATAACCAAAATGCGATTAAGGATACCTAACTTGCAAGGTTATTGTGAGGCTTACATAAAATTGTGTAAGGCGCCTAACACCAAACCTGACATATTTATTTTAGGTGCTCAAAATTATTAACCACGACTTTTTGTGTCCCCCAGGGCATAGCACAGCTCCCGTCAAGTAAACAACCCAGTTTTTGTTTTAGATGTTTTAGAATGAATGTACATCTATGTTTGATCAGACGGATTCCCTTAAATTAATCTTCCTGGGGGCACCTGGGTGGCTCAGTCCGTTACTGTCTGACTTTGGCTCAGATCCTGATCTCAGGGCTTGGAGAGCTGACAGCTCAGAGCCTGGAGCCCGCTTTGGATTCTGTGTCTCCGGGTCTCTCTGCCCCTTCCCCACTCACAATCTGCCCCTCTCTCTCTCTCTCTCTCTCTCTCTCTCTCTCTCTCTCAAAAATAAACATTTAAAGAACATTTTTAGGGGCACCTGGGTGGCTCACTTGGTTGAGCCTTGGACTTCGGCTAGGGTCATGATCTGGCAGCTCGTGAGTTCGAGCTCTCCCCCCCCCCCCCCCCCCCCCCACCCAGGGCTCTGTGCTGACAGCTCTAGGGGCCTGGAGCCTGCTTCAGATTCTGTCTCCCTCTCTCTCCGCCCCTCCCTTGCTTGCACATGGCCTCTCTCTCTCTCTCAAAAATTAAAAAATATATATATTTAAATTTTTTTAATAAAATAAAATAAAATTCCTATCTTAAAAAAAAAAAGTTAATCTTCCGCCTCAGTTTCCTCGTTTGTGAAAATGGGAATACTGATAATACATACCTAAATACATACTTGGACACATACACACACTCTCTCCAGCTGGACACTAAACCCTGTGAGGACAAGACTGCCTGTTTACACAAATCACTGTATTCCCAACACTGGCCCAACAAGTCCTGCCTGGCACAGAATAGGCATGCAATTTCTTGAATGAATAGAGACCACATAATGAGGAAAGGGTAGGTCATGTCATCTAGACAAAACAGGAGGAGATTGAAAAAAAAAAAAAAGATTCCTGCTGTTTCACTGTGGGGATGAGCGAGACAAAATGGTCAAAACCTTAGCTAAGGGAAAACTTTGTGGTCTGTTTTCATTAGTTACTCTTTCCTGGGAGATATTAACACTTCTGTTCAAATGAATGATAAACTTTATTTAATGAGCTTAAGATCCCTTCTGGGAACCACGGAGGTATTAGTTTTAGGAGGAGCCCAGTGACCTTTAACTAGTCTAATAATCCGTAACCAGTCACTTTTTAAAAATCCAGGCAAGTCACGATTATCTAAGGTATCTTCTTCCTACAAGTTATTGTTGTCAAGGAGGAATTTTTGAATTAGGCTGCTTAGAGGCCTCTTCCTTTGAGACAATAAAAATGCTTGTAATCAATTATTGGTCACACACATTTTAAGGTTGGTTTTTTTTTGTTTGTTTTTGAGAGAGGGGGGTGGGGAAGGGCAGAGAGAGAGGGAGAGAGAGAATCCCAAGCAGGCTCCACATTGGCACAGAACCCGATGTGGGGCTTGAACTCACGACTGTGAGATCATGACCTGAGCTGAAGTCAAGAGTCAGATACTTAACTGACTGAGCCACCCAGGCGCCCCTGGTCACACACATTTTAAATAGGAGCTAGCTCTTCCTGTTTCTCCCCATTCATATGTTTGTAAGATAATTTTCCTGAAGAAAACACTCTGATCTATATTCCTTAAAAATCTTTGACAGTCTCAGGTGGATACATAACTGAACTATGTAGCATGAGGTTCAGACTTTTATATGACCTATCCCATGTGGCCACAGCACCCTGCCACATGCTTCTGACACATCATGTCTTCCCAGGAGCCTCCTCAGTCATTCCCATACACTCCCTTGGACTTTCCTTTACCTGGGCCTGGGGGACTGTATAGCTTAGCAAGCTTCCATAGCACACCCTGGCATTAATCACCTCAGTTTTGCCAGTAAATGGTCTCAGATCTGTTTATAGTTCCTCTAAGTTTTAGGAACTCGTGGTGGGATAGGAGATGTACACTAAAAGATGGCCGTCCCGTGGGGCCTAGCCTACTGTCCTCATCCTCCCACCCGCCCCAGCACACTCTACGTGTTCTTTGATTGCCCTGTATCTCTCTCTTAGGATTGTCCAGTAAATACCATCAAAAGTATGCCTGTGTGCTTCCGCCCCTAGTCTGTGCCCCTCCCTGGAGGGCAGGGGCCACTGCCAGTCTCTGCATTCCTTGTGCCTGGCACTCAGCTGAATTAAAGTCCCTGAGCTGTCCACTCCCTCTGTGTGTTGTTACTGCCCTCTGCCTCAGCTGGCCCTACATAAAGTGACTCAGTAGTCATCGACAAGGAATGTGGCTGCTGGTAAAACCATCTGCAGAGAACCAGACATGGGTCTCTAGCTCCAGATCTGCCTCTATCTGACCAGATGATCAAGGGAAGTTTGCTTCCCTTCCCTAGACCTCAGTTTCTCCATTTACAAAGACTCTTTAGGGGTCTTCAAAATATCAGAGGGCTATGAACCATATTGATTAGTTCAGGAAAGGCGATCTGGAAGGAAAACTGAATGAACAGGTGTCAGAGCCTGGGAGAGGCACCCTGGCTGCTGATTTCTCATTTGGTCCTCAAAATCTTCCTGAGCTATGTGTTATCAGAGTGTAACTGCTGACAGCCAACCTGAGAAAGTCACGGCAAAGGGATCTGCTGCCCGTCAGAAATTCTACTTCATTCACTCATTCATTCATTCACTCACTCAACAAATATCTATTGTTGGGTCCTTACTGTCTGTCAGGCACTGTACCAGTACTAATGGTAATGTGGTAACTAAGATCTGTCCCTGATGTCGTGGGGTTTACATTCCATCCACACTAGAGCTCTATGCTGCCTCTAAGAAAGTTACTGTAGAAGGGAGCCTAGGTGGCTCAGTCCCTTGAGCATCTGACCTCGGCTCAGGTCATAATCTCAGGGTTCATGATTTTGAGCCCTGAATCAGGATGTCTGCCGTTGGTACAGAGGCCACTTGGGATCCTCTGTCTCTCCTTCTCACTACCCCTCCCCCACTCAACCATGCGTAAAAATTTTTAATGTTTATTTATTTTTGAGATAGAGACAGAGCGTGAGCAGGGGAGGGGCAGAGAGAGAGAGGAAGACACAGAATCCAAAGCAGGCTCCATGCTCTGAGCTGTCAGCGCAGAGCCCAACACAGGGCTCGAACCCACAAACCATGAGATCATGACCTGAGCCAAAGTCGAAAGCTCCACCAACTAAGCCACTCAGGCGCCCCAAACTTAACATGTTTTTAATAAAAAAATAATTAATGAATTAAAAAAAAACTTATCCAAAAACTTGGGAAGAAAGAAAGTGAATGACTACATATTTTTTCGATGTTTTTCAATATTTTTTCATAGTAGCCCAGTATCAGTAGACTTTTCTCCCATGATGAAAGTGTTCTCTGTCCTGTCTGGCACAGGAGCCACTGGCCACACATGGTTATAAGCACCTGACGGATGCAAATGCCAAGTGCAGCTGAGAAACTGAAGTTTCCATTTTAATTCATTTTAATTGGCTGCTGTTTTGTGAAGCACAACTCTATAGCAGTGGTTCTGAACTGGGATGATTTTGCTCCTCAGAGGACATTTGGTAATGTCTTGGAGGCATTTTGGTCATCACTATGGCGGTGCTATTAGCATCTAATGGGTACAGGTAGGTGCTATTGCCATCTGGGCTAGTGTGGGGACTGTCCTGTACATTGTAGGGTGTTGAGCAGCAACTCTGACTTCTACCCACTAGATGCCAGTAGTATCCCCTAGTTCTGACAAACAAGCACGTCTTTACCCATTGCCAAATGTCCCCTGGGAAGCAAAATTGCCCTCAGTCGACAATCATTGCGCTAGGGAAATGTACTCTTGTTGAGTGACTGCCTACTTATGGGCCTAGACTCTTTGAAATTTGATATTGATTTTTAGATTAATAAATTGCAAATAATTTTGCCCACTTGAGATACAAATTATTTCTGTCCAGTAGAAAATATAACTTCAAAGGATACAATTCCATTGCCTTGGAGAACATAACCAATTTTGTATCTAACCTAGGAATCTTAGTTAAGCATATGTTTCCTCACTGACTATATAGATTTCTGTTTCTCCTTTAAACCGCCTTAGCCATTCTCCTGGTTCCTTCATTAAGGAACTGACATATCCTTACTATGTGTTTATATGAGTCAATTTTTGAACTTGTTGAAAATCATCCTTTGTTTATCCATAGGGTAAAAAATGTGTTCACCAGGTACTATGAAGTAAAGAGGCAGGTTACAAGGCAGCATATATAATATAATCCCATTTGGGGAAAAACACAGAGAGGAAATATCTATGAAAGTATCCACACCAGGGGCACCTGGGTGGCTGAGTTGGTTGAGTGTCCGACTTTGGGTCAGGTCATGATCTCACAGCTCATGGGTTCGAGCCCTGAGTCAGGCTCTGTGCTGGCAGCTCAGAACCTGGAGCCTGCTTCCAATTCTGTGTCTCCCTCTCTTTCTGCCCCTCCCCGGCTCATGCCCTGTCTCTCTCCCTCAAAAATAAATAAACATTTAAACAAAAGAAAAGAAAGTATCCATACCAAAGTGTCACTTGTATTTGTCTCTGGGTAGAATTTAAAGAGAAATTTTTAATTTTTAATTATTTTTTAAAGGTCATTTTCTTTCCTTTTTTCTTTTAAATTTATTTTAGAGAGAGAGAGAGAGAGAGAGAGAGAGAGCACATACAGGGGGTGGGGCAGAGAGAGAGAATCCTTAGTAAACTCTATGCTGTCAGTGCAGAGCCCGACTTGGGACTCCTCAATCTCACAAACCTTGAGATCATGACCTGACCCCAAATCAAGGGTTGAGTACTCAAATGAATGAGCCACCCAGGTGCCCCTAAGAGATAATTTTTTTTTTACTCTGATTTTTGGGCCTTTTTATTTTTTGGGCTTTCTAGAATGAGCCGGTGGTAATTGCACATTTTTTTTAACCCTGAAAAAATTTTTAAGGAAATAGAGTATAATTCTCCTCTCCTCAATGTGGCCCTCATTTCCATCCTATTACCCCCACACTCACCTATTGGATGGTCAGTGGCTGCCTTTGGTGCCCAGAAGACTCTGCTCTAAGATTTAGGACTCCTGCCATGATTTTTGGGTCTGGATCAGCAGTTGATACTTCATTATTAATGTCAGTGTCATTAATCTGGATATTGTTGGATGTGGTTTGTAGGTTATTTGTAGCACAAGAGTTTCATATAGTAAAACAATCTTACATTTGTAGAGCTCTTATAAAACTTTCCATTTAATTTTCTTCTCCCCTAGGGGCACCTGGGTGGCTCAGTCGGTTAAGCATCAGACTTCGGCTCAGGTCATGATCTTGTGGTTTGTGAATTCGAGCCCCACGTCGGGGTCTGTGCTGACAGCTCAGAGCCTGGAGCCTGCTTCGGATTCTGTGCCTCCCTCTCTCTCTGCCCCTCCCCAGCTTGTGTTCTCTCTCTCTCTCTTTCAAAAGTAAATAAACATTAAAAAATTTTTTTCCCTAAATAGACCCATTTAATACTGCCAAATATTTTCTTTGTTTCCAGATGGACAGCATTTCTTCCCTAGTTTCTTATTCTCCTTGCTCTGGTCTCAGTGAACCCCCACTCAGTGAAGGTAGTATTTTGGCTCTTGAGCAAAGAGCTGGTACATTCCCATTTGATTTTAATTGGACATCCAATAATTACTACTGTATTTAAGTACTTGTCATATTTATTTTAACCTAATATCATTTTGTTTTAAAAAAAAAAATAACTGTGAGGGCGCCTGGGTGGCTCTGTCCGTTGAGCATCCAACTTCAGCTCAGGTCATGATCTCACAATTCGTAAGTTCAAGCCCCACCATCAGGCTCTCTGCTATCAGCTTGGAGCCTGCTTCAAAGATGGTCTTCCTCCCTCTGCCTCTTCCCTGCTTGTGCACACACTCTCTCTCAAAAATAAATAAGCATTTTAAAAAATGAAAAAAAAAAATAACCATGACCAATTACACATTTTTGCATTTGGATCTTCCATGCCAGATCAAAATCAGGATTTATCTGGGGCACCTGGGTGGTTCAGTCAGTTAAGCATTTGATTCTCAATTTTGACTCAGGTTGGGATCTCACAGTCATGATCTCATGGTTGTGAGATCAAGCCCTGCATTGGGCATGGGGCCTGCTTGGGATTCTCTCTCTCTCTCTCTCTCTCTCTCTCTCTCTCTCTCTCTCTGCCCCTCCCCGATCATGCTCGTGCTCTCTCTGTCTCTCAAAATAAATAAATAAATAAATAAATAAATAAATAAATAAACAAACAAACATTTAAGGAAATCAGAATTTATCCAGTTTTCAAGTAAAAATGGAGGTAAGGTTTTTTTTGTTTTTGTTTTTTCTTTTAGATGACTGAGAACTATTTCATACATCTCAAATAGTATAAAAAGTTTACGGGGGAGCCTACGTGGCTCAGTCGGTTAAGCATCTGACTTTTTTTTTTTTTTTTTTTTGAGAGTGAGAGAGTGAGCAGGAGAGGAGTAGAGAGGGAGAAAGAGTCTTAAGCAGACTTCACATCCAGCACAGAGCATAACGAGGGGCTCGATCTGACAATCATGAGATAGTGACCCGAGCCAAAATGAAGAGTCAGCCGCTTACCAGACTTAGCTTCCCAGATGCCCCTGCCCATCTGACTCTTGATCTCAGCTCCAGTCTTGATCTCAGGGTCATGAGTTCAAGCCCCACACTGGGCCCTGCACTGGGCATGAAGTCTACTTCAAAACAAGACAAAACAAAACAAAAAATGGGCAATCCTGCCCCAGAGTGCTGAGAACCATCTTAAGGGCATCTTATTTATCACAAATCAACAGAACCGATTGTTCCCTATCTTTGCCCCAAGAAGGATTGCCAGTCTTTCTCATTTTAGCCATTTTGGTGGATGTACGGCAACCAGAACTCTCAAACATTGCTGGTGAGAACATAAAAGGGACAACCACTGGGGCGCCTGGCTGGCTCAGTCACAGGAGTACGCAACTCTTGATTTTGGGGTTGTGAGTTTAAGCCCCCTGTTGAGCGGAGAGATTACTTAAAAACAAAGTCTTCAGGGGCTCAGTCGGTTGAGCATCTGACCCTTGATTTCTGCTTAGGTCACGATCCCAGTGTTGTGGGATCGAGCCCCGAGTTAGGCTCCATGCTGAGTATGGAGCCTGCTTGAGATTCTCTCTCTCCCTGTGCCCCTCTCCTCTGCTCACACAGGCACATGCTCCCTCTCTCAAATAAAAATAAAATAAAATAAAATAAAATAAAATCTTAAACAGGACTTAGAACTTAGAAAACTTAGAAAACAGTTTGGTGGCTCCTTGTCATGCATTCAGTTTATATTCCAGCAATTCCACTCCAGGATATTCCCAGGAAAAGTTAATATATCCACACAGACTTGCACATGAATATTCATAGCAGCTTTATTAATAGCCCCAAAGTGGAAACAACTCAAATGCCCATAAACAGGCATACATTAACATCTCAAAAAATGGGGCTCCTGGGTGGCTCAGTTGGTTAAGTGTCCAACCTCAGCTCAAGTCATGATCTCGGTTCATGAGTTTGAGCCCCACATTGGACTCTCTGCTCTCATCGCAGAGCCCACTTCAGATCCCCTGTCCCCCTCTCTCTCTGTCTCTTCCCCACTCGCATGCTCTCGCTCTTTCTCTCACAAAAATGAATAAATATTAATTTTTTTAATCTCAAAAACATCTTGAGCAAAAGAAGCCAGACACAAGACTATTGTACTGTATGCTTGTAGTATAATTTCATTTATGTGAAACCATAGATCTACAATAACAGGCCAGACAGTAGTTGCCCAAGGCCAGGGGTGGAGATAGGAATTGACTGGGACATGGTACAAGGGACCCCTTTGGAGTGATGAGAATGTTCTGTATCCTGCTTGTGGCAATTGTTACATGGGTATTACATTTATCAACATTTATCAAACTGTACAGTTCAAGGGGTGCCTGAGTAGCTCAGTCGGTTAAGAGTCCAATTTTGGCTCAGGTCATGATGTCATGGCTCGTGAGTTCGAGCCCTGCATTGGGCTGTCTGCTCTCAGCACACAGCCCGCTTAGGATCCTCTGCACCCCCCCGCCCCACTCTCTGCCCCTCCCCTGCTGGTGCTCTCTCTCTCTCTCTCTCAAAAAATAAACTTAAAAAAAAAACACTGTATAGCTAAAAACGGTATTTTATAATAAGAGAATTATTACCTATAGATTAACCTTAATAAAATTGATTTTTTAAAAATGTTTTTATTTATTTTTGAGACAGAGAGAGACACAGCATGAGCAGACACAGAATCAGAAGCAGGTTCCAGGCTCTGAACTGTCAGCACAGAGCCCGATGCAGGGCTCGAACTCATGGAGTGTGAGATCGTGACCTGAGCCGAAGTTGGATGCCCAGCTGACTGAGCCACTCAAGTGCCCTGATTTTTTTTTTTTAAATGGCTCTAGGCCCAATGTGGGATTTGAACTCATGACCCCAAGTCAACAGTCACAAACTCTAACAACTGAGCCAAGCCAGGCACCCCTGTCTCCTACTGAATTTGCTGGTATTTACTGAAGAGCTAGTGAATTGAGGAAAACAAAGCTTTAATGGGAAACACCAGGTAAAGGAGAAACATAGAAAATTACTAAGAGCAGAGCAAGGGTTCCCAAATTAGGCAAAAAGCTCTCTATACCTGTTTTGCACTTGTAAAATGAACTACTCCATCTAGCAAACTCTTACTTAGCTACCTCACTGAAAGGAAGTATTTCATGTGCATACACGATTTGAAAAATCATAAAAGAACAGCAGTCCCTGCCCTACTTCTTCCCAGCCCCAAACCCTCTCTAAGAAGCAAACACTCTCAACCCTTCTGTTTCTACTGTTATTATCTTCGTATTCCCAAATGATAGCTAATATGCTGATTTGTCAGTATCACATATTATTTCTTCACTCCTTGCCCTGACAAGTAAGGTCTTGGCTCTCCTATACTCCCTCCCCCACGTCTCTCCCTTTACTCAACAAAACTATCCGTACCACAATTCTTGATTAAATCAGCAGTCGCTGTGTAAAGTGCTAGCACAACACAAATATTGCTCACTGCCGAACTAGGAAGTACATGAAAACCACAGTTCCTTTCTTCGACAACCCTTCGTTTTTTGTGGAGTTAATAATTGCCTTTTGCCCCCATTATCCTGGTTTCCCAGCAATCTGTCATTATTATCTTTTAAGTTTATTTATTTGATAGAGATATAAAGAGAGAGCATGAGCAGGGGAGGGGCAGAGAGAGCGCAAGAGAGAGAGTCCCAGGCAGGCTCCATAATGTCAGTGCAGAGCCTGACTCGGGGCTCGATCTCACCAACTGTGAGATCATGACCTGAGCTGAAATCAAGAGTTGGATGCTTAACCCACTGAGGCACCCTGTCATTACTTCTTTCCAAATCCCGACATCTTTGTCTATCAACAACAGAGTCCATGTGTTCAAACATATTAAATTTTCTTCCCTGTGATCTTCCTATCCTCCTGCTGTTATCTGGACTGGGAGCTAAGGACGCTGTACAGCCGTCCTTCTGGACTTTCACTGTGGCTTCTGTGTTGGACTCCCCTTTCCCTACGTGGTTGTTAGTTAGGACTTGGAGAGACAGTAGTGGTGGTCGCTATGATAATGCCGTTTACTATGAAAGCTCGTGTCAGGAGTCACTCTACAGTATTTATGGGAAAAATACTCCATAAGCATAAGTTTACGAATGTAATCAGATATAATTTTCACATAGTGATTTTGTTGAAAAAGAAAAACACAGCTGGAGGTATCAAAATCCCAGATTTCAAGTTATATTACAGAGCTGTAGTATTCAAAACAATATGGTGGTACTGGCACAAAAACAGACACATGGATCAATGGAACAGGATAGAAAGCCCAGAAACCCACAATTACGTGGTCAATTAATCTTCGACAAAAGAGGCAAGAATGGACAATGGGAAAAAGACTGACTCTTCAACAAATGGTGTTGGGAAAACTGGACAGCAACATGCGGAAGAATGAAACTGAACCACTTTCATACACATACACAAAAATAAACTCAAAATGGATTGAAGATCTGAATGTGATATCTGAAACCATAAAAATTCTAGAAGAGAGCACAGGCAGTAATCTCTCTGACATCGGCCATAGAAACATTTTTCTAGGTATGTCTCCCAAGGCAATGGAAATAAAAGCAAAAATAAGCTATTGGGACTACATCAAAATAAAAAGCATCTGAACAGCAAAGGAAACAACCAACAAAATTAAAAGACAAGCTGCTGAATGGGAGAAGATCTTTGCAAATGACATATACAATAAAGGGTTAGTATCCAAAGTATAAAGAATTTATACAAATGAACACTCCCAAAACAAATAATCCAATTAAAAAATGGGCAGATGACATGAACATTTTCCAAAGACGTCCAGATGGCCAACAGACACATGAAAAGATGTTCAACATCACTCATCATCAGGGAAATACAAATTAAGACTACAATGAGATAACACCTCATACCTGTCAGAATGGCTAAAATCAAAAACACAAGAAACAACAGGTGTTGGTGAGGATGTGGAGAGAAGAACCCTCATGCACTGTTGATAGGAATGCAGACTGGTGTAGCCACTGTGGAAATGGTGTTTCCACTGTAGAACTTTTTTCCTCAAAAAGTTAAAAATAGAATGACCCTATGATCCAGTAATCGCACCGCTAGGTATTTACCTGAAGAATACAAAAACACTATCTCAAGGGGATACATGGACCCATATGTTTATTTGGACCCATATGTTTATTGCAACATGATAAACACAATAGCCAAGTTATGGAAGCAGCCAAAGTGTCCATTGATAGATGAATGGATAAAGAAGATGTGTTATATACATATAATGGAATACTATTCAGTCATAAAAAAGAATGAAATCTTGCCATTTGCAACAATGTGGATGGACCTAGAGAGTATTAAGCCAAGCAAAATGAGTCAGAGAAAGACAAATACTATATGATTTTACTCATATGTGGAATTTAAGAAACAAAACAAAGGGGGAAAAAAAGACAAACCAAAAGTCAAACTACAGAGAACAAACTGATGGTTACTCGTGGCAACGTTGGTGGGGGAATGGATATAATAGGTAAAGAGCGAATTAAGAGTACACTGATCATGATGAGCACTTAGTAATGAATGAAATTAGAAGTACACTTATGATAAGTAATGAATGGGATTGTGGAATCACTATATTGTACACCCAAAACTAGTATAACACGTATGTTAATTATACTGGAAATCAGTCAATCAATCAAACAATCAATCAATCAAGTGGTTTCAGAACCCCAGCCCCAGCTCCTGCATTGTTTTTCCAAACTGTTTCTATTCAAGTTTATTTTATCTGAATCTTGATTCAAACGAACCAACTATAAAAGAGACATTTATGTAACAATTGGGGAGGTATGAGCTGAATATTTTA
This sequence comes from Neofelis nebulosa, assembly GCF_028018385.1. Lineage (NCBI taxonomy): Eukaryota > Metazoa > Chordata > Mammalia > Carnivora > Felidae > Neofelis > Neofelis nebulosa. Next base: position 28,390,422 of record NC_080798.1, on the reverse strand, counting down.
TGGTATGGAATTATTGTTAATATTTTAGGTATGCTACAGGATTGTGGTTATATCCTTCTCTTTCGGAGAAATGGTGTATTTTCATGTGAAAACTAAAGTACTTGGGATCTTTAAAATAATCTTTTGCGGGGATGAGAAAGAAAAGTAGAAATAGGGCGTAGGTGAGATGGGCTACATAAACGCTGATAATTGTTAAAGTTACAGAGCACCTGGGTGGCTCAGTTGGTTAAGCGTCTGACTGCTGGTTTGGGCTCAGGTCATGATCTCACGGTTCTGTGAGTTCAAGCTCCGCACTGACAGTGCGAAGCCTGCTTAGGATTCTCTCTCTCCTTTCTCTGTCTGCACCCCCACACCAAATAAATAAATAAACTTTTAAAAAATTACATAAAAAAATTGCTGAAGTTAGGTGATGGGTACTAGGTGTTCATTACACTACTTTACTTTTACATGTGTTTAACTTTTACCTGTGTTTAGGGCTTGAACCTACGAACTGTGAGATCATGACCTGAGCCGAAATCAAGAGTCAGACCCTCAACCAACTGAGCCATTGAGGTGCCTTAAAATGTTTTTTAAGTGTTTATTTATTTTTGAGAGAAAGACAGTGTGAGCGGGGGCGGGGAGAGGGGTGTGCAGGAGAGAGGGGGACAGAGGATCCGAAGCGGGTTCCATGCTGACAGTGGAGAGCCTGATGCAGGGGCTCGAACTCACAAACCATGAGATCGTGACTTGAGCTGAAGGTGAATGCTCAACTGACTGAGCCACCCAGGAACCCTGAAAACTTAGTATTTAAAAAGCAACTTCTGGGGCACCTGGGTGGCTCAGTTGGTTAAGTGTTGTGCTCTTGGTTTCGGCTCAGGTCATGATCTCACAGTTTCGTGAGTTCGAGGCCCACAACGGACTCCACACTGACAGTGCAGAGCTTCAGATTCTCTGTCTCTCCCTTTCTCTCTGTCCCTCCCCCACTTGCACTGTTTCTCTCAAAATAAATAAATAAACTTAAAAAAAAAAAGCAACTTCTAACAAAAACATATTTCTCTTTTGAGTTAATGAAGTTATAATCAACTTAATTATTTTAGTTTTCCTACTGTTATTTAAATGACAAATCTTAGGGGCTCGCTCAGTTGGTGGAGCATGTGACTCTTGATTCTGGGTTGTGAGTCTGAGCCCTATGTTGAATGTAGAGATTACTTTAAACAATAAATAAAATAAAAAGGCAGGGGTGCCTGGGTGACTCAGTCAGTTGAGCATCCGACTTTGGCTCAGGTCATGATCTTGCTGTGAGTTTGAGCCCTGAATTGGACTTGCTGCTGTCTGCACGGAGCCGGCTTTAGAAATCCTGTCTCTCTCTCTGCACCTCTCCGCCTTCTCAAAAATAAATTAAAAAATATCTAAAACATCTCAAAAATAACTAAAAAAATTAAAGTGATGTTTAAAAAAAATAAAATTAAAAAGCAAAAAAAGAGGCAAATTTAGCATTTAGTCTTCTATCTTAAGAACCTCTCCCAAAACTAGATAAGCAAATTATGTAAGAAAAGTTATAATTTAGTGTAATTATGTCCAAACCCAATTTCAGTACCAAAGTCAAGATTCATTCATTCTTTGGATAGTCCCTGAGCATCTTGCCAGGTGCTCTTGAGTACTGAAGACACACATTTGGCAAAGACTCAGATAGGGGCTTGACAAGTAGTTTGTAACAAAAATACCCAGAAAAATTTCATTTAGTCCTTTAGTTCTGCAAGATAGCTATGAACAGGCCCAAATGAGGACAGTAAGGTTCGGAGAGAATGAGTCACCTGCCCAAACAGCTAATGGAGGAACCAGGACTATAAACTGGTCAGTCTGCCAGAAGGCTCTCTTCTACCACACAGGGCCCAAAGCCCCCTTACCTGGCAGATGATGTCATGCTTAGTTTGAAGCAGCACCCTTGTCGTCCCTCACACAGATCAACTCTCCTCAAAGTGTGCTCCTTGGAACACTGCTTCTGTGTAAGTCAGGGTCTTAGTTGCGAGTAATGGAAGCTGACTTCCATTTGTAGTGAAACAAAAAAACCTATTCTTTAAAGGACATTGGGTACCTCAGAGAATTTGGGGGAGGTCTAGAGAGACCAGTCTAAGACTAAACTTTTGGGAAAAGTGCACACATTCCTGCCATGAAATGGGCCTGATGGAACCGGTGCCCCCCAGGAGCACTGCCGAGCACCTGCAGCAGAAACGCAGCTGACACCCTCCTCACATGCCTGCGTCCCAAATGCACAGAGTCAGGGAAATTTTCTGGGCTGTCTGGGAGAAGCTGGACTGACTTGGCTGGGATTCCCCAAACCCAGCAAGGGTCCTCAGTAGGAGCTTGGTAGACAGAAACCATGACAAATACCCCAATATCCACAGCGAACGCTAATAGCTCACAAAATGGCAGGGAAACAGGTTTCTCTACTGCCAGACTTCCTGGAGCTTTTAGGTTTTTGGGGTTTGTTTTTTTTTAAGTTTATTTATTTTGGGGGGAGAGGGGGAGGGGGAGGGGGGAGGGGGAGAGGGAGAGGGAGAGGGAGAGGGAGAGGGAGAGGGAGAGGGAGAGGGAGAGGGAGAGAGGGAGAGAGGGAGAGAGGGAGAGAGGGAGAGAGGGAGAGAGGGAGAGAGGGAGAGAGGGAGAGGGAGAGGGAGAGGGAGAGGGAGAGGGAGAGGGAGAGAGGGAGAGAGGGAGAGAGGGAGAGAGGGAGAGAGGGAGAGGGAGAGGGAGAGGGAGAGGGAGAAATCCCAGGCAGGCTCTACGTTCAGCATGGAGCCCAACACGGGGCTTGAACTCACAAACCATGAGATCATGACCTGAGCCAAAATCAAGAGTCGTCGGAAGCTTAACTGAGCCACCCAGGTGCCCCCACTGCAGGGCTTCTTGGAGCTCTTAATACACTTTGGAGCATGCGGAATCTCCAGAGGGGGACATAAGAGTTCCTAAACACTGGTGATCACAGAACCTTTATTTCTGTAACAGGTTACACAGGATGGGAAAGGGTGGCAGGTTTCATGCTCCACTGCTATCCCTCAGCCTCCCACTAGCTCTCACTCCTCTGGATCCCCTAGCTGCACTCTAATTCAGGAGCCCAAATCTGTCACCTGGACTGTCACAGCAGTTCCCAGCTGCTGGCCCAGGCCATGCCCCTTCAGTCCACAGTAGTCAGTCACCATCATCAGATGCAAATCCACTTGTCACTTCCTACTTACAACACTTGGCAGCTCCCCACTGCCCTCACAGAACTCGTGACCCCTGGTTCCTACTTACCTCCGTGGTGGTTTCATCTCTTGCCACAACTCCTCTCCAACTCCATGCTTCCAGTCACATCCGGGAACTGCCTGTGCTCCACAACAACCCACCCCCCCCCCCGGGGCCCCACCCTGCCCTGCAACTGACCCTTCAGATCAGTTTGGAGAAAACTTTAGAAAGCCCTGTGTGGGCTGGACCCCCTCCCCTGGGGACACCTTTCATAGTACTTAAACAACATGGCAACTGCTCCATCACTGGTTTGTATTCCCCACTGGTTCTGAGAGGACAAAAATTCTTCCTCACATTTTTCTTTTTTTTTAAACATTTTTTTAATGTTTTTATTCATTTTTGATACAGAGAGAGACAGAGTACAAGTGGGGGAGGAGCAGAGAGAGAGGAACACACAGAACCCGAAGCAGGCTCCAGGCTCCGAGCTGTCAGCACAGAGCCCGACGCGGGGCTCGAACTCATGGACTGCAAGATCAAGCATGACCTGAGCTGAAGTTGGATGCTCAACCGACTGAGCCACTCAGATGCCCCCTTCCTCACATTTTTCATACCTAGCAAAGCACCTGCCATGAGAAGGGCAGCCCACAAAGCAATGAAAGAGTACCCCAGGAACTTTCTGAGAAGACAATCTTTTACTTTCATTTTCGTCTTGCACACAATCAGACTTGCATAGCAGAGAATTAATCACAGATGAGAAACGTGTTATTAAAATGTTTCATGATGCAGACAAGATGCTCTTCCTATTTTTTGAGGATAAAAGATAAAGATTATACTAAAAAAGATAAGAGTTTATACTTACCCAATGCAAAAGCATTGAAAGTGGAGTCTGCAGAAAGGATGAAACTCAAGCTTCTGTGGTTTCAGCAAGAGGAAAAGATAGGGGAACTGTAGATGCTGATAAGGGCAAAGCATCTGTTAGCTAGAACGATTCTTAGTAGCAGAGTCTCTATAAAAGGTCAATCAAGGGGCACCTGGCTGGCTTAGTGGAGCTTCCAACTGTTGGTCTCAGGGTCATGAGTTTGAGCCCCACGTGGGTGTAGAGATTAAATAAAAACAAAAAAATAAAAAAATTAAAAATTAAAAAAAAAAAGTCAATCTAGAGTCCAGTTCTAAAGGAGAAAAGAGCTCTTCAAAAAACAGCAGTTATCGGGGTGTCACAAGCCTTGATGTTGTCAGTGAGGCTAAATATTTAAATGGAAAACACCTAGAATCGTTTTATTTTTTTGTTTGAAGTTTTATTTATTTAAGTAATCTCTACACCCAACACAGGGCTCAAACTCATGACCCCACGATCAAGAGTCCTATGTTCTGGGGCACCTGGGTGGCTCAGTTAAGCATCTGACTTCGGCTCAGGTCATGATCTTGCAGTTTTGTGAGTTCGAGCCTCACATCAGGCTCAGACCTGTTGTGCTATGCTGACAGCTCAGAACCTGGACCCTGCTTTGGATTCTGTGTCTCCCTCTCTCTGCCCCTCCCCTGCTCATACTCCTCTCTCTCAAAAATAAACATTAAAAAAAAAAAAAAAAAGTCACATTCACTCCACTATTCAGGAGTTTGCTTGGTTCTTAAAAGATAAGAATTTCCTCATGGTTATCCCAACTGAGACGCTGACGTTGGAAGTTGTTTTCCAACTTTCACAATTTGGTTTAACAACTAGATTTACAGAGCAATGACTCTGTAGCATAGTGGATATAAACCTGGCCAACTGGCATTATACCTATTTTATAAATGAGGAAACTAAGCGTGCACAATTTGCCTAAAGTTACAAAACAAGCAAGTAGCAGATCTGAGAACCAAATCCAGACAGTCTGGAGTAAGAATCTACATTCTTTTTTTTTATTTTTAAAATTTTTTTCAATGTTTATTCATTTTTGAGAGAGAGAGAGAGCATGCACAAGCCATGAGCGGAGGAAGGGCAGAGAGAGGGAGACACAGAATCCGAAGCAGGCTCCAGGCTCTGAGCTGTCAGCACAGAGCCCGACGCAGAGTTCAAACCCACAAACCATGAGATCATGACCTGAGCCGAAATCAGACGCTCAGCTGACTGAGCCACTCAGGCGCCCCAAGAATCTAAATTCTTAACTGTAACATTATAACGGCTCATGAATTAAGTTCAACAAACACACACATCTTTTCAGTCAAGACTTGGGATTCTGGCGCTGGATCTGTCGTTAGTAAGTCGTGGAGAGCCAGAGTAAAGTCACTTTTAAAATCCAAGACTTCCTGGGTGGCTCAGTCGATTAAGCTTCCGAACTCTTGATCTTGGCTCAGGTCACGATCTCACGGTTCGTGAGACTGAGCGCCGTGTCAGGGCCTGCCCTGACAGCACGGAGCCTGCTTGGGATTCTCTCTCTTCCTCTCTCAAAATAAACAAACATGAAAAGAAAAATCCAAGACTGCTTTCCCTGTGACATTGGACTGGACTCAGTCAGTAATTTCCTAATAGTGTGGAAGGGGGTATGAGAGGGTCTGGGTGGTGGTAAAGAGAGGCTAACCTGACAGGGATCCTTTGACCATTTCAATCAGACCAAACTTTTTTGGAAAAATCAATTGTTCTACTATAAGTAAAGGTATAAAAAAATCTTTGGAACTATAACAAATGTTTCTTTCTTGGAGCCAATATATTCCAAGCAGTCTAGCATCAGGAAATCCTTGAAAGCATGCCAAGTTTATGTACACACTATTTTTCTAAGGGAGAAGATTCAAGGCTTTCATTAAATACTCAAAGTAGTTGATTACCCTAAAAAGGATTAAGGACCTATAAAATCCTTCTTCAGCTTTATGTGCTTGGAGGAAGACGGCAATCCAAATTTGTAAAGCACGATCAAGAAAACCTGCATCTCCTGATTAAGAGACAAATGTCATTACATAGGGACAAGTTAATACATACTGAAGTAGTCAGTATGTGGTCAGTATGAAGTAGTCGTAGCTTAATAAACTGGGTAGCTACAATTGCTACTTGAAATGTGCTCTACTAGACAGAGTTAAAGAATGGTATCTAGGGGCACCTGGGTGGCTCAGTCGGTTAAGCGTCCGACCTCAGCTCAGGTCACCATCTCGCGGTCCGTGGGTTCGAGCCCCGCGTCAGGCTCTGGGCTGACAGCTCAGAGCCTGGAGCCTGCTTCCACGTCTCCCTCTCTCTCGGCCCCTCCCCCATTCATGCTCTGTCTCTCTCTGTCTCAAAAATAAATAAACGTTAAAAAAAAAAAAAAAAAAAAAGAATGGTATCTATTTCAAACTCGCCTGTATCTGATACATATGGTACCTTAAATTTTTTAAGCATTACAGATTTTCAATGAATCAAGAAAAAAGCCCAATCACTAATTATATATAAAGTATTTATTTTTATGCACATATTTACCTACAAAATTTACAGAAAATAAAACAATGCCGAATATATAGAATACCCTCTTATGACTTCGTAGGAGCAGAGGGTTTTATTGCTGCAGCTTAAAGAATTAAAATTTTATACACATGAAAGCCAAGATCAACACATTTAAGTGGTAGCCTTGCTAAAAAGTTTGTGTCCTGTTAACTGAATTTTCAGCTTTATGTTAAATGGAATTTAAAAGACAGCTTGTGAAATAATTTAAACCTTTTCAAAATCTTCTAGTAAACAGGTAAAAGGCACCTCCAGTTCTTTAAAATATTTACAGCAATCCTAATAGTTTCAGTTTCAGGGCTATTATAGTACATGTGGCTAATATGCATACACAGTATGTCATTAACACTCTCTGAACAGTGAGAACCGTGGACTCGGGTTTGTGGTGCCGCTCCCACGTGACCTTTGTGATGGAGGGGCTGATCAATTACACCTGTGCAACACTAGTGTCACAGCCACATCCACCACAGCATAAAATCCAATTATCTAAAACAATGACTATCGAATTCCCAGACATTACATAATTTATAACTAAACTTGTATATTCAGAAGCCTTTGTGGAGTGTTCTTAAAATTAATTAAAAAAATAAAGTATATTCAGCGTTAAACGAAAACAATGAACAGGAAACTAACACAATAGTGGCTGAAATTCACTATCTGGCTTAATGAAAACTGTTTCTCAAAACGTCTATAATTTCTTACAACGTACATAATGGAGAGGAGTCTTCCTCAGTTTAGGCTCAATCCGATGTTTTTCTTGCATTATGATTAGAACAGAGGAGTGTAAGAATGAAAGGCACAGCTATGCAGGATAGCTGGGTTTAAAGAGCTGTGGGGCTGGCAAACAGATGTTCCTGAAATACTGGTGCAGGAGAACAGAGTCCGAGTAACATCTCCCCCTGTAACATTGGCATTGATTTGCTATTTACAGTAGTTTGCAAAAATACATTATAAAAACTGGATGAGGTCCTGTTTCTAAGTTTAACTTAGTAACATACAGACATACTTCATCTGCAAAAGTCTCTGCAGGGTCTGAAGTACTAAAGTGACACTAATACTGAAACACAGATAATCAAAGGTACCGAGCCAGAGAATGCGAGCCATCATCATCAAGATCACCTGGGTAAATATTGCACACTTCTTGTCAGTTGTTGCTATGACCTTCACATATCCAACTGTAAAAGGAATCCTTTATGGCTTTTTACTCAATCACTTATTTGAAGAAAGGCTGTTGGAGGTCCCATAACAACGAGCGCACATTGTCATTGAACATGAGGCCTAGGTTTCAAAATGAGTTTTCCTGTCTGTAAAGATGAAAAAAAAATGTTTCAATACACAGTTCTATTAAAAATATCACTTCTCCATAAACCTTAAAGTGCATTTGAAGGGTACCAGAACACCCCTTTATATTAAAGATTAATCAATTAATAGTTACGTTTTCAAAGTTTTCCTTGTGTGGAGCATTCTTTCTGAAATCTTCATCACTTTAAAACACAATCTGTTTGATGAATACCCTGTCCACTGGCTACCTAGAAACCGACCAATCAATCCAATGAATAAAATCCCAACATGCATAAACCAATTCATGCTCCTTGCCAAATGGACATTTATAAAACATAAATGTATTTGAGCAAAAACATTTTTCCTTTTCCAACATTACATTTTTAATTCCAAGTGAAAATGTAAACCAATGGTTGGAATACTGGACACTCACAAGTTCAGTGTTAAGTGGATATAACTCTTCTGTGAGGCCAACGGTCTTTTTTTTTTTTTTTTTTTTTTTTTTTTTTTTTAAATATAAGCTCTATACCCAACGTGGGGCTTGGGCTAATGACCCCAAGATCAAGAGTCACATGCTCTATGGACTGAGCCAGCCAGGTGCCCTGGACCAACTGTCTTATTTATCCAAAAAAAGGGTACGTGCCACATAATCCAAATAGTTCTACTTCTGGGAATTTTTCTGAACGAAACTGGACTTGAGTGTAAAGCTGTACACAAAAATGGTACTAACTCTTTCATTCAATATCTACTGAGTGCCTACTATGGGCCAGGCCTTGCATGAAGTGCTAGAGATCCAGGAATGAATGAGACAGACTCCCTGGTCCTCTTGGAGCTCAAGTTCTGGCAGAGAATACAATACGTAATATAGAAACTGTGGAAACAACTGTATGACGAACAGGGCATTATATCATGATGCGTCCGTAAAATGGGACAATACATAATTAAACAAAACAGAAGACCCTAACTATGACAGTGTGGGTAAAAAGCCCAGAACCCTGCATGCGATTCACACGCAATACATGGTGGCTCTTGGAGCCTAATATTGGGTCAAAGAAGCAGGTCTGAAAATTCCTTAATATCTTTTATGAGAAGTGAGAATGTGCAACATAATATAAGACACCTTTGGTTGCTGAGACTCCAGTATCCTCAGGTCACAAGTGCTGTCCAGGGGCGCCTGTGTGGCTCAGTCGGTTGAGCATCCGACTTCGGCTCAGGTTATGATCTCAGGATTCTGGGTTCGAGCCCCACATTGGGCTCTATGCTGAGAACTGGGAGCCTGGAGCCTGCTTCAGATTCTGTCTCCTTCTCTCTCTGCCCCTCACCCACTCACACTCTCTCAAAACTAAACTTACAAAAAAAAAAAAAAAAAAAAAAAAGTGCTGTCCAGATTCTGGTCACCTTAAGATTCTCCCTTTCACTTCATTTTCAGCCATTTGATTTTTGACAATTCCTTGACACACTGGTAGAACTTGGACACTAATTTTTTCACTGTTTTGTTGAGGTACAATTTATATACAGTTAAGTGTTCAAACCTTGTGTACAGTTTTATGAGTTTTAACAAATATATACGGCCACATAGCCACCACTCAGATCTAGCTACAGAACATCACCACCACCCAGAAAGTTCCTCCATGCCCCTTTCTAGTCAATGGCAGCTCCACTCCTTACACAGACATAACCACTTACCATAAATTCTGCCTGTCTCTGATCTTTTTTTTTTTATAAAGAATTTTTTAATTTTTTTTTTTTTTAACGTTTATTTTTGAGACAGAGCATGAACGGGGGAGGGTCACAGAGAGAAGGAGACACAGAATCTGAAACAGGCTCCAGGCTCTGAGCTGTCAGCACAGAGCCCGACATGGGGCTCGAACCCATGGACCGTGAGACCATGAACTGAGCCGAAGTCGGAGGCTTAACCTACTGAGCCACCCAGGCACCCCTGCCTGTCTCTGATCTTTACACAAATGGAATACTAGTGTGTGTCCTTTTGCATCTACTTCTTCCACTCAATGGGTGTGAGATTCATCCATGTTACTGTTTCAGTAGTTTGTATCATTTTATATTGTTGATTACAACATAAAATATACAGTATTCCACTGCATGAATAGACCATTTGTTTTATCCACCGTTTTAATCTATTTTAAATTACATGAGTAAGACGTTAATATAATCTCATTTTTTATGTTTTTTAAAAATTTTGAGAGAGAGAGAGAAAGAGAAGCATGCACGCGTGCACCAGGGGAGGGGTAAAGGGGGAGTGGGGAGAACCCCAAGCAGGTTCCATGCTATCAGTGCAAAGCCTGACATGAGGCTCAAACCCACACACTGTGAGATCATAACCTGAGCCAAAATCAAGAGCTGGAGGCTTAACTGACTGAGCTACCCAGGCACCCCTAATGTAATCTCGTTATTAAAAAATTCAAATACAGGGGTGCCTGGCTGGCTCAGTTGGTGGAGCATACAACTTTTGATCTCAGAGTTTTGAGTTCAAGCCCCATGATGGGTGTAGAGATTACTTAAAAAGAGAAAATAAAAAATGCAAATGCTGCTAAACAAAATCCTTCCTTCCATCTATCTCAAATTCTAGCCCTCTTACAGAAGAAATCAGTTTTAGCATGAATTCTCCCAGACTGTGTTCTATGGGTTTACATTCATATATATAAATAAAACCTGGAGGTTTTTTTTTTTTTTTATTGTTTATTTATTTATTGAGAGAGAGTAAGTGAGCATGGGGGAGAGGCGGGGGGGGGAGGGAGGGAGAGGGAGGGAGTGAAGGGGAAAGGGGGGAGGGAGAGAGGATATCCCAGTAAACAAAAATGAGCAAAGAAAAAGGAGACAAACCAAGAAACTGACTCTTAATTATGGAGGACAAACTGGTGGTTACCAGAGGGGAGGAGGTGGGGGGGGATTGGTTAAACAGGTGATGGGGATTAAGGAGTGCAATTGTGGGGCCGAGCACCAGGCGATGTATGGAATTGCTGAAATCACTATATTGTACACCTGAAACTAACAGAACACTGTATGTTAACTCTACCAGAATTAAAAAATAAATGGTACTAGGGAAAAAAACAACTGAAAAAAAATACCAAACTGAGTATATTGTTTGGTAATTTTCTTCTTGCACCTAACTTATCTTGGAGGTCCTTCCATGTCCACATTTACAGATTTACTTGTGCTTTCCTATTTTCCCACCCCCCTGTTGAGAAACATAAAACCTGTTTCCATTTTTTCCATACTGCAAAGGATGCTGCGATGAGCGACCTCGTACCTGCCTCCTTGTGTACATGTGATGGTCCCCACTGGGGGGAGATAAAGAAAAGGAGAATGGTTGGGTCATGAGGCATGCCAATTTTACATCTCACAGGATGATGAAACTGCCTTCCAACACGGCCATACCAGTGTATGTTTGCCACAGGCAGCGTGTGGATGCATCTACTTCAGCACAGTTCTGGGGGTTTAACTTCTGCCCATGTGACAGGTAGGCAAGACAAACAAATGGAAACTCAGTTTTACCTTGCATTTCCCCAATTACAAATGAGGCTATTTGTAGTACCGCTTCTATGATTTGACTTACCTTTTCTCACGTATCAAATGTACTATTTGTCTTTTTTTATTGATTTTTTAATACGTCTTTAAATATTCTGGATTCTATCCTCTACTAGATACCTTTCAAATGTATGTATTTTTTGATCTTGAGAGAGCAAGCGAGCCTGAGTGCACAGAGGGGAGGGGCAGAGAGAGAGAGAGAGAGAGAGAGACAGAGAGACAGAGAGACAGAGACAGAGAGACAGAAACTTCTAAACAGAGTCCACATTGTCAGCATAGAGCCTGATGTGGAGCTCAATCCCACAAACTATGAGATCATGACTTGAGTCAAAATCAAGAGTCACATACTTCACAGAATGAGTCACTCAGGCGCCCCCCCCCCACCCTTTAAGTTATTTAGTTTTTGCAATAATCTCTACACCCAATGTGGGGCTCGAACTCATGACCCTGAGATCAGGAGTCACATGCTTTTGCCACCGAGGCAGCCAGGTGCCCCACAAATACCTAATCACTACTTAATTTCTTGCCTTTTGCTGTACAAAATTTCCAAATGTTGACGCAACTAAAGGTATCCAACCTCTTCCATGATGGCGTTTCTGTGTCTTAAAAAGAAAAAGGAGGGGCGCCTGGGTGGCGCAGTCGGTTAAGCGTCCGACTTCAGCCAGGTCACGATCTCGCGGTCCGTGAGTTCGAGCCCCGCGTCAGGCTCTGGGCCGATGGCTCGGAGCCTGGAGCCTGTTTCCAATTCTGTGTCTCCCTCTCTCTCTGCCCCTCCCCCATTCATGCTCTGTCTCTCTCTGTCCCAAAAATAAATAAAAAACGTTGAAAAAAAAAAAAAAAAAAAAGAAAAAGGAGCTTTTCTGCACCAAGATTATAAACATATTCACCTGTATTTTCTTCCAATGCTTTAATTGTGGGATGTGAATGTCTTCTTAAATACATTTACAACCAGGGGCGCCTGGGTGGCTCATTCGGTTAAGCATCGGACTTCGACTTAGGTCATGATCCCACAAGTTGTGAAGTTTGAGCCCTGCGTTGGGACTCCTCACTGACAGTGTGGAGCCTGCTTGGGATTCTCTCCCTCTCCCTCTGCCCCTCCTCCACTCTCTCATTCTCTCTCAAAATAAATAAATAAATAAATATATATATAAATATATAAAAAACTTTACCTGGAATTTAGTTTAATTGATGCAGAGATCTAAATTCATTTTTTTCCAAATGAAGTCAATTATCTAAACACTACTAGCCCAATTCTTCCCTTTTGACTTAAAATACTACCCTTATTCTCTCCTAATTTAAAAAAAAATTTTTTTTTATGTTTATTTTTTTTTGAGACTGAGAGAGAGAAAGAGAGAGAGAAAGAGAGAGAGAGAGCATGCGCAAGCTAGGGGCAGAGAGGGAGGGAGACACAGAATCGAAGCAGACTCCAGGCTCTGAGCTGGACACGAGCACAGAGCCCGACACGGGGCTCGAACCCACAAACTGTGAGATCATGACCTGAGCCAAAGTCGGACGCTCAACCGACTGAGCCACCCTGGCGCCCCCTTCTCTCCTAATTTTTAAAAAATCAGTGTTGGGACCCCTGGGTGGCTCAGTTGGGTAAGTGTCCAACTTCCGCTCAGGTCATGACGTGATTCTGTGTTGACAGCTCAGAGCCTCCAGGAGGCTTTGGATTCTGTCTCCTTTCTGCCCCTCCCCGGCCTGTGCACGTGCATGCGTGCGCACTTTCTCTCTCTCTCAAAAATCAACAAAGAGGCACCTGGGTGGCTCAGTTGTGTCCAACTTCCACTCAGGTCATGATGTGACTTCAAGCCCCACCTCGGGCTCTGTGCTGATAGCTCAGAGCCTCAAGCCTACTTCAGTTTGAGTCTCCCTCTCTCTCTGTCCCTCCCCCACTTACACTCTGTCTCTCTCTCAAAGGTAAATAAACGTTAAAAAATTAAAAAAATAAAATAAACATTAAAAAAAATCAAAGTGTTTAGTCTTTATTCTCTTCACTCATAGCAGTGGGCTTCCTGCTCCTAGTATCTTTTTTTCCCCTTTATTCTAATTTTTTATACAAGGTATTACTTAATACATTAAAAAACATTTTTTTTTAATGTTTATTTTTGAAGGAGAGAGAAACAGAGTGTGAACAGGGGAGGGGCAGAAGAGAGGGAGACCAAGAATTCGAAGCAGGCTTCAGGCTTTGAGCTAGCAGCACAGAGCCCAACGTGGGGCTCAAATTCATGAGCTTTGAGATCATAACCTGAGCTGAAGTCAGACGTTTAACTGACTGAGCCACCCAAAGCACCCCAATAATTTTTTGATTTAAAGGAAAAAAAAACACCTTAATAAATAAGCAAATCAAAACCATGAGATATTCTTATCTTTTAATTTTAACTAGGCTCCACCCCCAACGTGGGGCTTGAACTCACCATCCTGAGATTAAGAGTGGAGTGCTCTACTGAATGAGCCAATCAGACACCTGAGATACTCTTATCTTAATACGTCAAAACCTGATCAACTTTTAAAAACACAATTGGCTTGTATGTCTGTAGTCTGTTGATCTGAGATCTAATTTAAAATCCTACATACAGAATACCATTAGTTTATAAAACCTACACCCACCAAGCTAGTTTTGGCCCATAGTGACCACTCTATATTAGACCTATGATGACTTCAATTATAAGACACTACATGGTGATTTTATGTCATTAAGAAAGATTACACTTGATCTTAGCCAAAAGGCTAAAAAGAGATGTCATTAATAAAGATTAAACTGGGGGTGCCTGGCGGGCTCAGTCAGTAGAGCCTGTGACTCTTGATTTCAGGGTTGTGAGTTCAAACCCCACAATGGCACAGAGCTTACTTAAAAGAAAAGACTAAACTGTACAACACCACAAATTATTAGATGCATCTCAATTTCAGAGACGTAAATGTGTATCTTAGGATCAGTGCTATAAAGAATATTCCCACCATTAATCCTTGCCGACTGACAATCTATATTAACGTCTGCTTTACTTAAGCCAAAACCGTTCAGTCCTCTCACACAGATCTGTAATTTTTTAACATAAACAATACTCACATCATCACAAGACATGTTGTATTCTGCTAGTACAGTTCGACATCGAGCAGCTATACTGAAAAACTGTGGTCAAAGGAAAATTGATCATATGAGGAATAAGCTTTTAACAACCCCTAGATGATCAAGAAGGTGCTTTAAGCTGAGACTAAAACTCAATTCTGCAAAGGATACATTGACGGGGCAACGACCCGCTTGTGTATTCCAGCAAAAAACAAGCCTATCAGAGTGATACAGCTAATGGTGAAGAATGGGTGATTCCATAATGACGTGAAGAAGGACACCTGAAAAAGAAGAGTTTGAAATATAAAAATGTTCAAAATCTCAGAACAATACCAACACCTACCTCCCCACTTGTGCTTAAATACATGTTAACATTTTAATCATCTCAAAATACGAGAATTTGAAGAATTCAAAATAATCTTAGTTGTTTTGCTGGCCATAAAAATAATTTGTTTCATATCTTTCACCTAACAAGATAGCAATAATCCCCCCATTCATTCTCAGGACTTGAACCATTACAAATGCATTCCTATAATCAAAAACCATCCTACCAAAAATATTTACTGAACCCTTCCTAGCAAGAAGCAATTTAAAAAAACACAAGAACGGGACACCTGGCTGGCTCAGTTGGTAGAGCATCTGACTCTTGATCTCAAGGGCCGTGAGTTCAAGCCCCACATGGGGTATGGAGCCTACTTCAAACAAACAAACAAACAAATCAGAGTCTAAGAGAAACAAAGGGCTAATTTCAGATCTGGGTATAATCAGATGACAGCAGGCAACAGGACAACATGAATACGTGGAGACAAGAGTCCAGGGTCCAGCACTGGAACAAGAGTGGGCACTGCAGCCAGATGACTGGGGAACAGAACTTGAAGAAGGAAAGATGTGTTTAAAGTCTGGAAAAAGAAATCAAGCGGACTCGTTACTAAATGGGAGCAAGAGAATTAAGCCAAAGGCCTGTGTACCTCACTCTCCTACTGAGAGATGTGTACATATTTCAAGAAAGAGAACTAAACTTAAAAAAAGCTAGCTGGGTCAGCATGGTATGGGTTAAATAGATTTGTCAGATGAAGAAATGAGAGGCTGAAATATCAGAAACGGAAAAAGCTCCCAGAAGAATAAAATTCTGCGTAAAGGTTAATAGTCCAGAGGAACGTCTTCGTGAAACCTTTAAGGACAGGAATTTCCACAGGCCAGCTCTATTTCACATGGCCTACACAATATAAGCACATATGGTGTCTTAGGTGTTAATTTTAACTAGAACAGTCAGTATCAGCTTTCTTTCCTCCATGGAAACAATCAACTGCATCTAAATCCCAATTTCCCCCTTTAGATCAGGCATTTGTGTACTGTCCAGTGGGCTATATTCCTTCTCTCCTCGGGTTCTCCCAGCTAGACACACACTGGCTTTCAAGTCTGCAACTCTCGCTACAGAAACAATTGCTTTTTAAAACTCCTTTCAGGTTTGAGGTTATTAAATACTGAAATACAAAGAGCTAACCCTTAGGCTAATAGTTATATTCTCACCTAATTTAGAAAATTACATTAACTACAGAGTTTTGGGCCTATTTCAAATTACATTTAATTCTGTGTTTTATTAAGATCTCAACTAGCTGAAATCAGCTTATATTTTTCCCAATTAGAAGTCAGATTCATTTCCCAAGACAGACCTTTTCAATCTTCTTGGCAGCCTCCTCACTCTTCCCCTGAAGATGAGCATCAAGCACAGGCTTAAGATCCGACTTTTTTAAATGAACACACAAGAGAGTTTCCTATCTGCCATAAAAACTCCTGTATTAACGTAAAATTCCATCTCCAACCTCCCCTACCTCCTATTCTTTTATATCTCTACCCCAGTGGATAAAGTCAGGGAAACTACATGCTAAATAAACCCCTGGCTGCCTGAATTGCCATTCGGACTGCTGACAAAAGCTGGCTTTTAGGTTTTTCTTCTGTAGAACCTAACAGACTATAAATAAAGCTGGTAGTAGTCTACCTAATTACACTTTAAAAAAGGATGTGGGTTTACGATTTGAGAAAATTACAACATTATTACCTAAATAAAGCTCCACTGAGGGGAAAAAAAACTTCACTGAAAAATGGGAGACTGTGGCTTCTCTAATAAAAAAGCGTGAGTTTGAAATTAAGGGACAAGTTAGAAGAAAGAGGTAGAATTTTGAGAAACACGCTATCAGATTTCATCAAAGGATGCTTCAAGATACAACATTATGAAATCTGTTATTGCATTTGGTATAGGGATGTTCTTGGACAGTGCCCAATGGGAGATCTCTCAGTGTTTCCTATATTAAATTTCAGGCAGGAAATTTTTTTTTAAAGATAAACGTGGACAAAATTTTTGCTAGCTTATGGAACTTATACATGTGTTCTCTTCACAGAGAAACAAAACCATGGAACTGTGATTTTACTGATTACGTAACTCAGAGACTAATTTGTAACTCAGTTTTGGCAAGTTTTCCGGCCCACATGGCCTTGTCTGTGACCTGGTTTCCTTCCTGTTTTTGGCCCTCCAATCAATCTTTTTTATTCTAATTTGACTTTGTTTTACACTTATATTTTGCTATTTTATCATATATGTTTCCTGCAAAGTCATCTCAAATACTTTATGGTATGAGGAAAGGAACTACCAAAGATATGTCATAGAAGAAAATGGTATTTTATAATTTTTTAAAGCTGGCACAGATGACCCTAAATGAACAAAAGAGAATAAAGACAATGTTTACACTGAAATATTTAAAAATATGTGAATATACGTAAAAAGATATGTAAAAAGCTCAGAAATGAAGGAGAAGTAGTGTAAGTGGAGTAATATTTCTTAGGCCTTTTTCCCTGTGAAAGATACTTAATCTACAAGAGCCAACCAAAGTTTTTCTTAAGCAAATGAATATACAGGATATTTTTAATATAAGGATCAATATCATTACTTGTAACAATAGGTAGCATTTGAATAATACTTTACAATGAACAAAGCACCACTATATTACCTCATTTAATCTGCAAAAAATTTTAAATCAAAACTTCTAGGGGCGCCTGGGTGACTCAGTCAGTTGGGCGTCTGACTTCCGCTCAGGTCATAATCTCATGGTCTGTGGGTTCAAGCCCCGCATCGGGCTCTGTGCTGACAGCTCAGAGCCTGGAGCCTGCTTCGGATTCTGTGTCTCCTTTTCTCTCTCTGCCCCTCCCCCACTTGTGCGCGCTTTCTCTCTCTCTCAAAAATAAATAAATGTAATAAAAAAAATAAAAATAAATAAATAAAATAAATCAAAACTTCTACCTTTTGTGTCTCAGGATCTATTAACCAGTTCCAGGCACCAGTAGCTGTACAGACAGATACCACTATGAGAAGCACTGAAGAAAGATAAACATGAAATTTGTAAGGACATAAGCCGTCAACAAATACATAAATCTATAAATGAATAAATGTATACAAATACCACCAATTCCTAATAAATGACAGCCAAAGGATGCAGCATTTTATTAAAATGGGGAATGCACTCAACTGAGGAATTAGGAAACTTGCTGTATGACCTTGAGGAATTCACATAAAAACCGGGATACTTAGTAACTGAGGATAATACTGTCCCTATTAGTTTAGTCAGAACTTTCGAAGATCAATGAAATTAAAAGCAGTAAGAACCAAGATAGTAAAATTTTAATATAAGATTCCATATTATGTAACTTTCAAAGTGCTTTGTGATTTTGCAGATTTTGTAAATTCAAGTTAAAAAACAAAAAACACCTCTCATTTTCAAATGTAAAAAAACCAAAGACTCCTTTATGAATGCACGGAGAATTCTGACTAGAGGATTTTGCCTTGCAGACAACTGTCTGCTGTTAGGAATGCGGAGTACACAATTAAGATCAGATTTTCTTTAGAGACTTGAAGATCAGGGTAAAAATGACTGATAGTAGAACTAAGAAAAGTTTTCTTCCTCCCCACTAAGCTAGAATTATTTTAGGAATTCTAAATAGATCCTAAATAAAACGTAACAGTAAACGGTATTGGGCACCTGGCTGGCTTAGTCAGTGGAGAATGTGACTCTGATCTTGGAGTTGCTGGTTCGAGCCCCACAATGGGTATCGGTATGTGTGCGTGTATGTGTATATATATATGTATATGTATATATGTATACAAAAAGGAAATCTTTGAAAAAATTTCTTTTAAAAATAAATGGTACTCCTGGAAAATAATAAAAGTGCACTAAAGACTTAGTTAATATTCTGGGTATCAAGCTACTGTCCTTCAGTTAGGATGCAGACAGTGTTAAAATGTAAAGATCAGGATTCAAAGAACAATAGAAACATAGTAAAACTGTATCTGGGATTCCTGGTGATGTACTTTTAGAAGAGGCAAATCATAGGAAAACAATCTTCATTTTAGGTATTTAGTATAGAAACAAAATTTCAAAATTACATTCTCAGCTCAGAACAGACTAAACTCAATTTCTTATAATTCCTTATTTCAAATAAGAAATATATACTACACAGATGCCTCTTTTGGAAAATGAAGCAAAAGCAAAATCAAACCCACCGGAAGGGACCTCAGACACATATTTTTGATTGGTGTATTACCCAAGCTGAAGTCATTTTCAAATAAGCACAGAGACCATGAATCACAGAAAAAAATAAAGTACACTCACTATATTATATTTTGTAAGATAGGACATTATCATATACATTTAAAAAAGTTTTGGGGGTACCTATGTGGCTCAGTCAGTTGAGTGGTCGACTTTAGCTCAGGTCCTGGTCTCACAGTTGGTGGGTTCAAGCCCCACATTGGGCTCTGTGCTGACAGTCAGAGCCTGGAACCTGCTTTGGATTCTGTGTCTCCCTCTCTCTCTGCCCCTCCCCTACTCATGCTCTCTCTCACACATTTAAAAAAAAAATTTTTTTTTTTTACAAAAAAAAGGAAAAAATTTGAAGTAGCAGTGAAATAAGGTTTATGGGGTAATTCCTCCATAAACCAAAGAACTTGAGAAAATCATTACCTGTAAATTCTGACCAATCAGAATCCTCACAGCATACAAATAAAATTTTGCCAATAGATCTAATAAAAACATCACAAATAGTCTTGACACAGAAAACACTCCTAACTGCAATAGTGCTCTCTGGTCCCACAAACTGAATTACACTTTGAAATGCAGGATGTTTTCAACATGTGCTGTTGTACTTCCCTCTTTGCAGGAATTCAATTTAAAAAAAAAATTTTTTTAAATGTTTATTTATTTCTGAGACAGAGACAGAGCATGAGTGGGGGAGGGGCAGAGAAAGAGAGGGGAACACAGAATCCGAAGCAGGCTCCAGGCTCTGAGCTGTCGGCACAGAGCCCGACACGGGGCTCAAACTCAGACTGCGAGATCATGACCTGAGCTGAAGCCTGGCGCTCAACCCACTGAGTCACCCAGGTGCCCCTGCAGGAATTCAATTTTAATAATATACATCCAAGAACCTAAGACTGGTCCCAACATAAGTGAGTAAAGCATTTTGTGTGCTGAGGTCATTACTTGTGTATTTGTCTGCATTTCTTGTGTATTTCCACGGGGTAATAACCACAATTCTTTCAATCCTATTTTGTGTTACTTGTGACATTTTGAATATACAGTTAAAACGTGAATTTGGGGGCGCCTGGGTGGCTCAGTCGGTTGGGCGTCCGACTTCGGCTCAGGTCACGATCTCACGGTATGTGAGTTCGAGCCCCGCGTCGGGCTCTGTGCTGACAGCTCAGAGCCTGGAGCCTGTTTCAGATTCTGTGTCTCCCTCTCTCTCTGACCCTCCCCCGTTCATGCTCTGTCTCTCTCTGTCTCAAAAATAAATAAACGTTTAAAAAAAAAAAAAAAATTAAAAAAAAAAAAACGTGAATTTGTTTTCTTGGATAGGCTTCCAAACAACACAATCACGCTCTGCTAAAACTAAGGGTAATTTTATAACCTTTGTAAAGTATATGTTAAATATGGTTTTCCTTGGGGCGCCTGGGTGGCGCAGTCGGTTAAGCGTCCGACTTCAGCCAGGTCACGATCTCGCGATCCGTGAGTTCGAGCCCCGCGTCGGGCTCTGGGCTGATGGCTCGGAGCCTGGGGCCTGTTTCCGATTCTGTGTCTCCCTCTCTCTCTGCCCCTCCCCCGTTCATGCTCTGTCTCTCTCTGTCCCAAAAATTAAAAAAAAAAAAAAAAAAAAAAAAAATATGGTTTTCCTCAATAAAACTTCAACAGTTTATAACCAAATTGTAAAACTGCTAAACAGGCTCCCGAAATTATTATATATGTTACTTATCAATATTGTAATATTTAATTTTAAAAGTGCATGTATTTTAACGGAAAAATAAAAATTCAAACACATAAAACAGTGTATGGCCAGTTCCTTTTCTTCACAATTTCTTTAGGATGCATTGTTTACAAATTTAAATAAATTTAAAAACTGTCACAACAGGGGTGCCTGGGTGGCTCAGCCAGTTAAGCCTCTGACTCTTGATTTCTACTCTGGTCGTGATCTCACAGTTTCTGAGATCGATCCCTAGTCCAGCTGTGCGCTGACAGTGTGGCGCCTGCTTGGGATTCTCTCTCTGCTCCTCCCCCACTCTCTCTCAAAATAAACAAACTAAAAAAAAAAAAAAAAGTAAAAACTGTCAAAACAAAAGGAAATCTTATGGTTTAGTAAAACATTTGTTAACCAAAAATTTTACACAAAAGCAAATCATTGCTAGGCAGAGATAAAAGTATCAATTGTCAGTTTATTTTGCCTTAAAGAAACATTCAAGAACTTACTTCTCCAACGTCCAGTGGCAGGTTGCAAACAATGAATATATTCTGTAAGTCTCCTCTCAAAAGCCTTGAGATCTAGGTAAAGAGATGTCAAATTCCTAATTAGCCACTCGGACGAGTTTGAATCTATTAAGATGAAATTTTAGATACTCTAACTGCTTCAGGTGTTACACGCCAACTTACATGTATCACTGCACTGTTTACTTCGTTTACTATGACAGCTTTAAGCACTTGACAAAAACATTAGATTTCTTTAATTCCAATTTCACATATAAGGAAACTGGCTGGTTCACTTTTAGAAGCTTCGTAAAATGGTATGTGGAAAATCAGCAGCAGCCTCAGCCGGCGCCAAAAGCTAGAATTTTGGGGGTTGCAAATAAAAGGATCAGAATCAGGGCAAGTTTTAATTCTGTTGGAACCAAGAACTTTCTATTAGAACAACGTATTCCCCTAACCTCAAAGGCTTCCAGGTCTATTTGACCGCAATGACCCGATTCCGCTTTCCAGCCCTCATGTTTAATTAATGGCTATGCTTTCTGTCCGGTCTTACTGGACTCCTGATACGGCTAACGGGTGGGTGTGGAAAGACACTCCCCTTTCCTCCCTCTGAATGGGTTACAGGTGATCTTCGGTGACACTATTGAAGCTCAAACTCGGAGGCCTTCTAAAAGGGGCCTCCAAGGTGCTCCTGAGTGAGCAACGAAGGCTCGGTCGCGTTTCTTAAACTTTAAAAGGAGATCAAGAGGCACTCCCTTACTCCAACGGTTACCGGAAACCACAACAGGAATTAAAGATACAACTCCCATGGTTATCAATATAAAATAAGGTGAATTAGCATTCACAGAAAGCAAAATGCAAATCTTTGCCAATGAATAAAAACAAAAGCAGCACAGGAGAGGGGCTCCCGGTCCAAGCTGCGGGGGGTGGGGGGAGAGGGGGGATGGGAGAGCTGACGCAACGGCCCCCCAGCGCCCTCGGAGGCCAGACGCGCCGGAACCAGCGTCCGGCCCTCTCTAGCCGCCCCTCGGCCCCCAAGCTCCGAGCCCCTTCAGTCCATCCTTCTCGGCCTCCTCTCCCCGGGGCGGGGTCCTCGCCACTCCAGCCCCCCCAGAGCCCCGCCGGCTTCCGGGAGGAGCCCGGGACGGGCCCGGGCAACCCAGCAAGCCCACTCTACCTTCCGCCTGCTCCAGCGAGTTCATGTCGGGCGGCAGCTCGGGTCACCGCCGCTGTCCCGTCCGCATCGCAGCTCCCCGGCCCCGCGCCCTGCCCGCAGCGCCAGCTCCCACCTCCAACCGCTCCCCGCTGCCCCTCCCCGTCGCACCTCCCCTTACCTACACCCGCTACGCTCATTGGGCATCACTGCCAGACCCCACAACTAATACGGTTTCCTATTGGTTAACTCCGGCACCGGCCTCGGGGCCTAGCGTTGGACGGTCAGCCGGAGGGACCAAGAACTGCCGGCGGCCGAGCTGGTGTAGCGCTGGCGCCGCCGCCTGCCCCGGGGGGGAACTGCAGCCTGTCCGAGCCAGTTCGCTCATAAAGGTATTCTTAGTTTCTTGTCAGGTTCTTTCATTCCTCAAATGTTTATTATTGAGCGCCCATTTCCTTCCCAGCGGTGTCCTGGTCGCTGATGAGGGAATCAGAAATGAACCAGCTACCCTCCCTCTAGCACGTAAGGGAGTGTAGAACAAACTAGAAGCCAAATAATGGATTTCGGTAGAGTACCTCTTTCCTTGATAACCTAACTCCTTAAGTAGGTATATTTCCCTTGGTCAATTTTTCTCACCTTACCCGACTTTCATAAATCATAAAGAAGGCAAGCAAAGTATGAGCCCCAGTACCTAGAACTTAAAAAAAAAATCTGTAAGGTATTGACTACATTTATATTTAGTTAAAATACTTCTTATTGGGTTCCTTGTGGTTATTCATCCAAGAACTATTTATTGCATGATGTTCTAGGCACTGTATTTTATCAGGAATACAGTTATGAGGAAGATAGAGAAGATTTCTGTCCTAAGAGAGGAAGGGTTACAGCAAGCAATAAACATGCAAATAAGTAATGCAACGCTTGACCTTGGGGTCCTAAGTTTGAGTCCCACGTTAGGTGTAGAGTTTACTTAAAAAAATAAATATCATGCAAGTAATAATTGATTTCAGATAACAATAGGTGTGTGAAGGAAGTAACAGTAATACCACGCAGTGAGCTAAAGGAGGGGTAAATTAATTAATTAATTCATTAATTGTTTAAGCCCTAAGTCAAACTATCCCTTTTCACTTCTTGCTCAAGGCTCCATTGCTCCATCTCCAAGCCTTGTTCATCACGTTTTCCTTTGGACTCCAGCAGTGTCTAAAGAATGGTTACTGAGCACCTGTTATATTATTGGCTTTTCTGGGCTAGATGCTGGGGAGGTGAGGAGTGAGACACACTGATGAAGAGGACAGTACAAAGCACTGTGGTGAGTGGGAACTGTGCTAACGGCCTCCCAGAGACCTATTAACTGCAGGTCTTCTGCTTGCCTGATAGGGTATGTCAGTTTCTAGCAAGAGCTTGGAACAACAGAAAGACCAAGGACTACCTCCTAGGGTTCTCCCTCTCCATCTTTCATTTTCAACTGTGCTCAAATAAATGTTGAATGTGTCTTTGAAAGGGTGCACATTCTTAGCTTGTCACGGGCACCGACATGTATGGATCGTGGGGGTTAGGAGGCAGTGAGGGAGGAGAGGAGGGAAACCTATTTCCCTCATAGTCAGATTAAGAAATTTTGGTTTTTGTTGTTGCTGTTTATTTATCTGAGAGAGAGACACACACACACACAGAGGGAGAGCATTTGCGCACACACAGGGGAGGGGCAGAGAGAGAGAGGGAGAGAGAGAATCCCAAGTAGGCTCCACGCTGTCAGCCCACACAGGCACCCTTATCTGATGTTTTTACAAATCCTTTGGTCTCCCCAGTACCTTGGGTTCAAACTTCTTAACCTGGTTAAGATATTGAAGCATTCATACATTGTTAGTAGCGGTGTGCCTGGGTGGCTCGGTTGGTTAAGTGTCTGATTCTAATTTTGTTTCCTGGGAGGACTTTATTTATTTGTTTGTTTGTTTGTTTATTATTTTTTATTATTTCTCATTTTATTTTTTTAAATTTACATCCAAATTAGTTAGCATATAGTACAATGATTTCAGGAGTAGATTCCTTAGTGCCCCTTACCCATTTAGCCCATCCCCCCTCCCACAACCCCTCCAGTACCCCTCAGTTTGTTCTCCATATTTAAGAGTTTCTTATGCTTTGTCCCCCTCCCTGTTTTTATATTATTTTTGTTTCCCTTCCCTTATGTTCATCTGTTTTGTCTCTTAAAGTCCTCATATGAGTGAAGTCATGATACTTGTCTTTCTCTGACTAATTTCACCTAGCATAATACTCTCCAGTTCCATCCACGTAGTTGCAAATGGCCAGATTTCATTCTTTTTGATTGCCGAGTAATACTCCATTGTATATATATACCACATCTTCTTTATCCATTCATCCATCGATGGGCATTTGGGCTCTTTGCATACTTTGGCTATTGTTGATAGTGCTGCTATAAACATGGGGGTGCATGTGTCCCTTCAAAACAGCACACCTGTATCCCTTGGATAAATATCTACTAGTACAATTGCTGGGTCGTAGGGTAGTTCTATTTTTAGCTTTTTGAGGAAACTTTATACTGTTTTCTAGAGTGGCTGCACCAGCTGGTATTCCCATAAGTGTCTGATTCTTGATTTTGGATCTGGTCATGATCTCACTTCACTGATTGAACCCTGTATTGGGCTTTGTGTTTGCAGCAAGGAGGATGCCTGGGATTCTCTCTCTCTTTCCCTACTCGTGCTTTGTCTCTCACTCTCAAAAATAAATAAACATTAAAAAAAAGAGTCTCTTATGGTTTGCTTCCCTCTCTTTCTTCTTTTCTCTTTCCCTACATTCACCTGTTTTGTTTCTTAAATTCCACATAAGAGTGAAATCATATGGTATTTGTCTTTCTCTGACTTATGTTGTTGCAGATGACAAGATTTATTCTTTTTAAAAAATATTTATTTATTCATGAGAGAGAAAGAGAGAGAGAGTGCACAGGGAAGGGGCAGAGAGAGAATCCCAAGCAGGGTCCAAGCTGTCAGCGCAGAGCCTGATGTGTGGCTTAAACTCACCAACCATGAGATCATGACCTGAGCTGGAATCAAGAGTCAGAAGCTTAACCGACTGAGCCACCTAGGCACCCCACGATTTCTCTTTTTGATGGGTAATATTCCAGTGTGCATGTCTGTGTGTGTGTGTGTGTGTGTGTGTGTGTGTGTGTGTGTGTCTGTGTGTGTTCACCATGTCTTCATCCATTCTTCAGTCATGCTTGAAATTATTAAAAAATTTTTTTGAGAGAGAGAGAGAGAGCATGCTCAGAGAAGGGGCAGAAAGAGAGGGAACAGAGGACCCCAGTGGGCTCTGCATTGACAACAGAGAACCTGATGTGGGGCTCGAACTCATGAGCTGTGAGATCATAACCTGAGCTGAAATGGACACTTAACCGACTGAGCCACCCAGGCCCCCTGAAAGTTTTTTTTAATTGAATATCTTCTTATACTTCTTTGTGATAAAATTATGTTTCTAAATTAAAATTTTTTTTAATTTAAATTTCTTGTGACTAAGGGACTCTATTTTTAAAAAGTACTCTGGGGGCACCTGGTTGGCTCAGTGGGTAAAGTATGCAACTCTTGATCTCCAGGTCATAAGTTTAAGTCCCCCACTGGGGATAAAGCCTACTTAAAAAAATTATTCTGGGGGCGCCTCGGTGTCTCAGTCGGTTAAGCGTCCGACCTCAGCTCAGGTCAGATCTCACGGTTCACGAGTTCAAGCCCCGCGTCTGTGCTGACAGCTTAGAGCCTGGAGCCTGGTTCAGATTCTGTGTTTCCCTCTCTCTCAGCCCTTCCCCTGCTCATTCTCTGTTGCTGTCTGTCTCAAAAATAAATGTTGAAAAAAATTGTTCTGGATTGAGTTACATTATAAATTATCATTTGTAAACAATCAACAAAGGCAATATAAATATATTACAGATACCAATAAATGATAACAAATAGAATAAAATTTGGTTGGAAATGGGGGCACCTGTGTGGCTCAGTTGGTTAAGTGTCTGACTCTTGGTTTTGGCTCAGGTTGTGATCTCACGGTTCATGGGATTAAGCCCTGAGTTGGGCCCTGTGCTCATAGCACAGATTCTCTCTCCCTTTCTCTCTCTGCCCCTTCCCAGCTCTGTCTTCGAATTTTATTCTTTTCTTTAAATAATTTTTTAAGTTTTTAAATTTATTTTGAGAGATACACAGCGTAAGTGCGGGGAAGCAGAGAGAGAAGGAGAGGGTGAGGGCAGAGACCAATTTGGGGCTCAAACCCACAGAGGTGCATCATCTTGGCCTGCACCAAAACCTAGAGTCAGATGCTTAAAACCGAGTCACCCAGGCATCCCAATCAAATTTTATTCTTTTTTTTTTTTTAAGTTTATTTCTTTATTTTGAGAGAGAGAGAGAGAGAGAGAGAGAGAGAGAGAGGATGGGGGATATACCTGTACTGTACATTGTGGGATATTGTGAAATGATTTTTCCAATCAAGCTAATTAAGAAATTTAAAATCTGACATAGTTACCTGTGTGTGTGATAACACTTAAGATCTATTCTTTCAGAAATTTCTAGTATACAATATAGTATTATTATTATTGTTATTATATTTTTAAGTAAACTCTACCCCCAATGTGGGGCTCAAACTCACGGCCCTGAGATCAAGAGTCACATGCTCTACCAACCAAGTCAGCCAGGTGCCTCCAATACAGTGTTACTGATTATAATTGCCGTGTTATACATCAGATCCCCAGGGCTCGTTCATCTTGTAACTGGAGGTTTGTACCCTATCATTAACCCTACTCCATTTCCCCTACTCTCCAGCCCCTGCTACTATTTAAAAAATAACTGTTGGGGCACCTGGGTGGCTCAGTCGGTTGGGCGTGCGACTTCGGCTCAGGTCATGATCTCGCAGTCTGTGAGTTTGAACCCCGCGTCGGGCTCTGTGCTGACAGCTGAGAGCCTGGAGCCTGTTTCAGATTCTGTGTCTCCCTCTTTCTCTGACCCTCCCCTGTTCATGCTCTCTCTCTCTCTGTCTCAAAAATAAATAAATGTTAAAAAATAAAAATAAAAAAAAATAACTGTTGCCTAGGATGTAGAGAAATTGGAACCCTTGGTGGTGGGAAAATGAAATGATGCAGCTGCTATGGAAAACAGAATGGCAATTCCTCAAAAAAAGGATTCACAATAACCCAGAGGTAGAAATAATCCAGGTGTCCGTTGCCAAATACAAGGATAAGCAAAGTGTCGTGTGTGTATATATACATGGAATATTATTTGGCCTTGAAAAGGAAGTTCTGACACTATAACATGGATGGACCTTGATGACATTACACTAAGTGAAATAAGGCAGTCACGAAAAGACAAATACTGTGTGATTCCACTTACATCAGGTACTAGGGTAGTCTGGTTTATAGAGACAGAAAGTAGAATGGTGGTTGTTGGGGGAGGGGGCAGGTGGTGCTGAGAGTTGGTTGGTGTTCAGTGTGCACAGTTTCCAGTTTCACGAGATGAAGAGTTCTGGAGATGGATAGAATTGGTAATTGCACAACAATGTGCGTGTACTTAATGCCATGGAGCTGTGTGCTTACAAATCGGTCAGACGCTATGTGTATTTTACCAAGATTTCAACATTTTTAAAAACACACAATAACCTATCATCCAAAAATATTTTATAGCTCTCTCACTCGGTTAGGCCCTGGTTAGAGCTCTAGCAGCTTTCCCTTCTACAAAAGGATTTCTTACTTTGTCCAAAGACTTCCTTACCTCCTCAGTTTCTGGAAAACATATCGCAAAGGCTTTACCAAGAGTTATCAAATAAGAACTAATTTCTTGTGGTCCTCCTTCGCTCAGAGACAACTTGTTTAACCCAACGCGCTCATAAACAATTGGGAAAGATTGCAATGTTAGCCAATTTACATACATCTTTTTAAATTTTTTTTTCAACGTTTTTTATTTATTTTTGGGACAGAGAGAGACAGAGCATGAACGGGGGAGGGGCAGAGAGAGAGGGAGACACAGAATCGGAAACAGGCTCCAGGCTCCGAGCCATCAGCCCAGAGCCCGACGCGGGGCTCGAACTCACGGACCGCGAGATGGCGACCTGGCTGAAGTCGGACGCTCAACCGACTGCGCCACCCAGGCGCCCCCCAATTTACATACATCTTCACCAATTTCTTTAATATTTAAAAATTTTTTTTTAAATGTTTTTATTTATTTTTGAGACAGAGAGAGACAGAGCATGAGCAGGGGAGGGGCAGAGAGAGAGGGAGACACAGAATCCGAAGCAGGCTCCAGGCTCTGAGCTGTCAGCCCAGAGCCTGACGCGGGGCTCGAACTCATGGACTGTGAGATCATGACCTGAGCTGAAGTTGGACGCTCAACCGACTGAGCCACCCAGGCGCCCCTTTAATATTTTTTGAAAAATAAAAAAGCTTTGGGGTGCCTGGGTGACTCAGTCGGTGAGCGTCTGACTTAGGCTCAGGTCATGATCTCATAGTTGTGAGTTCGAGCCCCGAGTGGGGCTGCTCTCTGCTGTCTGCACAGAGCCTGCCTCCTCAGATCTTCTGTCCTCTTCTCTCTGCCCCTCCCCTGCTCGTGCACGTGCTCGCTCTCTCTCTCTCTCTCTCTCTCTCTCAAAAATAAACATTTTAAAAAAAGAATTTAAAAAAAAAGAAAAAGAAAAAAGCTTTTATAACTCACCTTAAGTATATTTTCATGGGAAGCTGGAAGGAGCTGATTGAGTTTATTTAATTTATAGACATTCTTCACCATTTACTCTAATTGCCAAAAACCACTCTTCATTGTCAACCTAATCAGTGAAATCACACTTTGTTTCTGTCAGAAACATAGCTTCCTCTTTCGGTGCAATTCCCAGAGAAAATCAACAGGAGCCAAAATTGCTTGTATCCAAAACAATCCTCCATGCTTAACAGAAACATGTACAAGACAAGAGAGCCAGGACTGTAGGACAGATTTAATATGCCTTCATTTAAGGAGGCTTCCAAGGTGCCCCATTTCAAATGTGAGGCCCTGGGGGGTGCCTGGCTGGCTCAGTCAGTAGAGCATGAGACTCTTGATCTCAGGGTTGTAGAGTTTACTTAAAAATAAAACCTTTTAATTAAAAAAAAACAAGGTGCCCTCATTGTTCCCCAAGTCTTTTCTGCACTAGGGCCAATCCCCATTGTAATTCAGAGTGGCTGGAGATGGGCCTTTCTTTTGTAAAGTGAGCTTGCAAGGGGATTACTGGAGAGGGGGGTGAGGAGGACCACAGTCCCAGGGTGAGGGAATGGGGCGTTCAGTTTCTTTGGAGCCTCCCTTCTGCTCTGTCTCAATGTGGGAGTTAGGGGATAAGCACTAACTTTGATTCTCCCCCAAACCTGGTGTTTATCCATTTTCGCCATTTTTATAAATGGCCCAGCATCTGCTGGGCGTTCAGCCAAGAACCTGTGGCTCGTCCTTCATTCCATCAAGTCCCTCTTTTTTCCAAACTGTATCCCAAATTTCCTCCCTTCTTACCTCCACCTCTACAGCCCAGGTCTGTAGCCCACCATCGCCCTCGTTAGGAAGACTGCAAGATCCTGTCAACTGTCTTCCTTTCTCCTGCCCGCCTTCCTACTAGTGTTCCTCCGGAGAGTAGGGACTGTAGCTGGAGGGGTCCTGTCCCTCCCTTACTTAAAACATCCCATTGCTTGCCTTTACACTTAGCATAATATTTGAATAAGATCACCTTACTAGGGTGACCAACTTGTCTTGGGCCAAACCAAGAATAATTTATCACTTCCAGAGCTCAGTGGGCTCTGTCCCTGATAGCCTCCATGACCGCTTCTCACAAGACTCCCTTGCCATCTCAGTCCGCTCCCCCATTCCCTCATTCCCCTTCTCTCTTTGGTTTCTTTGGTTCCAATCACATGGGCTCTTTGCTGTTCCTTGAAAGTCATGGGTGTCTCAGGACCTTTGCACCTGCCATTCTCTCTCTTTGGAACTCTTGCCCTTGGCTTGCTCTTGGACATTGGCTTCAGTTCAATATTCCCTGCTTAAAGAAGCCTGGGATCCCTGATTGTCTGGCCCCCACCTCTTCCTACTTATTCACTATGGAATGTGAGGCTCTCTTTGCGCTTCACTTCCCCCCCCACCACCCCCCTGCAAATGGGGACAGGTACTATCTCCCAAAAGACTTCAGTAGGGATACAATGAGATACTCCTTGCTCAGCCCTCAAATCACTGTTGAAACAGTAAATTCTTCATTGCAAATGTGATTACTGCCCCATCCTGTTTGCTTCCTAGCACCTGTCAATGTTTGATATAGTCCCATTTATTTATTTATTTCATGTTTATTGTCTGTCTCTAACTAGAATGTGAGCTCCTCCCAGGTGAAGATCTGGTTTATGTCCTTCATTGACTAGAACAGTTGCCTGGCACCTATCAAAAGCTCAAGACCTGTTAAGCATGACTGAAGTTTGATGTTTGCTCATAGTGTGAGTGTGCCTGATGCCACTCAGTTGTACGCTTAAAAGTGGCTCCAATGGTATATTTTACCGCAATAAGAAAATGTACACTAATGTCACGTAAAACCCATTTGATAACTTTCTTTGTTACAAAAAAATAAAATCGATGAGGCACCTGGGTGGCTCTGTTGGATAAGCGTCCGACTTCGGCTCAAGTCATGATCTCACCGTCCATGAGTTCGAGCCCTGCGTCTGACTCTGCTGACAGCTCAGAGCCTGGAGCCTGCTTCGGATTCTGTGTCTCCCTCTCTCTCTCTCTCTCTCTGTCCCTCCCCTGCTTGTACTCTGTCTCTCTGTCTCTCAAAAATAAATAAAACGTTAAAAAAAAAATTGAATGAAGCGAAGTCAGAGCATCTTAGGAATGATTAGCCACTCCGAGAGGGGGCAGTTTGGGACTGCAGTTTTCAGGGACTTTTTTTTTTTTTTTTTTTTTTTTTTTTAACATAACACTTCTCCTTTTCAGTATGCTCTTTGGCATTCAAGCCCTCCTGGGGAGGTGAGCGGAGGGAGGTGGGGACCGGAAATCCTGGGAGTCCTCTGAGGTTGAAGGCTCTGAGAAGGATTTTGCTTCCTTCAGGCAGTACTTCTGGGGAGTCCTCAGCAGGCTGAGCTTTATACACGGATTTTGTCACTCTTCCGTGGACAGAGTTTTTGCAGCTGATCAGTACTGTGCCGCTCACCAGCTGTGTGATCTCAGGTAAGTTACCTGAACTTCCTGTGCTGCTGCTTTTCCCTTATAAATGGCAACAATAAGGAAAGCTGTCTTATAGGATTGGGGTTAGGACTGAGCACGATAAAGCATGCAACATGCCTAGAGAACTCTTACGCTGTTCATAGTAAGTGTTATATAAATGTTAGCTCTTAGTATTAATATTTTTTATCATCCATCCAGTTACTGAAGCCAAGAATCTAGGGGTTGTTCATGCCCTTTCTTTCCCCCTTTTCCATTCTTCGGAATGCATCTTAAAGCCATTCACTTTTTCTTCTAAATATTCTCAAGTTTTGCCTTTCATACTAGTCTTTAGCCTCGTCAGGGACATCAGCAACGCCTCTTCTTTTCCATGTGGTCTACCAGTTGTTCCGGTGCCATTTACTCATCGCCCATCCTCTTCTCTGTTGATGTGCCTGGACCAGCGCTGTCCTATACCAAGTTTCTTTATCTGCAAGGGTCTGTTTTTGAAGTCTGTTCCATTGGCCAGTCATTACTGATTTTCCTTCCTCCTCATTCCTTACGTGCACCCCATCAGCAAGTCCATCCTACCTCCAAAACACCTTTCAAATGTGCCTTCTCCACACGCTGCCATCACCGCCCTCATTCCCCAGCTAGACAATTGAAATGGTTCTGATCTACTGGCGCCCCCTGCCCACTGCCTCTGGAACTCCCCTTTGGCCATTCTTACTACAATCCAAGAGACCATTTTCCTCTTTTAAAATGACAACATGTAGGGGGGCCTGGGTGGCTCAGTCCGTTAAGCTCCGACTTCGGCTCAGGTCATGATCTTGCGGTGCGTGAGTTCCAGCCCTGCGTCGGGCTCTGTGCTGACAGCTCGGAGCCTGGAGCCTGTTTCAGGTTCTGTGTCTCTCTCTCTCTCTCTGCCCCTCCCCCGTTCGTGTTCTGTCTCTGTCTCAAAAATAAATAAACGTTAAAAAAATTAAATAAAATAAAATGACAACATGTTTGATATGCACAAAAATGTAAAAGAGCTACATGCGGAAGTTATGAAGCATGACCACAGAATAATCTCTGTGAGCCCACCTCACTGCCTACGAAATGGAACAGTAGCATATCCTTTGATGTCCTGTGTGTTCTCAACACTACTGGGATTTTTTTTTTTAAGTTTATTTTAAAAAAAAATTTTTTTTTAACGTTTATTTACTTTTGAGACCGAGAGAGACAGAAGACGAACGGGGGAGGGTCAGAGAGAAAGAGGGAGACACAGAATCTGAAACAGGCTCCAGGCTCTGAGCTGCCAGCACAGAGCCCGATGTGGGGCTCGAACTCACGCACCACAAGATCATGACCTGAGCCGAAGTCGGACGCTTAACCGACTGAGCCACCCAGGCGCCCCAAAGTTTATTTATTTTTTAGAGAAAAAGAGAGTGTGAGTGGGGAAGGGACGGAGAGAGAGGA
Organism: Neofelis nebulosa; assembly: GCF_028018385.1. Lineage (NCBI taxonomy): Eukaryota > Metazoa > Chordata > Mammalia > Carnivora > Felidae > Neofelis > Neofelis nebulosa. The sequence continues at coordinate 28,357,334 of NC_080798.1, read as the reverse complement.
TTCCAAGCAGGCTCTGCTCAGAGCCTGAAGTGGGGCTCAAACTCACGAACTGTGAAATCAACCTGAGCCGAAACCAAGAGTCAGACCCTTAACTGACTGAGCCACCAGGCACCCCAATTTTGTTCTTCTTTTTTTAAATTGTTCCTTTAAAATTATCCCCTTTCTTGTATGTATGTATGTATGTATGTATGTATGTATGTATATATGTAATCCTTACACTCAACGTGGTGCTTGAACTCATAACCTCGAGGTCAAGAGTCGCATGCTCTTCCAACTGAATCAGCCAGGCTCCCCACCCTTGTTTTCTTTTATAATTTTACTACATCTATATGTATTCCTAAGCGATTTATTTTTTGCTTTTGCTTGTAAATTTTACAAAGATAGTATCATGTTGTGAATGCTCCTCTGAGAATTGGTTTGCTTCTTTACCAGTACTAATTCTAAGATTCATTTGTGTTGATGTATGTAGTCGTTTCCGTTGCTTCTTAGTAATCCAATGTAAGATCCATTATTTATTTCTGCTTACTGCTATGAATAGACATGTGGATTGCTGCTTTCTCTTTTTTCTCTATTGCAAACAATTCTTGGTGCACGTCTTGGTACACGTCTCCTGGTACACTCATACGGGGTTTTCTTCTGAATAGTGGCTTTCATTTTTACTCTACTCTCTGCGTTTAATGTCATGACCCAGTACACACAGACGCATATATATCTTTCCTGACTTTTGGTAATGCACCTTGGCATTTTCTATACTATTCTGTTTCATTTTTCTTATTTATTTATTTAAAAATGTTTGTTTTTTATTTTTGAGAGAGAGAGAGAGAGAGAGAGAGAGAGAGTGAGCAGGGGAGGGGCAGAGAGAGGGAGACAGAAGATCTGAAGCAGTGTCTCTGCTGTCAGCAGAGAGGGGCTCCAACTTACCAGCTTTGAGTTCAAGCCCTGAGCCTAAGGGCCTAAGGTGGACCCTTAACAGACTGAGCCATCTAGGTGCCCCTCTGTTGCATTTTTAAAAAAGATGTTGATCCAGGGCACCTGGCTGACTCAGTCAGTAGAGCATGTGACTCTTGATCCCCAGGTTGAGTTTGAGCCTCATGTTGAACATAGAGCTTACTTCAAATAAATAAATAAATAAATAAGCAGGAAGATGGAGAGCATTTCCTTTTGAATGCTTATAAAAATATTTAAAAAGTTGTTGATCCAAAAAGGATTTAATGACCAACCAATTTTCCATAGTGTGGAAAATCAGGTAGTTGAGGGGTATCTGGCTGGCTCAGTTGGTAGAACATGCAACTCTTGATCTCAGGGTAGTGAGTTCAAGTCCCACATTGGGAATAGAGCATACTTTAAAAAAAAAGAAAAAAAGAAAGAAAATCCTGTAGTCTCGTTTGGGTATATACCTAGGAGTGGGATTGCTGGGTCATGGGGTGTGAGCACAGTGAACTTTATCAGATACACCAAATTGCTCTCCAAAGTAGTTATAATAATTCACCGCTCACCGGCTCCATATTAGAATTGATGTTTGTTCCACATCTTTACTGTGTCATACAAGACTTCCTAGTTTTTTGCCAATCCAGTGGGTATAAAATGATACCTCATTATAACTCATCTTAGTAATAAGCCTGTCCATGTTTTTTTCCATTCTACTTTTGGATTTTTGTCATTCTTTTTTTTTTTTGTAACTCTATGCATAATTTACTTTTTTTGTTTGTTTTGTTTTTATTTTTTAATTTTATTATTTTTTAATTTACATCCAAATTAGTTAGCATATAGTGCAACAATGATTTCAGGAGTAGATTCCTTAATGCCCCTTACCCATTTAGCCCATCCCCCCTCCCACAACCCCTCCAGTTTGTTCTCCATATTTATGAGTCTCTTATGTTTTGTTCCCCTCCCTGTTTTTATATTATTTTTGTTTCCTTCCCTTATGTTCGTCTGTTTTGTCTGTTAAAGTTCTCATGTGGGTGAAGCCATATGATTTTTGTCTTCCTCTGACTGACTAATTTCACTTAGCATAATACCCTCCAGTTCCATCCACACAGTTGCAAATGGCAAGATTTCATTCTTTTTGATTGCCGAGTAATACTCCATTGTATCCACTACTTGGATAAATACCAGCAATTGCTGGGTCATAGGGTAGTTCTATTTTTAATTTTTTGAGGAACCTCCATACTGTTTTCCAGAGTGGCTTCACCAGTTTGCATTCTCACCAACAACGCAAAAGAGATCCTCTTTCTCCACATCCTCGCCAACATCTGTTGTTGCGTGAGTTGTTAATGTTAGCCATTCTTACAGGTGTGAGGTGGTATCTCATTGTGGTTTTGATTTGTATTTCCCTGATGATGAGTGACGTTGAGCATTTTTTCATGTGTTAGTTGGCCATCTAGATGTCTTTGGAGAAGTGTCTATTCATGTCTTTTGCCCATTTCTTCACTGGATTATTTGTTCTTTGGGTGTTGAGTTTGATCAGTTCTTTATAGATTTTGGATACCAACCCTTTATCTGATATGTCATTTGCAAATATCTTCTCCCATTCTGTTGGTTGCTTTTTAGTTTTGCTGATATAATTTACTTATTTTTGAAAAATGTTTATTTATTTTGAGAGAAGGGGAGGGGCAGAGAGAGAAGGAGATCAAGAATCCCAACTCCTTCAAAAATAAAACATTAAAAAATTTTTTTTATTTTTAAAAGGGGCACCTGGGTGGCTCAGTCGGTTGAGTGTCCGACTTTAGCTCAGGTCATGATCTTGCAGTTTGTGGGTTCGAGCCCCGTATCGGGCTCTATGCTGACAGCTCATAGCCTGGAGCCTGCTTTAGATTCTGTGTGTGTGTCTCTCTCTCTGCCCCTCCCCACTCACACTCTGTCTCTCTCCCCTTCAAAAATAAATAAAACATTAAAAAAAAAAATAATTCCAAGCACCTGGGTGGCTTGGGTGGCCTGGGTGGCTCATCGGTTGAGCCTCCGACTTCAGCTCGGGTCATGATCTGGTGGTCTGTGGGTTTGAGCCCCCCATCAGGGTCTGCACTGACAGCTCAGAGCCTGGAGCCTGCTTCAGATTCTGTGTCTCCCTCTCTCTCTGTCCCTCCCCCACTCACACTCTGTCTCTCTCTGTCTCTCAAAAATGAATAAATGTTCAAAAAAAAAAAAATCCCAAGCACAGTGCCGAGACTGATGCAAGCTCAAACCCATGAACCATGAGATCATGACCTGAGCTGAAATCAACAGTCAGATGCTTAACTGACTGAGCCACCCAGGTGCCCTGGATTTTTGTCTTTTTCTTCGTGACTTTTTTTTTTTTTAATTTTTTTGTTTATTTATTTTTGAGAGAGAGGGAGAGACAGAGTGTGAGCAGGGGAGGGGCAGAGAGAGGGAGAGACACAGAATCCGAAGCAGGCTCCAGGCTCCGAGCTGTCCACACAGAGCCCGACACGGGGCTTGAACTCACAAACTGCAAGATCATGACCTGAGCCGAAGTTAGATGCTCAGCTGACTGAGCCACCCAGGTGCCCCCCCCTTTTTTTTTTTTAATTTTTTTGTTTATTTATTAGTGACTTTTTTTTAAAGTTGATTTATTTATTTGGAAGAGAGAGAGAGAGAGAGAGAGAGAGAGAGAAAATCCCAAGCAGGCTCCATGGTGACAGCTCAGAGCCCCCCTGTGGGGCCTGATCCCATGGAACTATGAGATCATGACCTGAGCTGAAACCAAGAGTCAGATGACTGAGCCACTCAGCCACCCATTTTCTCAGTGACTTCTTAGAGTTGTTTATGTTATGCATACTAATAATTTATTGATAATATTTATTGTAAGTATCATCTCTCATTTTACATTTTATGTTTTCACTTTATCAGCAAAAGATGAGCAGGAATTATTAATTTTTTAAAGTTTTATTTTAATTACAGTTAGCTTTGATACACTGTAATATTAGTTTCAGGTGGGGGCACCTGGGTGGCTCAGTCGGTTAAGCATCCGACTTCAGCTCAGGTCACAATCTTGCGGTTCATGAGTTCAAGCCCCGTATGGGGCTCTGTGCTGACAGCTCGGAGCCTGGAGCCTGCTTTGGATTCTGTGTCTCCCTCTCTCTCTCTCTGCCCCTCCCCTACTCACACTCTGTCTCTCCCTCTCAAAAATAAATAAACATTAAAATAAATTTAAAAAAATATTAGTTTCAGGTGTATAATATAGTGATTAAATGCTATCATACATCACCCCGTGCTCATCACGACAAATGTCCTCCTTAATCCCCATCACTTATTTCACCCATCCCCCACCCACCTCCCCGCTGGTAACCGTCAGTTTGTTCTTTATAGTTAAGAGTATGTTTCTTGGTTTCTCTCTCTTTCTCCCCGTTTGCTTGTTTGGTTACTTTTTATTTTTCAAGTTTATTTATTTATTTTGAGACAGACAGAGAGAGCCTTAGTTGGGGGAGGGGCAGAGAGAGAGGGAGAGTCCCAAGCAGGCTCCTTGAGTTCAGTGAGGAGCCTCACTTGGGGCTCCATCCCACCAATTGTGAAATCACGACCTGAGCTGAAACTGAGTCGGACGCTTAACCAACTGAGCCACCCAAGTGCCACCAACTGAGCCACCCAAGTGCCCCTGTTTGGTTTCTTAAATTCCATGTGTGAGTGAAATCATACGGTATTTGTCTTTCCCCGATTGACTGATTTTGCTTAGCATTATACTCTCTAGCTCCATCCATGTTGTTTCAAATGGCAAGATTTCATTCTTTTTTTTTTTAAGTTAGTTTATTTTTTTTTAACGTTTTATTTATTTTTGAGACAGGGAAAGACAGAGCATGAACAGGGGAGGGTCAGAGAGAGGGAGACACAGAATCTGAAACAGGCTCCAGGCTCTGAGCTGTCAGCACAGAGCTCGACGCGGGGCTCGAACTCATGGACCACGAGATCATGACCTGAGCCGAAGTCGGCCGCTTAACCGACTGAGCCACCCAGGTGCCCCAAGTTAGTTTATTTAAGTAACCTCTACATGCAATGTGGGATTCGAACTCATGGCCCCAAGCTCAAGAGTTGCATGCGCCTCTGATTGAGCCAGGTGCGTGCCCCAAGATTTCATTCTTTTTTTTTTTTTTTTTTTTTTTTTAGTTTGTTTATTTAAGTAATCTCTGCATGCAATGTGGGGTTCGAACTCATGGCCCCAAGCTCAAGAGTTGCATGCATCTCTGATTGACCCAGGTGCGTGCCCCAAGATTTCATTCTTTGGTTTTTATGGTTGAATAATATCCCATTGTAGATATATCCTCATTCATCAATCAGTGGACACTGGGCTGCTTCCATATCTTGGCTATTGTAAATGAAGCTGCTAGAAACATAGGGGTGCGTGTATCCCTTTGTAAACATAGGGGTGCATGTATCCCTTTGCACTTTTTTAAGTAAACTATACCCCCAATGTGGGGCTTGAACTCACAACCCCGAGATCAAAATGCTGTATGGACTGAGCCAGCCAGGTGCCCTTGCATGTATACCTTTGAATTAGTGTTTTTGTATTCTTTGGGTAAATATCCAGTAGTGTGTTTGGTGAATTATAGGGTATTTCTATATTCAATTTTATTTTATTTTATTTAAAAAAAAATTTTTTTTTAACGTTTATTTTTGAGACAGAGAGAGACAGACCATGAACGGGGGAGGGTCAGAGAGAGGGAGACACAGAATCTGAAACAGGCTACAGGCTCTGAGCTGTCAGCCCGGGGCTCGAACTCACGGACCGCGAGATCATGACCTGAGCCGAAGTCGGCCGCTTAACCGACTGAGCCACCCAGGTGCCCCATATATTCAACTTTAAAAAAAATGTTTATTTATTTATTTTGAGAGAGAGAAAGGACACGAGCAAGGAAGGGGCAGAGAGAGAGAGAAGAAAGAGAATCCCAAGCAGGCTCCACACTGTCAGCGCGGAGCTTGACGCAGGACTCAAACTCACAAACTGTGAGATGGTGACCTGAGCTGAAGTCAGGTGCTTAACTGACTGAGCCACCCAGGTGCCCTATAGTTAGGTATTATTGTAAGAATACAGAATGTAGTACATACTACATACAAAATGTATGTTAATTGACTGTTTATGTTATCAGTAAAGTTTCTGGTCAATAGTAGGCTATTAGTAGTTAAGTTTTTGGGGTGTCAAAAGCGATATGTGGATTTTTTTTAAGTTTATTTAGTTAAGTAATCTCTACACCCAACGTGGGACTCGAATTCATGAGCCCAAGATCAAGAGTTACATGTTCTTCTGACTGAGCCAAGCCAGATGCCCCTATATGTGGATTTCTTAAATGTTTATTTATTTTTGAGAGAGAGAGAGAGAGAGAGAGAGAGAGAGAGAGAGAATGTACACACACATGCACATGATCTGGGGAAGGGCAGAGAGGGGGGACTGAGGATCCTAAGCAGGCTCTGTGTTGACAGCAGAGAGCCTAATACTGGGCTTCAACTCATGAACTGTGAGATCACGACCTGAGCTGAGGTAAGATGCTTAACCGACTGAGCCACCCAGGTGCCCCTATATGTGGATTTTTAACTGTGTGTGGGTCAGTGTCCTTAATTCCCATGTTGTTCAAATGTCTGCTGTACATATTTTCTTTTTTTTTAATTTTTAAAAATGTTTATTTATTTTTGAGAGAGAGACAGAGACAGAGAGAGAGAGAGAGAGAGAGAGAGCATAGCAGGGGAGGGCAGAAAGAGAGGGAGACACAGAATCCGAAGCAGGCTCCAGGTTCCCAGTTGCCAGTGAAGAGCCCGATGTGTGGCTCAAATCCATGAATCACAAGATCATGACCTGAGCCAAAGTCGGACGTTTAACTGATGGAGCCACCCAGGCACCCTTGTATATATTTCCTTTATCCGTTCACCCATCACTGGACACTCACACCATTGTCTTGACTGTTGTAAATGTCTTGCCTATTGAAAATCATACTGCGATGAGTTATAAGGTGCAGATGTCTTTTCAAGATAGTGATTTCATTTCTTTCAGATAAATACCCAGGAGTGGGATTGCTAGATCACATGGTAGTTCTATTTTTAATTTTTTTTTTTAAAGTAAGTGCTCTGCCCAGTGTGAAGCTTGATCAAACTCATGACCCCAAGAGTCACATGCTCTACCAACTAGGCCAGTCAGGTACCCTATTTTTAATTTTTTGAGGAACCCCCATACTGTCTTCCACAGGGCCTTCACCAATTTACATTCCCACCGGGCAGTGCACAAGAGTCCCCTTTTCTCCACATCTTTACTAGTTATTTCCTGTCTTTTGATACTAGTTATGCTCACAGATGTGAGGTGGTATTTCATGGTGAGTTTGATTTGCATTTCCCAGATTTGTGATGTTAAGCACCTTTTCATGTACCTGTTGGCCATCTGTATGTCTCTTTGGAAAAGTGTCTATTCGGATCCTCTACCCATTTAAAAACATACATTTATTTTGGTAATCTCTACACCCGATGTGGGACTTGAACTCATGACCCCAAGATCAAGAGTCACATGCCCTTCTGACTGAGCCAGCCAGGTGCCCTGCTCTACCCATTTTAAACCAGATTTTTGTCCATTGAGTCGTGTGGTTTTTTTTTTTTCAATGTTTATTTTTGAGAGAGAGAGAGAGAGAGAGCATCGGGGGCAGGTTGGGGGAGGCAGAGGATCCAATGCAGGTTCTGGGAAGACAGCAGAGAGCCCATTGTGGGGCTCAAACTCACAAGCCGAGCTGTGAGATCATGACCTGAGCCGAAGTCAGACCCTTAACAACAGACTGAGCCACCCAGGCGCCCCGAGTTGTGTGAGTTCTTTATATATTTTGGATGTTAATCCTTTATCAGATACATGATTTACAGATATTTTCTCCCATTCTGTAGGTTGCCTTTTCATTTTGTTGATGGTTTTCTTTGCTGTATGCAAGCTTTTCAGTTTGATGTAGCCCCACTTGTTTATTTTTGCTTTTGTTGCTTTTGGCATCAAATCACAAAAAATCATTGCCTATGCTTACTGCCTATGCTTTCTTCTAGGAGTTTGATGGTTTCAAGCCTTACATGCAAGCCTTTAATCCCCTTTGAGTTGATTTTGGGGTATGGTGTAAAAGATGGTCCAGTTTCATTTTTTACATGTGGCTGTCCAGTTTTCCTAGCGCCATTGCATGAAGAGACTGTTCTCTCCCCATTGTACATTCTTGGTTGCTTTGTCATAAATTAATGGACCGTATAGGCATAGGTTTATTTCTGGAATCTATTCTCCCAGCTCTCCGTTTATTTAGATCTTCCTTAGTGCCCTTCAGTAATGATTTGTCTTTTCTCCATAGCGCACACTTAAAAGAGGGCTTTTAACAATGTAAATTAGATCTTCTCCCTTCTCTGGTTATAACTTGATAATGGCTTTTCATTGTTCTTTAAATAAAACTCAAATTCCTTATCTGAATACACACAACCAGGCCCTGTTTCTTCAATTTTATCTTTTTTTTTTTTAATGTTTATTTATTTTTGAGAGAGAGAACACACATGCACGAGGGAGGAAGAGGGGCAGAGGGAGAGGAAGACAGAGGATTTGAAGCAGCTCTGAGCTGTCAGCACAGACCCTCATGTGGGGCTCGAACTCACAAACCTTGAGATCATGACATGAGCCGAAGTCAGAGGCTTAACAGACTGAGCCACCCAGGCGCCCCTTCCATTTTAAAACTAGCACCTTCACCCAGAACTGGTCGGTCTCGTGGGCTTCTGGTCAGTTCCTCTCGCTTACCCCAGGGAAGTTGCAATAGCCAGTTGGTGTTTACCATCTGCTAGGAAGGCTTCCATTGCCCCACTCTCCACCTGCTGCTGGGTTAACATCTCGCTCAAATATCTACTATAGGGAGAGCTTTTCTGAACATCCCACTCAAAACCATTCAATTCTGCCCTTTCATAGCCAGAGAGAATGCCCTGTCCTTTTCCCTTCCAATCCTATTGCCTTTGGTAGTTGTTTGGTTCATTTGTTTGTCTGTTTGTCTGATGTCTGTTTTCTTTTTTCTTTTCTTTCTTTCTTTTGTTTTTATTTAGTTTTGAGAGGGTGTGAGTGGGGAGGGGAAGAACTAGAGGGGCAACAGAAGATCCGAAGGAGGCTCTGTGCTGGCAGCAGCCAGCCCGATGTGAGGCTCGACCTCATGCAACGTGAGATCATCACCCGAGCCTAAGTTGGACACTTAACCGACTGAACAACCCAGGGACCCCTGAGGTCTGGTTTCTTGAACAGCCTGCAAGTTCCCTGAGAGACATTGGCTGTTTGGCTGACCATAGTACCTGCTGCATTGCTTAGCACATACTACACGCTCAATAAATGTTTGTCAAAGGACCAAAGAAAAGAAGAGGAAAAGGGAGGAAGGGACTTCCATCCTGTAACTAGGAAAGAAGAAAAAAGCCAAATAAGGAAATAAGGGGTTAAAAAGGGCTGGATTTTTTTTTTAAATTTTTTTTAACGTTTTTATTTATTTTTGAGACAGAGACAGAGCATGAATGGGGGAGGGGCAGAGAGAGAGGGAGACACAGAATCGGAAGCAGGCTCCAGGCTCTGAGCCATCAGCCCAGAGCCCAACGCGGGGCTCGAACTCACAGACTGTGAGATCGTGACCTGAGCGGAAGTCGGACGCTTAACCGACTGAGCCACCCAGGCGCCCCAAAAAGGGCTGGATTTTAAAAAGGTAGTAGAGGGGGTGCCTCGCTGGCTCAGTTGAGAGTCTTGATCTTGGGGTCTTGAATTCAAGTCCCATATTGGGCATAGAGTTTACTTAAAAAGAAGGTAGGAGAATATAGGTCTTGATAGTTACAGGTTTTAAAAATTACATCATTAATGTAATGCAGAATACATTATAGTTGTCAAAGATTCAAATGATACAGAAATATAAGGAATATACCTTTAATTTACCTTTCATCACCCTCTCTTCAAACCTACTCCTCATCTCCAGGGTAACTACTATTTATTGTGAGTTTGGTAAATACCTTTATAGATCTTTTCTGTTATACATTTTTGCATATATACCCCATACATTTACATGCATACAGATTTATTTTTCTTTCTTTCTTTCTTTTTAAAAGTTTATTTATTTATTTATATTTATTTTGAGAGAGAGAGAGAGAGAGAGAGAGGGAGGGGCAGAGGCAGAGAGGGAGGGAGAGAGAGAATCCCAAGCAGGCTCTGCACTGTCAGTGTGGAGCCCCACATGGGGCTCAAACTCATAAACCTTGAGATCATGACCTGAACCAAAATCAAGTCAGACACTGAACCGACTGAGCCACCCAGGTGCCCCTTATGTTTCTTTTTTACAATCATGAATAGAATCATACTTTACTAGTTGTTGTGTGAAATGCTTTCTTCATTTAAAACTATGACGTGGAAATCTTTCCATTTCAGTTCAGATAGTTCACCAGCTCCCTTTTGGTAGACACTTAGTCTATTTTAATAGTTCACTGTTATAAACAAGGCTCAAATGAATTGAACGCTCATCGCATTAGTCAGAGTTCTCCAGAGAAACAGAACCAATAGAATTTGCATATAGAGAGATTAATTTTAAGGAATTGGCTCACGTGATTATGGAGGCTGGCAAGTCCCAAATCTGCAAGGTAGGCCATCAGGCTGGAGACCCAGGGAAAAGCTGATGTTGCTGTAAGTCTGAAGGTCATCTGCTAGTGTAACTCCCTCCTGCTTAGGGGAGCCGGTGTTTTTGTTTTATTCTGACTTTCAACTGTATATGGTAGAGGCCACTCACATTATGGAGAGCAACCTGCTTTACTCAAAGCCCACCAATTTAAGTGTTAATCTTGTTATCTTTGATCAAATCTTTGGGCACTGTGGTCTAGCCAAGTTGACACAAAAAATTAACTATCACTTTCATGAACATGTATCTTACATATATCTTTATATATAAAGCATTTAAATGTTGATAGGTAGATACTGCCACATGATGCTCATAAGAGGTTAGAGACTGAGGGATGCCTGGGTGGCTCAGCTGGTTGATCCTGTGACTTCAGCTCGGGTCACGATCTCGAGGTTCGTGAATTCGAGCCCTGCATCAAGCTGGCTGCTTTCAGTACAGAGCCCGCTTCGGATCCTCTATTCCCCTCCCTCTCTGCCCTTCCCCCGCTTGTGCTCTCAAAAATAAATTTTAAAAATATTAAAAAAAAGGGGCGCCTGGGTGGCTTGGTCGGTTAAGCGTCCGACTTCGGCTCAGGTCACGATCTCACGGTCCGTGAGTTCGAGCCCCGCGTCGGGCTCTGTGCTGACAGCTCAGAGCCTGGAGCCTGCTTCCGATTCTGTGTCTCCCTCTCTCTCTGCCCCTCCCCCATTCATGCTCTGTCTCTCTCTGTCTCAAAAATAAATAAACGTTAAAAAAAAATTTTTAAATATTAAAAAAAAAAAAGGAGTTGCAGACTGAGAGTGAAAGGAATCTATCAAAGTCCCCCCCTCCCCCCTGCACCCACCCCAGCCACGCTTACAGACAAAACTCACAGGTGTCTGCACTTGGCCCCAACTCTGTTTTTCTAGGTCACGGTGCCCTACATTCTTGGGAAGTAGGCCCCAACTACAATTCTTCTCTAGCCTGTTCTTCCCCCTATTCTTCTCCAGCCTGACCACAACCTGCTCCGCCCTGCCAAGAGGGACCCCCTCCTCACACCTCCCACCAGGAGCCCAGCTGCAGTCCTCTCACACCTTTAAAAACCCCTAAAGGGCCCAGCCTGACAGGAACTCAGGACCGACATTTCTAGATGTCTGGCACCTCTCCTCCCTTGTTGAGTGAATAAACTTTGTCCTGCTTGTTGCTCTGCTTTCTGTGCAATTCTTTGCCACCCGTGTCACCCGCCAACCTAACAGAGATGCGGGCTCTCTTCCAATAGTTTATGAGTGTGGGCATGTTTGAGTCTGGTCCAGCGAAAATCACTTTGAGCATGCGTTCCTCCACATTTCTGCTTTTTTTCTGCTTTGGGGCATTTGCACATGCTCCTTAGCCTGGAATTTACTTCTTCCCCACAGTACTTTTTCTTAATTACTCCTTTACTTGTCTTTACCTCTACCTCCGACCCCTCAGATGAGGCCAACTTTTTTCTGTTTAATGCTTTTTCCTCACATCCTTCTCTTCTTCACGGAGTGAGTTATCTCCAACCCTGAGATGCACTGGGCCTTCTGTTAGCTCCTGGCACATATCAAGCCTGTCCTGCCTCAGAGCCATTGCATTTGGTGTTCTCTTTGCCTGGATCCCTTTCCCCCAGTTCTTCAAAAGGCCGGTAACTTTTCATCCTAAACTTCACTTAAGTGTTACCTCCTCAGAAAAGTCTTCCTGTCCATCTAAAATATCTCTACCTTCCCATTCCTCTACATTCATTGCCTACGGCTGCTATAACAAATTATCACAAGCTTGAGTGACTTCAAAGCACAGCGACTTGTTTATTTATTTTTTTCATGCTTCTGGAGCTCAAAGTCTGAAATCAAGCTATCGGCAGGATTGGTTCCTTCTGGAGGCTCTGAGGGAGAATGTCTCCCATGCCTCCGCTTGCTTCCAGGGATTGTTGACAGTCCTTGGCTTGTAACTACATCAGTCCAATCTCTGCCTCTGCCTCCACGTCACCTTCTCTATGTGTCTTCTCTCCTTCCCTTCTCCTATAAGGATATTTGTTATTGGATTTAGAGCCCACCTGGATAATCTAGAATAATCTCACCTCAAGGCTCTTATCCTTAATTACATCTGCCAAGACACTTTTTCCCATATGGTCACATTCACAGGTATACATACAGGCATACATTTTGGGGCGCCACCATCAACCCACTACATGCTTTCATTTTTCTCCAGAATGCTTATGGAATGAAATGCTCCTTCTAGTTTATTGGTGCTTTGAAACTGCTGGTTATGACCCATCAGTGGGCTATGAAATGTAGTGGGTTTGGACAAGCATTTAAATTTTTCAAGTAAAGGGGCGCCTGGGTGGCTCAGTCGGTTGAGCGTCCGACTTCGGCTCAGGTCATGATCTCGCAGTCTGTGAGTGTGAGTTCGAGCCCCGCGTCGGGCTCTGTGCTGACAGCTCAGAGCCTGGAGCCTGTTTCAGATTCTGTGTCTCCCTCTCTCTCTGCCCCTCCCCTGCTCATGCTCTGTCTCTCTGTCAAAGATAAATAAATATTAAAAAAAAAAATTTAAAAAAAATAAAATTTTCAATTTATTGAAATTCAAGTAAAAATTTAAAAACAAATGAAAAAAATAGAATAGAAAATATTGGCACCTATCACCCATATTCAAAGGGAAAGCTGAAATCACCTGCATCCGTACAGCTTGAATATCAGGACTGAGAATTGAGGCCACATGGTTTAGTTATTGTTGCTGGGAGATCTTGACCAGGAAGATAAGGCTGTAGGTCAATAAATAACTCCACTGTTTGCTTCAAGAAATTCCTATAAACCCATTTGTCTGGTCAGATAGTTTGTTCATGTGGGCAAATAGCTCATTCGTCCATCAGTGTTTAACATGACCCCCTTTATTTATTTTATTTATTTTTATTTTTTTTTAAATTTTTTTAACGTTTATTTATTTTTGAGACAGAGAATGAACAGGGGAGGGCAGAGAGAGAGGGAGACACAGAATCTGAAACAGGCTCCAGGCTCTGAGCATTCAGCACAGAGCCCGACGCGGGGCTCGAACTCACAGACCGCGAGATCATGACCGGAGCCGAAGTCGGATGCTTAACCGACTGAGCCACCCAGGCACCCCTACATGACCCCCTTTAAAATCCCTTACCTGTGCAGTTACCATTCCTAAATTTTTATGCCTTGAATTTTGTCTACTTCCAATCAGTTTCTCTGAAAGTCTTGCCTTGAGCCACTTGAGCCCATATCCCCAAGCCCCATATGTATTTTCTCTTGTCCGCCCCCTACTGGGACACAGCTAAGACTATCAGATGGTATCATCTCACATTTAGCATTAAATACTTCTAGCAGTGCTTGGTCAACAGATGTTCTGCCGATCTTTTCAGGAGCTGACGTTCAATATTTCTGGAGAGTCTCCCCAAATCCAACTGAGACGCCCTCACTGGCCATTTTAGATTCTAAACGAGGAAACAATGTACTCCTGTAAGGCCTCTGGAACCTCCTGCTCAGAGGTGTTTGCAATGTGATGGTCAACTACATCTCACAATGGATCGGATTCCTTTTTGTTGAACTTCTAAATGTTAAGCTTATCTTGTCTTCTTGTTTTCTCATTGAACCATTCCATTTCCTCATGGTGACCATTTCAGGAATCTGGTAATGTGATCAGATTTGAAACTTTTTCTACTTGGTGGAAAACTTCCTTATTACTAACAACATTACTGGGTGATTGCTATCTCTTTATCACTTTTTAACAATGTTTATTTATTTATTTTGAGAGAGAGAGAGAGCACGAATACGTGCATGTGAGTTAGCATGGGGGAGGGGCAGAAGAGGTGGGGAGAGAATCCCGAGCAGGCTCTTCGCTGATGGCACAGAGCCAAGCACAGAGCTCCATCCAACAGACCATGAGATCATGAGCTGAGCAGAAATCAAGAATCAGACACTCTACTGAGCCACCCAGGTGCCCCTCCTCTCATCACTTTTTATTGGGAATCTGTAAAAGAAAGTTTGTAGTAAAGAGGATGGATATAGGTCTGATTACTCTGCTCTCATGCTCCAGACAATTTCATTCATGGTGAGAACTTTCTTCCTGGTTTGTAGACAGTTTGCCTTATTGCTATGTTCTCATGTGGCCTTTCCTTGGTGTGTGTGTGTGTGCACACCCCAGGCAGTGGAGGGAAGATGGGTGGGTGGGGGCTAGGAGAGAGACAGGGCAGGCTCTCTGATATCTCTTCCTGTAGGACCAGGGCCTCACCCTTATGATCTCATTTAACTCAATTACCTTCTTAAATGCCACATCTCCAAATACAACTACAGTGGGGGTTAGGGCTTCACATATGAAGTGGCCAGGGCAAAGGCAGCACAAATATTCAGTCTGTAACACAGTTGAATATTATTCAGCCTTAAGAAAGAAAATTCTGACACATGCTACAATATGGATGAATCTTGAAGATATTATGCTAAGTGAAATTAGCCAGTCACAAAAAGATAATACTATATGATTCCACTTATATGAAATACTCAGAGTATCAAATTCATACAGACAGAAAGTACAATGGTGGTTTCCAGAGCCTGCAGGGATGGGGGGGAAATCAGAACTTAGTGTTTAATGGGTATAAGCTTTCAGCTTTATAAGAAGAAAAGTGTTCTGGGCGGTGGTGAAAGTTGTACAACAGTGTGAATGTGAATGGACTTATTGGCCAGAACTCTACACTTAAAAAAATGTGGTACATTTTACATTATGTATATGTATAATAATACATATTTTACTATAATTAAAGATATTTTACTTATAATTACTATAATTTTACAGTAATTAAAGATAATAATTAAAAAAACTCACATGAAAAGCATATAGATTCCCTTGTATTCAGAGTGCTTGCGGAATAAAAGGTTAAAATTATAAAAAGAAAAAAATCCTTACAGATGAATTTGAAATAGTTCTAAGAACATATAGTCCAGGGCTTCTAGATCTAGATCAGTATTTTTTAAAGATTTTATTTTATTGTCAAAAGAAATTTTTAATGTTTATTTATTTTTGAGAGAGAGAGAGAGAGAGAGAGGGAGAGAGAGACAGAGTGTGAGTGGGGGAGGGCAGAGAGTGAGGGAGACACAGAATCCGAGGCAGGCTTCAGGCTCCCAGCTGTCAGCACAGAGCCCGATGCGGGGCTCGAACCCATGAACCCAGGTGAGATCATGACCTGAGCTGAAGTCGGACATTTATCAGGCGCCCCTTTAAGATTTTATTTTTAAGTGATCTCTACATCCAATGTGGGGCTTGAACTTACAACCCCAAAGTGTAGAGTCACATGCTCCACCGACTGGATCTTTATCAGTTGGTTCATATGTTGGTTAGGTGCTTGGCTGCAAAACTTGGATAGAAAAGTTACATCAGGAAAGCCCCTTGTCTTAAAAAATAAAATGGTCAGTTATTTTACCAGCAAAAAATGGATTTATTTGGGAATAGCAGAGAATTGCAATTTAGGACAAACGAAACACAGCAAAAACCATAAACTAGGCTAGTAAACAAAGGAAAGTTATTTCATGGAGAAGAAGGAGGAAGTTTGGAGGGGTTGTTTTGAGTGAAAACCAAAATTGGAGAAAACCAAGATTTCAGGGTAATGATGGTTTTTCATCGGCTGAGTTGCTGGGGTAGTGGATTTCCTGTAGGAGATGTAATGTACATCTTTTTTCTGTTGGGGGTTATAATTGACCATTCTTTCCTACAATTGACTCTGAGTGGTATAGGTCCCCCTTCTGGCCTCCTGACTTTATTTTAGTGATGGATCCCTTTATTAATTTTTACATTTCCTCCTTTTGATCAAGATCTTTCTGGGAAAACATGAACGATCAAGAGTCAGCTTTTCTTAATCTACAGGCTTTTTGTCCCCAGGAGGGACGTTTCTTGGGTGTCATGTCCCATGCTGGAGGGAAATAGTACAGATTAGAAACCACTGAGGTCACATTAGTGCAATAAGGAGGGGTAGGAAGAGGCACTCTCAGGCACTTGCCATCTACTATCCATATTTATCAAGATCATTAGCATTGGAGATAGTCTTCTTGGGTGCAGTGTTTTTAAGCAAAAAAAAATTTTTTTTAATGTTAATTAATTTTTGAGAGAGAGAGAGAGAGAGAGAGAGACAGACTGCAGGTAGGGAAGGGGCAGAGAGAGACGGAAACACAGAATTCGAAGCAGGCTCCAGGCCATGAGCTGTTAGTACAGAGACTGACACAGGGCTCAAACTCCCTAACCCTGAGATCATGACCTGAGCGAAGTCGGACGCTGACTGAGCCACCCAGGCGCCCCTAAAAAAACGTTTGTTTATTTTTGAGAGACAGAGAGAGAGAGAGAGAGGGAATGAATGAGTGGTAGAGGGGCAGAGAGAGAGAGGGAGACAGAATCTGAAGCAGGATCCTCACTGTCAGCGCAAAGCCTAATGTGGCTCTTGAACCCACAAACTGTGAGATTGTGACCTGAGCCAAAGCTGGACACTCAAGTGACTGAGTCACCCAGGCGACCTGGGTATATTGTTTTTACAAAGGTTTAACAGCAATAAGTACAGAATTAAAAGTGACAATTCCAAACTGTATGATGGTTCTAAGCCAGGACCCAGGGTTTGAAAGTAGCCAATTAAAAATATTTATTGGCACTTGTTCTGACTTAGAGGAGAAAATTTCTCCCTATGGAGGCAAACCCGGAATCATCTGTGTCTCCTGGAAGTCCCTGTATAAAGCAGCCATGAAAGCAGAATAGTGGGTACTGTAAAAGCACAGGAAAGAATCAAGTTAGTGTCTTTGGGAAGATACAGTGCAGGTATAAACATGAGCAATAGCTGATGAACTTTGTGCAAAACATCAAAACTTCAAAGACCTTTTAACAGTATTGTTATCTCAAAATAACTGTTTGGAAACAGATGTGTTATCAAGTATACAGTCTGTAAAGTTATAAATACAGAAATCAGGAATTTGCATAAGAACCCTGAATTAGGTAATAGCCCAGATGGAAAAGATAGGCTTCTTTGAATCCTGAACCTTCTTTTTTTTTTTCTAAATTTTTTTAATGTTTATTTATTTGTGAGACAATGAGAGAGACAGAGTGCAATCAACAGAGGGGCACAGAGGGAGACACAGAATCTGAAGTGGGCTCCAGGCTCTGAGCTGTCAGCCCAGAGCCTGACGCGGGGCTTGAACTCACAAACCGTGAGATCATGACCCGAGCAGAAGTTGGATGCTTAACCGACTGAGCCACTCAGGTGCCCCTGAATCCTGAACCTTCTAACTGGCCTGGTCTGGGATTTTGGGAAAACTGGCTTATTAGATGTCCTCTCATCAGATGTCTTTTTTTTTTTTTTTTAAGATTGTATTGTTTCAAATAACTTGTATACCCAAAGTGGGGCTTGAACTGAGAACCCCAAGATCAAGAGTCACACACTCCACTGACTGAGTCAGCTAGGTGCCCCATCATCAAATTAAAAAAAATTTTTTTTGATGTTTATTTATTTTTGAGAGAGAGAGAGAGAGAGAGAGGCAGAGTGTGAGTGGTGGAGGGGCAGAGAGAGAGAGGGAGACACAGAATCAGAAGCAGGCTCTAGGCTCTGAACTGTCAGCACGGAGCCTGACGTGGGGCTCGAACCCACAAACTGTGAGATCACGACTTGAGCTGAAGTTGAATGCCTAACCAACTGAGCCACCCAGGTATCCCCAAATGTTTTTAATTCTGGGAAATCTTTTTTTTTTTTTAATGTTAACTTTATTTTTGAGAGAGAGAGAGAGAGAGGCAGAGTGTGAGCAGGGGAGGGGCAGAGGGAGAGGGAGACACAGAATCCAAAGCCGGATCCAGGCTCTGAGCTGTCAGCACAGAGCCTGACACGGGGCTTGAACTCACGAACCATGAGGTCATGACCCAAGCTGAAGTCGGAAGCTTAATGGACTGAGCCACCCAGGTGTCCCAATCTTTTTTTTTTTTAAGTTTATTTATTTATCTTGAGAGAGAGAGGAAGAGAGCATGCATGCATGCAAGTTGGGGAGAGAGGGAGAGGGAGAAAGAATCCTAAGCAGGTTCTGGTGAGGAACCTGATGCAGGGCTCAAACTCACAAACCATGAAATCATGACCTGAGCTGAAGTCAGACGCTTAACGGACAGAGCCACCCAGCTGCCCACAGTTCTGGGAAATCTTTACTTTCTGGTCACTAGTTGGTGTGCAGGTCCGGTCAGGATTTGGTGCTTTCTTTAAATGCAATTCCAAGAATCTATTTGCTGGAATTTGGTGACACAAGATTGGTTAGCAGAACCTGATGGGGCCTTTCTAGTGAGGTTGAGGAGTCTTTTGGGGGTGTGTTTAAAAGAAAAATTTTTTTTAACGTTTTCATATTTTGAGAGACAGAGACAGAGAGTGAGTGGGGTAGGGGTAGAGAGAAAGAAACAGAATCTGAATCTGAGCTGTCAGCACAGAGCCTGATGTAGGGCTCTAATGCACGAACCCTGAGATCATTACCTGAGCTGAAGTCAGACGCTTTTACCTGATTGAACCACTCAGGCCCCCCAGGAGGTGTTTTTTCTAACAGATAAAATCTTCAGGTTGCACCGTGTGATGCTTTAAGATCTACTGAGGGCACACTGTAAAAAGACTGCTCTACCAAAGCATGGTTTTGTGTTGCATGTGTGCGTGTGTGCGTGTGTGTGTGTGTGTGTGTGTGTGTGTGTTTTAAGTAGGCTCCTCGCCCCAATATGGGGCTTGAACTCACGATCCTGAGATCAAAAGTCACATGCTATACTGACTGAGCCAGCCAGGCGCCCGAACATGGTTATTTTTAACAGAAGCGATTAGGCCTTTACACTATTGAAGTATATCTTTTATCAACTGTGGGTCAAAGGAGGCAGGGACCAAATGCATTGGACGTCCTGTGACTGTCTCAAAGGATGAGACTCCGTGAGTTCCCAAAAAAGTGGATCTGAGATTTAGAAGGACCAACAGCAATGCTTTTGGCCAAAGTATTTGGATGATTTCTACAAATGTTATGTTACCAATTGAATCTTAATGGTGCCATTAGTGCATTCAAGTAAACTTGAGGATTAAGGGTGGCATGCACTATGAAAGTGTTGTAAAACTGGCTGAACAGCACAGGTTCGTTGAAGCTCCTGACGGGTAAAGGTTCCCTGATCACTGTGGAGTGCAACAGGGGTTCTCCAGGTAAGAATAGTCTTTTTTTCTTAAGTTTATGTATTTTGAGAAAAAGAGAGCGCACATGCAGGGGAGGGGCAGAGAGAGGGAGAGGGAATCCCAAGCAGACTCCACACTGTCAGCATAGAGCCTGACTCAGGGCTTGAACTCACAGAACTGCGAGATCATCACCTGAGCTGAAATAAAGAGTTGGTCACGTAACCAGTTGAAGTACCCAGGGACCCCAAGGATAGCCTTTTTAAACAGAACTTTAGCCATAGAAGAACCAGTGGCCCATTTACAGATGAAAGCTTTAGACCAATGAGAAAACATACAAACCATGACTGAAACATGTTTATATCCACGAGATGGGAGGAAATTGATTCTCCAAACCTCGAATTGGCAGTTCAAAGTGTCTGGGTGCAGATTGAACAGGTTTCCTTGGATTGAGCTTTGGACAGGTAGGAGAAGAGAGGTAGGTGCTTTTTTCAGCCTTATTAGTATTTTTTTCCACCAATATTGGCTCATGATGCTGTCATTTTGTCAGTAAACTAGTGGTTTAATTCACATACAGCAGTAAGTAGTAGGAATTTTAGAATTTCTGGAAGGGCTAGATTGGCCAAATCAGAGTTCTCTCTATTTTTTAAATTTTTTAAATTGTTTTTTTATATGTTTATTTTTTATTTAGAGAGGGGGTTGGGTAGAAGACAGAGAAAAAGAATCCCAGCCAGGCTCCACACTTACAGGGCAGAGCCTGACACCGGGCGTGAACTCATGACCATGAGATCATGACCTGTCAGATGCTTAACCGACTGAGCCACCCAGGCGCTCCCAGAGTTTTCTTTTTTGTTGCACCAAGATTTATTAGATTTCCAATATTATTTTTTGCTTTCTGGGGCCAATCGTTGAGCGTCTTCTGTCAATTTTTTCAAATTATCATTTGGGAAAACCTCCCTTGCTGACCACAACAGAAGTTTGGCTATTGGTTTCCTCGAGAGCAGAATTTTGGCTGGAAACATCATGAGCTACCCCGAAAGGATATCAACTATCACTATAAACATCTGTGGCATAAACCTGAATAAAGGCATGTAGCAGCCTATTGAGTGAAATAGCCAAAGGTAAGGGTGTAACCTCAAGGACTTCAAAGGGCAGTGCAATAGATACCCAGCACAATGTTTACCATTTTCATACCTTATTTTATTCTTAATGTTTATTATTTATTTTTGAGAGAGAGAGACAGACAGAGTGAGAGGGGCGGAGGGGCAGAGAGAGAGGGAGACAGAATCTGAAGCAGGCTCCAGGCTCTGAGCTGTCAGCACAGAGCCCGACGTGGGGCTTGAACCCCACGGTCTCACGAACCGTGAGACCATGACCTGAGCTGAAGTCAGATGCTTAACCGACTGAGCCCCCCAGGTGCCCCTAGAGACTTTGTCTTTTTTAAGGCCAAAAGCTTAACAGGTGGATGTGGTCTTTCTGTAAAGAGGTTTGAAAGTGGAGCAGAGAAGCAGTCTGTACGTTGTACAAAACGGAGCCTGCAGAAAACTTCATATCATGCAAATCACCTTGAAGATTTGTGAAAAGTAAGGACTCTGAAACCTTGAGACATTACTGTGCAGATGTATTGCTGTTCTTCCCAGGTGAAAGCGAAAGAGTATTGACTATACTTACCAACTGGAATACTAAAAAAATGCCCTGTGTTGATCAATTACAGCAAAAAGTTGCTTTCAGTGGGAATGGATGTCAGTAGCACATGGGGGTTAGGAACAATGAGGTGCCAAGGGATAACAATGTTATTTATTACTCAGAAATCCTGGACAAAATTTTCATCCTCAGTCACTGGGTTTTCTCACGGGTAAAATAGGGGTATTACAGGGATGACTGCAGGGGATAATGAGAGCCAGATTCTTGTAATCCTCTATTATGGACTGGATGCCTTGAAGGGCTTCTGTATTTATAGAGTATTGACTAATTCTGGGGAGAGGTTTTGAGTGATCTATGGGAGATCTGTGGATTCTGCCAATATTATTTGAAGATTTTGCCCATAAACAGGATGGTAGCTTATCCAATAAGGACAAATGATTAGCGTCCTCTGCTTGAGCATAGTTCTGTCAGAGATGAAGCAAATAAAAGATGTGGAAGCGTTCTTTAATTCACCTAGTTGGCAATTTTGATTACTATTGTCAAATTCTAGAATTATTTCCCCCTTTTGGGAGAAAGAAATTCCAGCATGATATTTTTCTAAGAAATCTCTGCCCAGTCGATGAATAGGGGCAGGGGAACTAAGAAGAAAAGGGTGGGTATCTTTTTTTTTTAAGTTTTTTTATTTTGAGAGAGAGAAAGAGAGCATTCAAGTGGGAGAGGGACAGAGAGAGAGGGAGAGGGAGAGTCCCAAGTGGGTTCTGCACGTCAGAGAACAACTGGATGCAGGGCTCGATCTCATGAAGCATGAGATCATGACCTGGGCCTAAACCAAGAGCCGGATGCATAACTAAGCCACCCAGGCGCCCCATAATAGGGTGGGTATCTTAAGGCACCTAAAGGAAAAGGAACAGGCTCAGAAACAGGAACCTGTTGAGGTTTACTAGAGACACCCCCCCCTCCATTTGAACTCAATTTTAGTACTCTGAGGCAGGGCCTGCTTTATAGCAGTGGGGTTAAGCCTGACTGTAGCTCTGGTGTCAGTAAGGACAGAGAGAGATTCATTCCTAATCTGAGAGTTTGTTCTCTATGTTGAACAAGAGGGAGGATTGGGAAGATCCCCATCACTGGAAATTAGGAGGCCATTGGGAAGGCTGGCTAGAGGGCTACAGGTTCCTTAAATTGGTAACAATCTTCTTCCCAATGTTCTGGCTCTTTGCAGCAACAGCAGAGACCAGGACGTTTTTGGTTTTGTTTAGGGGCCTCCATTTGCCAGAGTTGAAAACTAAGAATTTTAGTGGTCTTTCTTTTAGGTGACTCTTCTAGTATGCAGGTGAGGTGGTTTGCCAAATTATTAACTCAATCTGGAATAGATACAGTTTCCCATTTCATGCTTGTCCTTTTACTATAAGGGAAATTTCTTGGTTCAGCCCATTCATAAATATGGAGAAAAAGTGTACCCAAGTGGATTCAACAACTAAATGAAGACCAGAATTTTCTTTGAAAACAATCTGAAGTCAAGTGTAATAGTCATAAACAGGTTCATCAGATGTTTGTGCATGCAAGCCTGAATTTTGTTCCTATCAACAGGCTTAGAAAAAGCTACTACAACTGCTCAGTGGAGGTTTTCAGCATGTGTTTTTAGTATTTTGCCAAAACTTAAGGGTTTGTTTTTCTAAATCCTGTTAGCATGTTCCCATGGGCAAGTTTCATCCAATGTTTGGCCTGGCTCTCACCAACAGGCATGTGGGCTAAGTGATATAAATCTGAGAAACCAGGTTGGTAAGTCTGAGTAAATATGTTAAATTCTTCAGCGAACCTATGGGGGTCCTCATTCACTTTAGGAAACTCTGTGGCTCACAATCCAGCTTTAGTCCAGGGAACATAAGAAATGTGGGGTTTGTTTTGCCCCTCAGAAGCCTTTTTGTCTTTTTCTAATGGTTTGTTTGCCTCAGTTAGTCTAGAAATTGTATTTTACAGAGGGACAATTTTAGATTCAAGATAACATTTGGAAGCTTCAACATCCAAAAATAGGCTTCCCATTCAGCTTTGACGACTTTAAAGCCATGGCTGTCCAATTCAGTTTTGACAAGCGCAAGTTTGGAGAGATTGAAATTTCCCTATAATGGCCATTGGTATTTGAAATTCCTTTTGGTTAAGTCAGTCGATTTAGTTAGAAATGTGTATGAGAAGGGACCAGTTTCTATTTATTTATTTATTTATTTATTTATATTTATTTTAAGTTTATGTTTATTTTAAGTTTACTTATATGTTGATTTTTATTTACTTTTTAAAAGTTTATTATTTATTTATGCTTTTAAAGTTTTATTTTTATTATTTATTTTTTTAAGTTTATTTATTTATCTTGAGAGAGAGAGAGAGAGAGAGAAAGCACTAGCAGGGGAGGGGCAGAGAGAGAAGAGACAGAATCCCAAGCAGGCTCTGCACCAACAGCACAGAACCACATGCAGGGCTTGAACTCACAAACCATGAGATCACGACCTGAGCCAAGATCAAGAGTCAGAAGCTTACCTGACTGCGCCACCCAGACACCCCTATTTATTATTTATTCTAAAGAGACAGAGACACCGTGAGCAAGTGAGGGGCAGAGAGAGTATCCCAAGCAGGCACTGTGCTGGTAATGCAGAGTATTGATGCAAGGCTCAAACTAATGAAAGCTTGAGGTCATGACCTGAGCTGAAATCAAGAGTCAGACACAACTGACTGAACCACCCAGGTGCCCCTAAAGTTTTCTTATTTTAAGGTAACCTCCCATGCAGCTTAAACTCATGACCCTGAGATCAAGAATTGCATACTCTCGGGGCGCCTGGGTGGCGCAGTCGGTTAAGCGTCCGACTTCAGCCAGGTCACGATCTCGCGGTCCGTGAGTTCGAGCCCCGCGTCGGGCTCTGGGCTGATGGCTCGGAGCCTGGAGCCTGTTTCCGATTCTGTGTCTCCCTCTCTCTCTGCCCCTCCCCCGTTCATGCTCTGTCTCTCTCTGTCCCAAAAATAAATAAAAAACGTTGAAAAAAAAAATTAAAAAAAAAAAAAAAAGAATTGCATACTCTCCCAACGGAGCCAGCCAGGTACCCCAAGGGACCACAGTTTTTAAATATAAAACTGGCTGTAGTCCCAGGGGGTGGGGGTGCCTCAAAGCATTTTGATGACTGGAATCCCATTTCTTAGAGGTTTCTTCCTTTTTTTTTTTTTAAAGGTTTTATTTTTTTTTTTACATTAAAAATTTTATTAATTTATTCTTGAGAGAGAGAAAGAGTGAGCATGGGAGGGGCAGAGAGAGAGGAAGAGGGAGAATCCCAAGCAGGCTCCACATTGTCAGCACAGAGCCCAAAACGGGGCTCAATCCCATGAACTGTGAGATCATGACCTGAGCCAAAATCAAGAGACAAATGCTTAACCCACTGAGCCACCTCAGGCACCTCTTAAAGATTTTTATTTTATTTTATTTTATTTTATTTTATTTTATTTTATTTTATTTTTTTAAGTTTATTTATTTATTTTGAGAGAGAAAGAGAGAGAGAACGTGCAAGAGCCAGCAAAGGAGGCTCAGAGAGAGAGAATCCCAAGCAAGCTCCACACTGTCAACATAGAGCCCAATGTGGGGCTCCAACCCATGAACGGCGAGATCACAACCTGAGGCTAAGCTGAGAGTCAGATGTCCAACCCAGATGTGACCCACCCAGGCACACCTAAAGATTTTATTTTTAAGTAATCTCTACATCCAACTTGGGGCTCAAACTCACAACCCTCAGATCAAGAGTCACATGCTCTACTGACTGAGCCAGTCAGGTTTCCCTTAGAGATTTACTCCCTAGAGTAAAAAAAAAAAAGTCCTAAACTGTTCCAATTGGAATAGTTCAATTCCAAAAGGAATCAGGGCAAAGGCTAGCATAGTTCTGATAGGAACAGTATAGTTCCAAAAAGGAGTCAGACTAATGGCCAAATGAGTACTCTCGGAAAAGGACAAAGACTTCAAACAGATCCCAAATAAAGACCAGGAGCTCAAAATGCATAGGGAGCAGAGTTAGAAATTCAGGAGAGATTTACCCTCAAACTCTAGGGTCAGCAAGAAAGCAGTGAGCTCAGTGGGCTCTGTGAGTCTCACCAACCTTGAATTGTTGGGTGTGTGTGCGTGTGTGTGTGTGTGTGTGTGTGTGTGTGTGTGTGTGTAGGCAGGCACACGCACATTCTGTCTGGATCCCTCTTAAGACATCAAGTAACATCCTTAAAACAATTTTACCAGGAAAGGTGGGTTTATTCGGGAATAGCAGAAAATTGCAATTCTGGACAGGCAAGCTATGGCAAAAACCATAAGCTAGTCCAACAAACAAAGGAGAGAAATGTTATTTTATTTTTAAAAATTTTTAATGTTTATTTTTGAGAGAGAGAGACAGACAGACAGAGCATGAGCAGGGGAGGGGCAGAGAGAGAGGGAGACACAGAATCCGAAGCAGGCTCCAGGCTCCGAGCTGTCAGCACAGAGCCCGACACGGGGATCGAACCCACAAACTGTAAGATCATGACCTGAGCTGAAGTCGGACACCCAACCGACTGAGCCACCCAGGCACCCTGAGAAATGATATTTTTATGGAGAATAAGGAGGGAGCTGGGAAGGGTTGTTCTGAAGAAAAGTCCATCGAGAAAAGCAAGATTTCAGGGTAATGATGCTTTCTCATTGGCTGAGTTGCTGAGATGGTGGATTTCTTGTAGAAATCCCATCTTTCCTTGCTGGGGCCTGTAATTGATGATTCTTCCTGTGAATTGACGGTTCTTCCTGTGATTGACCTCTTGCGATATGGCATGAGAGCTCCCCCTTCTGGCCGCCTGGCTTTATTTTAGTGAGATTTCCCTTTGTTAATTTTCACAACCCTGAAGATGACCTAAAAGATCCCAAACTGCACAGGATGCCCAAAGGGGTGTAGCTGCAGATGTTTGAAAAGGTTGTTCTGGAGACTATTTCCTATAAACATAGATTAGATTCTTACCCTGACACAAAAGCAAGGAAGGTGAATTCATTTTAAGGGTTTTATTGCCTTTTAAAAAATATTTATTTATTTTTGAGACAGAGGGAGGAAGAAAGGGAGAGAGAGTGCAAATGGGGAAGGGGCAGAGAGAGAAGGAGAGAGAGAATCCCAAGCAGGTTCTGTGCTGTCAGTGCAGAGCCCAATGTGGGGATCAAACTCACAAACTGAGACATGACCTGAGCTGAGATCAAGAGTCAGACACTTGACTGACTGAGTCACCCAGGTGCCCCTTTATTCCCTCTAAAAAATGTTTATTTATTTTTGAGGGAGAGAGAGAGAGAGAGAGTGCAGGGGAGGGGATTACATAGGATCTGAAGCAGGCTCTGTGCTGTCAACATAGAGCCAGATGCGGGACATGAATTCACTAACCATGAGATCATGACCTGAGCCGAAGTCAGACGCTTAACTAACAGAGCCACCTCGGTGCCCCCTTTATTGCCTTTTTAAATGTGTTTTTTATTACAGTAAAATAAACATAACAAAATATACTATTTTAACTTTTTATTTTAACTATTTTTAAGTGTACAATTCTGGTGCATTAAGTACATCCACACTATTGTAACCATCAGCACCGTCTATCTTCAGAACACTTTTCATCTTGCAAAACTAAAACTGTACCCATTAAACACTAATTCGCCTTCTCCCCAGTCCCTGGTGACCACCATTCTATGTTCTGTCTCCATGATTTTGACGCTAAGTACCTCATGTCAGTGGAATCAAATAGTATTTGCCCTTTGGTGAATGACTGATTTCACTTAGCATCTTGTCCTCAAGGTTTATCCATGTTGTAGCATGTGTCAGAATTTCCTTTCCTTTGAAGGCTGAATAATATTCCACTTTATCTACCACGTTTTGTTATGCTTTCATTACCCTTTGACAATTGGACTACCATCTAAGGATTCTCAGATTCCCCTAGAAGCAAACAGTATGAGATGAAAAATAGCTACTCTGAGGCTTTCAGACCAAGTAGATGAACTGAAGAATACTTCCCATGCAAAATTCCAAAGCAAAATCTCACCTTTCTTTCCGGTTTTGCTCTTCAAATCTTCTTTGGCTTGTTCAAGTCAGGCTGCTCTTCATTCTCTGCTGATTTTGTAAAGACAGAAAGAATTGCTTTTATGTTAACCTTTTTTTTTAAGGCTTATTTGTTTTTCTGGTTATGGTATTATAGGTGGTTACAAATGGCTCACCCAATACCCAATCTTTAGGAAAAACTGATCACTATGCATGTGTCCATTTTGCTTTGCATGCTGGTCACTTTCCAATATTCCCCATTCCCTAGCCAAAACAGGTAACCAAAACCTTTTCAGAGACAAAAACATGGGGGAAAATGACATTTTTGGAAGTCAATATAGTCATAGACCTAAGGAATCCCAGCCTAATTCATGTTATGATGTCGTTTGCAGAAAAGGAAAATGTGTTTGGTGATACTGGACCCAATCTTGAGACCCAAGGTTGGCACCAGAGAATGCAAGAGAAGTTATTTTTAGGTTTCCATGGCAGAAGGAAAGTTTACTTGGCAATGGTCAGCCAATCCATGTGGCGTGCCTCTCCTATATCCCTCTTCTTTCTTTCCGAAAAAGTAACTCCTTATTTTCCAAGTAATCCAAATGTGGAGGAGTTTTTAAAAATATATTTTATTTTTGGGGCGCCTGGGTGGCTCAGTCGGTTAAGCGGCCGACTTCGGCTCAGGTCATGATCTCGCGGTCCGTGAGTTCGAGCCCCGCGTCGGGCTCTGTGCTGACAGCTCAGAGCCTGGAGCCTGTTTCAGATTCTGTGTCTCCCTCTCTCTGACCCTCCCCTGTTCGTGCTCTGTCTCTCCCTGTCTCAAAAATAAATAAAACGTTAAAAAAAATTTTTTAAATATATATATTTTATTTTTTAAGTAATCTCTATACCCAACATGGGGCTCGAACTCACAGCCCCAAGATCAAGAGTCACATGCTCTACCCGCTGAGCCAGCTAGACGCCCTTAAATGTGTAGGATTTAAGATGGTCACACTGACAATCCTTAAGAGGGTGGGGTCTGTTCCCCTTTCCTTGAGTCTGGGTGCTCTTTCCTGTTGCTTTGACCTGTAGAACACAGCAAAAATGATGCTGTGCTCAGTAAGCTAAGGCTATAAACAAATAAACGTTTGGTTTAGGGACTTCATTCAAACCTGTTTATCTGGACAGTTTGCAGGATGGGCTCTCATATTGGGAAGGAATCCCATCAAGATTGTCCATTTGGGAAATCAAGTTACTTATCAAACAGCAGTATACTTATTAAAACTTGCTTTAAGACCCTTGCTGTGCTGTGCTCACTAATGCTAAAATTTACATCAAGACATATGCCCAATCCCAAACAATTCCTGTTTTTAAAAACAATTCAGGGGCACCTGGGTGGCTCGCTCAGTCGGTTAAGCATCTGACTTCAGCTCAGGTCATGATCTCAAGGTTCATGAGTTCAAGCCCTGTGTCGGGCTCTGCGCTAACAGTGCAGAGTCTGCTTGGGATTCTCTTTCCCTCTCTGTCTGCCCCTCTTCTGTTTTTGCATGCTCACATGCTCTCTCTCTCTCAAAATAAGTAAACTTTAAAAAATAAAATAATTCAAATTTATAATTTATTTAGTCCATAAATATCAAGGAAATGACATTTAACATTTCTTTAAAATTAAGAGGGTGTTTTTCATTAAAGCTATATTACTAAAGATGAAATTCTATAGCCTTTTAAACACAATCATTGATAGCCAATAAACTAAAGGAAATACAAATGTCTTTCTAAAATTTAATCTTTCCACCTGCTTTGTAACATCTTTCTTGCCTGTTAGGTCTCACAGACTCCCAATCAATTCTTGTCTTGAAAGACCTTCTTGAACTACTCAAGCCCAGACCCCAGCCCTATACATTTCCTTTCCATGTCTCTCCATTCTGACATACTATTAAGATTGTCATGGTAGCATTCTCCATTACTGCAGCAAATCTAACAAAGGTAGTTTTGCTTGGTCTTTCTGATTGTCTTTTTTTTTTTTTTGTCAGTTTTCTGATTGTCTTTTTTTTTTTTTAGTTTATGTATTTATTTGGGGTGAGGGGCAGAGAGAGAGAGAGAGAGAGGGAGAGAGAGAGGAAGAGATTGAGGCTTGAATTCATGAACTGCAAGATCATGACCTGAGTGAGCCAAAGGACATTTAACCTACTGAGCCACTCTGGCGCTCTTTCTGGTTGTCTTTTTAGGAGCTGCCAGTCTACAAGGTAAGTATGGCTTTGTGAAACCTCAGTGTTAGTTTTATGGGTGGTGTTTGTGTGTGTGTGTGTGTGTGTGTGTGTGTGTGTGTGTGTAGGTATACTGGAAAGTGATGTAAAACATGTTGCACCTGTGGGTGGGGGTGACAAAGTTGGAAAGCCATTCATTTATTTTCATCTACTAGAATGTAAGCTAATGAGCACAGGAATTCTATCTTCTCTGCCTTATCCCCAGCGTTACTTTATTATCATTATTATTATTATTATTATTATTATTATCATTATTATTATTTTGAGGTGGAGGGGGAGGAAAAGGGAGAGAAACTCTTAAGCAGGCTCCTGGAGCCCATTACAAAGTCCTATCCCACCACCCTGGGATCGTGACGTAAACTGAGATCAAGAGTCAGGTGCTCAGACCGAGCCACCCAGGTGCCCCTATCCCCAATGTTTTGAGCAGTTTCTGGCACACACATAATTGTTAAGTGTAAGAATGAATAGGGGCTCCTGCGTGGCTCAGTTGGTCAAGCACCTGACTCTTGACTTTGACTCATGTCATGATCTCATGATTCGTGGGTTGGAGCCCCGTGTCGGGCTCTGCACTGACTGTGAGGAGCATGCTGGAAAGTCTCTCTTTCTCTCTCTACCCCATCCCCCGTCCTCTTTCTCTCAAAATAAATAAATAGACTTAAAAAAAAAAACAAACAAACCAAGAATGAGTGAAAGAGCGACTTGTGATTGAAAACATGAAAGGCAAAGGGAAGGCGGGGGAGGGAGCGAACAGCAACAAGCGACAGGGAAGAGAAATAGTAAGGGGAAAAGAACAGTCTACAAGGCAGGGCGTGGGCCCGCGCCTCCCTGCCTAAAGGGGGCGCTGTGGGCCGCCTGTGCTGCCCAGGGCGGGCTGTGGTGGGCGGGCGGGGGGGGGGCACTGGGGGCGGAGCTGCGGGCGCGCAGGGCAAGGTGGGAGTGGAGAGGCTGGAGGCAAGGAACGCGGGAGGTTTCCTGAGGGAGCTGTGGAAGTACGCCTCGGTAAGTGTCCCGCCAAGGGCAGGGAGGCCTCGCGCCACCTCACTGCAGTCCCTATGCCCCTTACTATCTCCTGGATGGGGAGTTCCGGGAGGCTGAGGCGGGCTGGTGCCTGGGAACCTGTGTTCCCCCTCCTTGGGGGCCTCAGTTTCCCCACTTGAGAAGTGGGCAGGTGGGCTGGACGCATTGCCTTACAATCAACCGGGAAGCTACGGCAACCTCTCCTGCCTCCTTTACATCCTCCCTGCCCATCCTCTTGTCTTCCCGCCTTGGCGTGTCCTCATCACGAGCAGGTCGGAGCTCTCTGGATCAGCCTTCCCCTAGCCTCCCTTTACCTTCTTGGGAAAACTTGCTCATCTGCTGTGGCTGGCTCCAGTTCATGCTTTTCCTCCGCTGTTTACTCTTGCAGCCGATTTGGTGATTGCACCAGGCTTCTAGAGTTAGACCTGCGTGTGAATCTGGGTGGACCACTGATGAGCTGTGTGACCCCTGGGCAAGTTACCTTACCTCTCTGTGCCCCCATTTTCTCATCCCCAAAATGGGATAATAACAGAACCTACCGTAAATGAGTTAATGTGAAGGTTTAGAGCAGATATATTTTCCTGTTGCGACATTTCCAAAGTGCCTCCGCTTCTCAGCCTGTTACCTCGCAATTGTAGTTTTGCTTCAGTGATAACCTACTTGACTGCTTAATGTTTGATTAATAAATTATTCCCAGGAGGACAGGACAGTGCTCTTGCCTGCTCACCCTGTGTGGAGGAGCCTGAAGCCAGGACTGGCTAGGCTGGGCGTACAGGGGTGATCCGGATGGCTGTGCCCTCAGTCTGAAAGAGGCATTTGAACAAGTATGGCTAGGTTGGGTCTTATTTGGGGAGTTCAGCGTCTGGGCAATATCAGTTAAGGTCAATATTACTCTTGAAAGAAGGGTGCTTGCCTGGCTCATTGGGAGGAACATGTGACTCTTGATCTTGGGGGTCCTGGGGTTGAGACCCCCATTGGGTGTAGAGATTACTTAAATATATACACTTAAAAAAATACTACTCTTGAAGGAATTGAATCTTGAAAGCTGCAAACTGAAATTTATGGGTTTTGTTTTGTTTTGTTTTTGGTCATCTTTGTATTCCAGCTTTGTCCCAGTCCCGGGAGCAGTGAAGTGAGGGCCACGTGGCTACCTCCTGTTTCGCAATGTAAATGCCTCGTGTCATGGCTCTGCCATAGTGGAAGAGTGAGAGCAGACAGGAGGCTACCTGCAGTTCAGTGTTGGCTTTCTAATTCTGCGCTTATTTAAGTGTTGAGAATGCGCTGGAATCCCCAGCTCCTCCATTTGGGTAGGTGACCACTAGCTTCTAGGGTGAGGTTTTATTTTGCCAGTTCCCATGACACGTGGACTTGTGGGGTGACCCTGCTCCCAAGCTTGTGGTGGAAGAATTTATGCCCTCCTTACACATTTGTAAATTGACAACTAGAGGATTTTTTTTATTATACTTGTAAAGAGTTGCAAAAGATATCATTACCATCCTATCCTGTGGTTTTCATATGCATGTTTTCATCCTATTTTGAGTAAAATCTAGGAGGTGTAGATTTCACTCGGGTTATAGAAATTATATGGCAGAGCACCTATCTGGCCAAATTGGGCCTCACTGTCCAACCCAGAAGAATGACTTCACTTTTTATTTTATTTTATTATTTTTAAAGAATTTACTTTTAAGTTAATAAAATCTCTACGACCTAACATGGGGCTTGAACTTACAACCCCAAGATCAAGAGTTGTGTGCTCTCCCAACTGAGCCAGCCAGGTGTCCCCTGACTTTACTTTTTAAAAACAGCTCCTTGAGGTATATGTAATTGACATACCACATAATTGACTCATTTTAAATTTAATGATTTTTTGTAGAATTACATGATACTGTTAAGGTCAGGCATCGGGCAGGGTAAAGAGTCAGAAGCTAAAAAGTTTTAGCGGTCAAAGGCTTTACTGGGAACTAAGGTCTCGGGCGAGGTTCCGTGACCCAGGGACAGAGAGAGAGAGAGAGAGAGAGAGAGAGAGAGAGAGAGAGAGGAGGGAGGGAGAGAGGGAGAGAGAGAGAGAGAGAGAGAGAGAGAGAGAGGGAGGGAGAGAGAGAGAGAGAGAGGGAGAGAGAGAGAGAGGGAGGGAGGGAGGGAGAGAGAGAGAGAGAGAGAGAGAGAGAGAGAGAGAGTGAGTGAGTCAGGGAAGTCGCGCCCGGGTGGGGTGGGGTGGGTTTTTTAAGCTGCAGCGGTTCCGGGTTTAGGTCCGGGTGGGCCTTTTTCGCGCCAGGTCGTGCTGTCGCGCGGTGATTGGTTGACCTTCCCAACGGTTTTTATTTATTTTTGGGACAGAGAGAGACAGACAGAACATGAACGGGGGAGGGGCAGAGAGAGGGAGACACAGAATCGGAAACAGGCTCCAGGCTCCGAGCCATCAGCCCAGAGCCCGACGCGGGGCTCAAACTCACGGACCGCGAGATCGTGACCTGGCTGAAGTCGGACGCTTAACCGACTGCGCCACCCAGGCGCCCCTGATTGGTTGACCTTCGATTGTTCTGGCGCGCCGCTTGGGGCTTTCCCTTGGGTTGCGCTGGCAAGATGGCCGTCCCCTCCACTGTGGTTCCAGGGACATCCTGACAGATCCCATTACCTAGCCTATTTTAGAGCATTTCTGTGACACCAGAAAGATGCTTCCCGTTCTGCCCCAGGCAACCAGTGATCTTTCTGTTTCTATCAATTTATATTATTTAGATATTTCATATAAATGGAATCAATAGTTGTTGGTTTGGCAGCTCGTTGGGAGCTTCTGGGTGTAATCTGAAACCGGCAGAGGACAGAGAGCAACGTTTCTGAAGAAAGAGGGAAGCCGCTGCAGATTGGTAGGTGGTAGGTATAACACATACCTTGTCTTGGGCGGCTACAGCACGAGTAGATCTCCACACCCACCCACCCAATCTTAAACGTTTATATCGAGATTTGACCTGCGTTCAGTAATGTGTACCGTCCAGATGGTCTTAGTACCACATCGCTATCTCAAGGCTCTGTCCTTCGGGCAGTCTCCGGGAGTGTGAAAGGCAAGCGGGTGGCATGGTCCAAGGATAGGGGCGGGAGTAAGGAGCCTCCGGTTGCTGCGATCTGCTCACAGGTCAGCCGGTGGTCATGTCCTCTCAATGACCTCCTCCACCATTAAGATGTTAGCCTTTTGTGACTGGCTTTCATTTCAGTGTGCTGGGTTTTTTTTTAATGTCTATTTAGGGGCGCCTGGGTGGCTCAGTCGGTTGAGCGTCCGACTTCGGCTCAGGTCATGATCTCGCAGCTCGTGAGTCTAAGCCCCAAGTCGGGCTCTGTGCTGACAGCTCGGAGCCTGGAGCCTGCTTCGGATTCTGTGTCTCCCTCCCTCTCTCTCTCTCTGCCCCTCCCCCACTCGCACTCTGTCTCTCTCTCCCTCAAGAATAAACAAACATTTTTTTAATGTTTGTTTATTTTTGAGGGAGACAGACACAGAATGCGAGCTGCGAGGTCATGACCTGAGCCGAAGTCGGACGCTCAACCGACTGAGCCACCCAGGAGCCCCTAGCATACTATTTTTGAGATTCATCCGTTTTGTGGTGTATATCAGTACTTAATTCCTTTTTATCACTGAATAGTATTTGATGGTATGGATGTACGACTTTTTTTACTTTTTCCTGTTCACCAGGGATGGACATTTGAATTGTTTTCATCTTTTGGCTATTGTGAATAATGCTTCTATGAACATTCGCACACAAGTCTTTGTGTGGACATAGGTTTCACTTTTCTTGGGTGGATGAGTTGAATTGCTGTTTATGTTTACCTTTTTTAAGAACCTGCCAAACTGCTTTCCAAAGTGGTCGTACCATTTTATATTCCTACCAGCAATATGTGAGGGTTCCAGCTTTTTCACATCCTCACCCATACTTGTCCTTTTGATTATACCCGTCCTACTAAATGGGAAGTGCTATCTCACTGTGGTTTAAAAAAACAAACAATACAGCCAACGGTCAGTGGTGCCATAATAGTGTTGTATGTTGACAGAGGGTAGCTGCACTTGTGGTGAGCACAGCATAATGTATAGGCTTGTTGAGTCACTCACTATTCACTATGTGGTGCACCCAAAGCTAGTGAAACATTGTATGTCAACTATACTTGAATTTAAAAAAATTGCGGTAAAATACACGTGACAAATTTGCCATCTTAACCATTTTTGAGTGTACAGTTCAGTGGTATTATGTATATTCACCTTCTTGTGCAACTAGTCTCCAGAACTTTTTTATCTTGCTAAACCAATACTCCTTGCCCATTAAACAACAACTGTCTATTCTCCCTCTTCCTAACCTCCGGCAAGCACTGTTGTCCTTTCCTTTTCTATATATTTGACTATTCTAGACACCCCATGTAAGTGGAATCATATAGTACTTGCTCTTTTGTGTCTGGCTTATTTCATCTAGCATAATGTCCTCAAGATTCATCCCTGTTGTAGCACGTCAGAATCTCCATCCTTTTTAAGGCTGGTTAATATTCCACTGTATGGACATACCACATTTTGTTTATTCGTTCTTCCATGACGGACCCTTGGGTTTAGCTCTTGTGTGTGAACTGTGCTGCCATGAACATGGGTATACAAATGTCTCTTGAGACCTTGCTTTCAATTAATTTTGGTGTATACCCAGAAGTGGAATTACTGAATGACCTGGTAATTCTATTTTTAATTTTTTGAGGAACTGCCATTTTGTTTTGTATAGGGGCTGCACCATTTTACTTGCCCACCAACAGTACACAAGGGTTCCAATTTCTCCACACCTTCACCAACATTTATTATTATTATTTATTTTAATTTTTACATTTTATTTATTTTTGATAGAGCACAAGTGAGTGAGGGGCAGAGAGAGATGGAGACACAGAATCTGAAGCAGGCTCCAGGCTCCGAGCTGTCAGCACAGAGCCTGATGCGGGGCTCGGGGCTCGAACTCAAAAACCGTGAGATCATGACCTGAGCTGAAGTCGGATGCCTAACCGACTGAGCCACCCAGGCACACCTGTTTTGTTTTGTTTTGTTTTGTTTTTTGATAGAGGCCCTTATGGGTATGATATCATTGTGGTTTTGATTTGCACTTTCCTTATGACTGATGATGTTGAACACTTTTTCATGTGGTTTGTGCCGTGCGTACATCTTCTTTGAAGAAATGTCTACTCAAATCCTTTGCCCATTTTATTTATTTATGTAGTTAGTTTCTTTCTTTTTTTTAATATATGAAATTTATTGTCAAATTGGTTTCCATACAACACCCAGTGCTCATAAAAATAAGGAACGCTTCACGAATTTGCGTGTCATCCTTGCGCAGAGGCCATGCTCATCTTCTCTGTATCGTTCCAATTTTAGTATATGTGCTGCCGAAGCGAGCACCCTTTGCCCATTTTAAAATTGGGTTATTTTTCTTTTTATTATTGAATTGTAAGAGCTCCTTGTATGTACTAAATGTAAGCTCTTTATTAGATGCAAGAGTTTCTTTAAAACATTTTTTTAAATGTTTTTTTCTTTTTGAGAGAGAGAGAGAGAGAGAGAGAGAGAACACAGGGGAGGGGAAGAGAGAAAGGGAGACAGAGGATCTAAGACGGGCTCTGTGCTGACAGCAGATAGCCCAACGTGGGGCTTGAGCTCATAAACGTTGAGATCATGACCTGAGCCGAAGTCAGAGGATTAATTGACTGAGCCACCCAGACACCCTTGTCAGATATGAGATTTGTAAATATGTTTTTAATGGTGTCTTTTCACAAATTTTACAATTTTTATAAAATCCAGCTTATCAATTTTTTTTTCTTTTTTTTAGGTAGACTCCACATCCAGTGTGAGGCTTGAACTCACAACCCTGAGATCAAGAGTCACATGCTCTACTGACTGAGCCAGCCAGGCACTCCTAACTTTTTATGCTTGTGCTTTTAGTGCCATATCTAAGAAATCTTTCTCTAACCCAAGGTTGTGAATATTTACTCCTATGTTTTCTTCCAAGAGTTTTATACTTTTGGCTCTTTCATTTAGGTCTGTGATCCATTTTTAGTTGATTACTGGCTATGGTGTAATCAAACATTTTAGGGTCCATCCCTGTGTTGAACATTCCACTCTTCTAGGATGGACAATACTTAGAGCTATGCTGGGAACTGGATGAAATAAGGCTCTGTTTCCTTTAGTGTCTCTTGTTGAAATTCTTTGCATTGTTCTGACTTCTCCATTTACCTTAATCTCATTCTGAAGTTTTCACACTGGGGTGATGCACTGGATCAAAGGAGATTCTGGGTGGTGAGTAATTGGTCCTTCTTTTGTGCAGTGCATAGGGTGATTGAGCAAGAGGGGGGAAGGAGGTCATAGGCATTTTCTCAGCCTGCTAGATCAAGTATATGTGGGAAAGAGTTCTGACGGAAGCAGAGGGCCTGAAATTGTCTTCAGAGTATCCATCATGCTCAAAGTCATGATCCCCACAGAAGGTCTTCCTATCCCCAGGTCCATGTACCCAATTTGAAGACTGCTACTTAAGATTCATATGAAGTGTTGGCAAGGTTGGAGAGAAATTGAAACCCTCATGTATTGCTGCTGAAAATTTAAAATGGTATAGCATATGTGGCAAGCAGTCTGGCAGTTCCTTAAAAAGTTAAACGTAATTACCATATCATTCAGCAATTCCACTTCTAAGTGTATACCCAAGGGAACTGAGTACATGTTCACCGAAAACTGTTACACAAATGTTCCTAGCAGCATTGTTCATAATAGCCAAAAAGTGGAAACAACTCAAATGACCATCAGGTGGTGAATGAATGGACATCTGGTATATCTACACACTGGAATATTATTCACCCGTAAAAAGGAACAAATACTGAAGCATCCCACAACATTCCAAAGTATGCTAAATGAAAGAAGCCAGACACAAAAGAGGACATTCCATTTATATAAAATGTCTGATATACAATTCCAAAGAGACTGAAAGTACATTAGTGATTGTCAGAGGTGGGGAGGAGGGGAGCGTAGAGAGTGACTATTGGAATTTGGGGGAGGGGGCCAGTGATGAAAATGTTCTGGAATTACTTTGTGAATGTACTAAAAAAACACATAATGTACAATTTACCTTTATTTAAAAATTTAAAAAAATGTTTTTTAATGTTATTTTTGAGAGGGAGAGAGAGACAGAGCCAGCGTGAATGGGGGAGGGGCAGAGAGAGAGGGAGACATAGAATCTGAAGCAGGCTCCAGGTTCTGAGCTATCAGCACAGATCCCAACAAGGGGCTCGAACCCACAAACTGCGAGATCATGACCTGAGTGGAAGTCAGATATTTAGCTGACTGAGCCACCTAGGCACCCCTAAAATTTACCTTTACAAGGGTGAATTTTAGTAGTGCCTAGGTGGCTCAGTGTGTTAAGCATCCAACTCATACTTTTGGCTTAGGTCATGATCTCATGAACGTGAGATGGAGCCCTGTGTGGGGCTCTGCACTCAGTGTGGACCTGGCTTATTAGATTCTCTCCTTTCTCTCTCTCTCTCTCTCTCTCTCTCTCTCTCTCTCTCTCTCCCACTCCCTTTGCACCTCCCTTGCTCGCACAAGTGCATGCAGACTCTTTCTGTCTCTCAAAAAAAAGGGGGGGATTTTATGGTGTATGAATTATATCACTTAAAATAATGGAAAAATTCCTTATTTTGGTGCTGCTCCTTCCTCTTTATTTTAATGCTTTACTGGTTCTCCCTTTTAGTCATAGACATCTCAGCATCTTTTTGGAGGTAGACAAATGCACAAATCAATTTGTTAAGGAAAAGGAAGCCATCCTTGCTGGCCCCAAATTTGGCCTTGGACAGTGTGTTTTGGCTTTGCCATGTCTCCTTACCAAGCAGCACGTGGTTCTAAAGGAAGAGGGGACACCAAAGTGGAACTGAAATCAGTGAAATAAAATTCATATGTGTTTGTTTGTTTCATT
Organism: Neofelis nebulosa; assembly: GCF_028018385.1. NCBI lineage: Eukaryota > Metazoa > Chordata > Mammalia > Carnivora > Felidae > Neofelis > Neofelis nebulosa. The sequence goes on along the minus strand of NC_080798.1, from coordinate 28,318,688 downwards.
ACACATTGCCACCGTGAATTTTAGTTCATACTTACCAATGGGGTTCTTGAGCAAATGGCCCAAGAACAAAGAATTCTTGAGACATCTTTGGTGCAAAAAGGTGATTTTATTAAAGTACGGGGACAGGACCCGTGGGCAGAAAGAGCTGCACTGGCGTTGTGAAGAGTGACTGGGTATATACTTCTAAGTTAGTGGGGGTTAGGGAGAATGTAAGTCTCTAAGGAGTTTGAAAATAAGCCTTTCAAGACCTTTAGGGGTGCTGTTAAGATAAGGTTAAGCTACTGTTAAGATAAGGTTACTTTTAGTCTTTAATAAAACAAAAACATCAAGGAAGTAAGGCAGCCATGAGTTGCTTGGCAGCAAGGTCATGCTCTGTGTGTTTCAGGTGTCAGTGGGCTGCAAGCTGTAAGGAGATTTAATTTAAGCTACATTTCTCTTGCCTTTGTTTCCCTCATCACTTACCTCTTTCCCTTTTTTCCAACCCATGAGGCTTTCTGCCAGTGCTTCCTGCATCATCTCTAGATTTTGCGTTGACTTAGACATTTTCTTTAGCAGAGAAATAGAGTTGGGAGGGCATCTCAGGGTTGTGATTAGCTGGTCTTCATTGTTGTGTTTGCTTGAAAATTGGTGTGATGGGATTGCAGGGTGGGGGTTAGAGGCAAGCATTGCTGCTTGTAAAAGTTTCACAGTGCTAGTGATACTGTGCGAATGGTTTTCTAATTTATTCCTAAAACAATTTATCTTTCTAGGACTTAAGATGTCTTCAGTGGCCAGGCGTCGCAGAAGACAATATGGAACATCTTCAGTAGCTAAAAGGTAAAGTGAAATATTCTTAAAATACGTGTATTGGTCTTTAGATGTTCTCAGAGTAAAATAGCAAAATTATAGGAAGACATAATCCAGATATGAAGGTTTAATTTTGGTGATTGTTGTTGATTTTACTTAAAATTTTTTTTTTAACGTTTTTTATTTATTTTTGAGACAGGGAGAGACAGAGCATGAACAGGGGAGGGTCAGAGAGAGGGAGACACAGAATCTGAAACAGGCTCCAGGCTCTGAGCTGTCAGCACAGAGCCCAATGTGGGGCTCGAACTCACGGACTGCGAGATCATGATCTGAGCCGAAGTCGGCCGCTTAACCGACTGAGCCACCCAGGCGCCCCAACTTTAATTTTAGTTTATATAATTTAAAAAATGACGTTCTTTTAAATCTTCTAGTAGCAATTTACTTCTAGTAATTTAGTAGTAATCTAGTAGTAATTACTACTTCTAGTAGTAATTTTTTTTTCCAGCTTTTAATTTTGGAATATAGACTCCTTGGAAGTACAGTAAATTTGTTTCTAAATATTCAGACAACACTGAAATGCAAAACACAAAGAAGTGCAAATTTTGTATGGTTTTCTATGGGGTTGGTGCCCCAACCCTGAGCATTTGCCACTCACTATATGTTCTTTAGGCTTTTTGTTATAATGTTAGAAAAATCTGTAAACAAGCTAACCTCTTGATTTAAAAAAATTTTTTTTTAACGTTTATTCATTTTTTTGAGAGAGAGAGAGAGAGAGAGAGTGAGTGAGTGGGGCAGGGGCAGAGAGAGAGGGAGACACAGAATCTAAAGCAGGCTCCAGGCTCTGAGCTGTCAGCACAGAGCCCGATGCGGGGCTCAACCCACGAACCACGAGATCGTGACCTGGCTGAAGTCGGACGCTCAACCTACTGAGCCACCCAAGGACCCCCAACCTCTCAATTTTTAAATATTTGAGGGTAGTTTGCAAACTTCATTGTATACTCAACATTTTATCTCTGTAATCACCAAAACAGATACCATCAAATCTTTGTACTTTTTTTCCCCCTGCACTGTTATTTTTATACATTACTTATAAGTTATATTTTATATATATATATATATATATATATATATATATATATTCCACGTGTATATATATATATATCATAAAAATTACCATTTGAACCATTTTTTAGATTATAGTTTAGTAGTACTATGTTCACATAGTTGTGCAACCATCATTAGCATTCATCTCCAGAACTTTTTCATTGTCCCAGACTGAATCTCTGTCCCTGTGAAATACTTACTCCCCACTTCCCCTCCCCCTAGCCTGATCAGAATGTCCTTTTTAAAAAATTTATACCATCTCAGCCATTTTTAAGTATAAAATTCAATAGTGCTAAGTATATGTGCATTGCCAGAACTTCTTCATCCTACAGAATTTAAACAGTACCTTTTATTTTTTTTATTTTTTAAAAATGTATGTATGGGGGCGCCTGGGTGGCGCAGTCGGTTAAGCGTCCGACTTCAGCCAGGTCATGATCTCGCGGTCCGTGAGTTCGAGCCCCGCGTCAGGCTCTGGGCTGATGGCTCGGAGCCTGGAGCCTGTTTCCGATTCTGTGTCTTCCTCTCTCTCTGCCCCTCCCCCGTTCATGCTCTGTCTCTCTCTGTCCCAAAAATAAATAAAAAACGTTGGAAAAAAAAAAATGTATGTATGTATGCATGTATTTTAGAGAGAGAGAGAGCGAGAGCATGCATGCAAACAGGGGAAGGGCAGAGAGATAGGGAGAGAGAGAATCCCAAACAGGCTCCAGGCCCAGTAAGGAGCTTGTGTTGGGGCTCAATCCTACCACTGTGAGATCATGACCTGAGCCAAAATCAAGATTCAGACACTCAATCAACTGAGCCACCCAGGCGCCTCTACCCCAGCCTTAAATAACCATCATTCTTGCTATTTCTATAAATTTGACTACTCTGGTGTTGAGTCCTGCCCAACCTATTGATGGTGATGCTCTCAGCTAGGAATGCCTGAGGCAGTTGCCTGGGCCTGTCTTAACCGCAGTGAGCCCCACTGATATTTCCCCCACAGGGGCCAGTGATGTGACTGGACTAATCCTTATGGTTCTTATGACTGCAGGATGCACTTCAAAAATAATTAGGGAATTTGAGGAACAGAATTTATTACTCACAAGTCTTGGAGGGTACATGGTACAAGTGAGGTTGCAATTAGAGAGAGGGATAGAGAGGGGAGCTGGGGCTATGATTTTATTAAAGTCCAAGGGTGGAATGTCTGGCGATTTGTGGGGTCACTCATTATTGGCTAATTTGAAACACAAGAGCAGAAATTAGGGCATGGGAAAGTGGAAGCAGGGTCACTCAAGCGGTCAGTTATCTAAGTCACCCAGGACTTTCTGTAAGGGGAACTAAATGGGTGTGGGTGACCTGGTTCCTAATCTGATTGTTTTACCTAGTGGCTGTGTCATATACCTGGCAATGTGTTTATTCAAGATGGCTATCTTTTAAAATGGGTACCTTGGCAATCAGAAGTTTAATGTCAGACATTTACTCTACATTTAGTTACCTCATATAAGTGAAATCATATAATATTTGGACTTTTGGGACCGACTTATTTCACTTAGTATAAGGTCCTCAAGATTCATCCATGTTGTAGCATATGACAGGATTTCCTTCCTTTTAAAGCAGCGTAATATTCCACTGTATGTGTGAGGGTTAATTTTGTATATTAACTTGGCTGGATCATGGGGTGCCCAGATATTTGGTCAAACATTATTCTGGATACTTCTGTGAGTGTGATATTGGATGAGATTAACATTTAAATTGGTGGGCTCTGAATAAGGAGCCCTCCAAAATGTGAATGGCCTCATCCAATAAGTTAAAGGCCTGATAGAATAAAGAAGATCCACCTTCTTTAGCAATTGAGAATTCTCCAAAAGACTGCCTTTGGACTTCATTTACCACATCACCTCTTGCTGGTTCTTCAGCACACTGCCTTCAGACTCAAACTGGAACACTGGCCCTCTTGGGTCTCTACCCTGCCAGTCTGTCCTGCAGATTTTAGATGTGCCAGCCGCTGTAGTCAAATGAACTAATTCTTTATGATAAATCTCTAGGTATACATCCTATTGGTTGTGTTTTTCTGGAGAACTAACAAATATGGTATGTTAAGTTCTCCATTCTTCCACTGATGGACATTTGGATTGCTTCCACTTCTTGCTAATTATGAATAATGCTGCAATGCACATGAATGTGCAAATATCTCTTAGAGAGATACTGCAGTTCTTTTGGATATATACTCAGAAGTGGGATTTCTGGATCATATGGTAGTTCTAATTTTAATTTTTTGAAGAGCTGCCAGACTATTTTCCTATTAGCTCTTGCACCATTTCATAATCCCGCCAACAGTACACAAAGGTTCCAACTGCTCCACAACCTCGCTAATACTTGTTTCTGTTTTTTTGATAGTAGCCATCTTAAAGGATATGAAGTGATATCGTGTGTGTGTGTGTGTGTGTGTGTGTGTGTGTAAGCTCTAGGCCCAATGTGGGGCTTGAACTCACAACCCGGAGATAAAGATTCTCATGTTCTACTGAACTATCCAGACAGGCGCACCTTATTGTGGTTTTGATTTGCATTTCTTTGATGATTAGTGAAATTGAGTGTCTTTCAGGTGCTGATTGCCTATTTGTATATATTGTTGGAGAAATGTCTATTCAGGTCCTTTGCCCATTTTTGGATTGGGTTATTTGTTTTTTGTTGTTGGGTTGTAGGATTTCTTTATATATTCAGCATATAAATCCCTTATTGGATATATGATTTGTAGATATTTTCCTCCATTTTGTGTGTTGCCTTTTCACCCTGTTTGCACAAGTTTTTTTTATTTGCACAAGTTTTTTTTATTTTGGTATAATCTAATTTATCTATTTTTTTCTTTTGTCATCCTTGCTTTTAGTATCACATCCAAGAAATCATTGCCAAATCCAGTGACATAAAGCTTTCCCTCTGAGAGTTTTATAGCTTCAGGTCTTATATTTAAATCTTTGATCCACTTTGGGGCATCTGGGTGGCTCAGTCGGTTAAGCCTCTGACTCTTGGTTTCAGCTCAGGTTATGATCTCACGGTTCCTGAGTTTGAGTCCCACATTGGGCTCCATGCTGATAGTGTGGAGCCTGCTTGGGATTCTTTCTCTCCCTCTCTTTCTGCCTTCCCCTTCTCGCTCTCTGTCTCTCTCTCAAAAATAAGTAAATAAACTTAAAACAAATTTTTAAAAAATGAATAAATCTTTGATGCACTTTGAGTTAATTTTTGTATATGGTGTAAGATCAAAGGGTCCAACTTCATTCTCTTGTATATGGATGCTAGTTTTCCCAGCACAATTTGTTGAAAAGACTGTCCTTTTCCCATTGAATGGTCTTAGCACTTTCTAAAAATTATCTAAGCCTTACATGTGAGGGTATATTACTAGGCTTTCTGTTCTGTTCTTTTGGTCTACATGTCTATTTCTATGCCAGTATCACATTGTTTTTTGTTTTTTTTTTTTAATTTTTTTTTTAACGTTTATTTATTTTTGAGACAGAGAGAGACAGAGGATGAACGGGGGAGGGTCACAGAGAGAGGGAGACACAGAATCTGAAACAGGCTCCAGGCTCTGAACTGTCGGCACAGAGCCCGACGCGGGGCTTGAACTCACGGACCGCGAGATCGTGACCTGAGCCGAAGTCGGACGCTTAACCGACCAAGCCACCCAGGCGCCCCAGTATCACATTGTTTTTATTATAGTGCTTTGTAATAAGTTTTGAAATCAGGAAGTGTGAAACTTCCAAGTTGGTTCAAGATTATTTTGGTTGTTTTGGGTCCCTTGGAATTCCATATGAATTTTAGGATGGAATTTTCATCTATAAAAAGTCATTGGGATTTTGGTAGGAATTGCTTTGAATCTGTAGATTGCTTCAGGTAGTATTGACATCTTAATAATACTAAATATTCCAATAAATTAACATGGGATATATTTCCTATTGGTGTCTTCTTTAATTTCTTTCAAAAATACTTCATAGTTTTCAGTGTACAAGTCTTTTACCTCCTTGTTGAAGTTTATTCCTAAGTAGCCTGTTCTTTTTGTTGATATTGTAAATGGAATTGTTCTCTTAATTTCCTCTCATATTGTTAATTGTTAGTATATAGAATTGCAACTCGTTTTTGCAAGCTGATTTTGTGTCTTGGAATTTAGCTTAATTTATTAGTTCTCACAGGAGAGATCATTACCTAAGTTGAAATCAAGAGTCAGACGCTCAACTGACTGAACCACCTAGGCACCCCTTCTAACAGGTTTTTTAAGTTATTTTTGGTGCAATCTCTATAGGGTTTTCCCTACATATATAACATCATTCCATTAACAGAAATAATTTTACTTCTTCTTTTCCTATTTGGGTGCCTTTTATTTCTTTCTCTTGCTTAATTGTTGTGACTAGGACTTGCAGTCTTATACTGGGAAGAGATGGTGAGAGTGGACCTCTTTGTCTTGTTCCTGACCTTAGAGGGAAAGCCTGCAATCTTACCATTAAACATATTAGCTTTGGTCTCTTTCTATATAGCCTTTATTATGTTGAGGTTGTTTTCTTGTATTCCTAGTTTGTAGAGTGGTTTCTTTGTTTTTAATTATGAAAGAGTGTTGAATTTTGTCAAAATGCTTTCTTCATCAGTTGAGACGATCATGTGAATTTTTCCTTCATTCTGTTAGTGCAGAGTATCACACTGATAGATTTTCATATGTTGAACCATCCTTGCATTGAGGTTATGGTGTATAATCATTTTATTTATTAAAAAAAATTTTTTTTAATGTTTATTTTTGAGAGAGAGAGAGAGAGAGACAGACAGACAGACAGAATGTGAGCAGGGGAGGGGCAGAGAGAGAGAGACACAGAATCTGAAGCAGGCTCCAGGCTCTGAGCTGTCAGCACAGAGCCCGACATGGGGCTCGAACTCATGAGCTGTGAGATCATGACTTGAGCTGAAGTCGGACACTTAACCGACTGAGCCACCCAGGTGCCCCAGTGTATAATCATTTTAATGTTCTGTATATAATCATCTTAATCCTGCTTGTTAATATTTTTTTGAAGATTTTTCCATCAGTGTTTATAAAGGACATTGATTTACAGTTGTAGTGTCTTTATCTGGTTTTGGTATCAGGGTAATGCTGGCTTTATAGAATGAGTGAGAAATTGTTCCCTGCTCTTCAGTTTTTTGGAAGAGTTTGAGAAAGATCTGTGTTAATTCTTTAAAGCTTTGGTGGAATTCACTGGTGAAGCCCTCTGGTTTTGGGCTCTTCTTTATGGGAGTTTTTTGTTTGTTTTTGTTTTCTCCCTCTTGCTCTCCCAAAGGAAGAGAAGAATGATCATCAACAGCAAAACACAGCTGCAGAAGCAACACCCAGAGCCACCTTCATCCTCAGGAGAGAATGCTATACCTCCTTCTCATGGTTTTGGGTACTCTACACATTCAGAGAAACTTCTGTAGTAACAAATTCTAGGAATGATCCCTGAAAGTATAGTCTTTTGTGGAGGTTTTAAATTAATGATTCAATCTTCTTACTCATTACATGTCTTTTCAGATTTTTTATTTGTTCATGATTCAGTCTTGGTAGGTTGTGCGTTTCTAGGAATTTGTCCAATTCTTCTAGGTTATCCATTTGTGGTATATAATTGCTCATAGTGCTCTCTTATAATCCTTTTTTTTTTTTTTTTTAATGTAAAACTGGTAGTAGTGTCCTCTCTTTTATATCTGATTTTAGTTATTTATGTTCTTTCTTTTTTGTCTTTTAGCTAAAGGCTTATTAATTTTGTTGATCTTTTCAAGGAACCAACTCTTGGTTTTATTGATTTTTTTTTTCCACAATTGTTTTTCTAGTCTTTATTTTATTAATCTCTGATCTAATCTTTATTATTTCCTTCCTCCTAGCTTTGGGTTATTTGTTCTTTTTTCTAGTTCCTTTTTTTTTAATGTTTATTTTGAGAGACAGAGAGAGACAGAGAGAGAGAGAGAGAGAGAGAGAGAGAGAGAGAGAGAGAATTCCAAGCAGACTCCACGCTGGGAGCCCAGAACCTGATATGGGGCTCAAACTCACGAACCATAAGATCATGACCTGATCTGAAATCAAGAGTGGGATACTAACTGACTGAGCCACCTAGGTGCCCCTTCTTTTTCTAGTTCTTAAGTGGTAAAGTTAGGTTGTTGATTTGAGATCTTTTTAAATTAAATGTTTACAGCTCTCCTTTTTTCTCTTAGCATTACTTTCACTGCATTTCAGAAGTTTTCATCTTCATTTGTCTCAGGTATTTTCTGATTTTCACTGTAGTTTCTTTGACCCTTTGGTGTTTAAAAGGGGGGGGAATTTCCCCATTTTTATGGATTTTTCAGTTTTTCTTTCTTTCTTTCTTTCTTTCTTTCTTTCTTTCTTTAATTTTTTTCTTAACATTTATTTTTGAGAGACAGAGACAGAGAACAAGCAGGGGAGGAACAGAGAGAGAGGGAGACACAGAATCTGAAGCAGGCTCCAGACTCTGAGCTGTCAGCACAGAGCGCCACGCGGGGCTCGAACTCACAAACGGTGAGATCATGACCTGAGCCGGAGTCAGTTGCTTAACCGACTGAGCCACCCAGGTGTCCCTGATCTCCATGTTTTTAAATTTATTAAGACTTGTTTTGTGACCTAACATGGTATATCCTTCAGAATATTCAACGTGTACTTGAAAAATGCATATTCTGCTATTGTTGGGTTGAGTGTTCTATAGTGGTTGATGCCTCTTAATTCTTAAATCTATATGTTCCCTCATCTTTTTTTTTTTTTTCTAATATTTTGTTGTTATTGAAGAAGCAGGTGCTTTGTTTTCTAGGGTTTTCCACAGGCTATGCCAGTTGCCTCTTATGGTGTCATTTAACTTGTCTTTCTGCCTCTTGTATTTCCTGTAAATTATAGGCAGATATAGATGTGTGACAGGATTCAGGTTCTTTTTTGGCAACATAATTCCATAGGTGATATACACTTCTATTGAAAAGAACCTAATGCCTAGTTGTCCTATATATGTTGTTAGCAACCATTGATTTAAAAAAAAAATTTTTTTTTTAACTTTTAAAGTTCATTTTATTTATTTTGAGAGAGAAAGAGAGCACAATCAAGGAAAGGGTAGAGAGAGGGGGAGAGAGAGAATCCCAGGCAGGCTCCATACTGTCAGTGCAGAGCCCAACGTGGGGCTTGAACTCATGAACTGAGAGATTGTGACCCGAGCCGAAACCAAGAGTCAGGCACTCAACTGACCGAGCCATGCAGGCACCCCAGCAACCATTGATTTTTATCTGTGTCCATTCATTTACTGGTTGTTGCAGGATGTTTGATAATTTATTATTTGATTATTCTCTCATTATTTATTAGGTGGACTACTTATATAATACCCCCTTATAAACGGTTTGGTTATTCTCAGATATGGTTCCAATTGGAAAGAAAAATCATTCATCTTTAGAGTCCCTTTTAATTAAAAAATTTTTTTAATGTTTATTTTTGAGAGAGAGAAAGGGACACAATGCAAATGGAAGAGGGGCAGATAGAGGGAGATACAGTATCCCAAGCAGGCTCCAGCCTCTGAGCTGTCAGTACAGAGCCCAATGCTGGGCTCGAACTCACAAACCGTGTACCACAAGATCGTGACCTGAGCTACAGTCGGATGTTTAACCGACTGAGCCACCCAGGTGCCCCTTTATAGTCCCTTTGAAAAGGAAAATGCACAACATTAAATGTATATATTATTGTAAGAAGGTTCCCTAATTTCAGATATGAAAAAGTGCAAGTTTTACATTTGAGAAAAATACAGTAGTGATGGGCATAATTGACCTTGAGTAGCCAAGAAACAGACAAATGATGAAAAACTATTTCAGTTATTAAAGAAGGACGGGATGGGTCTAGTACATTTTATTTACAAAGGCTTATTGGAAAAAGCTTAAAGTGGGGGTGTCTGAGTGGCTCAGTTGGTTAAGTGTCCAACTTTGGCTCAGGTCATAATCTCACGGTTTGTGAGTTGGAGCCCCCCCATTGGGCTCCATGCTGATGGTGTGGAGCCTATTTGGGATTTTTTTTCCTCTCCCTCTCTCTGCCCTTACCCCATGTGTGTACGTTCTCTCTCTTTCTCTCTCTCTCTCTCTCTATCAAAATAAACTTTAAAAAGAAAAAGCTTAAAGTGAAATCTTTGACACTATGTGTGTATGTGAACTATCTTATATGTTACCTGTATGATATGTAAGATATCTTACATATCTAACATGTAATATGTTTTGTTTATTGGTAATATATATCGATATATTGGGATTTACATGGAATATATAGAAGAGTAAAAGCACTAGAAGTAATTTTTCCATGTTTATGCAGCATATTCTAAGGAAGAGAGACACATGATCTGGCAGATATGAATGCATTGCTGGGGAGGTACATTCCAGAAGTGACTGGTATGTAGTGAAGAGAGCATTTGACTGAGGGTCAGGATATTGGAGTTAAGTGCTGCCTCCTGTTGACCTTGTTACGTTGAGTTTTGTCAGCATGTGTTGAATGAATGGATAAACCACCCTCTTTGCTTCCTTAGCATTAGTTTACTTCCCTATAAAATACAGAGGTCTCTGTCTACTCTACTGAGTGTAGCCGGTACAGATGGCATAGTGGATATAAAGATTGTACTGTTCTGTGCAGGTGTTGTATTGGCGGCAGGGGGGGTGGGGGGGAGTCAAATGTTCTATGGTGGAAGAAGTCAAATGTTCTAGGTTCTAGATTGGATGTCTGACTCCTTATTACATGTTAGCCAAACAGTCTTTGGATTTCCATTTTAGTTTTTTGGTTACTTGTTATCAGGAGTGAGGGAGGTCTAAGTGTTCCGGTCACTGAAAGATACGTTGAAAATTAATGAATTGGTCCTTGGACTTGGAAATTGGGATCTGTGGGTTGGATTGTTGTGAACTTGTTTCCTGGACCTGATCACACCTGTGTGATTTGGGAGACTATCTGGCTTCTGAACCTGCAAAGCTGAAGACCTATGCAGACCTTTACCAAAGTCAAGATTACCTCATGGGGCCTTTTAGCTAACCTGGGCTTTACTGCCAACCATCTGAAAACTGTTGCGATTAGATTTTTCCTGGGGAAGTCCTGGAAAAGTTACAAAATCAAAAGTTATAAAATCAGAAATTGCTTATGAAGATAAATTCCCTATTTTATATTCCCGAAATATTTTTTAGTGTCTTGGGATGACATTTTCTTCATTAGTGTAACCTCTCCTTTTTTTTTTTATGTTTATTTATTTAATTTTGAGAGAGCAAGTGAGCACACATGAGCAAGGGAGAGGCAGAGAGAATCCCAAGCAGGCTCCGTGCTGCAGCATGGACCCTGACAAGGGGCTTGATCTCACGAACTGTGAGGTCATGACCTGAGCCAAAATCAAGACTTGGATGCTTTTTTTTTTTCTTAACGTTCATTTATTATTGAGAGAGAGAGAGAGAGAGAGAGAGAGAGAGAGAGAAAGACAAAGCATGAGCAGGAGAGGGTCAGAGAGAGAGGGAGACACAGAATCCGAAGCAGGCTCCAGGCTCCGAGCTGTCAGCACAGAGCCTGATGCTGGGGCTCGAACTCACAGACTGTGAGATCATGCCCTGGGCCGAAGTCGCACGCTCAACCGACTGAGCTACCCAGGCACCCCAAGAGTTGGATGCTTAACCGACTGAGCCACCCAGGCACCCCCATCATTAGTATAATCTGAATATGGTAGAGGATGTGCATACCTGCACACATGTTTATGTGTATATATGACGTTTCTAGTTACATTAATTCATGAAAGTAGTTTCCACGAGTTAAGCATGACCGTGCAACTGCTTTGAAGAGCGTGGCACTCACTCCAGTACTTCCAGTACTGGAACCAGGGTTCAATACTTCCTCCAGTATGATCTTAGGTTCTTTTTGCAAATGCCCACAGGACCCTGAAAGAATTAGAATATATTCATTTTCTAGGACCTCCATAACAAAGAACCACAAACTAAGTAGCTCAAAATGATAGACATTTACTCTCACAGTTCTGGAGGCCAGAAGTCTGAAATCAAGGTGTCAGCAGGGTTGGTTCCTTCTGGAGGCTCTGAGGGAGAACCTGTTCCATGCCTGTCTTCTAGCTTGTGGCTGGTGTAGTCAGTGCTGGGCATTTCTTGGCTTGGAGCTGCATCATTCCAGTCTCTGCCTCTGTAGTCACATGGTGTTCTCTCCCTGGGTCTTTGTGTCAAATTTTCCTTTTATGCCCAAATTTCCCAATGAGACTGGTGTTTGGATTAGGATCTACCCTAATCCAGCATGACCTCATCTGGATTACATCTACAAAGACCCTCTTTTCAAATAAAGTCATAGTCATGGGTACCAGGGGACACAATTCAGCCCACAACAGAGAGTAAACTGAATGTTTAAAGTGGCACTTTGAAATTGTTTTACCTTGGAGGAAGTAACATTCTTACTGAAGACTCAGGTCACATATCCTGTTGTCATATTGTGTTTGAGTTTTGGGGAGCAGCGGACGGTACAATAGATAGTTCTTGAAGTTTAAGGTCATGCTCTTTTTACCACAGAAGAGGAATCTGAAAGCACTGAGTACTTTCCATTTTGTTAATTTCTTTTTTTTTTTTTAATTTTTTAAACGTTTATATATTTTTGAGAGAGAGAGAGAAAGACAGAGTGTGAGCTGGGGAAGGGCAGAGAGAGAGGGAGACAGATTCCGAAGCAGGTTCCAGATTCTGAGCTGTCTGCACTGAGCCAGATGTGGGGCTTGAACCCATGAACTGTAAGATGATGACCTGAGCTGAAGTCTGATGCTCAACCGACTGAGCCACCCAGGCGCCCCCATATTGTTCATTTCTGATAAAGTTTTGAATCACTTCGGTTTTTTTCCTTAAAAAATTAAAACTTTCAGGGTACCCGGCTAGCTCAGTCAGTGGAGCATGTGACTCCTGATCTCAGGGTTGTGAGTTTGAGCCCCATGTTTGGTGTAGAGATTGCTTAAAAATAAAATCTTAAAAAAAATTTTTTTAAAACCTGTTTATAGCAGTTTTTACCATTTGTGTTTGTTTTTTGGGAATGTCCTTAATTCCCACTAAGAATGCCTCTTAAAGATGGTATATGGTATAAATGAGTTCAAGATCTGGGTTGCCTTTGTAACTTTGATTGTTTTCTTAGTTGTGTGCTTTTTTGAGGGCTATAAGCCCAACACGGGCTCGATTTCACAAACCGTGAGACCATGACCTAAGCCAAAACCAAGAGTCAGATGCCTAACTGACTGAGCAACCCAGGCACCCCATGAGGGCTAGAATTTTAAAATCTTATGTCAACTTATCCTTAGGCCTGTGGGGTTAGTATTGATGGACTCTCTTATTTGAGGAATTGAAGCCTTCTAAAGTGTGTAAGTATTTAGAGCATGCTATTTACTGGGCTCTGGGTGAATTGAGAAAGGACACATTTTGAAGTTCATGCTTAGCAGATTTTAGGTGCTCAGCAGTTACTTAGCAATAAATGAAATTGGATTCTTATTTAGTTGTCCCTGAGCACATGTTGAAAGGTTGCCAAACAGGTATAGTGAGTAGGGAATCCCTGATATCTTTAGCTGAAAAGATACTAAAGAGGAAGGATTGAGTTAAAAACAGAACCATCTAGGGGTGCTTGGGTGGCTCAGTCTGTTGAGCATCTGACTCTTGATTTCAGGTCAGGTCATGATCCTAGGGTAGGAAGATCGAGCCCCCTGTTGGGCTCTGAGTTGAGCGTAGAGCCTGCTTAAGATTCTCCTTCTTGGGGCGCCTGGGTGGCGCAGTCGGTTAAGCGTCCGACTTCAGCCAGGTCACGATCTCGCGGTCTGTGAGTTCGAGCCCCGCGTCAGGCTCTGGGCTGATGGCTCGGAGCCTGGAGCCTGTTTCCGATTCTGTGTCTCCCTCTCTCTCTGCCCCTCCCCCGTTCGTGCTCTGTCTCTCTCTGTCCCAAAAAAAAAAAAAAAAAAAAAAAAAGATTCTCCTTCTTGCACTCTGCTTGCTGTCTCTCTCAAAAAAAAAAAAAAAAAATAGAGTCATCTATCTGATGTGGCAGGGTATTCATGTCTCTCCATTTACACACAACCATTCATAGGGTTTTCTAGCACTTGGGGCTGGTTTCAGGTGATCAGTTAAAGCCTAAAAAGTATCTGATTTGACCTAAAAGATCTCACTCCTGTTTGTCACCTGCTAGATGACTTTTGATTACTGGTGTCAACATTTTGTCCTTTTATTTTTTTCACTTATGTTTATAGAAAGGATGTATATAAAGATGCAATAAAATATTCAAGTTGTTGACCCAAATAAACATTGTTATTCAGAAAAAGCTGTTGAGGTTGCTGAGAATGAGTATGGGCTCCCAGGTTCCTTGTGGGCAACTTGAAGTGTTGGATGACAGTGGTTGATGGATCCTGGCTTCTGGGTATGGTGGTCACAAAACGCAGAGGACGTTCTAGTTCTGGTTCCTGTAACTGGAAAACCTGGAAAGTTACCTAACCCCTCAAGACTTCATTGTTTTCATGTGCTAAATGAGAAGGGTTGGGCTCTATGAAACCTGAAGGTCTGTGGAGTTTTAGAGTTAAAAAATCATTCATTTTAGCAAATTCATTCTATGGTTATTCATTTAACACTCATGGTGTGGCAAGTTCTGTTCCGATTGCTGGGGAAATGGTAAACAGACAGATAAAAATCTCTGTCTTCTAGAAGCTTACCTTCCTGCTTGGGATGAGTTGACACAAATAAGTAAAAATATGTAGTATGTGACCAGTGCTCCTCAACACTGTTGGGTCATCAAAAACAAGGAAAGTCTGAGAAACTGGCCCAGCCAAGAGGAGCCTAGGGAGACCTGAAGACAAAATGGAATGTGGTATCCTGAATGGGATCCTAGACCAGAAAAAAAGACAGTAGTAAAAACTGAGGAAATCAGAATAAAGTATGGACTTCTTTCAATAATAGCATATCAGTATTGGTTCACTGGTTATAACAGATGTACCTCAAGTGTAAGATGTTAGTAATAGGGGAGACTCAATGTAGGTTATATGGGAACTATCTTACATAGGACCGTCTTTATAATTTTTCTGAAAATCTACAACTGTCCTAGAAACAAAAATAAAGTTTGTTTTTAAAACGTGTGTGTGTGTGTGTGTGTGTGAGTGACATGGAGAAAAGTGAAGCTTGGTCAGAGGGGCAGGGAGCACAGGTTGTGGGGAAAGTGAGGGGGGGCCCCACCAGAGGCAGTGACAATCGGGCAAAGCCCTGGATGGAAGTGAGGGAGTAGCCATTGGGTATTTGGGGTAAGGGGGTGTGTAAGACAGAGGGACCTGCAAGGGGCAAGGGCCTCCTGGAACGAGCAAGTAAAAGGCATGCTGGTTGCCATGGGGGGGAGCCCCCCAGGAGTGGAGGTGGAAACAGAGAATTAGGTTGGAAGGGTGGGGGCTGGGCATTAGGAATCTTTTAAGTCCGAGTCAGGACTTTGGCATCGACTCTGGACCAGATGCGGGCAAAGCCATGGGCCTGGCCTTCTTCCCTGTGGCATGGATCCCATATCACATGGCCCTCCTTTCACAGGCTTCTGAAAGTTACCACTTGAGGGCCTCGTTAGGCTTTAGAGCAAGGTTTGGAAACTACAGCCGTGGGCCAAATCCTATCCCACTGGGTTCTCTGCAACGCTGTACAAAGGTGAGCTTGTACCTTTTCCCTCCCTCCTCTCTGTGAGGTTGTTTCATACATTCATAGACAATTTGTAATTGTTTTGTCACATTTTGTATTCCATCCTGGGATCCTCTCGACTTCCTAAATGATTTGTTAAAATCTGCATACATTAAGGTTCACTCTTTATGCTGTGAAGTTCAGTGGGTTTTGACAAATGCATAGTGTCACGTATCCACCATCACTGTATCGTGCAGAATAATTTCACTGCCTGGAAAAAAACCCCGTGCTTCACCTATTCAACTCCATGCTGTCAAACCTCCGGCAACCACTGATCCTTTCACCCATCTCTATGGTTTTTCCTTTTCCAGCGTGTCATATAATTGGAACCATATAGTATGTAGCCTGTTTAGACTGGCTTCTTTCACTTAGCAATATGCATTTAAGATTTATCCAAGTCTTTTTGTGGCTTGGTAGCTCTTTTCTTTTGATCACTTAATAATACTCATTGTCTGGATGTGCCACAGTTTGCTTATCTGTTTCACCTATTGAAGGGCGTCTTGGTTGCATCCAGTTTTGGGCCGTTATGAATAAAGCTGCTATAAACATTCATGTGGAGGTTTTTGTGTGGACATACGTTTTCAAATCAGTTGGGTGTGATTGCTGAATCACAAGGTAACGCTGTGTTTAGCTGTGTATTCACTCTGCTTTTGAGACTATCATAAAAGAAGCCTATGACTTTTTTTGGTTTGGGTCCTTTGACAGTGCCATGGTACTACTCTCTTCCTATTTCTGGAGGCTTGATTGAAATTTCTCCAGAGGAGCGTTAAAATTCAAATTGTTTTCAGTGAAATTTGAAATTATGATGGAACTTCTAAGAGTAGATTCTTAAAAATCTTTTTAATTTTAAAATTTATCCCCAGTGGGTCCTACCCTGAGAACTTAATAGATCAGCTGTCTAATAAGTTGAAGTAATTGAGATACAATAGTAACAAGTTAAAAATAATCGTACCAGCATTCCTGGAGGCTTTGGGAGTGACATGTACATTTAATTTGAAACAGTGAGGAAGTGTTTCCACAGATTCTCTTTCCATAGATGTGTAAAGTTCTCTCCATATAAAGACATCAGAATCTGCATGATTTCTGACCAGCACCAACACTTGAAACACATTGAAAACACACTGATGTTGGGGCCCCAGGCTGGCTCAGGTGGAATGGTGTGCGACTCTTGATCTTGGGGTTGTGAGTTCGAGCCCCCCATTGGGCATAGGGATTACTTAAAAATAAATAAGTAAGGGCACCTGGGTGGCTCAGTCAGTTAAACGTTCGACTTAGGCTCAGGTCTTGATCTCACAGCTGGTGGTTCAATCCTTGCATCAGCACAGAGCCAGCTTTCCATCCTCTGTCCCCTTCCCCTCCCCTCCCCTGCTCTCTCTCTCTTTCAAAAGTAAATAAACATTTAAATAAGTAAGTAAACTTAAAAAAAGAGAGAGAGAAAAAAAAACAGTGATGTTAAAGAAGGAAAAAAATGAAGCCGAAAAGAGGCTTGGATTTTTTTCAGCTTTATTGATATATGACTATTGATGCATAATAGTGATGTATAATAATACACTGCACATATTTAAAATGTACAACTTGAGGGGCACCTGGGTGGCTCAGATGGTTAAGCACCAGACTTTAGCTCAGGTCATGATCTCATGGTTCTCAGGTTTGAGTCCCGCATCGGGCTCTGTGTTGACAGCTCAGAGCCTGGAGCCTGCTTTAGATTCTGTGTCTCCCTCTCTTTCTGCCCCTACCCCACTTGCATTCTCTCTCTCTCTCTCTCTCTCTTTCTCAAAAATAAACATTAAAAAAAAAGTTTTAAATGTACAACTTGAGTTTTTGTTTTTTTTTTTTTTTTAATTTTTTTTTTCAACGTTTTTTATTTATTTTTGGGACAGAGAGAGACAGACAGAGCATGAACAGGGGAGGGGCAGAGAGAGGGAGATACAGAATCGGAAACAGGCTCCAGGCTCCGAGCCATCAGCCCAGAGCCCGACGCGGGGCTCGAACTCACGGACCGCGAGATCGTGACCTGGCTGAAGTCGGATGCTTAACCGACTGCGCCACCCAGGCGCCCCGACAACTTGAGTTTTGACATGTGGATGTCAGACCAGCAACTACAATCAAGATAATGAACACAACTGTCATCCCCCAAAGTTTCTTTATTTGCAGCTATAAGTCCCCCTTCTCTTGGCAACAACTGATCTGTCACTTTTATCAGGACAGATTAATTGGTACTTTTCAGGAATTTATATGAATTATATATTATATAATTTATATAAATTATTTAAATGGAATCATATAGTATATTTTTATGGAGGAGAAGTTTCTGGTTTTTTTTTGTTTCTTTCAGAATAATTATTTTGAGATACATCCATATCTGTGGGCAGATCAGTATATCATTTCTTTGTTGATGATTAGTATTCCATTTTATGGTGCTATGGACTGTGTTCTCTATAATCATACGTTGAAGCCTAATCCCCAACTTGACTGTATTTGGAGATAGGGCTTTTAGGAGCTGATTAAGGTTAAATGAGGTCAAAAGGGTAGGGTCCTAATCTGGTAGGTTTGTTGGCCTTATAAAGGAAGAGGAATAGTGGGGGTGCTTGGGTGGCTCAGTGGGTTGGGTGTCTGACTTCAGCTCAAGTCATGATCTCACAGCTTGTGAGTTCAAGCCCATGGTTTGTGAGTTCAAGCTCCATATCAGGCTCTGTGCTGACAGCTCGGAGCCTGGAGCCTGCTTCGGATTCTGTGTTTCCCTCTTTCTCTGCCCCCCCCCCCCCCCCCAATAAATAAACATTAAAAAAAAAAAAAGAGGAATAGTGATCTCTCTCTCCATGTGTATGCACTGAGGCAGGGCTATGTGAGGACATAGCAAGGAGGTGGCCCCAGGAAGCCAGGAAGAGAACTCTCACTAGGCCTGGACCATGCTGACATTCTGGTCCTAGACTTCCAGCCTCCAGG
The DNA here is from genome assembly GCF_028018385.1 of Neofelis nebulosa. NCBI lineage: Eukaryota > Metazoa > Chordata > Mammalia > Carnivora > Felidae > Neofelis > Neofelis nebulosa. The sequence continues at coordinate 28,300,157 of NC_080798.1, read as the reverse complement.
ACTCTGATGAATAAATTTCTGTGGTTTTAGCCATCCAGCTGATGGTGTTTTGCTACAGTGGCTTAAGCAGGCTAAGACTATGGATACACAGTTTGTTTTCCCATCCTCTTGTTGGACATTTCCCATTTTGGGCTATCACAAATGAAGATGCTGTGATACACAAATGTGACACACAAATGAAGATGTGTGAACATTCATACACAAGTTTTTGTGTAGACCTGTGCTTTCATTTTTATCGGGTCTAGGAATAGACTGGCTGGATTATGTGTTTCACTTTTTAAAAAGCTGCCAGACGATTTTCTGAAGTGATTATACCATTTTGCTTTCGGACTGTTGGCGTATGAGAATTCTGGTTCTTCCACGTCAGTCTTTGCTCTTACTTAGGTGGTCCATCCAAAGGTAGACCTGGATGGCCTGCTGAGACATGGCCAGGAGAGGCATGGAAAGGAAAGAAATCAGCCGTGTCACCGTGGAACCCTTTGCCATATTTGTTATGTTCTCAAATGAGAATTTTTTATGCCTACATGAATTTACTTTCCATAAAAATATAGAATGACTTAATATCTTTATCCCTTACATTTGTCCTTCTTTTATTGCTGTTTGTTTTTGTTCTGTCTTGTTTTCTTTACTTGCAGACCTCCTGGGTTAATCCCAGAGTTTCTGGGCTATGGGATATTAGAGGGAGCCTGGGTTTTAGTGTCAGACACACCTGGGTTTGAATTTGGACTTTATTGCTAAGCTGTGTGTGGCAAGTCATGTAGCCTGACTCTCAGTTTTCTCATCTGTTTCTAAAAAGTGTGGGGAGGTTGACATTATCCAGCTTGTGTGGTTGTTATAAGGCTTAAATATAATGCATTTGAAAGCATCTTCGTTGAGCATGTTGGAAACTGTATTCATTTCCCAAGATATATGTGTAATTAGAAGTTCCATTTTCTATTTGACCTTCTACCCACTGAGTAGGAGAGGAATTGAAGTTTTAATGGGTGCCACCAATTAGCGGGAGGCCCTGAGGAGATGGCGAAATACAGTGGCATTGCCAGGACTTGGTGTAACCTTGCCATATTTAATAACATCCAAGCCTTCCTTTGGCTATTGTATTGTGAATATATTTCACATGCCTGTTTTTGTGCTTACACAAAGACAATTCCTGCCTGAGTGTGATTCCTTTAAGCAGTCCATTTGGGAACCCCCAGCTTCCACGCTACTTAGGGGATGTTTTTAAGGAGGAGAAAAGGAACATACCGTGGCTCTGGGACGGATGTTTCTCAGGCCTCTGGGATCCCAGCCAGCGTACGCGTCTGCCTCTCTCAGTGCTTGGGCTTCAGTGTTTGAGCGCAGGCCTTTTGGCCTGCGGAATCCTTTGTCCAGCTGGCTGAGGTGCGTTGAGTGCTTGGGGCCTTCCCTCCTGTGGAGAAGTGGGAAGTTATTCTTTGATGGCTGGGCCAGACTGCTCATCTGATGTTACTGGAGTTTGAAAGGTTGTCCTGGTAGTCAAGTGGTTGGCATTAGTGTGGCCGGGATAGGCTGGGGTGGGAACTGCAAGGGGAGGGGATGGTCCCAGCGAGGCGGGAAATGTGGGTGTCAGTAGGCACTGGATTTGTTTTGCCAGGTGAGGGTGTCTGGGGGGCTTCTCTCCCCTGCCCGACCGCTGGGTTCCAAGTGTCCTGCAGCGTTTCTCCTTAGAGCCGGCTGGCTTTCTTGGCATCATTCAGTCTAGTTGCTAGGAAGCCGAATAAGGCAAATGCAACTTCCTTTTGACTTACTCACATTGAACCATCTGCTTATTCCTTCTCATGGCCTTCAAACTTGGCTAGGATCATTGAGAAGAGGGTCGAGTGGAGCATCTGTGCTCCTGATCCTTTTTGGAAAAGGAAAGCTTTCTAATAACTCTTTAACCCTCTCGGTCCAAATTCATAATAGTTAAATCTTGTTTAGCCCCTTGTTTCTTTCAGCTAACAATTGGGAACAGGCATTTTCTTCTTAGGTTTTGCCCCTTATTTTTGTCTTAGATTTAGATTTATGTTATTTGTTAACCACATGACTTTTAAATGAGGGGGACAGTGTCGACGTGTGTCAAATGCGTTTGGTATGTAAACATAACAGTGGTCTTAATAGAGGACCTTTAGTACTTAGAATTGATGCACACAAATCATTTAAGCATGTTCTTTCATAAGCACCATTGTGGAGTTAGTGCCAGATATATTAAAGGTGGCAGATAATTCATGAAAATTTATGGTGATGTTGGTGGGAACATCTACCAAAGAGAATCTTAAAAAAAAAAACAAAAACCCACAGAGATTTTTTTTTTTTAATTACCAAACACCACCAACATTACATTCTTACTTTTTTTTGTTGTTTTTTTTGCTTTTAGTTTTAATTCAGTTCACTGGGGCAAATCACATTCATTATGTTGAAGCCCCTTTCTGCTGGTAAATTTATAATGGTCTTCTTTTCTTGTGACAGAACTGTGCCTTCAGTGGTCCACTCTGGAAAAGCAGTTGTGCAAACAAACTAGACAAAAATAGAAATAAGCATTACAAACTAGAATAGAGGCTCTGGGAAAAAAAAAAAGTCTTGAGGAAAGCATTGTTTGAGTTTTTGAAATTCAGTTTAACTGAAGATTTAATCACCTCTGAGTGTACCAGGACTGTGGAAACTAATGTGTGGGCTATGGGAAATAATTTCTTCTTAAGTGTAATTTTGTCTTTGTTGGTTTTTTAGCAGCAAGCCGTATAAACCTTTGCTGCCGACTTCTTATTCTCCCCAAGAGGGCTACTTAGAGGAGGGTGAAGACATGCTAAGGTAAAGTTTTATTGTTGTGGCTCAATTTGCTAAAAGCTTTAGTAGTAATTTAGATGTGTTCTTACTGTGCAGACTTATGTGTTTGTTAAAATTGATGCTATTAATATTTGCTTTTTGGGAAGTCCCTCAGGTCAGCTTGATCATATTAAGCCATTCTGCTTTAACTTCTCCCTCTCCATAGTCGTTTGGACTCTAGTAACTAAAATAGACCTGCAGGCTGATGGGACTCGGCCACCCGAGCCACTCAGGGGAGCCTCATTTGGGTGACTGGCTGGCCCTCCACTCCCTTCTTCCACACCGCCCCACCTTTTTCCTGCTACCATCTAACCGTGCTCCGAATATGGAAATTTACTTTATTATGAGATGAATCAGTATTCTCATATAATATAAAGTCACATAAAAATGGCTTATCCCCCCCTCCCACCCCTCCCCCCAAAGGAATAGATAAACAGATGTAAAAGTGTTTGGTAGTAAAAAGTGAAAATCCCTTTCAGAACCCTCCCTGGCTTTTTCCCCCTTATTTTTAACCTGAAATGGCTCACAGTGCTATATTGTTCCGGAATTTGTTTCTTTCACATAACAGTATGTGAGGGAGGATTATTCATCCTCGTTGTTTTTGACCACTGTGTAGTATTCCAAAGTATGTAAACCAGTTTTGAAGGTGGTCTTACTTAGTTTCCTGTGTCTTTTATATTCAGCTGTGGATTCTCTAAGTAACTAAGTAGGTAAATCAACATGGCACTTCAGGATTTTCGCTTTGGATCTACCTCTAGTTTTGGTAAAAGCAGTTTTCCTTGAACTGTATTTGAATTGATTTTTATATGTATGAACCTTGACAGGGCCTCTCTCTTGCCTGCATTAAAGATGAGATTTGTGTCAGATTAGATTAATAATTCAAAATTGAAAAATGCCTTCCTTGACTGCGGAGGCACTTGGAAGTGTAGAATTCAGGAGTGACTATTAATTGGGGGTCAGTCTCTCTCAGGTAACATTTCCTGACAGTGAGGCTCAGAATACTTGCACTGGTAGGTGATCTTTGGAAGGACTGGTTTTCTTAGCTCTGGTGTGAAGGAAACCTGAAGGCAGAAATGGGTGATAGTGGCTCACATCTATTGAGGGCCTGCTCTGCATCAGACACTGTTCTAAGGGATTTACCTGCATTAACTCATTTAATCTTCATAGCAGTGCTTCCAGGTAAGTTCTAATAGCCCCATTTTACAGGTGGGGAAACTGAGACATGATGGTGTTAAGTAACTCGTTCAAGCTTACCCAATTAGTAAGTGACAGCACTGGGACTCCTACCTAGGCAGTTGCAAATTTCAACATCATACTGCCTTTCCTGGATGGCCACGTACCAGCTTCTGGGGCACTCCCCAACCCCATCTAATTACTTAGTGTGGCGGTGGGCAGTTTACATACCACTTCGTTAAAAGAAAGTGTATGAAGTTTGAGGGAAAGCCGGCAAGAACACACCCTAGCAAGCGTTGGAGAAAGCAGGCAGCTTAAGAAATGGCCTCTGGAGTCAATGGTTAGTGTTTGTCAGAGATAGTAGACAAAGATAAAGCCTGCTTGAGGGGAGGAAACACTCTTGTCTAGCTCAGGATTCTCAAGCAGTAGGAGAGGCATGGATTCAAGCAAAAGCTTTGCCTCTAAAAGTCTGGAGCTACGTCTCTGCTGTGTCAGGAAATTGGATGTGGACAAGAACCCGAATGAAAATCGTACAGGGGCAGAGCAAAGGGATTGACGTTTGCTGGCAGCTTGCTGAATAGTCATGGTTCGACTGAGCGTGTTCCATGGCTGCTTTGCCATGCGGCGTGATGCCCCTGGTGAGAAAGGAACTAATTGCTGCCTGCCGAGGTGGTTCTCTCCCTGGCAGGACATTCCTTGTGGACAGACACATTGGTGTCTGGATGCTGGAGAGCCGCAGTAAAAATGCCTGATTTAGGGTGTAGAGTGCACCGAATTCCCCCTTTCTTCTGTTAAATCACAGCAAAGGGGACTACTTTAGATGGCTAATAGATTACCCAGCATCTGTGCACTCTTTTGCATGCCTTTAGCATGGGAAAATAGCTTGCTCACAGGAGCCGTAGACTGTTTAGGAGTAAAGTGAGCAGATCTTGTTGACTCATTTTTTTTACCCATATCCAATGAAGACCTTCAGAGATAAGCACCTCAAAGGATACACACATCTGGTAAAATGATCTCTTCTCCTTTAAAATAAACACCTTGAAGTCTGAGTCTGTCTCTTTTCTGTATAGGCCTGACTTGACAAAGATCGGTGGCTCCATATAGTACTTTTCATCGTAACAGGCAAGAGGAAGTGAATGGGAGGGAGCAGAAAAATCCCAGAAACTCACAGTATTCTAAAATGAGCACAGATTATTGAGTGACTTTTTACCTCTGTGTAGACACAGCCTTTATTTTGGTGCATATGGATTGTGCTAGGTGGCCTGGTATTTATTTTTTTGGCTTTTGGGGACACACTTATAGAGGGAAACTACGTTTGCACAAACTATTCTATTTTCATGTATCCAATAGCATTAAAGAATTATGGCAGAATGTGGCTGATTATTCAAAAAGGAATGAAGAGAACCATGAGCGATACCAGTCCACTCAGTTAGGTAAGAGTCTTGCTGAGAAGCTACTTCCCTTTTCCTCATCTGTTCCTTCTAGAGGGGTTGCCATTCACTTCCACTTTTGTAAAAAACCCTGAGAACCTTCAGTGATTGCCTTTGCCCTTGCGAAAACATGAATACGTCAGTATTTTTTAGGGGATGCCAGCGGCAGGAACACATGGAAAGAAGAGCTTTTCCAGCACTTTTATCAAGTGGTTCAGAAAGCCCGTGATCGAGAGAGGCCTTCAGATTGCGTTATTGTTTCTATCAACAACGAACAGAGGTGTATATTTATTTCTTTTTATCCTGTCGAATGAGAATATGTAAAAATGGAATTATTAAGTAGTCAGCCTTACAATACATAAGTCACTGAGAGTTGAAAGACTTTCAAAATGTCGCTAGAACACTGCTGTATGAATTACAAGAATGTGCTGCTGGGTTTACCAAACTGGTGACAGAGGCATCTGGATGGGGAGGTTTCTGACAATGACTGTCTTACTCAGTTTTCTGTATTGCTTGACTTTTCTATAATGAGTATCTATCAATTTTATAATCAGGAAAAAAAAACAAAAACAAAAAAACCAAGGCTATTTTCAGGGCTGGGTTCCGTGTGCCAGGCGCTATTCTAGGCTCTGGGGATACTTTAATGAACATGACAGACAAACGTTTGCCTTGGGGCACAGACAGTCTAGTGTAGGATGCCACAAATTGGCCTCACTGAAATTTCAGACAAGGGTTCCTCATTTCTTAGCTGCTCGTTGAATTCCTTTCAGCCTGCATCCTTGCTGTTTTTCCTTCAATGTGGGATGCCTTATCCTTCTTCTCCACCTGAAACTCATGCAGGCCAACTAACGCTTGTTACTTGTGTAGGCCACCTAATACCTGTAACTCAGGCAGCCCACTTAAGCGCAGTTGTGGCCTGGTCACCTGCTCTCTTGGCTCTCTCCAGCTTGTCCTTTGGGTCCGTGTAGTGCCCTGACCTTGCACACCATTGGCTGGCACTTGAAGGCAGACAGGGGACTTAGTGTGTGATGGTAATTGTGTCTCTGGATTATGTTGGGTTTCGTAGTGCTTGGCAAGGAGCATGTAGACAAATGATTGGTTGGAAGCATACACACTTAACTCCAGGCTAGGTACTGAGTGAGTGAAACTGCACACCCCAGACATGATAACTAATCATTCCTGACCAGGAGACCAGGCATGCACAAAACATAACTCAGCATAAAGCAGCATTGGTTTTCTTTATGAGAAAATTGGCAATCTTAAAATGACTCAGAATTCTTGCTTATTCTATGATATCTGCTTTACAGAAATCTAACTTATTTGTAGATATAGGATCTTTACTGGTGAAGTTTGTGAAAGCAAACTTACAGCTTCATCTCGTTTAGAGGGTATTTGGGTTGGATCTTGAGGGACAGCATCCTGGAAGAAGTGAGGTCAGTCATAGCATGGGGAGGGTGGGAGAGGCCAGTTCCTTTTACATTAGAAAATTATAGGATTTCCCTTTAATAATTGAAAGACAACCAGACATGGCCTGGATTAAGCTGATCATCTGGTAATTCCAACCAGTTTTGAACAAGAGGCAGTAAGAGCTCAGCATGCACAGTAGCTTGGTTTTCCCTCAACATTTAGCAACTGTGGTACAATAGTTTGGATCAGCCAGGGAAACTGCGTTAATCTTTGACTAAATCAGTTTTCTCGGAACTTGTAGCAAGCGTCACGTCTGACCTGTAGCGCCTTGTACCGTTTTCAGAATTGTGGGCTCCAGCGTCGTTCAACTCCCGAACCCGGATGCCCTTGCTGCTCTCCCGTCTTCAGAGCCAGGCCTGCTGGGTGTTGATTGGAGTGCAGCACTGTGTGGTGGAGAGGAGTCCTCGAGATTGCTTTTCTTCTCCCCCTCCATCTGGGGTGGTATTCAGAAACCGCTCCTCCGCCCGGCATTCTGCAGTTCTGGCAGCTAGCCATGGATTAGGACCCTCAGTGGGTGCAGCTTAGGGACTCCTCGGCCGCACGCAGGCTGCATCTGCCAGGGAGTCCGAGAACTAGGCCACGCTGCCTGCTCTGTTGTCACTCTGATGTTGGAAAGATTTGCAGTGATATATTGGTTGGCTAGATTCATTCTTTTATACTCCAAAACAGTAATTAATTTTCAAATGATACCCTCCAGCATGAGTTATTATTGTGATAGTTTTAACTCATAGGCTCTCACTCTGTAAATATGAACCATGTCTTGTTGTTCTTGTTTTCCTCTTGAATTTACTTTCTGCAATCATCTATACTCTCCTAAATCGCCTGGAAAGCATTTTTTCCTGCCATCATTTTAATTGTTTTCTAATTTTTTAAAGTTTATTTATTTTCAGAAAGACAGAGACAGTGTGAGGAGGGGAGGGGTAGTGAGAGAGGCAGAGGGAGAGAGGAAGAGGGAGAGGGAGAGAAGCCCAAGCAGGCTCCACACTATCAGCGCAGAGCCCGATGTGGGGCTTGAACTCATGAACCATGACGTGACCTGAGCTGAAATCAAGAGTCAGACGCTTAACCGACTGAGCCACCCAGGAGCCCCTCATTTTAATTTTTAATTCACAGAACATGCATTTAATGTGTACCTGTTCTATGTAAAACTCTGTGCTAAAGCACAGTGAGGAACATACAGATAATTAAGTGGCAATTCCTCTTTTCTACCTCATGCAGCCTAATAAGATAAAACATGTGCTTAAATAACAAGTGGAAGATGGAGTATGTTAAGAGTTGTTCCTGCTCTAAGCAGAGGATACGTAAGAGGAGGAGTATACTACCATTGCAGGGTCCTTGGTTTCAGGGATTAGTGTCATTTGAGGTTTCTAAGTTTTCATTCAGGTTTCTTTCTCTTTTTTTTTAATCTTTAAATTTTTATTAATTTTGATTTTTTTTAGAGAGAGAGAGCACTCGACCAAGTGCACGAGCTGCGGGGAGGGGCAGAGGGAGAGAGAGAGAATCCCAAGCAGGCTCCACACTCAACCAGGGGTCTGACGCAGGGCTCAGTCTCACTCCTGTGAGATCATGACCTGAGCAGAAATTAAGAGTCAGGTGCTCAACCGACTGAGCCACCCAGGCACCCCTCTATTCAGGTTTCTGAGCAAGTATCGGGCACAAGGGAAGCATAAACCTGAAGGAGAGGCCTGGGGTAGATTCTTTATGACTTGAAGACTGAGGCTGAGAAAATGGGAGATGAGATGACTCTGGGGTTTGATCCCAGGTTGGTTATGGGATGCTTGATATTAACTGAGATGGTTAACTCCAGCATTATCCATTTATTCTCTCTCTTTTTTTTTTTTCTTTGCCATGCATTTATTTGTTTGTTTGTTTACATGCATTTATTTGTTTGTTTATTTGCTTATTTATTTAAGTAAACTCTACCCCCAATGTGGGGCTCAAACCTCATGATCAAGTGTCACATGTTCCACCATCTGAGCCAGCCAGGCACCCTCATCTGTTTACTCTTCAGCAAGGAGTTGTCTCAATGGTAGTGATCTTAAGAAATACTGGTCTGTCCCAGGAACTAATTGTAAATGAGCATTCTGTTATTTTTCTGAAGATAATAGTCTTTTCTCTTCTTTACAATAAATCCTAAATTTTCTTTCATGTACTTAAATTGAAATGACTTCATCAAATAACCCTGGAATGATTCCATTTTGAAAAATGCTGACCACATTTGTGGTGTGTATGCAGTGTATCATGTCATACAAAAACACGACTTTGACATACTTAGCTTTCTTTATAAAATTCTGTACATAGTCAACCATTTGAGGACACCACATTTTCGGAAAGGAAAGTTTCCTTTGGGTAGAGTTGCCTCCAGTTCTCTTAACTGATCCCATCAGACAGATAATGTACTATTGGTTGTTTTCAGTGTGTCTAAGAATGAAAACAAGTTGTACAGCATGCATGATTTTTGAAAAACTACAGCATCTTTCACTTCACTTATCCAAGTTCAGTAAAAATATAGTATCTTACACTTCACTTACTTAAATTTGTCATCAAAATATCAATGGAACACCTGCTTGGTGACGTATTTTTTTTCCCTTTTGTTTGATTGAAAATAACCTACCTGTTTCTTGTGTGTGTGACGTTTTGTTTGTTTTTAAGGGACTACGCAACAGGCATAGGTCATCAGTTGCAGGATCATGGCCTTATGGTGGAAATGATTCACCTCTCCTCGGAATCGAGTCTTACGCGAGCACTCCAGGAAGTTAAAGATGATGGGTCCCCGTTTTGCATTCTTGTCGAACAGTCTAATGTAGAACTTTCCTCTTGCACCGTAATTATACTTGATGAGTCTATCAAAAGTAAGTTAAGCTTAATCTAGAACTATCACTTAAAATAGATCCTGCTTTAAAAATATAATAGTTTTTCTTTGTATGCTAGTACACTTTGAAGGTTCACATTTGTCAGTAACTAAACTGGATCTAGTTGAGGAAAAAGTGACTTGAATAGGTATCACAAAATACTCTCCTGTGTATCAGAGGTGATTGAAACTTAAATCATCTTCATTGCTCCTTACTTGTCAGGATATATTGTGCAAAATATTGTGTAAAAAGTCAATTCTCTCTCTCTTTTTTTAATGTTTATTTATTTTGAGAGAGAGAGCGCGCGAGCAGGTGAGGGACAGAGGGAGAGGGGGAATCCCAAAGCAATGGGGCTCGAGCCCATGAACCGTGAGATCATGACCTAAGCTGAAATTAAGAATCAGACGTTTAACCTACTGAGCCACCCAGGCACCCCCACAAGTCAGTTTTCTTATGTAAAATTTTTTGACCAAATCTCACCACCGTCTTTTCTATGCTCAATGTCTAAAAGATGTTATGTTTATCGTCCTGTGCATTCTCTTAGACTATTTTTCTGCTGATTCTGCCTTTCCTGTGATATCTCAAACATTTCTTTACTCTTAGGCTCATGAGAGTGCACAAAAATGAACTCTCTTTTCTTCCCTAAAACACATAGACTTAGGCAGATGCACACATCCTAGACCACCCTCACCTTTCCCTCCTGGTCAGAGCTGCTGCTCCCAGAGAGGCATCTGCCTTGTGAAGGGCCCCTTGGCAGCTTCTCTGGAGTCAGATCCAGACGAGCCTAGGTACTCTAGTCCTCGTCTTTCTAGAAGCTCTTGGCACCATTCTGTGCAGTCCACACTCACTTACTGAGTTCCTCATGTGTGCCAGGCACTGTCAACCCTGCTTCCTTCCTGTGCCCAGGTGAGCAGCAGCCAGGCAGACTTCTCCCATCCCAGCTGTGTCTCCATAGCAGCGTAGGGTTTTCACTGCTAAGTCAGGAGACCTTTCCCCTCGGCAGAGACCTAGTGGAGTATGGGAGCTGGATTTATATCCTGCCTGTGACTTCTGGAGCCTTCAGAGAAGTCGGTGTCAGATTGGTGTCCTAAAATCCAGCTGTAATGTTGAGTCTGAAAAAACAACAGTGAGGAACACTTGGCTTCCCGTAGTTTTGAGGCTGCTAGGGCGTCTTTTTTTCTGACCATTCCATTTACTTTTACGCTGTGTCGCAACCCACACCCACCTAGCCAGCTCTTGCAGAATACTGTTCCCACTATGGTTTTTTTTAAACATAGAAAATGTCTAATTTATGTTAAACAAATAATAAGACTAAACCACACTTAGGTTCGGAAAATTACGAATCCCCATCTCCGAGGGGTGGGAGTGGGGAACAGCTTGATCTGAATAGGTTGTGTAGAGGACTAATCACGTGTGTTATGTTCATGCAAGATGGTTTAGGAAATCCTCACTAAAGTAAGCAGGTTGAATCATTGGTCGGATACGAAAACACTTTTACAAAGCCAGCACTACTTAAAAAAGCATGTGGTCTATTTTTACCATGTTACACATTCAGAGAAGGGTTTCTTTTTCATGTCCACAATAGTATTAATAGGTTCATATTTCATTTCCTATCCATGGATTTAATTTTTGAACTCAGATGATATGTAAAAAGAACACCCTGTTTTCTCTTATAAGCTACATCTGTTTTAGCAAAATTAGTCTTTGCTGGCCTCTCTTTCACATTGCTTTAGAGCTGACAGTTTGTTTTATACCTCACGTGTAGCCGTTATTCAGAAGCCCGTGGAGCTGCTCCTGTGCTGAGACAAACATTTAAGACAGACAATGAAACTTTAGCACGTGAAGGCAAATATGTATTCATATCTCGTCCTAAATGTAACCTTCATAAACACTGCTTAGGATTTAGCCAAATACCATAATCTCCATTGTAGCTCTTTAGTGCCCCTTGGGCCCTAAATTTTTCAGAAGTTGGTGATACGTGGCAAGACAGGGTGGGGCCTTCCATCTAAAATTAAACTCTGAGGGGCGCCTGGGTGGCTCAGTCGGTTAAGCGGCCGACTTCGGCTCAGGTCATGATCTCGCGGTCCGTGAGTTTGAGCCCCGAGTCGGGCTCTGTGCTGACAGCTCAGAGCCTGGAGCCTGTTTCGGATTCTGTGTCTCCCTCTCTCTGACCCTCCCCTGTTCATGCTCTGTCTCTCCCTGTCTCAAAAATAAATAAAAAAAAAAAACAAAAAAAAACCAAAAAAAAAAACGTTAAAATTAAACTCTGAGGAAGTCATATTCTCCATAGGTAAACCTAGGAGAGATCAGAAAACACCTATGCATTGACTGTAGCCATTAAGTTACATAAAAGCCATTCCTGGTATCTAGAACTTATTTTATATGTGATATATATGTGACCTGACCTGGAAAGGCTTTTAACATGATTTAAGATCCCATGGGCCTGAGCCAGACTGCAGAACCACATAGACGATGGTGGGTTTCTCCCCAGGCTACAGTGACAGAGCCTAGAAGCCCTGCACCGCAGGTCTGTCTGTGTCTGTCTGTCTGCCTTTTATCAAAGTGTTACATACACAGAGTTAAAAGATAAACACTAAAAGGTTTGCAGTGAAAACCAGCAGCCCCATTTCACACTTGCTCTCCTCCCTAAAGGCTCTGTTCTCTGCTTCTACTTGTTTCTTCTGTGGATCACACTCCTCTCAAGTCATCCACCCTGATCACTGAAACCAAATCAGACACCTTCACTTCTAGGATTTTTTTGCCCTTAAACCTTCCTAGTAGCCAGCAGTGGTTGAAGTTACATCCTTTCTTTTTTTTAGGCTAGATTTGCTTAGCATTAAGAATTCCCATTGATACACACGCCACCTGTTTGCTCTCTCTTTCCTTCTGTCTGTCTCTCTCTCTCATCAGCATAGCATGAAGCTGTCCAGTTGTGAAAAGAGGGTTTGTGTGGAAATGGTAAACTAAGCAACACATGTTATAATTTTGAAATAGAATGTAATGTTTGATTTTGAAATCTGACCGGGCACCTGCTGCCGAGGGTCCCAGACCGTCGGGTCAATAGGCAATCACGTCGTACTGAAAGCTGACACAGTTTAGACGACATGTAGTTGGATTAACGTTATTTTCTGATTTTAAACGAAATCAGGGCAGCCATTTGATGTAAAGCCGGCTCTTTCTTGTCCTCAGTACATCGTCATATGCCTCTGGAAGATGCCCTGGTGCTGGTAGCTAAAGAATACAGGAGATATTTCTCTAAACGGGAGCAGCAGGAACATGCTGGAATTGCTCTGCGGGCTGGAGATCTCCTGGACGACTTCTTGGCTCGGGAGTGCCTTCCCAGCTACTCTGTCCCTTTGGGCATTCAGCACCTTGTCTTCCTGTTGACTGAGGGAAAGCATTTGCGTGGGAATGAGTTAAACCTGCTCATTGACTACCTGAAGACCAGGAAAGGGCAACTGAAAGGTATTTGGCACTGTCTCTCCCCCTTCCCCATTTTAAACCCCAGAAAATCCTTTTCTGCAAATTGCTCTATGAAAAAAACTAGGGACTTTTTAATTTAATTGAGAGAATATACCTCTATAATATAAAGGTGTCTGCTATGAACATGTTCCGCATAGGAATTACACTATGTTAATGTTTAACTTTTATAGGCTAACATGCTTTTTCTCAAGCTAAATTTCCTTTTGCATCAGATTTTTAATATATAAATAGGATGACTTCTCTATATAGGTGGACATGTGGGAAATAATTTCTCTTCTCTGTTGGTTTACTTTTGTGATTCGAAGTTTCAGCTTGTTAACTGAGACATTTGTAGGTTATTATTAAGTGTATGGTAAACACGAAGAAGCAGTTCCTAATCTTGAAGATTGTAAAGTGCATTTCAGTTATGAGCCAAACTCCTTAAAATGGAGACTTTTTAGTTGTTGTTTTTTAAATTTTTTTTAATGTTTATTTATTTTTGAGAGAGAGACAGAGTATGAGTGAGGGAGGGGCAGGGAGAAAGAGAGACACACAAGCAGGCTCCAGACTCTGAACTGTCGGCACAGAGCCCGACGTGGGGCTCAAACTGACAAACTGTGAAATCATGACCTAAGCCAAAGTCGGACACCCAACCAATTGAGCCACCCAGTTGCCCCCAGTTTACTTGTTTTGAGTTAAGTATGAGAAGAAGATAATAACCACGTGTCCCCTGTGGGAAAACACAGCTGAGGTTCTAGGACCATGTTAAAACTTTAAAGAAATCCTTCATCTTATAAAATTCACAATGTATTTTACTTTTGTACGTTTTTTATTGTACTTTCTCAGGGGTGGGGGGGGGGCTCATAAACTTATAACACAATAGGTTTTTTTTTTCCCCTGGGTGCCTATGTAATTGATTAATTGATTGACAGAAGCATACTAATGTTCTGTTACTTTCAGGTGTACACATAGTGATTTGATATTTGTATATATTGTCTAATGACCACAGTGAGTCTAGTTAACATCCTGCTTCTCTTTGATCGTAGAAACCTCTCAATCAGGGCAAGTGAAGGTCTTCCTTAAATTCCCGAGTGTTGTTTGTATAGCTTGCTGGCCTCTGTAGCAGACTTCTGGTGACCACTTGTTTTCTTCATTTTTCCAGGCTTTGAGACGCCCAAGTCTTTGGCTGGCAGTGATCATCCCTCATTTCAAGGCAGGAATACCCCAGTGGTGGGCAAGCCGCCTCCACTTCTTCCAACCCCTGGAAAGGGATCCTTCTCAGGCCCCCATCCCCCCTTTCCTGCCAGGCCCCCATTGTTAGGGGACAGACCAGGAGGGGCCCTCCTTTCACTACCAGGTGAGTGCATCCCTCTAGGAATAAGAGATAGCGGTAGCTCTGCTGCCTTTCCAGGCATCGCCCTGAGAGAGCAGGACAGCTTAGAGCCATTGCCATGTTTGTTGTCATAGTCTGAGTGTTAAGATTTCAGAGGCCTGGGGGAGACACCTGGGGCTTCAGTGGATGCAATTCCTCTTGAATGAGTTGCCGAAGTTCAAGTTTTAACACAGGGAGCTCTCTTGTCAGGGTTGGTGGCCACATTTAGAATGGCTTACACGCAGTTCTCTTAAGAAGCACTCTGAATTCCATAGTGTTTTCGAGGCTTTTCTGAGCCCTTGGTGCTAAATAGTATCTGACATCTGCCTAAAATGAGGTTGTATTACTGTGGACTTTTTCCATCGTAAGTGACAGGGACCTAACTCAGTTAGCTTCAAACAAGGAGACCTGACTAGCTTCCATAACCGAAAAGCCCCACAGTTGACTAACTTCTGGCCGAACTGGATCCTGCTGCTCAAGCACGCTCATCAGACGTGCATCTCTTCCTCTGGGAGGACACGGGGTGTGGGACTAGCCACTTGGGGTACAGACTACCAGTCAAGCCCAGTGTCTGGCCCTGGTTCCTGGGGCCCCAAGTGTCTGAGCCTTTCCTGTTTCTTGAAGATAAAGAGTTTTAACTCCTCTGCAGGCACCTGGGATGCAGCTACCTCTAATTAGTCACTTCCTTCTCTGTTCCTCGTGTTTGGATGCTTTTGTCTCCTCTCGTGTTCTCCTTGTGTGTTAGCAGTGGCAGCAGGGAAGGAATGGATGAAAGTCTGCCATGTTAAAGACAAAGTTGGCAGAGAAGTCTGTGGAACGGTGGCTTTTCTCTTGGGCCTCGAATAAAACTTGGACCTGGGATGCATTTGGGCATGAGTCAAATATTGCTTTGGTCTTTTATGTGAGCAGGGATTATTTTAGCCCCAGATTTTTCTTACAAGCATAGTATTATTCCACGTTGAGTATTATTGTGGCTCAGAATAGAGGGAATGTGCCCTCTTACTTTGGTAGCGGTACTCATGTACATCTGTTATTGGCAAAGTCAGTCTCTGTTGAAGATCCACAGCCCCTAGGGACGAATATTTCTGTGCACCCCTCCCTTTCTGACCTGGCAACCTTCAGGATGATTGAGAGTATAGTTTCAGGTGTTCTTCATTCCTGACACAGCCTGGGCTTTCTTGCTGTCCTGTGTTTGTTCCTTCTTTCCTTCTGCTACTCTTACCATGCCTCCCTGTGCCTCGGCCAGCCCTTGGTCCACCTCTGGGCATTCTTACCACCTGGCTCCTATGAGAAGTGAGTGAATTAAGAAGAGAAGGAAGGGCTTAGGAGGAGATCTTTTGCTCTGAATTGCTTCTCATCCTTGCCAAAAGTTTCAAAACAAAATTCTTTCAGACCCTCAGAAATGGTTTGGTGTGAACTGTGGGAAAAAAAAGCCCTGTTTGACAGGGTGAGGACTGGGCAAGGCAGACCAACTGCCCAAGAGAGAAGAGACAGGGTGCTAGACCATATGTTAGATCCCTGTGACTGTGTCTGGGCCAGTGTTCTGGGCGGATGGATGTTCGATCCTCAGGAACAGAGTGCTTCAGGTACGTTATAGATCTGCCTTTATGACCTGTGAACCTCACTGCTTCGGATGTTTGAGAAAATATATTCCAAGTGTCAAAACAGAACATTTGAAACTAAACCCACTTGTGAAAAGGTGAGGGTAGAGGACCAGGATGTCAAGACACGCGTGGACTAGACTACGGGTTTGCAAACTTCTTTCTTTATTTTTTTTTAATGTTTTTATTTATTTTTGAGACAGAGAGAGACAGAGCATGAGCAGGGGAGGGGCAGAGAGAGAGGGAGACACAGAATCCGAAGCAGGCTCCAGGCTCTGAGCTGTCAGCACAGAGCCCGATGTGGGACTTGAACTCATGGACCGTGAGATCACGACCTGAGCTGAAGTCGGTCGCTTAACCGACTGAGCCACCCAGGCGCCCCCGGTTTGCAAACATCTTAAAGGGCCAGATAGAAATAGGTTATTTTTAGTGTTATAGGTTATATTTAGTGCAGGCCAAGAAGTAAAAATCAAGGATATTATGTACATACTTATATAACCATTTAAAAATGAGAAAACTATCTCAGCTCACAGTTTGTACCAAAACAAACAGCAGGCTGGATTTGACCCCCAGACACTAGTTTGCTGACACCTGCACAACCACTGAGGCACAGTCTGGTCCCAGAGAGGACTTGGTAGAGCTCGGAGGAGCTGAGGTTTGTGTGTGTGGCAGGTGCTCCGTCCTCCGGCCCTTTCTAATGATTAAGGAAAAGTCCCTGTGGGAAGAGCAGCTGGAACCAGGTTCACCCTGTATCTTCCTGTTTATGTTTTGGTGTCTGTGCTCTGCAGGATTGGTCAGCCCCAAAGGTCTGTTTGTCCCTCCCCTGCTTCCAGCAGCCCCCTCCAGGAGACCTGTTCCTTTGCGATGCCCCCATCCCAAGCGTGCGAAGCGCCCACTACTTGGGGAGAAGCCAGGCCTTCTAGCACCACCTCCAGGTGAGTAGGCAGGTGAGCTGTGAGTGGCATTCTGGGGTCATGCTGTCCGGTGGGAACTTTCTGCGACAGAGGAAATGTTCTACAGCCGTGTGGCCACATGTGACTATTGAAGTGTGGCTGGTAAGACTGAAGAACTGAATTTTTAATTTTGTTTGATTTTAAGTAATTTAAATGACTGTAGTCATGTATAATTACATAGTAGTCACATGCGGCTAGTGGCTACTGTAATGGTCAGAATAGTTCTAGGCTATCGGACATGTCAAGAGGCAAAAGAGTGTCACTAAATTCCTGCTAGAAACTAATGCCTGTCTCAGTCTCTATGCTTAAGACTTGCTCTGTGGTTAAGAAAGGAGATTACTTGGGGCGCCTGGGTGGCTCAGTCGGTTGAGCGTCCGACTCTGGCTCAGGTAATGGTCTCGTGGTCTGTGAGTTCAAGCCCCGTGTCGGGCTCTGTGCTGACGGCTCAGAGCCTGGAGCCTGTTTCTGATTCTGTGTCTCCGTCTCTCTCTGCCCCTCCCCGCTCATGTTCCATCTCTCTCTCTCTCTCTCTCTCTCTCTCTCTCTCTCAAAAATAAATAAACATTAAGAAAGGAGATTACTAAGGGTCAGAGAGGTGTTAATGGGACACCAGCACTACTAGAAACTGTCCTTGACTATGACTATTCAGAAGGATTACAAGAAGCTGGCAAAGGGAGTATCTTCTAATGAGGTTGAGTGTCGTGTAATTGTGCGCCTGAGTATCCCTGACATCGTTCAGAGGTGTGCGCTTTGTTTCTGCTTGGCTCAAGGAGACGCACAGCCTCTCTGCTGCCTGGCAGAAGGACAGGAACCTGACCGGTCATATTTAAGGTACTGACTGATTGATACCCAGCCCAGAGGCTGCACAGGAAGAACGGCTTTTTCTCTGTCTTCCTTCTCAGTGCAGGCCTGGCCAGCTCTTCTCTGATGCTGCCTTCCCTCCTGTATGGCTGGGAGACATGAGGCCAGAGGCCCTCAAGTTGCCCCAACCCCACTAAGGCCCAAAGGTGGTGGTAAGAGCTGAGATGCACT
The DNA here is from genome assembly GCF_028018385.1 of Neofelis nebulosa. Classification (NCBI taxonomy): domain Eukaryota; kingdom Metazoa; phylum Chordata; class Mammalia; order Carnivora; family Felidae; genus Neofelis; species Neofelis nebulosa. The sequence goes on along the minus strand of NC_080798.1, from coordinate 28,281,998 downwards.
CTGGCTTAGGTGGAAGGCAGCCAAGGAGGCATTTTGCTGACTTCATTTCTAGTCATTCAGGCTTACCAAGCCTAAGTAAAGGCGCTCCCAGAGTTCCTCTTAGTTCACTGTTATGTTTGAGTTCTCTCCTGAGATTTGGTGCTGAAGCCCCAGGTCTTAGGAAAACAAGCCTTTGTCCCTCTTTGTTCCTTATACAAGAGACATTTTTCTTTCCCTTTTTTTTTTTTAAGTTTATTTATTTATTTTGAGAGAGAGACAGCATGAGCAGGGGAGGGGCAGAGAGAAGGAGAGACAGAATCCCAAGAAGGCTCCCTGCTGCCAGTGCAGAGCCTGACACGGGGCTCGAACTCACACACTGTATGATATCATGACCTGAGCCAAGATCAAGAGTCAGATGCTTAACCAACTGAGCCACCCAGGCGCCCTGCAAGAAACATTTTTCTTGAAACGTACTGCCGTTTTAAAATTTTTTTTTTCACATTTGTTTTTAAGAGAGAGAGAGAGAGAGAGCAGAAGCAGGGGAAGGGCAGAGAGAGAGGGAGACACAGAATCTAAAGCAGGCTCCAGGCTCTCAGCTGTCAGCACAGAGCCCAGTGCAGGGCTCCAACTCACAAACCATGAGATCGTGACCTGAGCCGAAGGTGGACTCTCAACCGACTGAGCCACCCAGCGCCCCTGCCATTTTAAAGTTTTAATCCTTGGGTCACCTGGCTGTTTCAGTTGATAGAGCATGGGACTCTTGAACTCAGGGTTGTGAGTTTGAGCCCCACGTTGGGGGTAGAGTATACTTAAAAAAAGTAAGTTAAGTTTCAGTCCTCTGTGTTTTAGTCAAACATGGCTCTGCAAGATATGCATTGCTGTGGTTGTGGTATAAAGGATATATCTTTATAAAATGGTAGCAAGACATGGAATAGACATAGGTCAGTGATTCCCACCCTTCTGGGAACCCAGACAATCTGTCTAATTCTGAAGTTCCTCATCTGACAGACCACATTTAGGGAAATTTCGAGAATTTTCCTTACCCCTAAGATGGCCCTCTTTGGCTTCTGAAGGCCGGCTCATCCCCAAATTCCAGGACTAATAGAGAAAACATTTTTTTAATGTATATATTTTTTAATGCTTATTTATTTGAGAGCGAGCAGGGGAGGGGCAGAGAGAGGTGGGGGTGGGGGACAGAGAATCCAAAGCAGGCTGCACGCTGACAGCAGAGAGCCTGATGCGGGGGCTTGAACTCATGAACCGTGAAATTATGACCTGAGCTGAAGTCAGATGCTTTAACTGACTGAGCCCCCCAGGTGCCCTGGAGAAAAAGTTTTTAAAAAAACAAAAAGGAGGGGCGCCTGGGTGGCGCAGTCGGTTAAGCGTCCGACTTCAGCCAGGTCACGATCTCACGATCTTGCGGTCCGTGAGTTCGAGCCCCGCGTCAGGCTCTGGGCCGATGGCTCGGAGCCTGGAGCCTGTTTCCGATTCTGTGTCTCCCTCTCTCTCTGCCCCTCCCCCGTTCATGCTCTGTCTCTCTCTGTCCCAAAAATAAAAAAAATTAAAAAAAAAAAAAAAACGTTGAAAAAAACAAAAAGGAAAACAGGAAGCATGCCATTGCAAGGTATAACCGTAATAGTTACCATGTATTGAATTCCTCTTCTGTCTCAGGCATTGAGGTAATTTCATTTAGTCTTCAAGTAACCTTGTGGGTTAATAGTGAGATTATCTGTTTTCTACATGAGTCACCCAAGGCTCAGAGGGTGATTAGCCTGGATGAGGTCACGTAGTGGTACGTGATGGAGTGGCGACTGCACACCAGCCGTGAAGCTCCACACTCTGTGTTCTCACTCACCACACGATCCAAAAGGTCGTAGACTTTTGCTTGGATTTCAACCACATCCTTCTAGTCACAGTGTAAGGGCTGCAGAGATTTTGAGGAAAGAGTGGCTGTGGTCAATGTGGGGCAGCCTTGGCGGAAGTCAGGTATTAGGGTACCTGAAAGGGAGAGGCACCGAGGTCTCCTGCTGATCGAGAGGGACCTTTGGGTGAAGTGTTTATAACAGCACAGGTGGGGATGGGACTAGGCGTCCTCTAGCCCTTTGTAAGATGAGGGCTAGCACCAGGTGCCAGGATTAAATGAGATAATATGAATGAACAGCTTTTTTTTTTAATGTTTATTTATCTTTTAAGGTGGGGGAAGGGCAGAGAGAGGGAGACAGAATAGGAAGTAGGCTGCAGGCTCTGAGCTGTCAGCACAGAGCCTGACACGGGGCTTAAACTCACGAATTGGGAGCTCATAACCCGAGCAGAAGTTGGATGCTTAACTGACTGAGCCACCCAGGCGCCCCTAATGAACAGCTTTTAAGACGCCCCAAGAATTACACATATGTCTGTCTGCTGGGGCTGCAGCTAGGTCAGTTAGACTGTTCCTGCAGAGGTGGGTGTGGCTGGAAGGCGTCGGTCACCTGGGGGCTCTGCAGACCAGGAAGAGGGACACATACTGATGCTGTCATGTCCCTCCTCTTTATAGATCTCCAGTCAGTGCTGCTCAGGCAGGCAGCTCAATCCACGTCTTTGCTGAACTAAGGAAAGCTCCCTGGGGCTAGGAAAACAAGGTGGCTGCGGCCCAGATGGCAGCTTCGCCCTCCTTGGAGGACCGGGTCCCTGTCTGATCCTGGTGTCCAGGCAGTGGGTGGAACGTGTTTCCTTTCTGTCTAGTACACGGTCCCTGGCAACGTGTTTCATGTTTGGAGGTTCTTTGTTCCAAACTGGAGGTTTGTGGAAGATCATTGTTACAGATACTGGATCTCAAAGTTGTTTTGATTATATACATATTAAAATGTAATAAAAACTTCTAGCTTTCACATACTGGTTGCCACTTTTTAAGGACTTGTTATTTTGGAATAATTTTAGATTTACAGAAAATTTCCAAAGATAGTACAGTGAGTTCCCTTATCCAGCTTTCCCTAATGTTAACATCTTATATAACCATGGTACCTTTACTGGGAAATTTGCATTAGTACAATAATGTTAACTGTATTATAGCCTTTTGTTTTACTAGCTTTTCAGCTAGTGTCATTTTTCTGTTTCAGGAACTATTTTGGGTACCACATTGCATTTATACTCCTTTAACTTTATTATGTTCCAGTTTTTTTTTATGAAACATTTAAATGTGTAGAAAATTTGAATGATGAGTACAATGAACACCCATATACTCTGTATCAAGAATTGTTAACATTCTGCCATTTCTTAAGTTGTGCATATGTCTGTGTAAATAAATTTTTTTTTCTCAACCATGAAAGTAAGTTGCAGAGTTCATGACACCCTACCTTTAAATACTTAAGCCTGTAGCATGCATCTCTAAAACTGGGAATGTTCTCCTGTATAATTATGATAAAGTTTCACACCTTAAAAATTAATAATAATTCTATAATATCTAATATCTGGTTTCCTGATTTGAATTTTCTCATTTGTCCCCCAGAAGCTTTTATGACTTTTTTTTTTTTTTTTAAGATTTTATTTTACCCAGTGTGGGGCTGAAACCTAGTTCCCTGAGATTAAGAGTTGTACACTCCATTGACTGATCCAGCCAGGCACCCCTACATGGCCTTTTTTAAAAACCAGGATTTAATTGGTTTCTATATTGCATTTTTAAAAATAATCTGCCCCCAATTTTATTTTATTTTTTTTTTGAAGTTTACTTTTTGAGAGAGAGAGAGAGCACAAGTGGGGCGGGTCAGAGAGAAAGGGGGACAGAGGATCCAAAGCAGGCTCCACACTGACAGAGAGCCTGATGCAGGGCTTGAACTCACAAACTGTGAGATCATGACCTGAGCTGAAGTCAGACACCTAAATGACCGAGCCACCCAGGCACCCCTCTCTCTGCCTTTTTAAAAATTAAGCAAGCTTTATGCCCAATGTGGGGCTTGAACTCATGATTCCAAGAGTCTCCTGCTTTATCAACTGACCCATCCAGGCGCCGCATTTCGTTTTTATTTTATTTTAGTTTTTATTTTTGAGAGAGACTACATGAGCTGTGGGGGGTGGGGAGGGGGAAGCAGGGCACAGAGAGAGGGAGAGAGAATCTGAAGCAGGCTCCATCCTCAGCGCACAGCCTGATACCAGGACTTGATCCCTGAGATCATGACCTGAGCCAAATTCAAGAATCATGGGATGCTTAACTGATTGAGCCACCCAGGCGCCTCCTGCATTTGGTTTTTATGTGTGCTTAGTTTATTTTAATTTAGAATACACCCCCCCCACCCCCACCCCCCAGTGATACTGACTTTGAATCTGAGCCACTTACCTTTTTCTGCATTTGTCTGATTGTTTCTTCAGGGCATCATGTAACTGTTCTTCTATTCCTTATATTTTGTGTGTCCTCGAAGTTTGGTCTACAGGCTCGATTAGATTCAAGTCCTATATTTTGGCAAGGATATTTCACAGATGGTGCTAATTCCTATTGCATTGCATCAGAAGGCACGTAACAGTTGTCCTGCTGGGAATGCTGCTGGGCTTGGTCCCTTAAGGTGAGGTGGTTACTGCCTTGGAGCAGGTAGGTTTGTCCCTTGAGGCTTGATGCTTTGGCATCAAGCAGATACCTGTTCCCAACAACTTTGACCTAATTGTTTCAGTGTCCACTGATGATTCTTGCCTGATTCAATTACTATATTGGGCCCTCCCCCCCCTTTTTTTTAAGTTTATTTATTTTGAGAGAGAGAGAGAGAGACAGAGGATCCGAGGTGGGCTCCATGCTGACAGCAGAGACCCCGACATGGGGCTTGAACTCACGAACCACGAGATCATGACCTGAGCCGAAGTCAGATGCTTAACCAACTGAGCCACTCAGGAACTCCGTCCCTTTTTTCAATTGAAGTATAACATCTTAAGTGTTCAGTTTACTGAATTTTAAAAAATTGTACAAACCAAGGTTCCAGCACCCAAAAGAAGGTATAGACATTTCTGTCACTTCAGAATATTCCAGGTATTCCCCTTCCTCCTGCCAGCCCTTTCTGACTTCTATCACCTTAGTTTTGTCTGTTTTTATAGGTTATGTAAATGGAATTATATATATTTATTGTGATCATTTCACAATATATACAAATAATCAATTGTGTTGTAGACCTGAAACAAATAATAATGTATGTGCTTTATACCTTAACAACAAAAAAGATTAAAGATAATTTTTATAGGGGCGCCTGGATGGCGCAGTCGGTTAAGCGTCCGACTTCAGCCAGGTCACGATCTTGCGGTCCGTGAGTTCGAGCCCCGCGTCGGGCTCTGGGCTGATGGCTCGGAGCCTGGAGCCTGTTTCCGATTCTGTGTCTCCCTCTCTCTCTGCCCCTCCCCCGTTCATGCTCTGTCTCTCTCTGTCCCAAAAATAATAAATAAAAAACGTTGAAAAAAAAAAATATTTAAAAAAAAAAAAAAAAAAAAAGATAATTTTTATAGATATGCAAATAAACTCTTTTCACTGGAGGTTTTATTGACTTCCCTTCTCCAGTATAGAAGAGTTCAGTTTTGTTTTGATTTGTACATTCATTTCAATACTTCTGATTTAAAAATGTGACTTTGGGGGCGCCTAGCTGGCTCAGTTGGTGGAGTGTATGACTCTTGATCTTGTGTTTGTGAGTTCAAGCCCCATGTTGGGTGGAGAGATTACTTAAAAAATAAAATAAAAATAAAAGTGTGACTTTGCTTGCATTGTTCTTTAAACTGGTTGTGACACTTTACTTGTTGCCTCTTTAATAGTGATTTAAATAAAATTTTTAATGCATGTTTATTTTTAAAAAGTGGAATCCACTGCTTCGGATTCTGTGTCTCCCTCTCTCTGTTCCTCCCCCACTCACACTCTGTCTCTCTCTCAAAAATAAATAAACATTAAAAAAATTTTAAAAAGCCGGGGGAGAGCACCTGGGTGGCTCAGTCGGAAGCGTCCAACTTTGGCTCAGGTCATGATCTCATGGTTCGTGAGTTTGAGCCCCACGTTGGGCTCTGTGCTGACAGCTGGGAGCCTGGAGCCTTCTTTGGATCTGTGTCTCCCTCTCTCTCTGCTCCTCCCCCACTCACACTCTGTCTCTGTCTCAAAAATAAATAAACATTAAAAAAAATGTTTTTAAGTGGAATCCTGCAGTATATATTTTATGGAGACTATCTTATTTTGCTTCATAGAATGCTGTAGAAGTTCACCCTTATTGTTGCCTGAGTGCATAGATTGTTCCTTTTTGTTGCTATAGGGAAGGTCATCGTATGGATATACCACAGGCCATCCATTCCCCTGATGATAGACTTTGGGGTTGTTTCCAGGTTTTGGCTATTATAAGATTGCTTATTCAGGTCCTTTTGTAGACATACATTTTCATTTCTCTTGGGTAAATACTTAGGGACAGAATTGTTGAATTTAATAAGAATTGCCAAAGTGGCACCACCATTTGATAAAGCTGCCAGCAGTGTCTGAGAGCTCTGGTGTCTCCACACCCTGCCTCGCTTTTGGTCCCGTCGGTCTTGCCACGAGCATGAAATGTTTGTCATTTTTGTTTTAGTTTGCGTTTCCTTGATGACTAAGGACGTGGAGCACCTTTTTCTTTTTCACTGTTTATGTTTCGGGAACAGGCTAGTGAAGACTTAGAAAGGCTTTTTTTCTCTGTGTTTCTGAGCACCACCTGTAGTAACAAAGTGCCACAAATGGGGTGGCTTAAAACAACAGAAATTGTCCCACAGTTCTGGAGGCTAGAAGTGTGACATCAAAGTGTCAGCCAGGCCTTGCTTCCTACTGAAACCTGTCCGGGGGAACCCTTTCCTGATTCTTCTAGCTCTTGGCATTTGCCAGGGATCTTTGGTGTTCTTCGGCCTGTAGAAGCACCGCTCCCATCTCTGCCTCTGTTGTCACATGGCCATCATTCCTCGTGTGTCTCTATGTTGGCTGTACCCTATGCATGGTTTTTTTTTTTTTCCTTCAACAGCTTTGAAAAGAAACCTTTTCCCCTTTACCTCAAGGCATCTCCTTACATGACACAAACTTGTAGGTCTTTTCCTGCATACTGGGAAGACTTACATCTGGCTGGGAGTTCTCTGGCTTGCTCTATTGACATTTAGTGTCCTGCCCTGCCACGTGGGTGACATGGGCAAGGTGGAGGCCCTGGTTGGTGGCCATATACCAAGTTGTAGAGGGATAGGAGGTTAAGAAACTCATCCCTATGGAGCCATCAAGTCCTGTCCTGCGAGTCTGCCCTCAGATGATGCTGGTGTTAGTCACCAAGCTCTCTGCTCTCTGCCGGCCTTCAAGAGACTTCCTGAGGGGCGTCTGAGCCCTCCTTTGCACATAAATATACATAAGAGACAAATATACATCTGTCTCTTTCTGGAGACAGAGTTGTGGGATGAATCACTAGCATCTACAGGGAAAAGACTTTATTTTCTTATAGGGATATAAATAATTTAGTAGAACAAGATTAGAACAGTAACTTGTGTTAAGGTTTTGAAGATAGTTTGTATATTTCTTAAAAACACAGATTTTTCTGATGTTGGTTTATTCTTTTTTAAAAATTAGTATTTTAAAAAGTAGATGATACATATACACAATACGAAATTCAAAAAATCAAAAAGTAAACAGTAAAAAATAGTTGTCCCATTTCTGTTTTCTAGTAATGGTTTCTCACAGATATTTGTATAGATATTTATCCATATGCAAACATATACAGACTTATGCTCGACGGTAACATCCTGTGAACACTGTTCTGCCTCTTTAGGTAGGCTTTTCATTGTATCTTGAAAATGATTTTAACATCAAACATATTACTGCCTCTTTTTTAATGATTACACATCATTCTGGAGTATAGATTTGCCTTAATTTATCAGATCTTACTGACAGACAGTTTAGGTCATTTCTAATCTTTTTCTGCTTTGAGCAACAAGTTTTGAAGCTGGTTTCAAATATTCCTAATTATTACTCAATAAGAAGTGACAAAAGTGATTTCTGCTATTAGGAGTGTAAAGAAAACTCGAGTTGTGAATTTTACAAATAAAAGTATATCACTTTGGCCAAACGTATGCTTATCTTCAGGCCATAAATTAGTAGGCTAGGATAATATTTGGAAAGGAGGTCCAGTGAGGTATACTTTCTGGCATTACAGTAGGAAATTTGGGGTATAATGATCAACACTGATTTATCCCATATGGATTTTGGATAAAAATGTTTACTAGACAAACTTCTAATACTATTTTTTCTATAGTTTGCTAAATATATTTTTATTTTCCACTTAAGTCTGTGATTTTTTTTTTTTTTATAAATTTTTTTTTTTTTCAACGTTTTTAATTTATTTTTGGGACAGAGAGAGACAGAGCATGAACGGGGGAGGGGCAGAGAGAGAGGGAGACACAGAATCGGAAACAGGCTCCAGGCTCCGAGCCATCAGCCCAGAGCCTGACGCGGGGCTCGAACTCACGGACCGCGAGATTGTGACCTGGCTGAAGTCGGACGCTTAACCGACTGCGCCACCCAGGCGCCCCTGTGATTTTTGTTTTAAACGCCTTGAGAGCAAAGCAGGTCTGTCTGAGCTGTTATGTGAGTGAAGACAAGAACCAGGCTGAAGCCTTTGTCCAGATTTTTTTTAATGTTTATTTTTGAGAGAGAGAGAGAGAGAGAGAGAGAGAGAGAGAGAGAGAGAATATGAGTGGGGAAAGGGCAGAGAGAGAGGGAGACACAGAATCCAAAGCAGGCTCCAGGCTCCAAGCTGTCAGCACAAAGCCCAACACGGGGCTCAAGCTCATAAGCCATGAGGTTGTGACCTGAGCCGAAGTCATACACCCAACTGACTGGGCCACCAGGCACCCCCTTTGTCCAGATTTTTAAGGGCCTGTTGATATGTGGTTATATTAGTTTCCTATTGTTATGTAACAAATTACCACCAACTTAGTAGCTTGAAACTACTCATATTTATTGTCTTGCAGTGTCCATAGGGCAGGAGTCTGGGTACAGGTTAGCTGGGTCCTCAGTGCCACCAGCCTGAAAAGCAGTGATGGGCAGAGGTGGGTCTCTTCTGAGGCTCAGGGCCCACTTCCAAGCTCATAGGTTGTTGACAGAATTAATCACCCTGTGGCTGTATGACTGAGGGCCCCATCTTCTTACTGGCTGTCAGCTGGAGACGCCCAGCTGGAGACCTTTCTCAGGTATTTGCCATGTGGCTGCTTCCTCAGATAACATGGCATTTTGCTTTCTTCTAGGCCACCAAGAGAGCCTCTGAGGCTTCACCTTTTTTTATTTAAGGAGATGCAAGGGAGCAGTGGGCAGGACAGCAAAACAGACTGTCTTCCAGGAGACAGTGGTGGGGAGGCGGGTGCTGTACTTAAGGGGGGAAGGTGAAGAAGTATGGGAACATATGGAATTTTCCTTTTTTGGTACTTGTGCCTGGTTGTAAGTAGCCCATTGATCAGCTAGGGTTTGTGGATATTTCGAGGTGGGTCATCTAATGGGCCTATTTGCATTCAGCCTGGTGGTCACCGTGGGCCTTTTTACTTAACTCAGGCTTCCATTGCTCAAGTCTGTTGCCTAAAATTGGCCTCCATTCCCCCCTGACAATGGACGATGACAAATCTTTGCGTTTGGGTGGAGGTCTTGTGTTCAGTAGCTGCTTCATACTAGATTGGTGGGGGTGGGGATGTGGTCCCTACCTAAACTTGTCACCCATCAGAGGTTCTGTGCAGTTACAGACCAGAACATGGTATTAGATTAACGTGCTGATAGACAATTTGAGTGGAACTCCTTGGTGGCCAGGTGCATGGCATTTAGGGGGAGGGGACCCTCCCATGGTATGGGCTGGACTCCTTGCTGAACCATCATTTGTATATGGAGTTGTTGGATTCACCCAGATGCCTGAGAATGTATTCTGCCTATAGATCAAGGTGGTGGCTGGACCGTGGGAACAAAGGAGAGGAGAGAAGCTGAAAGAGGCAAGGTGGCTGGGAGTCTGGCAGCATCAGGAAAGGTTCCCAACCAAGTGTGCAGATTGGCCTTGGATGAGCTGCAGATGGAGTAGGAGAGGAGAGGAAAGGGGTCCATCGCCCTCACACCGCGCCTGGAAACCGCCCTGGCCAGGGACCTTCATGGTCTGAGGAGTACTAGGTTTAGGCCGCCGGAGGGCCGTAAAGAGAAGGGAGAGGGAAAGATCCCTCCAGAGGGCAAGAGGGGAAGTCCCTCATTCTTTCAGGCAAGGGTGGTCTGGTGGGTTCCCCCTGGGGCTTCAGATCCTCACCAAGGAGTAACCTCCGCCCCTGGAGGTCGTCAGCTCCCCAAGGCATACTAGAGTCATCTCTGGGAAAGCCCTGAGAAATCCCCAGAGAACCCGGGAGAGCCCCAGGGTCAGCAAATGCTCCCCGTGCAGGGTACACCAAATGTGGGGTGATCGGATTGGGTGGAGGCCCACAGCACAGGGTGATTAAAGAATTCACCCGAGGCAGAATAGAGAAGATAGTAGTTTATTGAATACACCGCAAGGGAGGGGAAGGCAGGACAGCAAAGGAGACACGGTTTGTTTTTAAAGGAGAAAAATATATAAGTTTAATAACATGAATACCGCATGTATACCCGGGGTCTACCCACAAAAACTGAGTGACTACAAGGCTTCACCTTTTAAAGTGCTCAACTGATTAGGTCAGGCCCACCCACCTAGGATAGTCTCCCATTTGGTGGACTCAAAACGTTCTCCCATAATATTAATTGGTTTCACCTACACCCAAAGAGAGGGGATTATGCAAGGCGTGTACACCAGGGGGCAGGAATCTTGGGGGTCGTCTTAGGTTTCTGGCTCCCTCGGTGCATGCTTTGGAGTTTTAAGTGCTGCAGCCATAGGGGGACAAGCTAGAATTGTTACACCTTTTCTCTTTATGAAGACTTAGTAATTGGACAATTATTAATATTTTTTAATAAATTTTTAAAATTTTTTTTATCTTATTAAAAAAATTTTTTTTCTCAATGTTTACTTATTCTTGAGAGAGAGAGAGAGAGAGAGAGAGGGAGACACAGAATCCGAAGCAGCCTCCAGGCTCTGAGCTGTCAGCACAGAGCCTGATGCGGGGCTCGAAGTCATGAACCGTGAGATCATGACCTGAGCCAAAGCTGGACGCTCAACTAACGAGCCACCCAGGTGCCCCTGGACAATTATTACTCTTTACCTTTTATGTAAGACAGTCCCTAAATCACAATGGACAAGTGAGTAGTTCTGCTCGTCCCTACCTTAATTGCATCCTAGTCAAAACCATTGGCTTTTCAGAAGGGATGTCTCTTGTCAGAGTCTTCTCTGTTTCTTTCCTTCAACCCTAAAACATCATGTTATTTCATTACAGGCCAACTCCCTGGGCTGCTAATCGTTCTCAATACTGTTGTCCAGTAGCAGGAGTCTTCTTACCACTATGTAAGACAGGAAGAATCATTGTGCTGGAGAAGTGTTTCCTTCCACCGCCATCCTCATGTGCCCTCTGGAATTCCATTTTTTTTTTTTAATGTTTGTTTGTTTATTTGTTTATTTATTTATTTATTTATTCATTCATTCATTCAGAGAGAATAGGGGAGCGGCAGAGGGAGAAGGAGAGAGAGATTCCCAAGCAGGCTCCATGCCCAGCGCAGAACCTGACACGGGGCTCAATCCCATGAACCGTGAGGCTACGACCCAAGAGGAAACCACAGGTCGGCTGCTGAATGACTGAGCCACCCAGGTGCCCCACCGTCTGGAATGTTCTCATCTCTTAACTCCACTGCTTTCATAGGTGTTAGGGAATCTCGTTTTGGGGGCTGGTGTGGGGAAAGCCCTTTCTATTAGTCTGTACGAACCACCTCTGAACTTGTGCTTGGGGCTCAGATCTGACCAGAGTTGCCAAAGGGAAACTGGAGCATGGTTATGATGCCCTAAAGGAAGGACGCTGGGCAGTGAAGTTCAGTTCCAGGTGAGAAAGTGCAACTGGAAAAATCCTCCTATTTTAGTAGACTGAAAGTTGAGGGTGGTTTCCTAAGGGTAATATTTATTATTCAGCGTCCAGCCAGAGGGAAGTAATCAACCTTTTTTTTTTAATGTTTATTTATTTATTTTTGAGAGAGCACAAGTGAAGGAGGGGCAGAGAGAGAGGGAGACACACACAGAATCCGAAGCAGGCTCCAGGCTCTGAGCTGTCAGCACGCAGCCTGATGCGAGGCTCGAACTCACCAGCTATGAGATCATGACCTGAGCTGAAGTCGGACGCTTAACCGACCACATCACCCAGGCGCCCCAGTCATCAACCTTTAAAAGCAGTTGAGTTTGCTTTTCTGAATTGAGAAAAAGTGCACATGCCAGAACCACCTTTGAGTCCCATGGCGCTGAGCTTCATCCTGATTTCTGCTTTTAGAGGAGGTGCAGCTTGTCTGGGATTAGAAGCCTGTCCCTGGGGAGGGTGGTGACAAACAGGTGCACTGTGATTTCTTTGGGTCTGTCTGGGTGTCTGGTGGAATGCACTGTGCTGCTCTGGGAGCTCCCGGGAGGACAGGAAAAGAGACTGGCCTCTGCAAGCCGGACCTGCTCCTTAGGTTTCCAGCACATTCCATGGATGGTGTTTTCCTGTCTCCACAGATGCCATTTTCTTGCCCCAGTTCTCCAAGCTTTGAAGTCTTAAGTTCTGGGGGCACCTGGGTGGCTCGGTCAATTAGATGCCCGACTTTGGCTCAGATCATGATCTCACCGTTTGTGAGTTTGAGCCCGGCATTGGGCTCTGTGCTCTCAGCGCAGATCCTCTGTCTCTCCTCTCTCTCTCTCAAAAATAAATAAACGTTTAAAAAAATCAAGTTCTCATTCGCCTTGAAGTCTTTCCTATGGGGAGCGGGCTCGTCGTCTGAAGGACAATCTGCCCTTAGTAGAATCCTACCTTTTTCTGATGGGCTTTTTACTTTTTGGTGTTGTTTTTATATGTATGTGTTTGTATATATATTTACACTGAGGTGTGACTGACATACAAAACAGTTGTGTATATTTATGTGCGTATCTCAGTGGGTCTAAAGGTAACTATATAAGTATATGCTCATGAAATTGTCACCATGTACAATGCCCTACACCTCTAGAAGTTTCCTCCTTCCCTCTTTTTTTTGTCTTTTGGGTATGGAAGTTTAACATAAGATCTACCCTCTTAAGTTTGTAAGTATACAACACAGTGTTCTTCACTACACTGTCTGTGCTGTGCAGCAAGTCTCCGGGACTTTCTCTTCTTGCCTAAGTGAAACTTTGTACCCTTGGACCAACATCTCTCTGATCCTTGCCCCCCACCCCCGGCCCATGGTTGCCACCATTCAACTTTCTGCTTCTAGGAGTTTCATGATTTTAGATTTGTCATACAAGTGGGATCTTGTAGTCTTTGCTCTTCCGTGTCTGGCTTGTTTCACTTTGCACAGTGTCTTCCAAGTTCATCCCTATTGTAGCAAAAAAAAAAAGTAACATTCCTATCGTAGCAAAAAAAAAATTTCCTTTTTTAAGGAAAAAAATATATATGTACATGCCACATTTTATTTGCCCATTGGTCCATGGATGGACATTTAAGTGTTTTGTTTTTTAATGATTTTTCAGCTCTTTTCTTTGGTGAGGCTCCTGTCTCAGATCTCCAACTAGGGCCCATGTTCCAGCAGTCAGGGGGACGCATTCTCCTCCAGAGTCTCCACGTGTGGAGCTCCTGGCCTTGAACATAGAAGGTGTGTAGGAAATGTAGTCTCTCCTCCCCATTCTCGTTGCCTGTGGGGCTGCAGGCACCCCCACAGCGGTGCCCTCAGTCCAGGTCCTCCTGCCTGCTGTCAGGTGCAGTTTTCTGTAACACTGAGTCCGTGTTAGGGAAGTGGCATAAATCTAATCCAGGCCCCCTTGTGCTTTCCCCCACCCCGAATATATACTTAAAACCTTTCATTGCCTACAGGAGTATTTTTCAAATTAGGGACACAGACCCCCTGGGGGTCTTTAAAATTGTACCAAGATGACTATGAGTTCCATGAGGATATTTTGATTTTGTGTTTCAGTTTTAATGATATTCTTCAAGACATTTTTAATATAAGCTTACACTAGATTATCTGGATCACTACTTTATAACTGATCCTGTTGTGCGATTTAAGTGCCTGCATTTCTGTTTGGCTTGCTTTGGTGCCAAGAGAACATCCAAAGTGATAGGGGTTTAACTGTTCATGTGGTGTTTTTGAGAGAGGGAGAGAGTGTGTGTGTGTAGCTGTATGAACTTCGAGAAGCACTGGGTAATGAGCTAAAGCCAGACTCCTACATCCAGCTCACAGGGACCTCTGTGTGCAGGCTCATGTTCCCCTTCACAGTCTCTGCCCATGTGAATCCTGTGCCATGGCTCCCTCCCTAGCCCCCCACCCGGAGTCTTTAATGTACCTTTTGAATTCCTTTCCACCTTCCTGACTCAACCCTATGTTCCATCCTCAGACATCCCAGAGGTGACCTCTCCTCCCTAGTTTCTGTTCTAGGAATGCCCTTGGTGATGGCATTTATCTCCTTGCTGCCATCAAGGGCCCACCTGGCTGTCTCCACAGCAGAATTATGAGCCCCCAGGAGACAGGACCAAGCTCTCTGCCTCCCTGTGCCTAGAACCCAACAGGCGCTTAATACATACTGTCACCTGGTTTTGTCTAGGCCCAAGAGCTGTGGTCACACCAAATCTCCTTTTAGCTCTCTTCCCGGGTTAGCCTTGGAGCATGTGTCCTAAGCTGCTGGGACGTTTGCTGTTGTCTAGCATCCTGCCACGCATTTAGTGGAAGCCCAATTAACATTCCGTGATTTCTCTGCTCAAGATGGATTGAGGGTAATTTTCTTCCCCTTTGAGCAAATGTTTTGCAGAAGAAAAAAATGAAAATAGGATCTGTCAATTAAGATTCCAAAGAAGGATTGCTCGCATATTATTTTGCAGTTTGCCTTAAACTCTGCCTCACTTGGCTGTACATCAGAGTGTTTGTTGAAACACACTGCGTGAGCTGCTTATGGACTATTCTGGACACACTGACGTTTTCCCTGAATTATTTTCCCAGTACGGACTACTCTCTTGCTCACTTGGCATCTTACTCTTTTTGATGGTGACGACTCTGGTTAGGCTTATTCGACAGTATTTTTCACAGCCAACCACCAAATCTGCTGATGTTTGTTCTGCCAGCCAAGCTCTTCGACTTGCCAGGGGAACCACCCCTGTGGCCCTTCGTGGTCCACTCACTGTATGATGCTCGTGTTCCCTGGGGCTGCTGGGCAAATGAATTGGCTTGAACTTGAACCCTTCTTCTCTCTGGCGCTTGTTTGTGTATGATAAACTTTCTGAAGATGTTTGAAAAGTAAATGTTTGAATTGCGCATCCTTATTTGATCGACCTTTTGCACTCCCCAGCACTGTCGGACCAGCGAGGGCTGCTGGCTGGCTTGCCGCAGGGAGAGACGTGGAAGGTACTTACTTGAAAAGGCACCACAGCACCTTCTGTATCTTGACTGTTTCCTGTTACTCTGTCAGAAGCTGGCTGTTTAGGTAGAAATTAATTTCATTTATTGGTATTTTTGTCACTGGTGGAACCCTGCACCATCTCTCCTGAGAATTACAGTGAAGGCACTGTAACCCCCTCTGGGGATTCTGTTGTCTCAGATCTGATACTTGAGCAGGGTAATAGTGACAACCATTTTATAAAAATAACAATTTTTACTATTACAGGGGAGATATACACTCTAGGCTGAAAAGTTGGAAGATTCAGAAATACCACAAATAAAAAAAGGCACAGTTTCAACACCCTGAGGTGGCTCCCACGCTTTTTCTCTGTACGTTTATGGCTGTATTTCACAAATGTAGCTTTCTGTTTCTTCTGCTCCTCAACAGAGCATAAACCTCTCACTATGTCAATATTTATTCTTTTACCATATGTAGATAGCACATTTTACTTAACCAGTCCCTTGTTGGACATTTGGTTTGATTCTAATTTTCTATTATTATAGTTATCTTATGATAAGCATCTTTAGTCCTGCGTCTTAGCTGGCATTTCTTTTATCATGTCCTGAGGATATATTCTGAGAAACAGAACTCTAAAAAATATACATTTTTTAATGCCGTAATAAGAATAGATTGACTTATCAAATGTCGTTCATATAGAAAATGAAAGATCGATCTACAGTCGCACAAGCAATGTTAAATAGCTGGGCAACTCTCCGTAAAATTGCTTTCTGCTTTGCTGTGGATGGGGTGTTGCATGGAGTGGGAAGTTAAGAACACAAACTTTGGGGCCACACGGCTGGGGTTCTGATCTGTGTCCCACTGCTTCCCAGTTATGTGACCTCGGCAAGTCACTATAGCTCTTTCTTTAGATTTGTCATTAAGATTTCCTTATCTATATAATAGGGACAATATAAGTACCCATCTCAAAGTCATAATAAAAAATGAATTAGGGGCACCTGGGTGGCTCAGTCGGTTAAGTGTCTGACTTCAGCTCACAGCCCGTGAGTTCGAGCCCCGTGTCGGGCTCTGTGCCGACAGCTCAGAGTCTGGAGCCTGCTTTGGATTCTGTGTCTCCCTCTCTCTCTGCCCCTCCCTTGACTCACACTCTGTCTCTCTCTCCCTCTCAAAAATAAACATTAAAAAATTTTTTTAAAAATGAATTACTATATGTAAAGTGCTTAGAATAGCCCTGGCACATAGCAAGTGCCATGTAAATATTTGCTATTATTTTATTATCTAGTTTTTAAATTTTTTTTTTCAACGTTTTTTATTTATTTTTGGGACAGAGAGAGACAGAGCATGAACGGGGGAGGGGCAGAGAGAGAGGGAGACACAGAATCGGAAACAGGCTCCAGGCTCCGAGCCATCAGCCCAGAGCCCGACGCGGGGCTCGAACTCACGGACCGCGAGATCGTGACCTGGCTGAAGTCGGACGCTTAACCGACTGCGCCACCCAGGCGCCCCTATTATCTAGTTTTTTACTTAACAAGTCACTCTGTATCAGTGAATAAAAATCCTATTTTTCTTTTTGGTGACTATAAGAGTATTCCATTGTAAGAATGTACTTGTATGTTTAACCAGTCTTGCGTTCTTGCTAGTTATCTCCTTTTTTTTTTTTTTTTTTTTTTTTTAGAGAGATTTCATTTTGTTTTTTAAGTTTTTTTAATGTTTATTTATTTTTGAGAGAGGGAGAGAGAGACAGATCAGGAGCGGGGGAGGAGCAGAGAGAGAGGGAGACACAGAATCCAAAGCCGGCTCCAGGCTCCAAGCTGTCGGCACAGAGCCCGATGCAGGGCTCGAACCCCCGAACTGTGAGATCATGACCTGAACCGGAGTGGGATGCTTAACCGACCGAGCCTCCCAGGCACCCCGAGAGATTTTATTTTTTAAGTAATGTCTATACCCAACACGGGGCCCCAACCCACAACCCCCAGATAAAAGAGTCGCATGCTCCACCAACTTGGCCAAGCTCCCCACTAATTATCTCCTTGTGATAAATTCATAGAGCCGGAGTTAATGGGGGCTCTTTTTTTTTTTTTTTTAACATTTTTAATTTATTTTTGAGAGACAGAGACAGAGCATGAGTGGGGGAGGGGCAGAGAGAGAGATGAAGACAGAATCCAAAGCAGGCTCCAGGCTCTGTGCGGTCAGCACAGCCTAACGTGGGGCTTGAACTCACGAACCATGAGATCATGCCCTGAGCCAGAGTCAGAGGCTTAACTGATTGAGCCACCCAGGTGCCCCTGTGGGGCCTCATTTTTAAAGGCTTTTAGATATATGTATATATATTTCCAAATTGTATCTTCAGAAAGAGGAGCCAGCATGCCCAGCAGTGAAGGCTGTGTTTACTGGGACTGGGTCTAAAAGAATGTCATGCTTTGCTGTGCCGCTCCATCTTGTCACCTGGACATAAACACAATTGGGAGAACAATGGAGACCGTGGACTTTATTGTTAAACTTGAACGTGAGACCGCACAGCTGTCATGAAAAGCTGCCTCCATTAGAGGCCAAAATGCATTGTCAATCGCCAGGAATTCCAAAACAGCCTTGTCCCTGTCACCACCTTGGCCTCTCTTATAGTCAAATTCAAAGGGGTTGCTCTGTTTATTGTTTTTGCTTGTTTCTGTCCTAATTTTCCCTGTTTTATATTTTATTTTTATTAAAAAAATTTTTTTAAGTTTATTTATTTTTGAGAGAGAGCATGCATGAGTAGGGGCAGAGAGAGAGAGAGAGAGAGAGAGAGAATCCCAAGCAGGATCCACACTATCAGCATGGAGCTCGATGTGGGGCTTGAACTCATGAACTGTGAGATCACAAACTGAGCTGAAACCAAGAGTTAGACATTTAACTGACTGAGCCACCTAGGCCCACCCTGCTGTGTTTAAACAGGAAATATAATTCACGGAAAAATTCTGCACCTGGTAAAAAATGGTTCAGAATGAAAAATACATCTCCCTCCTCCCCCAGACCCTAGTCTTCCTCCCGGAGTCACCCAATGTTACCAGTTTTTGTGTGTATGTGTTCTTCTAGAAATAGTCTACGGCTGTGCAAACATATAGCTGTGTCTTTACTGCTTTTCTAGGAATCAGTGTGTCCTATAGCACTGTTCTTTGCTTTGCTTTTTTCACATAACAGCACAAAAGGTTTTCATTTTTCCCACCTTCTGATGGATATTTGGCATTTATACTTCAGTGGTGAAAGAGCAGGTGACTATATGATTGAGCTATATGATTCTCCTAACGTTTAGGGGGCAGTTATTTTCCAGCCAGCTGCCAATCCTAACAAAGTTCTACAAATGTTAAATGAAACCATTACCTTTGTCTCGTACCCATCACTAAATGCAGACCCAACCCGGAACAGAATGTGGTGGACGTGACATTTTAAGATAGATTTTGGTGGCTTGGCTGACTGGCTATGGGTCACTGAAGGGAGGCAGTCTCTGTTCTGGGCCCCAGTTTCCTCTTTTTTAAAATGCAGAATTATAGGATCTCAGGCATGCCTTTCAAGGTCAACGCCTCGTCTTGTTCCCCACTGTATCCCCCTTCTAGAAGGCCCCAGAACACAGAAGACTGGTGAATACCTGCTCCCTTCCAGCTCCAGCACCCCTCTGTTCTCTCTGTCATCTCCACCAGATGCAGAGTCCTTCCACAAGTCCTTGACCTGGACTCTGCCACGATAGTGGCCCCTAACTTCATGGAGTTCATGGTCACTGACAGATCCAGGAAGGGAGGCCTCCTCAGAGTCCATTCTGTTCTTCCACAGCAGCAGGCTGGCTAGTTTATGTTATCTTCATTGTTTGTTGCGTGGCCCATTCTAATGCCAGAGGAGGTGCCTGGTCATTGTCACCCTGCAACTGTCAGACCTCATTACCAAACTCGAGAGGCAAGGACAGCTACTACTTATGTGTATAAATGGTGTTAAGTGCTTACATGTATCATTTCACTGAATCCCCACAATTACTTTCTAAAGTGGGTACATGTTATCAGAGAGGTTAGGTCACTTGGGCAAGGTCACACACCGAACCCACTATGTCACTCCTGTGCCATGGGAAAGGAGCTTTTGTGAGGGGCTAGATTCACTTCTCACTTTGGGTTTACCTATAAATTATACTGCCTGACCAGGGGCTGGTCCCTTCTCTGGTCTGCAGTTTTCCTGTTTGAACAGGGAGGGAAGATATCATCTCTGAGACTTTCAGAGCCCTTCATGTTAGAATTCTGGGGTGTTTGAGCTATTTTGATGTCAGGAGACACATCTGGGGCATATTGAAAGGGTTTTAACTGAAGGGCATCTAATGAAGGGACTAGTTACCGAGATGTGGGGATCCAGTAAAGCATAGTGAGGGCTCAGGGACTAGGAACACACAAAGCCATTACTGCCACACAGCCTGGAGGGTCCAGGAGAGGCAGTGGAGTTAATGGAGCTCAGCCAAAGATGGAGCAGTGGGAGAGAAATGGCTGAGGGCTGTGGCCCTCAAGAGAGAGGCAGCTGCTATCAGAACCCAGAAGCTGCCCCTGGTCCTCCCACCCAGCTCTGTGTGTCTTCTCTGCACCGTACAGCTAGGAATGGTGGCTGGGCACTTGAACATCTGGGGGAGGGATGCAGTGTTCACTTCCCAGGGCTTAGAGCAGGCTGGCGTGTGTAGGAGCCAAGCAGAGAATAACCAACTCAGGGATTTTGCTGGACTCAGGGCCTGTCCTGTAAGGGAGGGGTACAGTTACAATGATGGGCACCTGCTGAGTGGTGATAGAGCAGTAAGAACTCCCCCTGCTGCCCGCCCCAGGACCGAGGGAGCAGCAGGCACCCCATATCCCAGGTTTTTCTTTTCAAAACAGGCAGAGAAGCGATCCGGCTCAGTCCTCTGACTCATGTGGGTAGTTCTGATGTTTCTGAATCACATTCAGCGTTTCTTGGGATCCTTGCCTTCATGATACATTTGGTGGAATGACTACTGCATTAGAAATAAATGTCCTTGCTCATGGAGAATTCATCTTAGGCTCTCCATTCTAGGGAGAAAAGGATTCTGGGCCACTCCAAACACTCAAGCGAGAGGAGTTAGTAGAAAAAGAGAAATAACCATATTGGGGTGAGGAGGGGACACAATTTGGGAGTGTTAGCCCAGGATGACTTGGTGAATGGCTTCTGGGAGATGTCACCTTCTGGTACAGACCCTGCTTGCCTGCCTTTTGTGTCTCTCTTATTATACTGTGAACCAGGCATTGCTTCAAGGTCCACCTGGAAGCAACCTCCAGGGCTGCAGGGTCCCTCCATACCCAGCCCCATGTGTCCACAGTGCATCACCTACATGCTGGACGGTTGGACGCTGAGTGTCTTGCCCAGGCCCCTTGGCAACTGGCATTCCAACGTGGTTGTTTCCAAACATGCAGAGGGCACGCTGGGACCTCAGTGGGGCATGTCTTCCTACTCGGGAAGGGAGGATCAATCATCAGGTTGCTTGGAAAATAATCTTCAATGCACATTAGGAGCTTTAAAAATACTGCATTTTCAGGGGCCCCTGGGTGGCTCTGTCGGTTATCAGACTCTTGATTTCCGCTTCAGTCATGATCTCAGGAATGGTGAGATTGAGCCCTGTGTCAGGCTCTGCACTGACACCATGGGGCCTGCTTGGGATTCTATCTCCCTATTTCTCTGCCCCTCCCCGCTCTCTCTCTCTCTCAAAATAAGTAAATATTTAAAAAATCATTACAAAAAAATTAAAACACTGTGCTTTGATCCACAATTTCCACGTTTGGGTCCATCTCTTAAGAAAATGAAGGACTGGGGCCCCTGGGTGGCTCAGTCAGTTAAGCGTCCAACTTCAGCTCAGGTCACGATCTGGTGGTTCGTGAGTTCCAGCCCCGCATTGGACTCTGTGCTGACAGCTCCTAGCCTGGAGCCTACTTTGGATGGTGGGTGTGGGTGTGGGTGTGGGTGTTTGTCTGCCCCTGCCCATGCTTGCACTCTCTCAAGAATAAACAAACATTTAAAAAAAAAAAAAAAAGAAAAGAAAAGAAAATGAAGGCTTGACACCGTTGGACACCCCCCCTCCCCCAAAAAGCTGACAAATCTGCAATTGGACTTAAGGTTAGAAACCCAACTCAAATGGACTGAATGGGAATTTATTAGCCAGCTCCTGTGATTAAAAAAGGAAAGAAAGAAAAAAAAGAAGTACCAGCATTAGGCACAGCTGGATCCAGGGGCCCATGTGCTGCATTTTGTGCTTCTCTTCGTGGCAAGATGCGCACCGGTTGCTCCCTTTCACCTTAACCTATCAGAAACACCAGCGAAAGAGGAAGCCTCTCCGCAAGAATCCACGCTGTCCAGACCTGAGTCTCAGGCGCTCTGATTGGGTCACAGGCTCACTGTGGACCCAATCACTATGGCCCAGAGGGATGAAGACGCTGATTGGTCAGACCTCAGTCCCATGTCCTCTCCCGGAGCTGGGGCCGACGCCGTCCACCCCTGTGCTGTGCTGGGAGGCAGGAGGGGCTCCCGGGGATTTGGGTTTTGTTTTGGCTTTGCAGACTGCAAATCTTACGACTTGCTCACAGCGTCATATGAAAGAGTGAGCTGTCAAACAAATGACCCGCTCTGGAAGAATGGCTTAAATTGTGGCTTATTCATAAGATGGAATATTAGGCAGCCATTAAAACATATGTTAGAATTAAGTTTGTGGAGACAATTTAATGAGCGTATTTGTGCTAGAATGCTTTCAAAAAAATAGGTTAGAACGTACATATGTAGTACGCTTTACACTGTAAAATATTTATGCTTTGAAAAACGCTGAAAGAAAACTACAGAAATGTTCATAGTAATTATGTCATGGCGATATGGGTGAATTTCATTCTGTATATTTTCTTCTTTTTCTCCTTTCTCTTGCTCTCTCTTTTAATTTTAAAGTGCCCATTATATGCATACCTAAGAAGCAAACATTAACTTTTAAAATCCGAGTTGCAAGATGACCTGCTTGACCACCGCGTGGCTGTGCTATAGCCAGGTGGGGATGACAATGGGGGGGACGTGGAGACGGGGGTGGGGGTGGTGAGGAGGGAGGCAGCTCTGCCAAGTCCACAGTTTTAAACCTTAAAGGAAGCTGCACGCAGGTTTTGGCCCAGTTGGAAAGGACCTGTGGGAGGTGTGCTTGGGGTTGGAGGTAACCCTTAGTTGCCTTACCGGGCAGACTGAGGAGGCTCAACTCTTAAGACCTTTGTCCGTTCGTTTGCTCATTCATCCACCGCCCGTTAATTCAGTAGGTGAGTGCCCGCACGTGCCAGGAGATGCGGCAGGCAACAGCATGTCCCTGCCCCCCTGAGGCTCGCAGTCCTGCATGAGGACACGCACACACGAAGATGGCTTACCTCTGCCTTACCATGTATTGTGGGCCTGGCTGATACGTAGTCATTGGCAGAAGAGTTTTTGAGAGGAAGCCAGCACGTGGTGAGAACACAGCAGCTCCTGCAGAGGGAGGGACGGTGGGGCCTCTGCACGTGAGCCGAGCGCGGGCTGGGATCACGCCTGGCATGGCATGGGAGAACGTGCCGGGCAATAAGCCTGAGCGCCGCCCCCCCTGGCTCTGAGTGAGGGGCTGTGGTTACCAGGCCCTAGACGGAAATGAGCACCTGGCCGGTGGCCAGGGTGGGGTGGGGGGGAGCCCAGACAAAGCTGAAGGGGGCACAGAGACCCAGGGAGGTGGGCAGCTCCGGGGAGGTGGCTGACCCCTGTTCAGAGCAGGTGAGGCAGAGAGCAGCCCAGCAGTTAGGGGAGAGTGGCCTGCTCAGGAGCCAGCTTTCCTAATAAGGCAGCAGACACGCCTGAGCCCTGGCCTGGGCCAGCTCCAGTGTCCTCATCTGGAAAAGAAGGGGTCCTCCTTAGGGAGTGCCATGAGATCAGTGCTGGTGAACTGACGTGCCTGGGCTGGGGGCAGGTAGACAGTACATGCACATTTCTCAGGAGGCAGGCAGGAAGCGTGCATGTGACCAATTCCCAGCTGCCCTTGGAGTCAGACCAGAAGGTAGGTCGGTGTGGCAGGTTTTATTTTCTAAAGAGAGCCATGACAGTCTCCCATCCTGTGTGCTCTTGTAATATGACCTTGTCACTCTGCATGCCTTCCGGAGGTAGGTCAGGAAGCTACTGCCAACTCCCCTCTGGTCCCTCTTCCTCCCTCCCTCCCTGTCTAGGGATACTCTTGAAACTGGGCCACCATACTTCAAGGAAGCCCAGGATCGATGGAGAGGCCACATGTGGCTGTGTGGCCTGCCAGCCCCTGCTGAGTTCCGGCTAACCTAAGGTGTCAAGCATGAGGAAGCCCCAGAGATGACTCCAGTCCATTGCCATCTGACTGCAACCACTAGTGAGATCCTGAAAACTGCCTGGCTGAGCCCAGGACTAAGTAACACAAATGCCTGTTGTTGTTTTAAATAGACTTCAGTTTTTAGAGCAATGTTAGGCTCATAGCAAAACTGAGCAGAAGATATATTTCTCATATACCTCCTGCCCCCACATATATTCAGCCTCCCCCACTATCAAAATCCTGACCAGAGTGGTACATTTGTTATAGTACAGGGTGAATAACACTGATGAACCTATACTGGCACATAATTATCACCCAAAATCCATAGTTTACATTAGGGCTCACTTTTTTTAAATGTTTATTTTTGAGACAGAGAGTGAGAGAGAGTGGGGAAGGGGTAGACAGAGGGGGACAGAGGATCTGAAGTGGGCTCCGTGCTGACAGCAGTGAGCCCCCTATGCAGGGGCTTTAACCCATGAACCATGAAATCATGACCTGAGTTGAAGTCAACCGACTCAACCGACTGAGCCACCCAATCGCCCCGAGGGCTCACTCTTGATGTTATACATTATATGAGTTGGGACAAATATATAATGGCATGTATCTGCCATTATAGTATCATACAGAGTAGTTTCACTGCCCTAAAAATCTGTGCTCTGCCCATTCATCCCTCCCTCCATCCTCCCAACCCCTGACCACCACTGGTCCTTTTACTATCTCCCTAATTTTGCCATTTTCCAGAATTTCATGTAGTTGGGTTCATACACTATGTTAGCCTTTCAGATTGGCTTCTTTCACTTGGTAAGTTTCCTTCTTTCACCTTCTTTCATTTGGTAAGTTTCCTCCGTTAAGTTTCCTCCTTGTCTTTTCATGGCTTGATAGCTCATTTCTTTGAAGTGCTCAATAGTACTCCATTGTCTGGATGTTGATTTATCCATTCACCTTCTAAAGGACATCTTGGTTGCTTCTAAGTTTTAGTAATTCTGAATAAAGTTGCTGTGAACATCTGTGTGTGTTTTGTATGGACAAGAGTTTTCATCTCCTTTGGGTAATACTAAGGAGCGTGACTGCTGGATTTTATGGTAAGCGTATGTTTAGTTTGGTAAGAAACTGCCAAACTACCTTCCAAAGTGGCTGTGCCATTTTGCATTCCCCCAAGCAATGAAAGAGAGTTCTCTTCCTCCACTGTGCTCCATCATTCTTATAAATGTGTAGTGGTATCTCATTGTTTTAATTTGCATTCCCCTAATGCCTTATGATGTAGGGCATCTGTTCTTTTCTCCCAGCTTTACTGAGATATAATTGACATATAACACTGTGTAAATTTAAGATGTATAACATGATGATTTGATACATGCATTATATTGTGAAATATTTACCATAATAAGATTATTTAGCACATCCATCATCTCCCGCAGTTACCTTTGTGTGTGTGTGTGTGTGTGTGTGTGTGTGTGTGAGTGTTGTGTGGTGAGAACATTTAAGATCCATTCTCTTAGCAACTTTCGATACAGTATTGTTAATTATAGTCAGCATGCTATACATCGTATATCCAAAACTTACTCGTCTTATATGTAGAAGTTTGTACCCTTTGACCAAGATCTTCCATTTCCTTCAGCTGTCAGACCCTGGCAACCACCAATCTCCTCTCTCGTCCTAAATCTGGCATTTTTACAGTTCATATTATAAGTGAGATTGTATAGTCTTTGATTGATTTCATTTAGCATAACACCCTCAAGTTTCATCCATATTGTTGCAAATTGCAGGTTTTCCCTTCTTTTTTATGGCTGAGTAGTATCCATTATCTATGTGGAATATTCCAATATATATAGAATATGGAATATTACGTTATATATAATATATATCACATTTTCTTTATCTGGTCATTCGCCAGGGACATGAGTTGTTTTCCTGTCTTGGCTACTGGCTAGTGTGAATAACAGTGCAATGAAAATGGGGGTGCAGATGCTTCTTGGAGATGAGTGATTTCATTTCCTTCAGATAAATACCCAAAGAGGGATTGCTGGATCCCATGGCTGTTCTATTTTTAATGTTTTAAGGAACCTCCATACTGTTTTCCATAGCGGTTGTGCCAATTTACATTCCCCCAGCGGGGCACAAGGGATCTCTTTTCTCCACATCCTGTCAACATTTGTTATTTCCTACTTTTTTGATAAAAAAAAGCCATTCTAACAGGTGTGAGGCAATATCTCATTGTGGTTTTTAAATAGTTATTTACTTTTGAGAGAGAGCGAGAGAGTGTGCATGCAAATGGGGGAGGGGCAGAGAGAGAGAGGGAGACCAAGAATCCCAAGTAGGCTCCATGCAGTTAGCACAGAGCCTGATGAGGGGTTCAAACTCACAAACCAAGAGATCATGACCTGAGCTGAAATCAAGAGTCAGATGTTTAACCGCTTAACTGACTGAGCCACTCAGGTGCCTCTCGTGGTTTTGATTTGTACTTCCCTGATGATGAGTCATGTTGAGCACCTTTCATGTACCTATTGGCCATTTGTGTGTCTTTTGGAAAAATGCCTATTCCAGTTCTTTGTCCATTTTTAAATTGGATTTTTGTTTTTGTGTTTGAGTTATATGAATTCCTTATATATTTTGAATATTATCTTCTTATCAAATATGTGGTTTACAAATGTTTCCTCTCCTTCTGTAGATTGTCATTTCATTTTGTTGATTGTTTCTTTTGCTGTGCAGAAGCTTTTCAATGTGATGTAGTCTCACTTGTTTATTTTTGCTTTTGTTGCCTGTGCTTTTGATGTCATGTCCAAAAAACTTGTTTCCAAGACCAACGTCAAGGAGTTTTTCCCTTATGTTTTCTTCTAGGGGTTTGATGGCTTCAGGTCTTACTTTTAAGTCTTTCATGCATCTTGAGTTACTTTTTGTGAGTAGTCCAATTTCATTCTTTTGCATGTAAATATCCAGTTTTCCCAACACGATTTATTGAAGAGACTATCCTTTCCTTATTCAATATTCTTGGCCCCTTTGTCAAATATTAGTTGACCATGTATACATGTGTCTATTGGGGGGCTCTTTATCCTGTTCCATTGGTCTGTGTGTCAGTAGTTATGACAGTACCATATTGTTTTGATGACTACAGCTTTGTGATATAGTCCAAAATCAGGAAGTGTGATAGAGCATCTTTTCATGTGTTTATTTCCCATTTGCTTCTTTGGCGAGAGGTCTGGTAAGGTCTCCGGCCAACTTGTTAATTGGGTTGTACGTTTCCTTGTTGACTTTTAAGGTTCTTTGCACATTTTTCATAACAGTCTTTATCAGATGTGTCTTTTACAAAGATTTTCTCCCAGTCTTTGCCTGGTTTTCTCATTCTCTTGACATTGTCCTTCACAGAGCAGAAATTTTTAATTTTAATGTAATCTAGCTTATAAATTATTTCTCTCATGGATTGTACCTTATTTATTTATTTTTAATTATTTATTCTAATTATTTATTTTTATTATTATTAGAGTGAGCACGAATGGGGTAGGGGCAGAGAGAGAGTGAGAGAGAATTCCAAGCAGACTCTGCATTGTTAGTGCGGAGCCTGACATGGGGCTCGAACTCACAAATTGTGAGATCATGACCTGAGCCAAGATTAAGAGTCAGATGCTTGGGGCACATGGGTGGTTCAGTTGTTAAGTGTCTGAATTTGGCTCAGGTCATGATATCATGATTGTGAGTTTGAGCCCCGCCTTGGGCTCTGCACTGACAATGCACAGCCTGCTTTGGATCCTCTCTCTCTGCCCCTCCCCCATTTTTTAAATGACTTTTTTTTTAGGTTTATTTTTGAGAGAGAGAGAATCCCAAACAGGCTCTGCACTGTCAACACGGAGCCAGATGTGGGGCTCAAACTCACGAAATGTTAAATCATGACCTGAGCGGAAATCAAGAGTTGGACACTTAACTGACTGAGCCACCCAGGAGCCCCTGCATTTTACACTTAAATTGGTGATCCATTTTTAGTTAATTTTTGTGAATGGTTAAGGTCTGTGTTGCATTTCTCTGCACATAGATATATAGTTATTCCAGAAGCGTTTGTTGAAAAGACTATCTTTTCTTCATTGTATTATTCCTTTGCCAAAGATCAGTTGGCTATATTTATGTGGGTCTAGTCTATTCTGTTCCATTGATCTGTTTGTTCTGTCACCAATCCCACACTGGCTGGATTACTGCTGCTTCGTGGTACATCTTGAAGGTGAGCAGTGTCCTCCAATTTTGTTCTTCCTTCAATATCAAAAGATACAGTTCAAAAGATCAAAACATCTGTTTCAAGAGAAACAGATCAAAAGATCTGGATCTTTTGCCTCTCCATTTAAACTGGATCAGTTTGTTGATATCCAGAGAAATGCTTTTTGGTATTGGATTGAATTAAATAGATCAAGTTGGGAAGAATTGATATCTGGAAAATATTGGGTCTTTCTGGTCATGAACATGGACTGTCTTTCCATTTATTTAGACCTTCTTTGATTTCTTTCATCAGAGTTTTGTAGTTTTCCTCATATAGATCTTGTACATATTTTGTTAGATTTATATTAAAATGTTTCACTTTTTTTTTTTTAATGTTTATTTATTTTTGAGACAGAGAGAGACAGAGCATGAACAGGGGAGGAGCAGAGAGAGAGGGAGACACAGAATCTGAAACAGGCTCCAGGCTCTGAGCTGTCAGCGCAGAGCCCGACGCGGGGCTCGAACTCATGGACCGTGAGATCATGACCTGAGCCGAAGTCGGATGCTTAACCGACCGAGCCACCCAGGCGCCCCAAAATGTTTCACTTTTGGGGGCACCTGGGTGGCTCAGTTGGCTAAGCATCCCACTTGATTTCTGCTCACGTCATGATCTGATTTGTGAGTTCAAGCCCCGTGTTGGGCTCTGTGCCGACAGCGTGGAGCCTGCTTGGGATTCTCTCTCCCTCTCTCTCTGCCCCTCCCCTGCTCTCTCTCTCTCTCTCTCTCTCTCTCTCAAAATAAATAGAAACTTTTAAAAAATATTAAAATATTTCACATTTGGGGATTGCTAACAAATTGCTATTGTGTTTTTAATTTCACATTCTACTTGTTTATTGCTGATACAGAAGACAACAATTGACCTGTATGTTAACCTCGTATCCTATAACCTTGCTATAATTGTTTATTAGTTCCAGGAGGTTTTTTGTGTTGGTGATTCTTTTAGATTTTCCACATAGACAATCAGAACAAACACTTAAAAAAAATTATACCCTACTTTGCTCATCTACCTTGTGAGAGATTTGGAGAGAGGAGGGTCTGAGGAGGGAAGAGAACCATCACCCTATGAAAGGTACATGATGATGTAAAACATAGCCTAACTTAATATACTTAATGTGTCTTGTGAGAAGACATGCATCTTAGATCATTCTTTTTCCTAGAAGCATGGTGTGCCCTGAATTGCTTCTTGGAGTAGAAGATATATCCATGTTGGGGCTTGGTCTCAGGTTGCCAAGGGTGGGTACTGGGAGCTAAGACCTCCACTGTCTGGGGAGCTGGGGGTGTCATGGCTGCCTCAGATCTGTGTGAGATAAAACCCTGGTAATCTAGGACTGGAGATTCAGCAGTGACAGCTCCTCTCCACTCTGGGGCCTCTTCCCAGCAGCCAACACAAGGGCCATGGGTAGCCTCAGTCCACCAGGTTTCCAAACTGGGACTGGTACCTTTTCTCTGTTTGGCATACAATAGCAGCTTTCAGGCATGAAAAGAGAGAGATAGAGAAAACAAAAACAAAAAAACAAAGCCCTGGGATAACAAAAGCATCACCTTTGTAGGAGGCATCTGTTACCTTGACCTGGGAGGTCTGCTTACAGTGCCTTGAAAACCCTTTGAGGTTAACCCCTTCCCAACTCCCAGCCCAAGGGGCTGACTTCCCAAGCGTAGGGCACCACAGGTGAGGGTCATGTGGACCTGGGCCTGACCAATCAGCATATCCCATTGGCCTGGTCTCTGTGATTGGTTCAAGGGCAGGCCTGAGACTCCAGCTTGTCTAATGGGAGTCCTTCCCAGGACCTCACGAGCTCTTATTGGGAACCAGGATGGAGTGGCCTTTCTGGTGGAGTTGCGCAAGGTAGGATGTCATCCTGGAGCTGGGATTGGGAAGTAGGCACTGGAAGGAGGACATGGGGAGCCTGCTTGAGAAGGAAGCCACCACAGAAGCCACAGGCAAGAGGTGGCAGAGAAAGTGGGGTCTGATGTGATTGTCTGAGGGCCTGGGTGGTACCGGGCTGGAAGGCAACCATGCCCTGGCATCTCTCAGTTACATGAGCCCATAAATCCCCTTTTATACTTAATTCAGTTTGAGTGTGTCACTTAAAAGTGAAACAGCCCATGGGGCACCTGGATGGCTCAGTCGGTTGGGCCTCTGACTCTTGGTTTCCGCTCAGGTCATGATGCCAGGGTCTTGGGATTGAGCTGGCGTTGGGCTCCATGCTGAGCATACAGTCTGCTTGGGATTCTCTCTCTCTCTCTCTCTCTCTCTCTCTCCCTCCCTCCCTCCCTCCCTCCCTCTGCACCTCTCCCCTGCTTGCTCTCTCTCTCTCAAATAAATTTTTAAAAATTAAAAAAAATTAGAAGAGCCCGAACTGTCATCCTCTAAGAACTGTGCAGAGCAGGGGGCTGTATGTAGCAGACCGGGTTCTGGAAAGACAGACTCTACACTCTCAGGAGACAAGCTGGGTCTGTGCCTTTCTCTTTCTTTCCTAAAACCTGAGCCTTTCCCCTTACTCCCTCCTAACTCCCAACATTCATACCTGGGGCTGCCTTAAAGCCCTCTGAGCCCCATTCGCTGCCCGTAGCTCTGCCTCCTACCACACAGCAGCACCCACCAAGTGTGTAGCTGCTTGGGCGTCTGTCTGTCCGTCAGTCTCTTTCAGGAGAATGCGGGTCCTGGGGGAGCTGGGGCCTGCCTGCCACTCACCAGGTGCTCACTGAGCTGAATGGGAAAAGGCGACAGGATCACCTGGAGATCTGGACATGGGAAGGCTTGGGACAGGGAGAGAGCACTGGGCTTGGAGTCCAGAAATAAAGGAAGGCGCTGTGGCACTGCAATTATCCAGCAATTTGCTTGGGCCTCTTTGAGCTCCAGCTGCCTCGCCTGTGGCAAGATCAGAAGCCTGGCCCTCAGTGAAAGCACTGGTCGGGTTAGCACACGGAGCCAACGTGGGCCCTGTTCGCTGGACAGTCGCCTCATGCTGCTTTATGTGGGCAGTTTCATCTAATCTGCTCTGCTACTGCATCGATAAGGCTGCTTTATTAGCCCCATTTACAGGTGAGGAAACTGAGGCACAGTGCGAAAGCCACACGGCTGGTCAGCAGGAAGATTTCACTTGAGCCCAGATCTGTGGACCCCAGAGCACTGGTGTCTCTGAGACAAATGGGACCCTGCCCCGGGCTCCAGACCTTCCTGAGCTATAAGTCCTCATCCAGACGGCTCAGTTGGTATTTGGTCCCACGCAATGTACTACCCGGTTGTACCGGGTTGTGGCTTCCGTATGTTACAAAGTGGGAAAGTCTGGAAACAAATCTCTGCCACTGTAGTCTGCTTAATATGGATAGATTTAACAAATGAATGCTCCTAACACACACACATGACTGTGCAATCTAACTGTGCCAGGGTAATTAGCATATTTCTTTTTGAAAATTAATTTATAGGTCACTGAAGACAGCCTGGCCTCGTAATGGGACACAAGTTTCAAGATGGAGAATGCCACTCCTTTCCATCCCATTCCTGTGACCCATGCATAACAGCATCTGGAGGGAAGGTCAAAGGCACACGTTCGAGACCCTCGTCATGGCCCCAAGCCCCCTTCCCCTCAGTCAGAGTGGGCACCCAGGAGGCAATGCGAAGGCGGGTTCAGCCCAACACCTTCACCAGCATCACCTGTGTTGGAGCCCCTGCCCGCCGGCAGCTTCCTGAGAATTCCCAGCCACCAGAAGGGGGCAGACTGTGATTTCTGAAGCCAGGACACAATGGGTGTATGAGGACATTGGCGGGGGTGGGGTACGGAGGTGCCAGGCTGCCACCATGACTGTGACCACCTCAGGACAAGCCAGGAACCCGAAGGCTGGGCCTGACTCCATAAAAACTTCAGGTGTGGTCTGGCTCAGAGGAACCCACCCAACCCCATGTCTTGGGTCAGATCATCCAGCAAAGAGCAGCCAGAACAGGCTTGGGGTTGGCCATGTGACTGAGTGGGGGCTGGGGGCTTGTCTTGAAGCTGGAGAACGCGGACACTATCTTTACCGGGATTGTGTATTTAGTCGAGGTGGCTGGAGGGGCTGCTGGAGATTTTTGAGGGAGTTAAAGTTCCCTCAAGCCATCCCTAAGCCTCGCCGCTGCTCAGGGAAACCCCTCAGACCTTAGAAACCTCTGGAGCCACCACGCTGCCCTACGTGGAAGGACCAGAGGCAAATCTCTGAAATGTCCTTGTGCCTTGTGGTTCCAGGCAGGCAGTGCTGGGAGATGTAGTGCCTCCCTCCCCTCCCCAAAATGACCGCCCCCTGCTCCACAGCCACCACC
The DNA here is from genome assembly GCF_028018385.1 of Neofelis nebulosa. Classification (NCBI taxonomy): domain Eukaryota; kingdom Metazoa; phylum Chordata; class Mammalia; order Carnivora; family Felidae; genus Neofelis; species Neofelis nebulosa. The sequence goes on along the minus strand of NC_080798.1, from coordinate 28,249,717 downwards.
ACCAGTGCTGGTGGTCAGCAGGCCACTGAGGGCCGGGGACATGCTAGGTGTTCCTTGTGGACCGGCCCTTCAGAAGCAGGTTCTCTCTGGGCCCAGCAGCCAGCATCCCAGACCTCAGTGCCTGCCTGCATTGAGTCCATTGTGAATTCCCCGAGCCCAGCAGCCCAGGCTCTCAGATGGCTCAAACAAAGAGAATTTTAAAGTGACACGAGCTGGACACGCAGCCACGAGAGGGTGTCTGCCCAGATTAAGGCGAGCTCCAGCTTGGGCCTTTGAAGGGCCCTTGATTTCCTGGGGTGATGATGGATTTTCACAACAGAATTAGGAAAAGCCCCACCAACCCTGACTCATCCGCTGGGACAGGGCTCACTGTGTCCCCTGGGGCTGCGGGGACACCTGATTATTTCTCACATCCTCACCGCACATGCTGCCCCAGGTGGTGGCACAAATGTTGGAGTCCCTGAGTGGTTTCTGTGTTGAGGATCCTGACCCCACGCTGGCCTCCTCCAGCCCGTCCTCCACCTGCAGTGCCGGGGCCTTTTTCCAGTCCCACCAGGCTAGCCCCCCGGCAAGAAGGCTTTCCACGACTCCTGCTGTCTCTGGACAGAGTCCGGGCCTTTACCTCGGTGAGGCCCCGCCCCCCTCCCTGGCCTGTGGTCAGCTGCTTCCCCCTCCCCCTTCCCCTGTGCGGCCAGCCGCCTGGACTGCTTCCAGGTCTCCTGAACCCTTGCCTTGCCTTTGGACCATTGTGTGTTGCTGTGCCTCTGCCTGACCTGATCCTCCTCTACTCTGCAGCCAACCCCTCTTCAACCTTCGTGTCAGCTTCCATGCGTCAGCTTCCATGCGACTTCTGTGAGGCCTTCCCTGACCACCAGGACACTCGGTCGTGTCCCCAGCTCTATTCTGTTCTAAATCTCATTGCTGTTGGTGTCACCACCGGTCACGGGCAATTCTGAGTCCCCTAGCCCAGCTCAGGGCCAAATCCCTAATAGGTGCTTTAACAAATGATACCTGAGGGCAAGCAGAAAGGAATGAGGGGTACATATGGGCCCTGAGGTGTCTGCTCCTTCAAGGAGAGGCTTGCTGAGTGCGAGGCTCGGCTCTAAACCCAAGGGTGCACAGGCGGGCATCCGAGCGGCAGCTGAGGCCATGCCACCTGCCCATGACTTGCTCCTTTCTCCCCTGGAAAGTCACCTTGCTCATTTACCACAGATCCAGGGCCTCCCGCGGGAACTGAGCTGTTCGGCTGCCTGCAAATTCCCGGGCAGGGAGCTGCCATGGTCATAGTCAGGAGCGAGCCTGACAGAGGCAGACTTTGCTTCTCTGACCTCACCCACACCCCCTTCGTCAACCCCCCGCCCCAAGCCCACCATTCCCCTGAACTCCACCTCTAGCCTTTTGCTGGAAGCCCTTTGCTCCAGGGAAGGATGTCCCTTCTGGACAAGGCCTGGGGCCCGCGGTGAGGTCTCTGCACTTGGTATGTCACAATGGCCCATTACCCGGTCACCATTCAGACTGGTCCTTTGAGCCACGCACGGTGCTCAGACTTGGGGAGGAGGAATAAACATAGTCCTGCTCTCCAAATCCCAAGCTTATCCCAAGAGTTTGTAGGCCTTCTGCTCAGAAAAACTTCTGAAGAAGTTTTTTAGTGGCTCAGGAGAAGGGATTCGAGGGCTCAAAACAACTCCAAGCCAGCAAGAATGACATGTCACCGGCAGAAGCCGGTGGGGAGCCCAAAGGGAGCCTGTCCTTTTGCTGTCTGTTGAGGGCATCCTCTGGTGGCAGGACCAAGTCAGGGCACCCTGGATTGGCGGCCAGAGCTGACGGAGCAACGGCAGGATATAGCAGCCAAACATGGCCCCAGGAGATCAGAGGCCCTGTCCTGGCTCCCGGCAGCCCCTCGGTTACCCTGGACAAACCGTTGGGTCAACGTTGCAGATCAAATGGCCACAGGGGGCAGAAGGCAGCATAAACGAGTCCCTTGTGTAGCACGGAGAGAGCCCCACCTGAAGCCCCACCTGAAGGGTTGGCTTCTTCAGCCTCCTGGTACCTGGCAGGAAAACAAGCTGCCAGAATTGTCACATCTGGCGATTATTTTTAGGGGAATATTTTTTAGGTTTATGTATTTATTGTGAGAGAGCAAGAATGCAAGCAGGGGAGGCACAGAGAGGAAGGGAGAGAGAATCCCAAGCAGGCTCTGCACTGCCGGTGTAGAACCAGACATGGGGCTCGAACTCACCAACTGCGACATCATGACCTGAGCAGAAACCAAGAGTCAGGTGCTCAACCGACTGAGCCACCCAGGCGCTATTTTCAGGAGAGTTTTTTTTTAATCTGAATCGTTAGATGAGATTTCTCATTAAAAAAAAAAAAATTATTTGAGACAGAAAACGGGCTGTCTCGGGCAGAGAGAGAGGGGGAGAGAAAGAATCCCAAGTAGGCTCCTCGCTGTGAGAACGGAGCCAGACTCGAGGCTTCATCTCACGAACTGTGAGATCACGGCCTGAGCCGAAATCCAAAGTCCAACGCGTAACCACCGAGATTCCCATTTTAAGTGTTGGTTCAAGTAACACACAAGAAAGGCAAGGAAAATGTTTCCGTGGGCCACATTTGATGGGGCCAGCTCTGAGTTAAGCCCTAGGAGGGTCCACTTGTAAAGGAAGGTGGTTTTTCCTGACTTGGGGGGAGAGGGGCACCATAGCCTCTCCCAATGGGGACACGCCCCCAGGCCATTGCTGATTGGATCAGAGATGGACTCCTGATGCAGGGCAGCCAGTCACAGGCCGGCAACAATTTATGCTGTGACTTGGGGACAATACTGTCTTGGCCCTGCCATCTCCACTGCTGAAGCTCCAGGTCTTCTCAGCCTGGCCCCTGCTGTCCTTCAGATCTGACACTGCCTCCTTCTGTGAGCAGCCTGTTTAAAGCGCCCACCACTTGAAATGCAAATCAAAGCCACAGTGAAATATCAGAATGGCCAAAATCAAAACACAAGAAATAACAAGTGTTGGTGAGGATGCGGAGAAGGAGGAACCCTCTCCTGCTGTATTGGTGGAAATGCAAGCTGGTGCAGCCACCGTTGAAAACATGTGGAGGTTCCTCAAAAGATTAAAAATACAGTTACCATAAGATCCAGTAATTCCACTACTGGGTATTTACGCAAAGAAAATGAAAACACTAACTCGAAAAGAGACGCACCCCGGTGTTTATTGCAGCATTATTTACAATAGCCAAGACATAGAAGTAACCCGCATGTCCATTGGTAGATGAATGGATACAGAAGATGTGATACACACACACACACGCACACACACACACACACACACAATGGAATATTACTCAGCCACAAAAATAAATGAAATCTTGTCATCTGTGACAACATGGATGGACCTTGAGGGTATAATGCGGAGGGAAATAAGTCAGAGAAAGAAAAAAACCATATGATTTCATTCATATGTGGAATTTAAGAAACAGAACAAATGAACAGAAAAAAAGAGACAAACAGAAAACCAAAACTCTTAAATACAACGAGAAAAGCGGGGGGAGGGGACGGGTGAACTGATGAAGAGGAAGCAAGAGTACACTTATCACAATGAGCACGGAGTGATGTATAAAATTGTTGAATCACTAAATTGTACACCTGAAACTAACATCACACCGTATGTTAATTATACTTCAATTAAAAAAGTAAAATTCAGCTGTGATATTTAAAAAAAATAAATTAATTAAAAAATTTTTTTTAACGTTTATTTATTTTTGAGATAGAGACAGAGCATGAACAGGGGAGGGTCAGAGAGAGGGAGACACAGAATCTGAAACAGGCTCCAGGCTCTGCCCTGTCAGCACAGAGCCCGATGGGGGCTCGAACTCACGGACCATGAGATCATGACCTGAGCCAAAGTCGGCCGCTCAACTAACTGAGCCGCCCAGGCGCCCCCCAAAATAAATAAATTTTAAAAAGCAAAGTACCCACCACTCCAGGGCAGATTTTTTTTTCGTTTTTACTTTGTTCTCTGATGTATCCACAGCACCCAGATTGGTGCCTGACACATCACAGACCTTCACCACATATTTGTTGAAGGAACCAGGGAGTTCCCATGACAGTCTATCTTCCTTGTCACTCCTGGATGTCCCTCCCAAAACCCCCCCACCGCCAGTTGACTGTGCTAGCTTCCGGGAGACTCATTCTAGCAATCAAAAGAAGTTTACTGGCTTACTGGCTGTCATGCAGAGTAAAGAAAGTGACAGGTGACTGGGCCAAGCACAGACCCCGGTTCTGAGTAGCTGCTCAATACACATTTGAATTTGTTCTCTGTTAGGGCTCTGAGCTGCCTATCTTGTGCGAGTGTTACAGTAAGAATGTTCCAGCAGCCTCAGCAAGCAGATGGGAGCCTTGTTTGTCATCGGAAAGCCCTCTGGGCAGTTCCTGGGCCCCACACTTACACCAGGTTCAAAGGCTTCCCGGAACCCCATGTCTGGGCCAGTTCCAGTCCTGTTCCCAGCGTCCAGACATGGATGATGAGCATCATGCTGGAGTCTATGGCTGATAAAGAGATCACTGAGCAGCCAGTTCATATTGTGTGTCATCCAAAAAGAAAATCAATTTTAAACATCAGATAAAATGTGACAGGCGTTTTAAGAATGTATTTTATAAGCAATGCACTGTGATGGGAGCAGGGTTGGCGGGCTAGTTGAGGCCTTGCCACTGTGCTGGGTCAGTATGGTCTGATGTGGACCCTCTTAGGGGCTCAATGGTCCCTGGCTCAGCACCCCAGCCCCTTGACGCCCAGACTGGAGGGCGCCTGCAAGCCAGGCTGCTGGCAGCTGGGGAAGCGGGCCAGAGAGGGTCTTGTGCCCGAGGTAACTGCCATGCTCTCACTGGAAACCCTTCCGGAAGGAGAGGGAGGCAGCTGGTGCTGGTCCAGGACTGACTGGAGTCTTCTTCGCTCCTGGGGCACTCAGCCTTCTTTTCTTTTAAACAAGGATAACCATACGTACCCACAGGGAGGGTCTGATGAGATCAGGGGTGGTGAAAACACTTCGAAAGTGAATCTATTTATTTTAAACACGGAAAATCCTCACATGACAACATTTTTCAAATAATTCCTTTTCTAAAACAGGCTCTAAGATAGAAAGTTTCCTTCCTGCCCTTGGACCCTTGCTCCTTCTTTGCTCTCCCCAGAGGCAGCCACTCCTAGCAACTTCTTATGTGTATCCTTCCAGAGATGTTCCTGGCGCGCACACGCATCCGCACACGCACTGTTCTGGACTTTTTTTTTTTCTTTTTTTGCCCCGTTAGGTCTACACCTTGGAGCTCTAACATGTCCATTCCTAGAGCATGGCCTCTTCTTTTTCGGTGCCCACCCCCAAACACGTGGGCTTCGCCACCAACCCACAGAGCTCCACCTAGAGGGAGGATTGTGCCACCACAGGGCTCGTGGGAGGAGCAAAGGGAAGGGGAGGGGCCAGAGGCGAGGCCAGAAGGAGAGGCGGGGCTAAGGAACGCAGGCAGCACGGGACGGGAAGGAAAGGGCAAGGTGGATAGGAGAGGAAGAAAAAGAAGGGCTTCTCTGTGTTTATCTCGCTAGAGGTAGATCCTTCAGAGCTGGGACGAGAGAAAAGGGAGACTTACACGCTATACTGTGAATAATAACGATGACAGCAGCTTTTATTTTTTAACAAAAAATCCATTGTGCTGATGGTCTGTGCTCTGTGAGCCACTCCCCTACCGACCGACATCTAAGTGCCCCCAAAGTGTTCGTGTGTGCACTTGCTCACAGGGTGGAAATCACCACATAAACTCACGTATTACTTCAGGGACCTGCAGAAACAACCCTCGCAGCCTGAAAAGCCTATGCCTTTGTCCCTGACTGAGCCATAACGAAGGTGGCGGGGGGGGGGGGGGGGGGGGGGAGGTAGGGGGGGTAGGGCAATGACTGGGGCCTCTAGCAATGGTTTCAGGGCTCGGCTTTGCTGAACGTATCCACGAATCATCTTCCTCAGCCCTAATCTTATTTTGCACCGTCTGTGGTGTGACCTGAAGCACCTACGAAAATGGATTTTGCAGACATTCAGCCCTTGCCATCACCCTAGTGAAAAGACTTCTGGATTCCCAAGGATCCACACCGGAGGGACAGTGGGGTGGGGTTGCTGGAGCCTAGAGAATTCCTGGGAATTCGTGCCTGGGATTCCCTCTCCTTTGGAAACTGTGGACGGATGCCGGAGGGGCCTAGTTCCTAAGGGCTCCCTCCGGGGCTCTGCCCCACCAGAGCCCTCTTCTGGAGAAGAGCCCTCTTCTGGTCTCAGTCTGCAGACCAGTCCCCACCAGCCAAGGCCAGCTTGCTCTTGGTTCCTCCCTGGGCGCCCTCGACTCTTCTGCAGATGATCCGCAGTGAGCTGTCCTCCCCAAAGGAGAAGGTCCTCACCAGTGAGGGTGTGGCCTCACCCCCTGCCCCCCCGCCCCCAAGGTCCCGCTGGACACACGGCAACACAACCAGACTGTCACCAAATGAGAGTCTTCACCACTGGGGCGGGGGGAAGGCTGGGGAAATGGTTCTAGTCCCCATTAGGAACTCTTTCAAGGGATAAGATTAATATTTGATGGACTTAGAGGTTATCTCTATTATAGTGACACAATCATAGTATCTGCTATGCTGTTTTCACATGTCACTCAAGGTAGTAGAGCAGGTATTATTTCCATTTCACAGATGGGAAAACCGAGTCTCCAACACACTGTGTGTGGGAGATGCTGTTGGTTGCCTGTCCCACAGCCATCCCCACCCCTCATACCAACACATACCCTTCCTCACCTCCGTTTTGCTTATCCTTCCTCCCGAGGGAAGTGGGTCACTCCACAGCCAGGGGAGTGATTTCTGACTGACCAAGGCGTGTCCATCTCCTCCTCTTTCCCGGCATTCAGCACGGGCATGAGATGCAGGCTGGCAGAGAAGCCTGGTGGGGGCTGGTGAAGAGGTTTTGCTTGCTTTGATAAAAAGACCCAAGGGGTGCCCTAGGTGGCTCTGTCGGTTGAGTGTCTGACTTCAGCTCAGATCACGATCTCACAGTTTGTGACTTTAAGCCCCACGTCGGGCTTGAGGCTGGCAGGGCAGAGCCCGCTTCAGAATCTCTGTCTTCCTCTCTCAGCCCCTCCTCCACTTGCGCTCTCTCAAAAATAAATAAAACATTTAAAAAAATCGGTTAAGGGGCTCCTGGGTGGCTCAGTTGGTTGACCATCCGACTTAGGCTCAGGTCACAATCTTGTGGTTTTTGAGTTCAAGCCCCGTGTCAGGCTCTGTGCTGACAGCTCGGAGCCTGGAGCCTGCTTCAGATTCTGTGTCTCCCTCTCTCTCTCTCTCTCTCTCTCTCTCTCTCTCTCAAATCAATAAACGTTAAAAAAAAAAAAAACTTTTTAAAAAATCTGTTTAAAAAAATCTCCAAGCTAGGGTTACTCCCTTTTATCTTTCGCCTCTGGTTGTGTTGGCTACATGTAATTTCTGAAACTATGGTAGCCATTAGAGCCATGAAAAGAGTCAGCATAAGGTGCAAGTAGATGTGTTGAGAATGTGTATCAGTAATCTATGGCCAAAATAATGCTGCATAACAAACAACCTCAAAGCCTCAGAGGCATTTAGCAAGAAACGTTTATTGCTCGTGTGACCGGAGTGGGCCGATCTAAGCTGGATCAGATCTGCCCCTCACCTCTCATCCTCCAACAGGCTCTCGGGGCACAGCAAAGTTGCAAAGGACATGCCCTAATGTGCATGCCCATTTCAAGCCTGTGCCTGCATCCATGTGCTATTATCAGAGCAAGCCACCTGGCTGAGCCCAGCGTCAAAGGGGGCAGAGCCGGTGACTCCTTGGGGAACATGGCTGCCGCCAGGTCACGGGGCAGAGGCCATGGACAAGGGGCTGTGAATGGGGCCATTGCCCCCGTCTACCACAAAAAGCAGAGCAGCAAGGGAAGAGGAATGTCCTCCCTGATGGTGTGGTTGAGTTGCCGAATTAGCCAAGCCTGGAGCGTTCTACTTCGGAGCTTTACAGTTATTCAAGAAACAAAGCTCTCACTGTGGAAGCCAGTTGGATCTTCTGTTACTTGCAGCCAAAGTCACTCACATGCCCAAGATCCCCCAGCTAGAAAGTGGTGGAGCAGAGACGGGGACGGGACCCCAGACTCTGGGTCTGAGCGTCTTGCAGTGCCTTTGTGCTGTGGGCCTTTGCTGTTTCAGAGCATGGGCTATCAGCCTCCTGCTCTCCGGTCCCAGGCCATACAGAGGGTAGCCATGCACGGGGCCCAGCCAGAATGGAGAGAGACATAGGCTCTGGGCTGTATCCTGGAGCAGCTCTTCTGAAGCACTACCCACAGCCCTGTGCGTTGCGGGGGGAAGGCTCGGGCCTCAGAAAGCTGGGCCAGTTTCCTCTGATTACCTCCCTGGGGAAGAGGGCCCATGCAATGGCTCTGTCCTAAGCATAGGGGGATGCCACAGATGAAGGAAGTCTTGCCCAACAATTGTCTCCATTCTCACCAAACCTGGACTGCCCAGAGCCATTTGGTCCATCCCCCTGCCTGCACGTAGGCACATACCACCCCGGGCAGATCCCTAAGGCAATTAAGGTCACCGTAGCATTCCCACCAAAGACGGTGCTTTCTCTGTGCCTCCTGTGAACAGAGAACCCAGAAGGATCCCAGAAGGTCGACAGACTATCTTTAGTCTCCTTGTCTTCAGCCCATCCCGTGGGATTTGCTTGCAAAGGGTAAATCTAAAGGATTATATTCCCCCTTGCTTTCCCCAGGTGGGGGTTGCAGATGTGGTACCCAGCAGTCAGTCAGACCTGGGAAGCAAGTACATTAGCTAGGATTAGGCTTAACTGCATATAATACAAAACCTCAAAATGATAGCGGCTTAAAGCCGATTAAGGTGATGTCTCTCTTATAAAACAAGTCCAAATGTGAACGGCCCGTGGTGGCAGAACAGCTCTACCATCAGTGAGTGACCCACACTCCTTCTCCTCCTCTGCGTTGCCAATCTTGGCATGGGCCTGCATCGTCCTGTCACTGCATGGTCCAGCATGGCTGCCAGAGCTCCAGTCATCGTGGCCAGGTCCATAGGAAGATGAAAACGCAGAAGAGCAAAAAGGCGTTCCTCCCAACTCTATCAGTTCCTTTTTTGTTTTTAATTAAGTAGGCTTCATGCCCAATATGGACCCCAAAGTGGGGCCTGAACTCATGACCTTGAGATCAAGACCCAAGCCAAGATCAAGAGTTGGGAGCTCAAAGAACTGAGCCACTCAGTTCCTTTTAAATATCCTTCCCAGAAACCCCACTCAACAGTTATGCTCCCTTCTCACTGGTTGGAACATAGTCGCTGGTTGAGAAGCTGTGAAATGTGTCCTTTAGGTCACGATTTTTATGGCCAGCTAAAAATGAAGCTTTGATAACTTCAAAGATTAAAGGAAGAACCCATGTTGGGGAAAGTAAAGAACAACTTCTGCCACAAGGAGTTCAACCTCCATTGACACTATTTTTAGGGGGACACCTGTTGTATATCAGGCACATAGCGAAGCTGTGCCACACAGAGATAAGTAAGGCATGGCATTTTGAAAACATGTTTATTTATTTTTGAGGGGGTGGAGGGACAGAGAGAGAGAGAGAGAGAGAGAGAGAGAATCCAAGCAGGCTCCGTGCTGACAGGGCAGAACCCGATGAGGGGCTCAAACTCACAACCTCAGCTGAAGTCGGACACTTAACAGACTGAGCCACCCAGGTGCCCCCGGACATGGTCTATTTCAAGCCTAGGGTGGATGGTGGACCACAGCAGAAATGGCAGTTGGAGCTAAGAGTTGTTTTGGCAACAGAATGTTTAGCAAGAAAAAAATCGCCATCCTTGAAGCCTGGGTAAATTCACATATGATCTGGACTTTTGGAGTCTCTTGAAACACTTGATGTTCTGACAACACCGGGCCTGCATTATTTCCTCCTGGCAGCAGTTGGCTGGAGAAGGGGCTGTCCTTCTCGAAAGGCCCCTCTCCTGTTCGCCACAGTCCCTACCAGGCCCTGTCGCCTCACCCCATGCATTCCTGCATGGCCACGGTGGGGATTTGGGTTTGCAGCCTCTGCTTACAGATGGGGACCTGCTGGGGGTGCATGGATGGCTCAGTCAGTTGAGCATCCGACTCTTGGTTTTGGCTCAGGTCAAAATCTTGTGGCTTTGTGGGTTCGAGACCCACGTTGGACTCTGTGGTGGCAGTGCGGAGCCTCCTTGGGATCCTCTCTCTTTCCTTCTCTTTCTGCCCCTCCCTCACTTGTGCTGTCTCTGTCTCTCTCAAAATAAATAAACTTAAGCAAAAATTAAAAAAAAAAAAGTGGGGGCACCTGGGTGGCTCAATCAGTTAAGCATCCGACTTCAGCTCAGGTCATGATCTCACGGTTCGTGAGTTTGAGCCCCGTGTCTGGCTCTGGGCTGACAGTTCGGAGCCTGGAGCCCGCTTCCGATTCTGTGTCTGCCTCTGTCTGCCCCTCCGCTGCTTGCACTCTGTCTCTCGCATTGTCTCAAAAATAAATAAACATTTAAAAAGTAAAAAATAAAAAAAAAAGAAGAAGGGAACCTGCTGTTTGGCCAGGGCAGGGGTGGGGAGTGTCGCTGGACAGGTGTCAGAGGACTCTGTGTGGACAGCAAGCTGACACTGCTGAAACCACTCATAGTTGTGAACTCGCTTGTCCTTGTGCTCCTCGGGGAGGGGGATAGTAAAGCAAACCCATAGGCCATCCGGAAATCTGCTCTTCTCTAAAGGAGGCGCTGAAGATATGAATATATCCTTTTTCAACTTCTTTCTTTGTGAAGGCGTCAGCGGCCTGTGGAGACAGGGAAGGCTGTCAGAGGCAGGCGTTTCTCTCTCCCCAGCAGATGACCCCTGTGTCAGGCCAAAGGTGGGCCTACCTCCCTGAGGCCCCAGCAGCTGCTGGAAACTCTTCCAAAGTCAGCAGGGACCCAGGCTCCCTGCTCGGCTCACCTCGGAGCAGAGGTCCTCCTCATTAGTGCTCAGAGCCGTCTGTACAGGCTGCTCCCCCCACCCCCCCCCCCCCCCCCCCGAAACCTTCCTCCAAGCCCAGGGCTGGCGAGATCTTGCTGGAACCCCCTTCCGTCTCGCTTCAGAGCGCACCGGCTGACACAACCCCGGAGCAGTGAGCTGCCGGAGCAGGAGCACTAACGCCCATTCTGGGTGGCCTCCCCTCCCGCCCAGCCCAAGGGTGTCTTGCAAGCTATAAATTGAGTAAATTGAAAATGTTACTGAGAGTTGGAGATAAAAGAGAGAGCTGGGTGTCTCCATGAATAAAACATGGGAGGGAGGCCATTTCTTGGAAAAATAGAGAGAATAAATTGTGGCGGATCAATTTTATCTAATTTCTTGGCGGAGCTTCTGACATGCAAATGAACGTGCTCATAATTTATGAGTGCGCTATGGAGATTACCAGAGGGAAGGGGTGCCTGGATTTCTGGTGGAGAAAGGAGGGGCATGGCTAAGGGTTTAGCAAAAGTCCACTAGGCTTTTTTTCCTTCAAACCTAAACATTTAGAAACCCTCCCAGGGAAGGCAAAAGCCAGGCAGAGTAAATTCTGGATTCCTGGGCCTGTCTTTGGGGCCAGTTCCTCTGGGCACGCTCTCGGTGTCATAGCCACACTGATGGCCATCTGGCCAGCCCTGGCCACGGCAGATGTGGTCTGGCCACCAGGCCTGTGCTCGGTTGGTCCCCATCTCCCAACACGCCATCTTACCAGCCAGAGTCTCTCCCTCCACCTTTGGTTTCCAGCCTCAATCTTCCCTGTTAGGTCCCAGGGAGCTCACCCTTCCTTCTGTACTCTGAAACCAGTCCTGCTTTCGCAACCGTTTTCTCTGGCCTGGGTGATGACTGTACAATGTCTCAACTGGTTGCTCATATTAAGAAATTAGGAGATTTCCCAGGCACTTTGGGAAGTCTGGCTTTTGTTGGAACATCGGAACCTCTGGTTACACAGGCTGACGTTTTCACTGCAAATTGGCTGGAAACAAGAAGTAGCCCCCTAGCCCCTCAAGATAGAGGCTGCGTACTCTGATTTGCCGCAGACCCTACCTCTCCCTATGGCCTGTCTGAATGTCACAGGCCATTTATTATCGGGTTTGCACTGTCGTTTTGCTCATAGTGGGGCTAGTGGGAAAGTGAAATATCTCTTCTTCTGATTCCGACAAAACGGGCAAGTCAGAGGGACAGAGCGAGCAAGTGTCAACAGGAAGAGGACACAGTTTCATTTTGGAAGGAGTGACGAATGACCCCCGCGGTAAATGTGGAAAGAGGGAAGGGGTGCACCGGGCTGCAACCTGAGTTCCCTGGCAAGCCCTGCGGGGCTGTGTTGTAAGAGTCCCCCTGCTTTGTCTCACCATCTGGGTTCTCTGTTCTGGAACCTTGGGGACACAGAGCGGGAAGCTTGAAGGAGCAGAAGCAGCCCAAGCCAGTCTCTGGAGGCCATTCAACCCCTCCCTGTGAGGCATATTTGCAGAAAGAGCCTGAACTCCTGCTTTATGGAGGAGGGAACTGAGGCACAGAGTTTGGTAACTTGCAGCTAAGCTGGTTTGGCGGGAGAGACTGGAAGTGCCCTCTGGCCCTCTGTGACTGCCCTCCCTCTGGCTGCCGGGATGAAGGGGTTTTGGCAGGGCAACTTACAACCTCAGGCACCTGGCTGACTCAGTCGGTAGAGCACACACGCAGCTCTTGATCTCGGGGTTGGGAGTTCAAGCTCCACGTTGGGTGTAGAGCTTACTTAATAAAAAAATAAATAAAATAAACACAACCCCCACAACTTACAACCTCAGATGGGCAACAGCTACATATGCGGCACCAAATGACCCGTACCCTCTCCCCTTCTATAGGACACTCCGTTCTGTCCCTCGACCACATCAAAAGCAGGAGCTACAAGTTCAGACCCTGCATGGCCTCCCAGAAGCTCAGTGATCCTGCCCCTGGGCTTTTGCGTTGCTTTTTTCTTCTCCTCGGTCTTCATAGTTCTGCGTCCTTCTTATCTTCGAGGCCTTAGTTTCCTGCTCCAAGTGACCTCCCTGGTCACTCATGACTCTGTCTTCGTAGCACCCCGGTTCCTCTAAAGTCATCTTATTTGCTTTTGTGTGGACTGCTTCTCTCTTACCACCAGGAATTAAGCGCCGTGAGGTCAGAGACTAATCTGTTAGCTGCTGAACCGTCTGCACACAGTAGGTGCTTGATAATGACTTATTTATGTATTTACTTACTTACTTGTTTTTGTTTCCCTCAAGCAGCCACAGTTTCACTTTGCTTTTACTTTTTGTTTAAGTTTTATATTTTATTTTATTAATGTTTTATTTATTTTCAGAGGGAGACAGAGTGTGAACGGAGGAGGCACAGAAGGAGAGACACAGAATGCAAAGCAGGCTTCAGGCTCTGAGCCGTCGACACAGAGCCCGATGCGGGGCCCGAACCCATGAACCGTGAGATCATGACCTGAGCCAGAGTCGAATGCTCAACCGACTGAGCCACCCAGGTGCCCCCCGATAATGATTTAAAGAATGAGTGAAAAGTGGCACGTCCAGGTGTCTGACCCAGAGCGGCCTTTGGAGAGGAGGGTGCTGGCTGGGAAGGAAGTTCTCTGAGCTTGAGGAATGGCAAAGTGGAGGGGACTGTCATGGCTGCCCTGTGAGGTGTCAGATGGGGGTGAGGTTGGCTACCGGGGTGCCTGCTGGGTATACTCTGACTTTAGAACTGAAGGGTGGCCCAAAGTGTACACATATAGAAGGATTTGCAAGCCCACCAGTGCAGGGACAACTCTGCAAAGACCCTGTGTGGTGTCATCAGCTGGGTGGGCTCAAGGCCAGGCTTGGAGTGTTCTCTTCCATCACTCCCGGGGCGTTCTCATGGCAGCAGCGAGAACCTGAGCATCTTGGAATGTCAGGACTGTGAGGGCAACTGAGGCTCAGAGTGCGGGACCCTTGGCCCAGGTCACAGCAAGCCTCTGTGAACACAGAAGTCACTTAGGGTCAGCCTGCGTCCAGGTCATTCGCGAGTCCAGAGAAATGCAGGCACTGTTGTTTTTGAGTCTCCAAGATAAATGAAAACAAGCAGAGAAATGCCCAAAAGCGATTTTGAAAATTGTGGGGCATTTAAAATTTTTGCCCCGAGCGAACTAACACAGTAGTACGTTCAAAAGATTCCAGGCAAAGCAACTGTGCTCTTGAGAAGATAATCGGTGTTTAGAAGCAGCGATCAATTCCTGTGTGTGGCGGGGAGGTCTGGGAGTGAATGGATACTCTTATATGACAGGCGTGGTCTAGGTCTCCGTGACTCTACGTGTAGCCCCTGGGACAGTCTATAGAGCCTAAAGTCGTGGCCTTTCACGGGTGGGAGGCCAAAGCCACGTGGCTTTCCTGAGATGGACCTAGGTCAGAATCCTTCTGAACCTCAGTTTTCAGATCATATCTAATAAATGGGCACATTCCTTTTGCGCACTGCTGGGCTGAGTTGAAAATGACTATGCAAAGTGCTTAGCACTGATTAAATGCCAGCTGTTTGGTTCATCCACAGAGCTGGGATCCAACCCCAAGGCGCCTGCTCTTTCTACACATCCCTCTGCCCCCATAAGCTCGTCTCTTGGGAAGGTTTCAGACTCTGCTAAGAGGACCTATCCCTTGAAAGCAGAAATGGGATTTTTCTTCCTAAATCCGTTCCTTGGGGGGACGTCTTCAAAGAGAATTCTCGTAATTTCCCGTTATAAAATTTTATGTGCAATTCTAAACAATGAACTGTGAACATTAATTGAACAGACTGGGAGATTTTCTGTCTTTAAGTCACAGACTATTTTAAAACCTCCCAGACCACAAGAAACGGGCCTGAGGAAATAAACTTCCAGAGGGTGGCCAAGACAGAAACCCACCCCCACAGTTGCCCTTGCTACATCTGGGATTCTCCAGGAAGGGGGGGCCACACTGGAGGGTTCCAAGTTTTGCTGCTTGTGTGTGTGTGACTAATGGCTTGCTTTCCACCCGCTCTGCCTGCCTGGCACAAGGCAGGTCTGTATCTGTCCATCTGTCCATCAATCCATCTGTCCATCCATCCATCCATCCAACCATCCATTCATCCATCCATCTACATGTCCATCTATCCATCTGTCCATCCAACCAATCAGATAATATTTGTTGAGTACCTACTATGTGCCAAGCTGTGGGTATGCCCACAGCCATAAACAAAAATCCACAGACAAAAATCCCTCCCTTCCTGGAGCTGATGTTTTCACAAGGGAGACAAAGAGAGCAAACACAATAAATAAGAACATTATACAGTATCTTAGAAGGTAATAAGTACTTTGGAGAAAAGCTAATTAGGAGGGGGGTGAAGTAGGAAGGAGAGGGTGAGGGCAGGGCTGCAAGTTAACAGGGATGGTGGCAACAGGCCTCCTTGAGAATATGACATTTGAGCAAAAATCTGGAGGAAGCTGGGAAGCAAGCCATAGGGTTGTCTCGGGTGGAGGTGTTACAGGTATAAGGAAAGAGAGAGTGCAAAGGCCCTGAGGGAGGTCAAGGAGGAAGGAGCAGCTGGACAGGTCTGGTCATCCACAAAGACTTTGAATTGACCCTGAGAGGAGCAAGGAACCACTGCAAGTCTCTGAACAGAGGAGGGCTATGTGCTGGCCTGCTTGTTTTTGTTCTTGTTTTTTAATTTTTATTTATTTATTTTGAGGGAGAGAGAGAGAGAAAGAGAGAGAGAACGCAGGGGAGGGGCAGAGAGACAGAGAGAGAGAATCCCAAGCAGGATTCTTGCTGTCAGCACAGAGCCCAATGTGGGGCTTGAACTCATGAACCATGAGATCATGACCTGAGCCGAAATCAGGAGTTGGACACTTAACAAACTGAGCCACCCAGGTGCTCCCGGCTTGCTTTTTAAAAGGACTACTGGTCAATGAAACTAAATATTTTTAATATTTATTTATTTATTTTGAGAGAGAGAGAGAGAGAGAGAGAGAGAGAAAGACACAGAGTGTGAACAGGGGAGAGGCACAGAGGGAGGGAGACAGAATCTGTAGCAGGCTCCAGGCTCTGAGCTGTCAGCACAGAGCCTGACGCACGGCTAGAACTCACAAACTGTGAGATCATGATCTGAGCTAAAGTCAGTCGCTTAACTGACTGAGCCACCCAGGTGCCCCTCAACCTAACTAAAAGGCAACCTCTGGGGGGAGGGCACCCGGCTGGCTCCGTCAGAGGACCATGTGACTCTTTCTTTCTTTTTTTTTTAATTTTTAAATGCATATTTACTTTTGAGAGAGAGAGAAAGACAAAGACAGAGACAGAGGCGCAAGCAGGGTGGGGCAGAGAGAGAGGGAGACACAGAATCTGAAGCAGGCTCCAGCCTCTGAGCTGTTAGCAGGGACCCCGACACAGGGCTCGAACTCATGGACTGAGAGATCATGACCTGAGCCGAAGTCAGATGCTTAACCAACTGACCCACCCAGGATAGGAGAATGTGACTCTTAATCTCGATCTCAGGATTATGAGTTTGAGCCCCGCATTGGATGTAAAGATTACTTAAAGATAAAACCTTTAAACAAAAGGCAACCTACTGAATGGGAGAAGGTATTTGCAAGTGACATATCCAACAAAGGGTTAATATTCAAATATATATACAGAACTTATAAAACTCAACGCCCAAAAAAACAAATAATCCAATAAAAAATGGGCAGAAGACATGAACAGACATTTCTCCAAAGAAGACATCCAGATGGCCAAATGACACACGAAAAGATGCTTAACATCAGTCATCATTAAGGAAATGCAAATCAAAACCACAATGAGATATCACCTCACACCTGTCAGAATGGCTAAAACCGGGGCGCCTGGGTGGCTCAGTCGGTTAAGCGGCCGACTTTGGCTCAGGTCATGATCTCGCGGTCCGTGAGTTCAAGCCCCGCGTCAGGCTCTGTGCTGACAGCTCAGAGCCTGGAGCCTGTTTCAGATTCTGTGTCTCCCTCTCCCTGACCCTCCCCCGTTCATGCTTTGTCTCTCTTTGTCTCAAAAATAAAGAAACGTTAAAAAAAAATTAAAAAAAATATTAAAGAAAGAATGGCTAAAACCAATAACACAAGAAACAATAGGTGTTGGCGAAGATGTGGAGAAAAAGGAAACTTTGTGCACTGTTGGTGGGAATGCAAACTGGTGCAGCCACTTGGAAAACAGTGTGGAGTTTCCTCAAAAAGTTAAAAATAGCCCTATGATTCAGCAATTGCACCGCTATTTGCCCAAACAATACAAGAACGCTAATTTAGAGGGATACATGCACCCCTATGTTTATAGCAGCATTATCTACAGTAGATTGAATAGATACGGAAGCAGCCCACGTGTCCATTGACTGATGAATGGATAAAATGGTATTTTTACATGATGGAATATGACTCAGCCATAAAAAAAAATGAGGGGTGCCTAGGTGGCTCAGTCGGTTAAGTGTCTAACTTCAGCCCAAGTCATGATCTCACAGTCTGTGAGTTAGAGCCCCGCATCCGGCTCTGTGCTGACAGCTCAGAGCCTGGAGCCTGCTTCCGATTCTGTGTCTTGCTCTCTTCTCTGCCCCTCCCCCGCTCATGCTCTTTTTCTCTCTGTCTCAAAAATAAATAAACAATAAAAAAGAAAAAAGAAAAAAGAAAAAAAGGACTACCTGGGGCGCCTGGGTGACTCAGTCAGTTAAGCGTCCGACATCAGCTCAGGTCATGATCTTATGGTTCGTGGGTTTGAGCCCCACATCGGGCTCTGTGCTGACAGCTCAGAGCCTGGAGCCTGCTTGGGATTCTGTGTCTCCCTCTTCTCCCTGCCCCTCCCCCTCTCACATTCTGTCTCTCTCTGTCTCTCAAAAATAAATAAACATAAAAAAAAATTAAAAAGGACTACCTGGCTGCTATGTTGACAATAGAGCTGCTCTGTCCATCACTGAAGCCACTGGCTGGCCACATGTGGCCGTGGAGGGCTTAAAATGTGGCCAGTCCAAATTGAGATGTGCTATATGGGTGCCAAAGACTTTCCCTGAAAGAAGGAAGGCAAACTACTTCATCAACCGTCTTAAAACATTGATTACACGTTGAAATGATATTTTGGATATGTTTGGGTAAAGTATAAATTATTACAATTAATTGTATCCATTCTCTTTTCCCTTTTTAAATGGGGCCATTAGAACGTGAAAATTCCACACGTGGCTCTTACTGTATTTCTCTTGGACGGCACTGTTCTGGGGAGTACAGGCCAAGGGCTGAACCTGGGAGACAGGGGGCCACAGCCACACCCAGGCGGGAGGTGATGGCATCCCAGCTGGGAGCCAGAGTGGTGAGAGGTGGAATTCTGGGTGCACCTGTTTTGCAAAGCTGGGTCTGTGGCTGCACCACGGGGTGCTGCTTCATAGATGTGTGTGGAACAAGTACTGGGCACAGGCTCTGCCCGTGGAGCTGGGGTGGGGAGGGCTGTGGAAAGGGAGATGGGCTCCGGAGAGTCAGGGGCTGGGCGGGGATGCTCGGTGGCATTGAGGCCAGAGGAGGGCTGGGTGTCTGCCTGGGGGCAGTGTAAGCCCAGGTCTAGTGACAGATGATGGAGTGAACCCCAGGCCTTTACTTTCTCCTCTGGAGGCAGGAGGGCTCAGCCTCCCGGAGTGTGAGGTTAAATGTAAGGTCTGGCATGGACCGAGTGTGCATTCGATAAGGTGCTCTCGTTAGTGAGCTAGGACTCGCAGACACCCTGGACGCAGGGCTCCGCTTCTTTGGTCTCTGATAGCAGGGTGGGGCGGAGGGGATCTCTGCTTCCTTCTACCACCCCCTTTCAGCTCATCCTGGTGCTGAACCTTGCACACAGTAGGTCCTGAATAAAGATCGCATTGAATAAACAAGGCAGTACTGGGATGCACTAGGATAAAGTTTGTTGAATGCACAAGAGCGCTGGGTGGAAATACTGGTCACCCCAACGTTGATTGAGTTATGAGCAGCACACATCTGTCCAGTTCTGTCCACCCACCACCTCCTGGACCCAGGCCTCCATTGCCTCTCACTTGGACACCCACAGTAGCCGGCTCACTACTCTCCTTCCTTCCTTTTCCCCTCTCCATCCTTTCTCCACACAGCAGCCAGAGGGAGCTTTTAAAAGTACATCAGGGGTGCCTGGCTGGCTCAGTCAGTTGAGCATGTGACTCTGGATCTCCGAGTTGTGAGTTCAAGCACCACACTGGGCGGGGAGCCTACTTAAAACAACAACAACAAAGTACATCAGGACTATACCGTCTCTCTGGTTGAAACCTTCGACAGGCTTCCCTTGCAACCAAAAAGCAATTCTGCAAAGCCCTGTGTGATCTGCCCCCATCTCCCTGGCCAACCTCATGTCTTAACACTCCTAACATCTATGTCTTCTTTCGTTTCCTAGAAGCAAGCCTATTCCTGCCTCAGGGCCTTTGCACTGGCTGCCCCTCTACCTAGAAGGCTGTTTCCTCCCATTTTTATGCAGGCAATGTCTCATCATTCATGTTTCAGTACAGGTGCCTCCTCTTTTAGCCCCTCAATCTTAAAAAAAAAAACCCTAAATTACTTCTTACTGAGTATTTCTTTTAATATTTGCTTGTCATATTTCACCATCAGCAACTTTCTTGTTCAAGTACTGGTCGCCTGTGTATTGTGTCTCCCTGACCAGAGTGCAAGCTTCCTGAAGCTTTATCCATCTTTCTCCGCCTCCCACATCCAGCCCAGGGCCTGGAACAGATATCTGTCAAGGGAACAAACGTGCTTATCTGTGACATCTTGAGCACTCTGTGTATTATCTCATTTGCTATTGACAAGACTCTTTTTCCATCACCATTACGGAGACAAGTAAACTACAGTTCTGAGGATTCAAACCAGGATGTCTGTCTCTACCGCTCGTGCTCTTGAACACTGTGTGACACTGTCCCTCAGACCGGGGTTCTGGCTCTGCTCAGCCAGCAGCTGAGTCTGTGACCTTGGTCAAGTGCCAGGAACCTGCCCTTCTCACTCCAAGGGGTGTTGGCTGAGTGTTTCCGAAGTCCTCGCAGCTCTGATGATCCAGGGGCTCGTTCTCGATGGGGTGCAAGTGCTCCCTGAGGAAGGTCTGTGTCTGGGGTATTCTCATGGCAACCTTCACATCCTGCCCCACCGTACTTGCTGTTGTATTATACACACATAGGCATATGCTATGCTTTCTTGGATTTCCCTTCTTAATTTAGGTGGGATTTATGGATTTCGTTTTAGGATGGTGAAAGGGATGTTATAAAATATGTGCTATAAAAGGAGGCCTCTTATCATGGGTGGTGACAGAGTCAGAACCGGGGTCTGGGGCAGGAGGTATAGACCAGGCTGCTGGGGCTGGTGTCCTATGTCTACACCTGCGAGGTAGCCACGTGTGTATACACATGGGTACAATTTCACTGACCTGTACATCAAAGAGGGATCACTTGACTGTGTGTGAGCCACACCAGTTTAAAAAATAGAGGGTTGGGGCGCCTGGGTGGCTCAGTCCGTTGAGTGTCTGACTTCGGCTCAGGTCGTGATCTCACGGTTTGTGAGTTTGAGCCCCGCGTCAGGCTCTGTGCCGACAGCTCGGAGCCTGGAGCCTGCTTCGGATTCTGTGTCTCCCTCTCTCTCTGCCCCTCCCCCGCTCATGCTCTGCCTCTCTCTCTGTCAAAAATAAATAAACGTTAAAAAAAAATAATAATAAAAAAATAAAAAATAAAGGGTTGGGGCACATGAGTGGCTCAGTTGGTTGAGCCACTTTTGATTTTGACTCAGGTCATGATGTCTTGGTTTGTGACATCGAGCCCTGTGTTGGGCTCTGTGCTGACAGCACAGAAGTTGCTTGGGATTCTCTCTCTCTCTCAAAATGAATAAACGCTTAAAAAATAAATGGAGATAATATATGTGAAATAAGTAAGTGGGCCTTGGGACAGGAGGTGGTGTCTCTGCTCGTAGCCTCCGCATCTTCCTCATCTACTGACGTTCTGTTGGACGCCTGCACTTGGCTCCATTGCCATTTCCTCCCTGACCCCAGCTCACTAGGCTCCCGCTCACCCCCCACTCAGTACTCCTCTCTCAGCATTTCCTACCGGGTGACTTTCTCCCAGCGTGGGCGCCTGGGACACGGGCTGCCTGTGGTGGTGTTTGTTGAATGAATAAGCACTCACTGAGTGTGGGAGGTGGAACAAGGGCGGATGCGAATTCTTGCCCCAGGCTGCGTGAATATCCCGGTGGGAGAGGCAGAAGAGCAGTGTCCCAGCACACCCCACACGGGATGTGCTACCTACAACGTCATTAGTGGGCTCTTGCTCACGCGTCCGCCAGGGCGATCCTCCCCTCCTGGCCGGTACCTGGATTGCACCCTGTTAGAGGTGTTCACCTGCAGGGTCCACGAGGGCAGGGCGGGCACAGAGCTGGGGCTGCACCCACGTCTGCCCACCTCCAGAGCCCAAACTCTTGGCCCTCACTTTCCCTGCTCAGTCTTGCTCAAGCAGGAAGTTGAGAGAAGAGAAGACGGCTTCTCCCCAGTCTCCCAACCCTTCCTTACCTCCATATGCCGCGCTCTCCAATGTCTACTCTTTAAATTGGATTTCCTTATCATCCAAGATATAGATATGATCTGACCTTTGGATTCTCAATATATGCTTACATAAAAGCAGGAGAGACTTCAGTCAGACCTAAGAGAGCACTTCCTGACCATATATGACACAATACTGTTCTGGGGAGGTTCGATGTGGTTGAGCGGAAAGCAGAGCCTGGATCCAGCGAGGTGTGTGGTCTCTTGGGCCCAGATTCTGACTCTCCCTGAGCTCCTGGCTGTTAAGACCCACCTCGGAAAGAGTGAGGCCAGCCTGCATTAGGCCTCCTGGGACCCACATCTCTCTGCTCCCCAGTGCAGCAGGAGCCCAGGAGACCCAGAGGCTACCTGTGGGGAGACAGAGAACATTGACAAACTTTTCCAAGCAACTTTCCCGGCCTTGGCTTCCTCTGAGGACACGGCCTGCTGCTTCTCTGGGCTCTGTCTCCCGTGGGTGCAGGGCCCTGGGGAGGGGGCTGTGGGTGACTGGAGCCTGGCAACTTCCAAGCAAACTAGGCATCCCTTAGGGCTCCTTCCCAGGAGGACTCCTGACCCTGGAGCCTCACTTTCCAGTCCTTTCTCTTAGGGACCTGTCCCCTCCCAGGCCGGGATCCAGGTTGCTGAGCAGAGGCCACCAAAGACCCTGGGGACCAAGAGGAGCTTGGAGAATGCCCCGAGGTCTGGTGCTCCCAGGGCGTGGTTGCCAGGCCCCCCCACACCACGACTGGAGCTGAGCTCCCCGGGCTCCTGGAGGGTGGGGCCTCCCCCTGGGGCCACGAGCGGCCTGGGTGGAAGATGACACATGCATGCAGTTCAAGCTGGCAGGAAGGATCTTACAGGTGCCTCCTAAGCACGTTTGGTCCTTTGGATTTCCAAGCAGAAGAAGGCAGTCTGCCCTCCTTGAGGGACGCCGTGCAAGGAAGCAACAACTTCGTCCACCTCACCCACCTCATCTTGGTTGTCATATCACTTGGGCTTCATTTCTTCAGCACGTCTATTCCAAGCACCAGCTCTGTGCCAGGCACACGCCAGGTGATGGGGGACACAGCGCTGAGCAAGGGGAGCAAAAGCCCTGATCTCAGGGACCCTCCAGCCAGCCAGCGACAGACAAACAAAATGTCCTCCACAAGCAGTAGGAGCTGCAGGGACGGTGGTCAGGGTAGCCGGGCAGAAAGCGGGGAGGGAGGAGTAGGAAACAGGGCTGTCGGGACCATCTCTGATGAGGGGCGTTTCCACAGGCCTGATGGGTGGACTGAGGCCCTGAGGCAGAAAGTGCTGGAGAAGTTCCAGGGGCAGGGAGATGGCGTGGTCAGGGGGTGTCAGATGGGCGAGGTGCGTGGAGCCTGCATCGAGCAGGGCCGGGCTGGCCATGGGCGCAGGAGGACTGTTATTCTCATTGTCAGAGAAGCCACTGGAAAGTTTTAGCCGAGGATTGACGTCACTATCCCGGCATTTGGAGAACATTGTTCCAGAGATTACGAGGGGGAACAGGTTGGAGGAGCAGGTGGGGGACACCTGTTAGGATGAAGGATGGAGGGGGGGCTCCCTGAAGACCCTTGAGGTCCTTTAGGTACTTGGGGTTAGGCTTGGGTGGGTTTCCACTTCAGGCTTCAAGGTAACAAAAGGGCGACCCTCAGAGGCACCTGTAGCTGAGATTTACCTTGCTTTTTAATTCACCTTTGTGGCTGCTGTGGGGTTAGAAGGGGGGTGGGCAAGGCAATCATTAAAAAATAGTTCTGCTGTTCAGAATGTGAGGCGCAAGAAGGGGTGGGACTTCACCCCCGGCCAGAAAAGTTCAGACCAATGCCTGGCCCCTGGTCAGTAGGCATCATGGCTGACCTCACCCCCGGGGGCCAAGCCCAGGAGGATGGTTTTCCCACGGCTCCTCGGAATGAAAAGAGGGCGCTTACCTGGAGCTAGTGCAGTGAGGTGGAAACTTGCTGCTGTGACCATTATTCTGCTGGAAATAATCCCCCTCTGCAGGATGCACTCAGGGCAACAACTCATCCCTGCTTGTTTCAGGACCGGTCACCGGAATGATGCAGCCTCTCGCTGCCAGTGGGCAAGAAATACCCAGTTGCAAATTCTAGAGAGAAAAATCTCAGGTTGGTCTGGTGAAAGGTAGAGCTGGCGGGGGAGAAGGCTGACAAAAGTGGTGTGGTAGACCAAGGCTTCCCTTTTCCAGAAGCTCTGGAAACATCGGGATAAAGTAGCAAAGGTGCAGAAAGAGTCCTTTACATTTGCTTCAGATCCCAACGCTGGGCTTCCCCATTCGTGAGGCTGGGGGTGGGGGGCGGGCTGCCAAGGCGGGAACTCCAAGGGATGCAGGCGTCGGGGGTCCTGAAGCCTTCCGGGAGAGATCCAAGGGTCCCTAATGGTCTTGGGGCAGCATCAAGATGAAGAGTGTGGGTGCTAAGGAAGGCACCCACCCCAATGTTTGGGTCTGAGGACCTGCTAGGTCAGAAGCACACTCTGAGACAAGGACCCCAGTGCAGGTGTTTATTTAGAGGTGATCGCGGGGAACGCGAGAAGGGGAGCACGGAATGAGGCAGGGAAGTGGGGGGAAGGCCATAAAGACTGGGGTTCTGAGCAGGTGGAGCTCATCCCTCTGGGGAACTCGGGAATCAGTGCCCAGTGTGGACTCGAGGACGGGGGAGCTGGGATATTTGCACACCAACCCTCACCGCCATTGATGGACGGCTGATCAGCAGCCAGGCATGCCGTGGGCGTGGGCACAGTCCTCCTGGGTGACCAGAAGAAGACCCCAAAGAGAAGGAGCTGCTGGCTGTTGGAAGTCAGGCCTTCGGGCACTGAAGTGGTACGGGGTGGTTACGCACCCTTTGAGCCTGCTACAAAATCACTCAGCCGAGCCTCCGTGGCCTCACCTGTAAAACTGGAATAAAAGCAACGCAACGCTGTTTCTACAGAATCAGTACAAAGCCCTGTGTCCCAGGGTTGTGGTGCGGGTTAATGAGGGAATGCTGTAAAGGGAATGCACGTGCTCTGCTTTTGGGTGCTCCGTTACTTGAGGTGACGGGTATTTGCCAGGCCCTGGGCCAGCAGGTAGGGATACAATGTGAACCCCGCTGATTGGCTCCTGGATCCCCGACCATGGAGCTCAGAACCTCACCAGGAAGGCAGTGACAAGGAATGCCAGAGAAGGACAGGTGTGACAGGGCCATTGTAGGGCAAGGGGGATCGGCATGGGAGCACTAAATAAGGCCTCCGTTAAACCTTAGGAAGGTGCCATGTTGGAGACCCCACACCCGCCCCAGTGTCTTCCAGGGATTCAACATGGCCAGTTTTGCAGGGTATTTAGGGTTATTTGATTGTTATCTCGTTGTATTCATGGGATGGGGCGAGCCCAGGGTCCTCCCCTGCTGCCATCTTGCCCTCCTGTCCCCAACATGGCCAGTGTTTTGGACTGAGTGATATTTTCAGTTTGTCTAGGGATCATATGGTAAGAGAAATATGAATCTTGAAACCCTAGATTACTCCCAGTGCAGGGACAAGTTGATCTTGTGAGAGAAAAATGAAGGCCTGAGTCCCACTTACACTTACCCCTGGAGACAGTGGTGGGCAGATCAGCCTCTCCGCTAAGATGACATCCCTCTCTTTCCTCCTCTGCCTCCCTCACCAAGAGCCGGTCTCATACATGAAATGAGAGGGGTTGGTGTTGCAGCTGACACTGTGGACACCAGCCTGCGGTCCCTCAACACCCACCATCGTGGGTCTGCATTTTCAGGGCCTCCAGCTGCCAGCCCTGACTTTTCTCTGGCCCCTGGAGCCCACTTGGGCTGCGGACCAGGCAGGCCAAGGTGGTGAGGAGTCAGCTGTCCCTGGGAGCAGCTCATGCCTCCGTGGGATAACCCTGGCATTCTCGCTGCTCCCTGCAGTCCCCAGGAGATGCCCCCACCACCACAGTCACCTGCACCATGACATACCCTCTAAGGGCTGCCCCCCTTCCCATCTAACTTCTCTATTCCTCCCCTGGTGTGCTTCCTGGCATTGACTCCTAAATAATGTACTTGCCCTGGGATCCTTATCTTGGGATTTCCTTGGGGTCCAGGCACCCAAACTAAAACAACAGAACCAGGAGTTCTGGGGGCACTGACTTGACTTTGTCCCCTC
The DNA here is from genome assembly GCF_028018385.1 of Neofelis nebulosa. Classification (NCBI taxonomy): domain Eukaryota; kingdom Metazoa; phylum Chordata; class Mammalia; order Carnivora; family Felidae; genus Neofelis; species Neofelis nebulosa. The sequence continues at coordinate 28,223,975 of NC_080798.1, read as the reverse complement.
CGTTCATTTGTTTTCACGCCTCCCCTTCATCAGCCACATGAGACCCAGATGGGGCCCCCAAAAAGTCAAGTTATGCTCAGTGATGCTCTTCATACCTCCACCCATGCTGTGCTCTCTACCTGGAATGTCTTTCCCCCTCCTGCCCTTGGCAAACTTCATGGATCTGCTTGCTTCTAGAAACCTCGCAGCCTGTCACATTTCCCCTGCACTTACCTGACAGTTTCTCATCGCCTTCGGGCACAAATGGATGTATCGTTGCTCACTTGATATTTTTATTTAAATCAACATTTTCGGAGCACCTGGGTGGCTCAGTCAGTTAAGTGTCCAACTCTTGATTTGGGCTCAAGTCTTGATCTCATGGTTCATCGGTTCCAGCCCCGCGTCAGGCTTGGGATTTTCTCTCTTTCTCCCTCTCTCTCTCTCTGCCCCACCCCCCCATCAAAAATAAATAAATAAACAAAAAAATTAAAAAAAATAAATCAGTGTTTTCATTGACTCTGTTTTTTTGATTGCGGTAAACTATCCATAACATAAAATGTACCACTTAGACCATTTTTTTATTAAAAATTTTTTAAATGTTTATTTATCTTTGAGAGAGAGAGCACGAGCGGGGAAGGCACACACAGAGAGAGAGAGAGAGAGGAGAGAGAGGGGGACACACGGATTTTGAAGCAGGCTCCAGGCTCTCAGCTGTCAGCATAGAGCCTGACGTTGGGGCTCGAACTCACGAATGGTGAGATCATGACCTGAGCTAAAGTCAGACACTTAACGGACTGAGCCACCCAGGCATCCCCCCATTTAGACTATTTTTAAGCATATAATTTTTAAGCGTATAACCATCCATCTCCCAAGCTGAAACTGTCCCATTAACCAGTAACTCCCCCTATTTCCCTCCCCGCAGCCCCTGGTAACCTCTATTCTGCTTTGTGTCTCTGAATTTCTCGTGGAAGTGGCATCATACAATATTTGTTCTTCTGTGTTTGACTTACTTCACTTAGCATAATGTTTTCAAGGTACAATCCATGTTGTAGCATGTGTCAGAATGTAACTTAAACATTTTTTTTATATTTATTTATTTTTGAGAGAGAGAAAGAGCACGCGGGTGCGTGTGGATGAGTGGGGGAGGGGCAGAGGGACAGAGACACAGGATCCGAAGCAGGCACCTGGCTGTGAGGGCAGAGCCCCCATGAGGGGCTTGAACTCACAACCTATGTGATCATGACCTGAGCCAAAATCAAAAGTCAGCAGCTTAACCGACTGAGCCACCCACACGCCCCCAGAATTTAACTTTTAAATGGCCGATTAATATTCTACTGTATGTCTATACCATATTTGTCAATTCATATTGGATTTGGCTTACTTTTTAAATTCAGCTATGTCCTAACTAGTAATATCCATGAAAACAAGAGTTGGATGGTAAACTTTGTTTTGAATGCCCATGAAATTAAATCTATAGCTGACAAAGCAAGAGAATAAAAGTGTGATCCTCCACCAGGGGTTCACGTGCCCCTCTGGGCAACACTGTTGAATTTACAGGACAAAAGCAAGCCTCCTCCTCCATCCAGAGCCTGGTGCCTTGTAGATGCTCAAATTGTTTGCTGATTGCTTCAGCCTGAGGCTCAGAGTCTCATTTGGCCCGAAAAATCCAGAGCTGTGTGTCTTCAACCACCCAGCACAGTCCAGGAACTCCCATCCCCACCAGCTTGTGCTGGGGCTCGGGGATCTGCGTGCTGGGTGCATCACCACTGCTCCACCGGGCCATGTTCCCTCGCCCTAACGCTTTGGAGCACCCCAGGCTGACCTCCAGCTGCCAGCCCCAGAGTTCCTTTGCCTGCAGTCTTTCTCTGGGCACTGGAGCCCATTCTGCCAGCCATACAGCAGACTGGAAGTGCCCGAGAATAAACGGTCCCTGCAAATAGCCCTTACCCAATGCCTGACGGAGTTGTAGGTAACGCCCCAACTCTCTCGGGCCTTGGTGGGATGGCTCTTTAGTGGGGTGTGCTCCACCCTGGCTGCCCAGCAAGGACTGAACCCCAGCTGCCCTGGGTGGTAACACACTTGATAACAGGCCCTTTAGTGGCTACTGTCTCCTCCCTGTTCATCCCCTCTCTCCCACAGGGACTTCCCGAGACCACCTCCCAAGTAAACAACTTACACCGGAACCCTGGTCTCAGCCTGGGCATCCGGGGGAGCATCAGCTAGCACGCTGGAAGACGTTACAAGGCAGCGAAGTTTCCACGCCTAAGAAACACACGCTTTTCTTACTGACTGCTTGCAATTACAGCAGTTGGGGTGGGGCTGGGGGAGGGTCAGAAACAGTCTAGCTTTCAGCGGTCTGTTTTCCGCAGGGGTTACCCCAACTGGATAGAGCTTCTCAAAGAAATGGAAACATTGTAATTAACATATGAAATCCTTACTTCTGATGTTATTAAATTTGTTCCGCTTATACAGCGCAGAGCATATTGAAAAGGCAAATTAAAATGTTATGTGTTAATAAGCTTGGATTAAATTGGGTTTTGAGAACCCAGGGAGGCGGAGTTAGTCCCACATGGACGCTGTGTAGGGTGTTCAAGGAGCCTTTTCCTCCCCTAGAAGCTGCTGCCTCTGAAATTACTCGAGAAGACACAGGATCTTAAGAGGAACCTCCTCAGTCTGAACGTATAGACTTGTGAGTGTTGTGTTTCTGTCGAGTGTATGTTTAGAGGTGGGTTTCTCTACACTTCAGTCCCCGACAGGAGCGTGGAGAAGGAAGGGGAAATTAAGAAAGCTCTTGAAAGGAACGGAAAACACACACACACACACACACACACACACACACAAAACAAGCACTCTCAGCAGAGTAAGCTTTGGTAGCTGGAGCCACAAACATGAGGGTCCTCTTTCCCACAAGCTTGGAGTGACTCGTGTCCCAAGCTCTGGGGACCTGATGAACAAGGCTTGTCCAGGATGGGGTTGTGTTGTCCCTGACCCTTGTAAGGATGTCACATGGAGAGCCTCAGCCAGAAAACTGCTCTCTCACAGCAAGGTCACCCAGGACACTCTGGCCAGGCCTGGGGACTTCATCATAGTCCTGGTCCCATTTCTCATGGCCTTGAAAAGCTCTCTTTCTCAGCCTTCCAAATACTGCTTTCTCCCTTGGTCTCTGCCTCCCCATCCTATGGCTTCTCCTCGGCAGCCCCCTCCAGTGACAGTCCTTCCCTTGGCTTCAACCTAGCCCTCTAGTCTTTCTACACTGCACACTCTTTCTTGGTGACCTTTGCATTCTTTTTTTTTTCTAAGTTTATTTGAGAGAAGGGGGGAGAGAGAGAGATGTGCAGTGCTGAGACTGACATGGGGCTCGAGCCCATGAATGGTGAGATCATGACCTGAGCTATAACCAAGAGTTGGATACTTAACCTTAACAACTGAGCCACCCAGGCGCCCCTGACCTTCTCCATTTTTTTTTTTTTAACATTTATTTATTTTTTGAGAGACATAGAGAGACAGAGCACAAGTTGGGGAGGGGCAGAGAGAGAAGGAGACACAGAATCTGAAGCAGGCTCCAGGCTCTGAGCTGTCAGCACAGAGCCTGACGTGGGGCTTGAACCCACAAACTGGAGATCATGACCCAAGCTGAAGTTGGACACTCAACCGACTGAGCCACCCAGGAGCCCTGACCTTTTCCATTCTTGAAGCTTCTTCTTTCACCTCCTCCTCTACTGATGATTCCAGATCTCCCTCCTCTACTGAGATCCTTCACCCAAAACTTTATGCCCAGTGCACATGGGCCTCCTCCACCAGGACCCCCCAGTTCAACATCCCCCAGTGGAAACTACCCTCTTCCCCCATGTCACCTCCCCTACCTTGTGTCTCATCAATCCTAATATCCAAGCTGGGATCCAGGGAACCATCCTGATGCTCTATTAGTTATCTACTGCCGAGCAACAAATCACCTTTCAAACTTAGCAGCGTTAACACGTAAACATTTGTCGTCTCCCACATATTCTGAGGGTCAGGAATCTGGGAGTCGCTGAACTGGTTGGTTCTGGATCAGGATCTTGCACGAGGTCGCTGTCAAGATGTTGGACAGGATTGCAGTCACCTGAAGATTTGATGGGCTGGAGGAAGTTCTTCCAAGTTGGCTCACTCACAAGACTGTTGGCAGGAAGACTTTGTTCCTCATTACGAGGATCTTTTCCAGAAGCCTGCTTGAGTGTCCTCATGACATGGCAACTGGCTTTTCCGAGAACCAGTCATCCAAGAGAGAGCAAGCAACTGGAAAGCTGTGAGGCCTTTTATGATCTAGACATGTATCATCATTTGTAGCATATTTGATTCATTAGAAGCCAGTCACTAAGGACAGCCCACACTTAAGGGGAGGGAATTAGCTTCACCATTTGGAGGGAGGGGTGTCGAAGGGTTTAACCGACGGATTTTAAAACCGTCACAGATGCTTCCTGCCACTTCTGTCTTTTTCTACATCTGACCAGCTTCAAATCTAGCTTCAAACATTAAATGGTTAACAAGTCTTTTTTGAAAAATTACAAAAGTGGGGCACCAGGGTGGCTCAGTCAGTTAAGCACCTGACTTCAGCTCAGGTCATGATCTCATGGCTCTTGAATTTGAGTCCCCCTTCAGGGGAGGCCCGCCTCTCTCCCTCTCTCTCTCTCTCCCCCCCCCCCCATGACCCTCACTCACACCCTCTCTCTCTCAAAAAAATTATAAAAGTTATACAGGTCCATCGCGCACAATTTAGAAAGCATAGAAAAGTAGAAAGTAGGGATAAACATCTCTAATCCTACCACCTAAATAATTGCAGTTTATAAATTGGGGCTTCTTGGGGCGCCTGGGTGGCGCAGTCGGTTAAGCGTCCGACTTCAGCCAGGTCACGATCTCGCGGTCCGTGAGTTCGAGCCCCGCGTCAGGCTCTGGGCTGATGGCTCGGAGCCTGGAGCCTGTTTCCGATTCTGTGTCTCCCTCTCTCTCTGCCCCTCCCCCGTTCATGCTCTGTCTCTCTCTGTCCCAAAAATAAATAAAAAATGTTGAAAAAAAAAATTAAAAAAAAAAAATAAATAAATAAATTGGGGCTTCTTTAAAAAATTTATTTTGAGGTAGAGAGAGAGTGCAAGTGGGGGAGGGACAAAGAGAATCCCAAGTAGGCTCCACACTGTCAGCGCAGAGCCCAACATGGGGTTTGGACTCAGGAACCATGAGATCATGACCTGAGCAAAGATCAAGAGTGGGATGCTTAACCCACTAAGCCTCCTAGGTGTCCCAAATTTGAATTATTTTCATGTGATTTTGCATTCTTTTTATTTTAAACTAAACTTAAAATTATATATTGTAACAATGTTCCCAAGTGGCCAAATAGTCTTCAAAATCATGGTATTTAATAGCTGTGGAACATTCCAAGGACTGGCACTTACTGACTTCCCCTGAGCCTGTCCCTCTTCTCCCCATCATGGCCCTCATTAGAGCTCTTGCACCAGCTTGCTGATTAATGTCCCCATCTGTGGCTTTACCTCCTCCAATCCATTCTCTACCAGTCCGTGGTGGGATTGTTCTGTGACACAGATCTGGGCATGTTATTTTCCTGCTTAAGACTCCTCACTGGCTCCCCTTTGTTCTTGGGATGAACCCCAGACTCTTCCATGTGTCTGACAAAGGCCTTCTAGCTCCAGCCCCTCCCCATGGGCATCCCAGGATCCAGCCACACTGGTTTCTGCTGATGGGAGGCAGGGCTGTGTAGTGGTTACTTCCTGGGCCTTGGAGCCAGGCTGCCTGGCTTCAAATCTCAGCTCTTCTACAGGCCTGCTCTCTGACTTTGTTCAGGTTTCATCAGCTGGAAAATAAGGGTAGTGATATGGCTTGGGTGGGTGGGAACTCTGAATTAATATATGAAGAGAGTTTAGAATGGTCTTTGGAGTAAAGTATCATAAGCACTCGATGCCTCCGTAAGGTGCTTCACCCTCCTTCCTTTTGTGATTATTCCCTGAACACATGGAGCAGCTCTCCAACGTGACCTTCCACAAGAGCCAGGGTCCTTGGCCCCTCCCCTTGAATCTGGGTGGGCTTAAGGCTGCTTCAACAGCTTGAATACTGTAGGAATGATGCTTCGTGACTTCTGAGGCCAAGTGATAGAAAGCAGTGCAGCTTCTATCTTTTCCACCTGAATAGTCATTATTGGAATCCTGAGCTTCTGGTCCAGCCACCCTGAGGCTGCCATGATGTGAGGAAGCCCAAGCCACACAAACACATCCCACGGAGGCCTGTGGGTGGTCAGCTGGGAGTGGTAGCATCTATCTTTGCAAGTAAGCCTGAGAGCTGCTAACCCTTTACAGGTCCCCAGCTCTCTTTCGAGGTTAAAAAAAAAAAAAAAAAAAGACACAGCAGCTCAGGATACCTGAGGGCAATGTGGGTATGAAGAGTCAAAGGACGCACCAGGAACACCCCAGGCCCATTTCAGTCTGTCTTCTAGGGACCCACGTCCCCACCTTGCCCACCTTGCGGGTTTTAAGGGGTAGAGTGCTGACAGTGTGGCTCCTACACCTGGCCAGATGTGCTGAGTCTTTCCACCTCTGAGGCAGGCTGAGAGACCAGGTTATGACTAGAGGCTGCAGAGGCTGCCAGAAATGTGGGCTGCACCACCACTTACCATGTAAAGACACAGATCAAGGATTCCTGTTGAGTTTCCAGACACAGAAAATGAAGAAGGCTCCGACCTGGGGCTCGGGCTCACGCACCATGAGATCATGACCCGAGTCGAAGTCGGACGCTTAACTGACTGAGCCACCCAGGCGCCCTAGGTCTGGGCTTTCTTAGTCTTTAAGTTGGGTACTGATATGACCCAATGATGTATGGGAAGGTCCCTGTGGCTGTTTTGTGGGGAACAAGACAGGAGACCACCCAGGATGCAAATTGTAGTTGTTCAGGTGACAGCAATGGTGGTGGCAGTGAGCTGGAGAGGAGGGGGCATCTTAGGGAGAAGAGGGGGCAGCTGACACCAGCAGGAAGCCCCCTAGCCCCTGGATGAGCCCAGACCCAGCCGTGATGGTGGCTCCAGGATTTGACTCCTGAAGGCATTAAGGCCACATCTGGGGCTGCGGTCATCACACATTCCAGGCCTGGCTAAACCCAGCCAAGTGCAAGGCCAGAAAACAAATGCTGAAAAGCCCTGAATCCCTGAGTGAATTTAAGGGATCCTTTTATTGTCATGTCTCTTGGCATGTAGAATTCTCAAGGAAGTTTGACAAAGTCTTCTTGGGAAAGCAAGTACTCAAGGAGGCTTCCTGGCCCCGTGAGCGTGTTCTTAGTCCACGATCCAGCTGGGCAAGAGGGATGGAAGCAAAGTGTCCAGGTGACAAGTGGGGCCCACGTGCCCTTTCTGGCCCTGGGAACAAGGTCTTCATGGAAGCAGGGTTTGGGAGGACTGGCCCCGCATTACTGGGGTACTGACTCCCATGTAGAGGGTTGAGTGTGTGAAGCCTGGGGGAGGCGACCCTACCCCGTCGGCACCACCTGCAGAAAGTAACCCTGACATGGTGTCCAGGGCCCAAGTCTGCGCTGGTCCTCTTACCACTGTCCAGGACTCTGGGGGGCTGACAGCCAGGCCCACAGGGCCAGGGGGCATCTGGGTAGCACCATCTCTCCTCCAGCCTGGTCCTTCTCTGCCTCTGCCATAGTTACCGGCAACCACATCTCCCACTGTTATGGGCTGAATTGTGTCCCCTCTAACTTCGGTATTTGAGGTCCTAACCCCTGGTAACTCAGAATGCGATTGCATTTGGAGACAGGTTCTTAAAGGGACAATTAAGGTAAGGCGAGATCATTAGGCCCTAATCCAATGTGTCTGATTTCCTTGCAGGAAGAGGAAATCTGGACACAGACACGTACCGAGGAAAGATGAGGTGAACTTCCAGGGAGAAGATGCGATGTGGGATCCAAGGTCAGAGGACCTCAGAAGAAGCCAGCCTTGCTGCCACCTGGTCTCAGATTCCAGCCTGCAGATTTGTGAGAAAATACACTTCTTTGCTTTTTAAAAAAAGTTTATTTATTTCTTTTGAGAGAGAGAGAGAACCAGCGGGGCAGAGAGAGACGGGACGAGGATCTGTGCTGACAGCAGCGAGCCCGATGTAGGGCTCGAACTCACCAACCGCGAGATCGTGACCTGAGCAGAAGTCAGACGCTTGATGGAGTGAGTCACCCAGGCGCCCGGAGAAAATACATTTTGGATGTTTCAGCCATGCAGCCTGTGGCGGCCCTAGCCCTCGCACACTTACCATCGGGTAGCAGCCAGCATGTGCTGCGAGCTTCCTGTATGCCAGGCTCGGTGCCAGGTCCGATCCGTGTGTCCCTGTTCTCCTCACTAACCCCAGGAGGTGGAGATCAGGGACCTTGTCGCGTCAACCTGGCTTCCTGCCGTCTATGTGATCTCAGGCAAAGTGCTCTGCCTCTCTGGGCCTCACTTCCCTCATCTGTCTGCTGGCACTAGAATAGCACCTGTTTCTTAGGGTGGTTTTAAGGAATGACTCAAAATGTATGAAGGGTGTAGGCCATTTCCTGGAACATAACTGGTGTTCACCAAATGTTGCCTATTACTAGTCTTCTCATTTTACAGATACAAAAATGGGGGTTCTGAGAGGTTCGGTAACTTGCCCAAGGTCACACAGCAAGTGGTAGGGCCAGGATTCAAATCCAGGCAGAGCTGATTCCAAGCAAACTCCTCTGTGCTGCTTCCTCCCTTCCTACCCCTCTGCTGCCCAGAGCACACATGGCCACCTCTGCCACTTAGCTGCCATGCTGCCAGAAATAAGCGTGCCACACTACCAAAGTGGCCTGTTTGGGATTGCCCCCTTGCCACACTGAGCCTGTCTTTGGGGCTGGCCTTGGCTCGTGTGCTGGAACACGGGTCTCCGCAGATATTTGTTTGGGAACCGGGTTCAAGCTGCATTTAGCCTAAGGTTGTCCATGGGCTCTTCCTACTGGTCTGTGTCCTCCTCTGGCCCTCCCCGCAGCCCTGGGCAGCGGACAAGCAGGGTTCACAGGCGTGAGCAACTTGTCCAAGGAGACACAGCTGGTAAGCAGCGGAAGGGCGGCAAGGAGGCACCTACTCTTCCTACAGCCCAGGTCCCATCCTCTGGCTCCCCATGCTGGGCAGCCCCAGAGGGAGACCAGATTGTGCCCGGGGTCTTGGGGTGGGGGGGGGCAGAGCCTTGGACCCTCAGTGGTCTGGTGGGAATAGGCCTGTATCAGCTCCCGCAGATGCTGCCACAGCACTGCCTCTTCCATACTAACAGCCAGGTGTACCTGCAAACTATCTCCTGAGCGCAGAAGCCTGCGTGGGAGGAACTTCTTGCAGTTCTGTGGCTCTCGCTGGAGAGACGCGTATCCAGAAACTCAACAGGAATCCTTGATCTGTGTCTTTACCTGGTAAGCGGTGGTGCAGCCCACATTTCTGGCAGCCTCTGCAGCCTCTAGTCATAACCTGCTCTCTCAGCCTGCCTCAGAGGTGGAAAGACTCAGCACATCTGGCCGGGTGTAGGAGCCACACTGTCAGCACTCTACCCCTTAAAACCCGCAAGGTGGGCAAGGTGGGGACGTGGGTCCCTAGAAGACAGACTGAAATGGGCCTGGGGTGTTCCTGGTGCGTCCTTTGACTCTTCATACCCACATTGCCCTCAGGTATCCTGAGCTGCTGTGTCTTTTTTTTTTTTTTACCTCGAAAGAGAGCTGGGGACCTGTAAAGGGTTAGCAGCTCCCAGGCTTACTTGCAAAGATAGATGCTACCACTCCCAGCTGACCACCCATAGGCCTCCTTAATATGGCCTGTACTGGGCACGGGGTGGGATGGGGGCATGTGTCTGAATCTCCTTGCGCCCCCCCCCCCCCCGCCACGTGCCAGAACCATCTTCTTTGGCCTAGGCATCTGGGACAGCCTCCTCCCCAGGCTTGTCCCTTCTCTGCAGCCTGTGTGAGCTCTCTGTCCTGACTTGGTCCTTCCCCTGTAAAATCTGTGTGTATCTGACTCTCTATGGGCCCTGCAGGCCTTGGCACACCTTCTCCATTTGAAAGACCTTCCCATCTCCCCGCCCTGTTCCCCATACCCAGCCCGTGGCAGACATACCGACAGATCTTGGCCCTCTCTCCTGCTGGGCCCACCTGGAGACCCCAGGCCCCAGGCAGCAGGACCACTTGATCACAGATGGCACATGAGATGAAACCCATCTGCCGCCCCAGAACAAGTTCAAGTCCCAAGGTTTCTCCCAGCTTCCACCTTCTGCTTGCGAAGACGGTTCCAGCCTCAGTTTGCCCTTCTGCAGGATGAGAGAGCAGACCCCTGCCCACTCCCTCATTCTAAGGGGCTGAGAGTGTGAATCGGACTGTCTTCACTTGGGGCATCTGTCTCCTCGAGGTCTGCCCCAGCTCCGCCCCAGCTCATTACCTTCTACCTATGGGTTTCCACTGTAACCCTTAACAGCTCTCAACAGGTAGCTAAATCCAGTTCATAATGTACCCACCTGTAAATGCTGGGATATTTAAACTATCTCTGCCGATGCTGACTCATCTGCTGGAGCCTCCCAGCAGTCTGAGCCACACCATCCTGTAAAATTCTGGAGCAAGAAATGACAGCTGGGAGATCTGCTTTCTTCCCAGTTTCGGTTCTGTGCCTTGAACCTGAGCTGTGGGTGTCTGGACAAAGCTCTGCCCCCTCTGACATCAGGTTCCTCATCTGTGTAATGAGCGAGGGCAGAAAGGGAGCATCAGCCAGAGTGGTGGAGTGAAAGGGGGGGCCCTGCACGGGTGGCTCGCGCCAGGCCTAAGCAGCTCCATGCTGTCCCTCAGCGCTCCAGCCAACTGTCACTGGCTGCCTCGTGTAAATCCACCCTACATCGTCTAATTCTCCAACTATTGAAGAAGATGTCAGAAATCTGGGTTTTGGTGTGAAATTTCCTGATTTTTACCTCGTAGCAATGAATTCAAAACTATATAAAACAAACACTGTGGGGGCCAAAGAAAACATGCCAGTGTGCCAGACTGGGCCCAGGGCCCCCTGCTTGCTAACTTTGGACTGGAAAAATCTCTGTCTGACATTTAGTGCTATGGCTCTCATCCCGGCTACACACCAGAATCACTTGGGGATTAGAAAAAGCTGACCTCCCAGACTTAAGGCCTGAGAGTGAGGCATCTTAGTGAACATGAGACACCACGGGGTAAGGCTGAATCCTGGCTGTGCCATGGACCCACTAGGTGACTTGGTCAGTTCTGTCACATCACTGGGTGTTGTCTTTGAGAGTGGACCTGTGGAGTTTGTAGGCAGTGCAGGGAGAATTTGTTCACATAAAGGAACTGGCACATAAATGGTGTTCAGTGAATTAAGGGCAAAAAAGGAACTGGTAGATGATTTTGACTTGGGGGCTTGAATCCTGCATTGGAAAATAAACCCCTTTGCTTATAAGACTGAGTAAATGGAAGGGACTGAGTGGCTCAGTTGGTTGAGCTTGATTTCAGCTCAGGTCATGATCCCAGGGTTGTGGGATCGAGCCCTGCATCAGGTTCCACTGAGTGTGGAGCCTGCTTGAGATTCTTTCTGCCCTTCTCCTCCACTCACTTTTCCTTACTCTCTATTTAAAAAATAAAATAAAATAAAATAAAATAAAATAAAACAAATAAGAGACTGAGTAAATGTCAAGGTGCTCAGGGTTGGGGGTTGAGAGACATGAGGCTCAGGTCTACTTTTGGCCCACTGTGGAGCTTGAGAAGAAGTTTCCTGAGCTCAGTATCACCTATTTTCTTGAACAATGTACTGGCCAAGGCTTTTTTTTTTTCATTGAGAATGCCAAAAATTCACCCCAAACCTATTTAGGGATGGGACATAGATGGACTCAATTAACAGCTTCCACATGTACCCAGCAGGGACACTGACCAACAGAATCTTCAGGCAGCCTTAGAGGGTAAATATAATTGGCCCGTTTGACTGATGAAAAAACCGAGGGTCAAGTATTGTGACTCCTTCAGGGAAACAGGCTAGGAGAAGCACAACTAGTTTTGGAACCCAGGACACAGGCATCTCTGACTCCCAAGATTAGGGGCTGGGCTGGTAGGCCAGCAAAGAGGCAAGGGTAGGTTTGCAGCCAAGGGGAGAGAACAAAGACTCCTTCACCAAACCCTAAACAGGCTCTTCTGGGCTCTTTTTCAACCAGGCCGTAACTTTTGGCCTTCAGTGTTCGTCTGAAGGGCTCAGACTTCAGCCAGAGGAACTCACATTTAAAATAAAATAAAATAAAATAAAATAAAATAAAATAAAATAAAATAAAATAATAAAATAAAATAAAATAAAATAAAATAAAATAAAATAAAATTGTACACAAGTCGGCTGCCCAATGAGGGCCCCTAGTTTTCGAGCCCTTGCAACCCCTTCTGAACCTACCCTGCATGTTCTCCTGTCTCCCAACGCAGGGGCCTGCGGAGTCCCGGCCAGGGCCCCGGATCCAGCGCAGTAACCTGCTCCCCGCGTCCCCAGCCTGCGCCCTGAGAACCGAGAACATCTCTCTGGGCTCCCGGTCGTAACGCCCCTGGGCAGATTTCTCCGCCCCTGGCAGGCAAGGCCGCACCCTGACCTCTCCCCTCCTCCACCCAGCTCCCTTCCTACCCCCCCCCCCCCCCCCCCCCCCCCCCCCGCCAAGTCCCCCTTTGCTGGCCCTAATACCTTCAGATCTGGCCCGACCTCCCGCCGCCTGGTCCTCCCCCACCGCCTGCTGGTCGGTTTCTCAGTAGGGGTCCGGGGCCTCGATCTGCCGCCCTCCCCACCGCGACGTCTATCCAGCCCTGGCCCCCCTGGCCCCGCGCCCCGCTGGCCCCCTGTCCTAGCTCGGGGGCTCCCCTCCTCTTTCCCCCTCCTGCCCCCACCCCCACTGCTTCGGCTTCCTCCCCCTCCCTCCTGCTGTGGCTCTGGAATTCCTGGTGGAGTCTACACCCGGCCGGCCCTGCATCCCACATTGGGGTGTGCAAAAACCGCGCAGCGTGCGGGCCTGTGTTTGTAGGACAGGGTGCAGGGTGCGTCTAAATGAATGGGACTCTCGGGCGGTCGTGCCGCGCCTAGACCTATCTGGGGTGTTTTAACATGCACACGTGTGTGTTTCTGCATCCAACTGTGTTTATACACCGGTGTATAATTTTTTGTGCACACACACTCAGTGACGCTTGGGGAAACTTTTCTGAAAATCCTGGGCTGGCAGTTTAAATATAAAAAGGCTTTGTTTAATGCCAGAAGCATTTCCCCCACGCTCTGGGAGTCATAGAACACTCACCTGCTTCCCTCCTCCTCGCTTAAAGACCTGGAGGCAGAGGCTTTGGTGGGGGGGCGGCTTCCCTGCAGTGAGGAAAAGGTTCTTTCCTCGGGCCATGTCCCCCCACCCCTCCTCGTCCCTCGCCCCTCAAGGCTTTCTCCTGCCTCACGAGCTCCCCAGTCTGTTTCTCTCCTGGGGCCGTTTAACTCTGAATCTTACCCCCTCGAATATCTGGGAGTGTTAACATGATGCCGACATCTATCCGGCTGTGGAATTTCAATTGAAATGTGGCCAGCACGTGGGGTCCGCTGAGCAGCAGTGTGGTTGGAGGGCGTCTGGAGGGGAGGGTGGGCAAGGCAGAGCAGCTGAGGGCTAAAGGAGCAAAGGGGAGTCCCTCAAGGTGAGGGACAACCCCACCCAAGTGGGGGTGGTAACACCTGTAGGCTAAAGTTGTTTTGGAGTTTAATTCCTTTATTGTATGTTTTGTGGCTAGGCCTGTTTAGCACATAGTAGGCAATAAACAAAGACTAGCACATAGTAGGTACTAAAAGACGACTTATTAGTCTGCGTTTGTTTGTTTTTTGCCGGAGATGGTGCCAAAGGGCATACACTTTAGATTCTGGATTCAAATCCTGACCTCAACCATTGCAGAACTTACTCCTTTCTGTGTGCCTCTTTCCTTCTTGGGAAAGAACCCTCAGTGCTGGTGGTGATGGTGGTGTGCCTCCTAGGGGTATTATGAGGGTGAAATGAAGTAATTTACGTGAATGCTAGATTTACATGAACAGCCCCTGGCACATATATGCGCTGTGCAATTTTCACTGTTTATTGTCTAGAACACAGGTTGGCACCACCTGTTTTTATAGGGCCCTCCCTCCAGCTAAGAATGGTTTATACATTTTTAAAAATGGCTGGGGGTGTGAAGCAAAAGAAATCTAATATTTCAGGATGCATGAAAATTATGTGGAATTCAAGTTTCAGTATCCACAAATAAAGTTTTATTGGTACACAGCCCAGGCATCATTTACATGCTGTCTGTGGTTGTTTTCACACTTCAAGGGCAGAGGTAAGTAGTGGTGACAATGTGTGCTCCACAAGTGTGAGGATTTTTGCCTGTTTGATCATCAGTGTATCTCCAGTGCCTGGAACATATCAGATGCTCACTAAGTTGCATGAATGAGATCAGCCGGAGGTAATGATGGGGCTGGGGCCCGATGTTCTCCAGCTTGGAATGGGAGTCCATAGTGATTTAAGTAGATGTTTCTTTGGAGATTAGCAGGAGGAGTCTGTCCACCCCCACCCTCTCAGACGGAAACAACTGCCTCCCACTTAAGCCTTCCCTTAGGTAAGACATTCCCATTGTTAAAGTCTACTCTTTTCTTTTTTTTTTTTCAATATATGAAATTTATTGTCAAATTGGTTTCCATACAACACCCAGTGCTCATCCCAAAAGGTGCCCTCCTCAATACCCATCACCCACCCTCCCCTCCCTCCCACCCCCCCATCAACCCTCAGTTTGTTCTCAGTTTTTAAGAGTCTCTTATGCTTTGGCTCTCTCCCACTCTAACCTCTTTCTTTTTTTTTTTTTTTTTCCCTTCCCCTCCTCCATGGGTTTCTGTTAAGTTTCTCAGGATCCACATAAGAGTGAAACCATATGGTATCTGTCTTTCTCTGTATGGCTTATTTCACTTAGCATAACACTCTCCAGTTCCATCCACGTTGCTACAAAGGGCCATATTTCGTTCTTTCTCATTGCCATGTAGTACTCCATTGTGTATATAAACCACAATTTCTTTATCCATTCATCAGTTGATGGACATTTAGGCTCTTTCCATAATTTGGCTATTGTAGAGAGTGCTGCTATAAACATTGGGGTACAAGTGCCCCTATGCATCAGTACTCCTGCATCCCTTGGGTAAATTCCTAGCAGTGCTATTGCTGGGTCATAGGGTAGGTCTATTTTTAATTTTCTGAGGAACCTCCACACTGCTTTCCAGAGCGGCTGCACCAATTTGCATTCCCACCAACAGTGCAAGAGGGTTCCCGTTTCTCCACATCCTCTCCAGCATCTATAGTCTCCTGATTTGTTCATTTTGGCCACTCTGACTGGCGTGAGGTGATATCTGAGTGTGGTTTTGATTTGTATTTCCCTGATAAGGAGCGACGTTGAGCATCTTTTCATGTGCCTGTTGGCCATCTGGATGTCTTCTTTAGAGAAGTGTCTATTCATGTTTTCTGCCCATTTCTTCACTGGGTTATTTGTTTTTCGGGTGTGGAGTTTGGTGAGTTCTTTATAGATTTTGGATACTAGCCCTTTGTCCGATATGTCATTTGCAAATATCTTTTCCCATTCTGTTGGTTGCCTTTTAGTTTTGTTGGTTGTTTCCTTTGCTGTGCAGAAGGTTTTTATCTTCATAAGGTCCCAGTAGTTCATTTTTGCTTTTAATTCCCTTGCCTTTGGGGATGTGTCGAGTAAGAGATTGCTATGGCTGAAAAGTCTACTCTTTTCTATTCAGCCAAACAACATGGGCAATTCAATTTGGGGGTCATCGTTGGGAGGTCCCCATCCCTTGCCTCCCACTCTGACCCACTCACAGCAGGAAGGACTGTGAGAACAGCTTCCTGGGGAGAAGAGCTTGACCTTCCTGGGCCAGGGGCTCCATGCCAAAGGGATTGTGGTGGATATGTGCCTCCTGGGGAGAAACAAGGTAGGGAAGCCCCAATGCACGCTGGGAGCATTTATGGTGAGATTCCACTCAGCTTTTATGGTGAGATGCCACTCAGCTTTGCCAGGGGGCTCTTCAGAGATGCTGGCGAGAGCTTCCTGTGACAGTTGGCTGGGAAAAATAAACACATAACCCCAGAGTGGGGAGCTTGGGTCCTCCTGTTGGGTGACTGGGCCTGAGGGGTGTGGAACAGAGACTCCCAGGGTGAGCAGCACTGATTCACTGTTTCCTGAAGTCCTGCTGTGTGCTAGGTGCTGGTGCTCTTGTCAAGAATAAGATCTAGCTCTTCTTTCCCAGGTGGAACCCACGGCACTTGGGACCATAAATAATTATGATGCACTGAGACAAGTATGTAGTCAAAGGGCCCCCCAAATGGGCTGAGGATACAGCCAGACGTTTCATAGGAGAGGACACCCAAACAGTCAAAAACACATGAAAAGATACTCAATATGATTCCTGGTCCCAACAAATGTGAAGTAGAGCCACATGAAAAGCCTCTTCGTGCCCATCAGATTAGCAAAAAAAAAAAAAAAAAAAAAAAAAGGGGTGATGTCATATAGTTCTGGCTGATAAGGGGTGGGGGAAAGGCAGGCTCATACATAGTTGGTGGAAATATGAATTGTTACGGCCTTGCGGGAAAAGAAATTTGGCAATATATATTAAAATACAAACAGAACAAAACAAAAAACATAGCCTCTGTCTCGCAGCCATGCTCCTGAGATTCCATCCTGGGACTTAAGGACAAGATATGTATTAAAATGTTTTTTGAAGTGTTACAAACCTGGAAATATTTATCTCCAGGATGATAGGTTCAATTGTGATGCTATAGCTATACACAAAATATTATGTGGCTATGAAAAAGAATGAGTTGGCATTACTCCAAGTGCCCTGGAGGGGTTCCATGATATGTGGTTCCATGATATGTTTGGAGGAGGACAAACATCTAGTGTCTATAATATGATGCATCTTTTAACACTAATACCAGCCCGCTCCTTCCCATACACGTACTTTTTGTTTGTATATGACCTGTGAGCAGGGAGAATCCTTCTGGAAGGCTACACACTAAACTGCCAGCCTTGCAAGTAGGGCCTGGGAAGGAAGTAGATAAGTAAGGGGGAAGCTAGCTTCGTCTCCGACAAAACTGGGAAAGTATGTATTGAAAATATGCAACCTAATGTTTTATGGGGATACTATTGTTTATCTGTGAAAACAGATTGACACAGGGAAAGAGAGAAACTAGTGATGTGGACAAAGGAAAACATTGCTTTAATCTTGGGTGGGTCTGTGGACAATTTTTCTTCTGGATTTCTGTAGTTTCCATTACAGTGTTTCTTATATAGTGTTTATTTTTTTAATTTTATTTTTTTAACTTTTAACATTTTTTAATTTATTTTTGAGACAGGGAGAGACAGAGCATGAACAGGGGAGGGTCAGGGAGAGGGATACACAGAATCTGAAACAGGCTCCAGGCTCTGAGCTGTCAGCACAGAGCCCGACATGGGGCTCGAACTCACGGACCGCGAGATCATGACCTGAGCCGAAGTCAGCTGCTTAACCGACTGAGCCACCCAGGCGCCCCACTTATATAGTGTTTAAAAAAACAGAGAGAGAAAAAAATAAGTTGGTCAGAGGGTGAGAATAATTGTCTACCCCCCCCCCCCATACCCACTCCCTACTTCTGGAATGGTAAAAGTGCACTCTTTCCAATAAGTAATTATTTTAGTGCCTAGGCTTTTCTAGTTTGTTCTAGGCACTGAGGACACAGTGGTGAATAAGAGACACAAGGTCCCTGTCTCCATGGAGCTTATAGTCTAATGGGAAAGATAGTTATTAAACAAGAACAAATAAATACGGCGGCCCCTGGGTGACTCAGTTGGTTGAGCATCTGACTTGATTTTGGCTCAGGTCATGAGCTCACGCAGCTCAGAGCCTGCTTGGGATTCTCTCTTTCCTTCTCTCTCTGCCCCTCCTCCACTTGTGCTCGCTGTCTTGTCTGTCTCTCTCTCAAAATAAATAAATAAACTTAAAGAAAGAACAAATAAATACGAAATCAAGTGGATGGCATGTGCTTGAAGATAAAATGAGACGATGTAGATGGTGCCATATGGTGACTGGCACACAGGAAATGGTGGGTACCTGACCTTGGCTGGTCCAGTCACGGTGGTCAAGGTAAGGACCTGGGGGAAAAGGCTGTCTCTTTTGCACTGATCTTGAAACTGGCTGGGTAGCCAGAGCTGCTGGCAGCCATATTGTCACTGTATTCTTTGAACACCCGGATCTTCTCATGCCTGAAGCTGGAACCACATCCTTTTTGTTAAAGCTAGATTAAAAAAAAATCACTTGTAATAGAAAAATTCTTAAGGTATTATTATTATTAATTATAATTAGTTAATTATATTATTATTACCATTATCATTCCACTGTTTCTACTCTGTGACTTTGCTGAAAGCCCAAGTGAGGCCAAGGGTCTGCCCGAGAGACGATGCAGCACTTCTGGCTTTAGTGTCCCCAAACCCTGGGATTAGTGTGACAGATACATTTGCATGAGGAAGGCCCCAAAAAGGTGTGTGTCTTTCTCTGTGTGTTCCTGGACGTTGAAAGACATTTAAGCATGAGAGCCACAGTCTAGCATGTGACCAGGTGGAGGGTCCCTCATGGGAGGTGGACTCTTCCGCATGCCTAGAGATACAAGCCTGCCCGACATGCTACCTGTCATTCCTGAGGGTGCCTGTGGACACACCTCGTCAGCCCGCAGATGCCCTGCTGGATGTCTCTGCTCACCCTCTGCAAGGACCCACCAAGCACCCTGAGGCCCCTGTGGAGCAGGTAGGACAACCTCCCCTGGAGGTTGGGCACAGCCTGGCCACTCTCCTCTTGCCCAGAGATTTGATTTCATAGCCCCTCCCGCTGAAGGCACCCCTTCCTTTCTGCACCCACTGCTCCAAGGAGAACAGCAGGAAAATAGGGAGGCAGGGCCAGGGAAGAGAAGAGATTCTCAGTTTTGAGAGGACCGCTTCTTGAGCTTCAGACTGCACCCCTGTAAAATTGACCCCTTGCTACCTCCCCTGCCTGTTCACAGGGTCCTTCCCCCAGGGTCAAATGACAAGTGAGTACCGTTCAAAACCCCATATTTCAGTTAAGGCTCTCGTAGCTTCCCTCCTGATGTGTGAATACTTAAATCCTGGAGGCTTGTCTAGGCCTGCTGATTACTCAGGGCAGCCCCCTTGATCCTATGGCAGCATTTTTTTTTTTAATGTTTATTTCTGAGAGAGAGAGAGAGACAGAGTACAAGCGGGGCAGGGTCGGAGAGAGAGGGAGACACAGAATCTGAAGCAGGCTCGAACTCACAGACCTAGAGATGATGACCTCAGCCAAAGTCAGATACTTAACCAACTGAGCCATCCAGGTACCCCGATCCTATGGCAGCATTTTATTTTTTATTATTATTATTTTTTAAATTTTTTGTTCTTTAACATTTATTTATTATTGAGAGAGAGAGACACAGAGCATGAGCAGGGGAGGGGTAGAGGGAGAGGGAGACACAGAATCCAAAGCAGGCTCCAGGCTCTGAGCTGCCAACACAGAGCCCGACGCGGGGCTCAAACCCACGAACGGTGAGATCATGACCTGAGCGGAAGTCGGCCGCCCAACCGACTGAGCCACCCAGGCGCCCCTATGGCAGCATTTTAAAATAAGACAGGCCTGGGTCTCATTGGAGAGAGGAAAGGGTACCTAGGAGATTTGACTTGAAGCTGCTACATTTGAGTAACATTGAGAAAACATCCACTGTCAGTATGGAAGAAAACACCCCTCCTCAATGTGGTATAATTTTACATGTATGGGGGTGGGGCAGACAGGTATCTGCTATTATTTTGTGCTTGTTTGAAATCTTCTGTAATTGAAAATTAAAAATTAAAACAAAAGGTGGTGAGGGGTGCCTGGGTGGTTCAGTCAATTTGAGCATCTGACTCGATCTGAGTTCAGGTTTTCATCTCAGGGTCTGTGAGTTCAAGCCCCACATTGGTTGCAGAGTTCACCAAAATAAAATAAAATAAACTTAAAAAAAAATTAAAGCAAAAGAATCCAGGACTTGATGGAGATTTGGGATGAGGACATTCCTCCCCACCAACTTGACAGGTAATACGATTGTCTGTGCCATCGACAGGTAATACAAAGGCTCAGTGCCTTCTGGTTCCCAGACACCATCTTGATCCATCTATCTATCCCTGTGTATCTAAACATTTATCCACCTAAAATCAATACATCAAGGTTATGCTTCAGGCAAGGTGTAGAACCGGAAATTGTGCAAGGGGAAAATCTTCAGTTTTAGGGGGAGGTCGGCTTTGATTTCAATCCTGGCTCCAACCCTTAAGAGCTGTGTGACCTTGGGCTAGTGAGTAACACAGTCCCTCTGAGCCTTCAATGCTCATCTGTAAAATGGAAATAATAACAGCTTGTGGGCAAAAACTTAGTCGACGCAGTAGGAGCTCTGTGCAGGATCTGAGGCTGGGTCTTGTGGGTGGTGTGCTAGGGAGAGAGATGTGGAAAGGAGGGCACTTGTCCCTTGGCCAGGACTGCTAAGGGGAGAGTGGCTTTGCCGCCCCCGCCCCCCCCATTCCTTCCAACTGAAGCAAAGTTCCTGGGAAGTCAGTGGGGATTCCGAAGGCTGAGGAGGGGATTTTGTTTGTGGGTGTGTTGGCTTTTTGAAGGTGGATTGAGCTCCATGGTTGACAGTGTCCTCATGGGCCAAGGTGGGGGTCAGGCTCAGCGCTGGCCGCTGGGCCTGGTGGGCTTGGCGCTGGGAGGGCCACCCCTCCCCTGGCGCTAAGCCCTCCACCCAGAGCTCACGGGCCACACCCCCGGCTACTCCTGCCCCCAGTGCTCAGAGGTAGCAGCCCTGGCCAGTCGGGAAGCTGGCTTGGGAGGGGTGGATGCAAGGCCATGAGGCGCACAAGACCGACTCCCTCTTGCTGGCGCCCCCCACCCCCACCCCAACCGCCAGCCTCCCTCGTACCATGGGCAGGCGGCCAGGGGACCTGGGCTCTTCAGAGCATGAACCAGACCCACCAGGCGGGGGAGGTCGCAAACCCAGTCCCACTTAAAAACATAATTAAAAATACTTAAGCCGGTTGCCAGGATTTAAAATACAAAGGCACACAGAGCTGCACACTAGCTTCCCACCTCTTTGCAAGGGTGTTCTCCTTGGAGCCTCTCTAGTGTCCTGGCATCATCTGCCTGGTCAGCTTTGCTTTGGAGATAACTGAGTTTGTGAGCCCTGCTAGATTCCTACCAGATCTGAGGAACTGGGGTGCCCCAAGTCAGGCACGGGGCTAGAAAACCCACATCCCTCTGTTCCTCTTATCCCCCTTGACTGGAAGTTTCAGCAGGCCAGGGACATTTCTGCCTTGCTCAGCTGGATCCCCAGCAGCTGGCCCAGTGCCTTTCATAGAGTAGACCCCAGAGGTTGCAAATAAACATTTGTTGGGTGAAGAAAACAAATTCTTACATTTATAGTAGTAAGAGGTAACATTTTTGAGCATCGTCCTTAGTGCTTTACATACTGGCTCATTCAATCCTCACAACAGCTCCCTAGGGTAGGTACAAGCTTATCTCTGTTTTCACAGATGGGGAAACAGAGGCACAGAGAAATGAAGCAATTTGCTGGAATGTAGGGGAGCTGGGAATACAAAGCTGGCTGTCTGCTTTTGGGATGTCCCATGTCAGTCTTCCCTATTACTAAAAGAAATGACATCCCGGCTCCATCCAGCAGCCTCAGGAAGTTAAGGCCCCTCCCCTGCTCCCCCAACATTTCTCTGCTACCTGGTGTTGGAATTGGGAGACTTGGCTTCAAGAGTCTGCTCTGCCATTAGTTGGCATTGTGACCTTGGGCAAGTCTGTTCCCCCATAGATATCAGAAAGGTATTCCCATCTTTGGAGATATGTGGTTGGACGAGATCATCTCTAAAGCCTGGAATCGTGTGGCCTTTATAAGGGGAGGGTTGCTGGTTTTTCATTTTCTGCCCTTGGCAGTCTCTTTAGGAGTCCTTGGCTCAGCCCGATGGTGGCTCTGCTCCCAGGGGCCGAGGAAGGTTAGGAGTGCTGGCAGAAACTTCCTGAATTTTCCCCTAGCTCCTGCTGTGGCCTTGGCTCTGGGTGGGGGCTCCAGGGCCTCTCCCAGTGGGTGCCGGAGGCTAGAGCCGCCTTTGTCTGCCGCAGGAGGCCAGCCAGGCGGCTGCGGCTGCAGTCGGCCCTTGCCCAGGCCTGGGAGATGGTTTTTTTCCCTGTGTGTTGCAGCTGGGACCGTTTATAATAGGAAAAAAAGAGAATGACCAGGCCAGCCGGCTGGAAAATAAAGAGACTTAAAAAGAAAAGGGCTAGGCTGTTCTTCTCCTGTGGAGGCTTTGGTTAGGCAGAAAGTTTTAGTTCCTTTCTGAAAGGCATTTGGGCTTTTGAAGTCCCCTGCGGGAGCTCCCTCTGGCCCCTGGGAAGCCAGGCCCTGGCATGTCCCAATGTTCATGGCCAGGATGGGGCCCAGGGAACTTGGGAGGCAGCAGCAGGCCCTGGGAAATACTGCAGCAGGCTGGGTCCGCTGGGGCCCCAGGCCGGCCCCCCTCTGCTCCCAGCTCACACCCTACCATCCCTCTTTGGTGGTCTTTCACCTGAATTTCCTCTGCTCCCTCTGGCTTTCAATGCTGGCCTGATGCTAGGTGGGCCAGAGGATGGGAATAAACCCAGATCTGCTTCTTCCCGTAGTCAGAGAACTAGAGGGATTTCACAAATGGGGAAACGGAGGCAGAGAGAGGGTTTGCCTGGGGCCACCCAGGGAACCTAAACTTGAATGGCTGTTGTGTGTGCTTTGCCTATAAATGCTAACAACAGCCAACATTATTAAGCCCTTATATATAGTATAGAAGGAGCCAGTTAAGAATCCAAGGACCTGGCAGATAGAAAGACGATTGTGTCCTGAGGTTCCTCTGAGGGAAGCTGTCTTACCATCAATCTCCTTGGGCCTCCACTCGTTCCTTGCAAATGAGCCCTCCTCCTTGTCAGTCCACCCCTCAGCAGGGCCACACCATATGCATCACTAGGAGAAGGACCACAATCAAAACGTGACATTTATCAATCACCCACTACATGCCAAGGGCTGTGTGCCAGCTCCAGGCCCTTCACCCATCGTCGAGCAGGTCAGTGGTGGTATTCTCTGACTTCTCACTACCATCCTATGCCACTGCATTATTCTCCTCATTTTATCAATGAAGTTGCTTTGTCCTGGGGCCTAAAGCCAGGCCCTTTTGGCTGGAGAGGGCAAGTCCTTTCTGTGGTACTGTGCCCCGTCTGCCCAGAGCCTGACTCTGGCTTCTCTGCTCGGCTTCCTTCTCCAGCCACAGCCATTCACTGGGCATGAAGGGAACACCATGGAGTGTTGGGGGGTACATATCAAATTCCGGGGGTCTGCCTTGAAATAGCTTCCAACGTAGCTGGGTGGGCAAAGAATTGTACCAACTGGTGAGTGCTGTCCACCGGAAACCCTTTGCATGAAGACAGTTGTTTGCAAAGAGATGTTAGACAGTTCCTCTGCGCATGGAACAGCAGACTGATGGTCTTTCTCCCAAGGCCGCCACTAAGTCCTGAGCATCCGCATGACACTAGGGATGCAGCAGGGACCAGAGTAGACAGCTTTGGTGATCCCGCTTCTCTCCTTCCTGCCCATGGACATCGGGTCCCCAACTACATGTGCGGGGCACAGGTACGTACATGTACTTTCTGAAATCTCCATGGCATTTCTCTTGGACCTGAGCACCTCATAGCTTCTTTTTAGGATGGGGTGGGCGGTGAGAGGGGGTAGAAGGAGAAAAGGATACATGCACAGGACAACAAACAAGTATCAGATTTTTTGGCAAAATGATCTAGCCGGTTTGGTCCTGCACACTCTTAGGTCCTTTTTGGTAATTAATTGTGACCGCAAAAGAGATGGGAGAGGGTTTGCTACTCCCACGTAACCAAGTGAGAGTGAAGGCAGATCCTGCCACATGCATGGGTAGTTATTAAAGCACTATTACCTCAGGGACAAAACAGGTCCTACAGCCAGGTCAACAAAGTCCCAGCATTCTGTCCTTTTGGGTTATCTAACCACTTCCTGCGTGAAAGGCACACTCTAGGTGAGCTCCCGTCACACTCGTGGGCAGGATGCTGTGTCCTCTGCTGGGCACCATGCAAGCAGAAGTTCTGTCTGGACCCCAGACCCTTGAGGGATCAAGTGGGAGGTCTTAAGGGGACAGGTCACTCCAGTCTTACTGGATGTGTATTCCTTGTTAGGCAAGGTGGAAGTGTCTCCCGACCATTTTTCTAAACCACAATTTGAATACCTTTAATTTCACCAACAGAGAGCTCATGTCTAAATCTATCACATTTTTGTGATAGATATCTCGTTTGCTCATTAGCAAAACATTGGTGGCCGATGACCTACCGATGGCCGAAGTTCTGGAGAGTGCCCTGCCTGATACAATCGCTCCTAGTTAAAACTTAGAAAACTAGGCACTTATCACATTCATTATAGACTGAATTGTTCTTCCTTTTAAAGAACCACAGGCACTGTAAGAGAAGTATTTCAAGAGAACAAAGCAACAAGTGGCCCAGAGTCAAGTGACCTCAGGCGTGTGTGTGCCACACACCGTGGCAGTTAGAGGTGGTCTGGGTGGAGACTCTCAGGGCCAAGGCCAAGAGTTTCAAGCTTTCTGAGGGTGTGAGTCCACTGGGACCGTCCCGCCAAGTTGGTTTCTTTCCTGCCTTGTGGGTGTTCCTTACAAAGCCTGCTGACACTTGAAGAATTAAATAATTATAATAATGATGATAAAATAGAAATGGCTTTCCCAGCTGAACAGAAACTGAACACAAGGAGGTTCCCACACCCGATGTATTGTTTTTGGCACTGTACTCCCAAAGCCCCTGGGAGGCAGATGTCTGGGCCTGCTGCTGGTCTCTTTGAGTCGTGGTCATGGGGCGGGGCGGGGGGGATTGGGGACCTTTGGAGAACTTCAGGAGCATCTGCAGGGAATTCCCTCCCCAAAAAAAGCCAGGCTGAGAACTGAGAGCAGAGGAAGGAACTCTCTTGTCTTACTGGGTTCTGAAGCCTCAGAAGCTTCAAGACCAGGCCTCAATGTCGTAAATACCGGTGTGGAGGCAGGGAGGACCTGGATGGTGGGCCTCTGCCGGCTAGTCATCTGGATGCCAGGCCATCTCCTGGTGGTTCAACCTTAGTACTTCCCGGACAGGAGTGCCCGGGGAAGCCTGGATTCCATGAATAGATGGATCATGATAAGCAAACAAAAATGCAAAAGAGAAAAAGGAAAAATCCACTCAAACACAGATTCCCTCTCCATAGACCTAAAGCTGCTAGAAAGCTTCTAGAAAGCAGGGGCATGTCTGTCCTATCTCAAGGGAACAACCAGGGGAGGAAGGGACTTGTCAGTATGAGGAGGGAATGTGCAGTTGCATGATGGGCATCTCCCTTTAGAGACATGGTTGGCCTTGGTGGGTGGTAAAGGTGAGAGACCGGAAGGGAGGAAAGTGGAGGCCTGATAATAGCTGTCAGACCTGGTGGCTCTGCTCTGGGCCTGACAGGTCGTGCTTATGAATATGAAATCCTCAGGGCAGCCCCACGAGATCCATGTGACCTGTATCCCCCTTTCGCAGATGAAAAAATGGAGGTACATCAAGTCCCTTGCCTGAGGTTCTCCAGTGGGGCAATGAGGAAGGCTGGGTTGGAAGATGGATCAGACTGGCTTCTAAGCCTGGCTGTGACAGCCTGTCCTCAGAACCACCAGCCCGTTCCCACCTCAGGTCCTTTACACACACTGTTCACTCTGCCAGGAACTCTGTTCTCTCTCCTCTTTCCTGACTCCTTCCTCCCCCTCCAGGCTCTCAGCCAGACCACCACTGTGACCCTCTGTTTTTTGGCCTCCTTTACACTATATTTTTCCTTCTTAGGATTGTTCAAAACTGTAATTAAATAATTATTTATATGGCCATTTACTAAAAGTCAGTCTCCCCACCAGAGAATAAGCCCCAGCAGGGAGGGCCTGTGGTCCTTGCTCCTTGCTTCCCGCTCACTTTTGGCACACAGTAGGCACACAATCAATAAATACGTGTTAAATAAACAGATAAACAAAGGAATGAACTTATTTTCTGGGGGAAGACTGGGGGGTTAACCTTCTTTCCCCAAAATGGCTGTCCCTTATCAATATTTTTTTAATTTTTATTTATTTTTGAGAGAGAGAGAGAGACAGAGTATGAGTGGGGGAGGGGCAGAGAGAGAGGGAGACACAGAATCTGAAGCAGGCTCCAGGCTCTGAGCTGGCAGCACAGAGCCTGACACGGGGCTGGAATTCACTAACCACAAGATCATGACCTGAGCAGAAGCTGGAGGCCCAACCTACCGAGCCACACAGCGCCCCCAAATGGCGGTTCTTTATAGGCTGATGCAAGTTTTCCCAGTAGAGAGGGTGACTTTCCGGGAATAAAAAGGTGAACAAAAATCATGAATTCCATATTCCAGTGACTGCTGTTTACTTAAAGTAAGTGTGTGTGCGTTTGCGCGGGTGGTGATTTACTGCGACGCACCTCTTGACCCTTCAAGAGATACTAGTTTAGAGGCCACAAAAGGAACCCTATCTTATTTTACTTCGTTGTCCTACCTTGTTGTTGTCAACCACAGCGCCACTCCTGAATTCACCAGATGACACCTTGCCTCTTTTTGAAGCTCAAAAAAGAAGCCTCTCTTGTTGTGTGTCTGGGGACGCATCATTAGGAGCATACAGAAAATGGTGGGGAGGCAGCCCCTTGGGTGGGAGGTGCCCCTCCTACAGCCAAGTTATTGACTTGAAAGGAAGATGACCATTTATGTGAATAAGGTCTCATTTGTTTTCAAAAACATCAATTTGTAATTTCTCTTGTATTTATGATGGTGACTTCTTTCAGTTTACAAAGGATTTCTGCAGCCACTTCTTTGGGCAGGAGCGACTGTAATTTGCCGATGAGGAAGAAGGGGCCACAGGGGGACTTTCTCACAGGGGAGGCGCCCAGAGCCCTGGATACACTGACGGAAGCAGGCAGGTGGGATGTGAAACACCACCCGAAAATGACCTTTTTCTGGTCCCTGGTCACCAGGCTGGTGAGAAACAAGGCTAGCCTTCCCTCACCCGGTGTCCCCCTGAGACCCTTTTGGTAGGAGCTACTGGCTTTTTGCTGCTCTGGAATTTTCCTTAAAACAGCGTTTTTTTGTTTTTTGTTTTTTTTTCTGGAAGGAGTTAAAAATGAAACAAGCTTCAGAGAAATCGGGGCTGGGCTGAGGCGGGGACGAGGTCGAGCTCCTTCTGCACCCTGACTGCCACCGAGCTGGGAGACAGCAGACAGGTCTCGCAGGGGAGGGATGAGCGTCGGGACGCGAACGTGTGTGGCTGCGACGTGCAGGGAAGGACTCCAGAAAACTTTGTGCTCTTCTCCAGGACCCCCAGCCCTTGTGGATCAGTTCGGAATACGCAGTCGCCCACCCGCCAGTCGGTTATCCCCACCTTTGGCCTCTGGGTCCTTCCGCAGTTCCCGGAGGGTGGAAAAAAGGCAGCACCGCGGGTCTCCAAACACCGCCCGCTGACCCCTCCTTTCCTCCAGCACACCCCTACCCCACGGCGCTCCTTTTGTCTGGCCCCTTCTCTCCGGCTCCCGGCTGGGCGAGATCCGCGAGTCTTCAGCCCCCCAGAGAGCCAGGGCGGGCGAGCCGGGGGCTGTTCTCCACCCCCTCCCCCTAGGAGAGGGAGCCCGCGGCGGGGGCACCCCGGAGCTGAGGCCAACCGCCCCCTCCCCCAGCGTGTGCCATCTGCCGCCTGTCAGCCTCTCTCCGCGGGCCTCGATCCCAGGCGCCGGCGGGGGTGGGGGAGCTGCTGATTCGGCCCCTCCTTCCTGGCTCCTTCCCAGGCGCCTCGCGGCCTCTGCCCTCGCTCTGGCCCAGGCACCCCCTCTCAGCTACCCAGGCCGTCCGCGATCTTCGGGAGGCGGCTCCCACCGTCCTCCGGGAAGGCCAAGACGTTGCACACTCCGTGACACAAGAGCTGGGGAGGGAGGCGACCTGGGGGTGGGTGGGTGGGTGTGGGGGTATTGGTGGTGGCAGCTCTAACTTGGGTTGGGGGCTCTCAGGGCTGGATCTCAGTTAGGGGACATCTCTGTCCCGCTCCTGGCTCCTCTGGGGATCCTCTCTGTCTCCCCGAGTCAAGGTGTCCGCCTCTCCGTCGCGTTTCGCCGGTCATCCGACTGCACCTCGGAGACGGCCTTGAGCTCGAGAGCTTGGCCTCCCCCCATCCTACCCGCCCCCCCCCCCCCCCCCGCATCAGGCCTTTCCCCGCACCCGCCGGCCTGGGCTCCCTAGCCGCAGGGGTGCGGGGGCGGCATCTACCTCCGCTTTCAGCCCAGCATGGGGTGGGAGCCCGCAGGCCCTGAGAGGCGAGCAGGGCCGGGTGGGACCGCGCAGCGAGCCAAGGGGGGCGCGGGCCGGGCTGGCGGGAGGGCTGGGGAACGGCGGGGCGCAGGCGCCCTGCTTGGGGCGGGCGCCTCTGCCCGGCCGGCCCCGGCGCGGCTCTCGGCGGGCAGCGGGTTTTTCCCTGAAAGGTTGCCCTGGGTAACTCGTCTCTGAGGGGACACAGCCCTCCCCTCTCCAAGTGGCAACTTATCGATCCGCGAGATTGATAACCCCCAGCGCCGCGCCGCGCACCCGCTTCTCTCTCCCAGCTCTCGGGCGAGCCGGCCCAAGGTGGCGCCACTCGCCCGGGAGGGGGGCGATGTCGGGGCCTCTCCCCCACCCTGGACCCGGCCGCCTGCAGCTGGAGGGGGAGGGGGAGGCTTCAAAGGAATAGTTTAGGGGAGTCGCCTGCGGAAGACTTTTCCCAAGTCCGAGCGCTTCCCCGGCAGTCTCGGAGACCAAACCTCCACCGTCTCGAGAGTGGCAGGGACGCGAGGCGCCCCCTAGTGGCTGGGGCAGAACTTGGTGGGAAGTAGGAGCCGGTTTCTTTTCTCGACCGCCGGGGAAGGCAGCGCAACTGCAATGTGCTGGGGCGGAGATGTTCCTTTTATTGTCTTAACTAAGAAGTGCGCAACCAGAGGCAGGAACCCTACAAACGCAGGTGTGGGGCGCCAGAGTTGGCTCAGTGGTGGAAGAGTTTGCCGATGTGGGGTAGAGATGGTCTTCAAACACCGACCAGTGGGCAGAATTCAAGAGGGAGAAGCCAAGTTCGGGGATAATTCATGTGCGAGGGGCATAATTTGCAGAAGAGGCAGTGCTAGGGCAATTCACCCCAGTTGGCCCCCCCGCCCCCCTTTGCAGTTTGTGACGCTAATGCATCTGGGCTAGCTTGACAGCGCGCGTGGGCCCTGTGTCTGTTTCCTCCTCCCTCCCCGGGTGCCGCGGGCGCCCAAGTCGGGGCCCCGCGTGCCGGTACGGTGCCCGCGCCCGCGCCGTGCCTGCCGCCGCCGCCGCCGCGGTCCGGGTTTTGCGGGCGGCCGGAGCTGTATTTCCAGCGCTGTCCATCGCTCGGTGCTGTTGGCCCTCTCTCCGTCTGATCCGAGCCGGAGCAGTGCGGGGCGCCCCACGGGATCAGAGCGCTCCCCCGCCGGGACTCCGCTCCTCACATCCTCCTGCTGGGACCCGGCTACATTTCCAGCCAAGCCTGGCTTTATTATGTGTCTCTGCAGTGCAGCCCCAGCAGCCGGATCGGGAGGAGGAGAGCCAGCGACCACAAAGAAGACAGGAGCGCAAGGGAGGCTGGCGGGCGGGCCGGCGCCGGCTGGAGCGCGGAGGAGCCGGGGCGCAGCCGCCGCCGCCGCCGCTGCCCGGGAGGACGGGAGCCCGGCCGCCGCCTGCTCGTCCTCCTCCGCCGCCGCGGCCGCCGCCTCCCCCCTCTCCGAGCCCTTGGCCCATGGAGGCAGCTAGCGGGGCCGGCGACTTGGCACCGGCCTGGGGATCGGCTGCGCGCCGCGCGCTGAGCACCGCAGCCCGAGGGCAGGCAGCGGCGGCCCGGCGCACGGGCTGAGCGATGCCCGGGGCACGGGCGCGCCTGCCCGCCGCCGCCTGAGCGCCCCCGCGCGCCCCCGCGCGCCCCTTCCTCCTCCGGGGGGCCGGCGCCGGACCGAGCCGAGAGCCAGAGAAGGGGGCGTGAGCCAGGGGCCCCGAGCTGCGGCTTCCGAGCCACTGCGGCCGTTTCGAGCCCTCCCCCCCCCCCCCACCCGCTCCCAAGTAGGCTGAGTTGAGGGAACCCCCCTCCCCATCCATCATAATCTCCAAACCAGGCGTTTGGACATTTTTTTATCCATTAATATTTATTATTTTTTTGTGTGTGCGGCAGGGGCTAATTTGAAGGCTTTTTTTTTTTTTTTCCGGGGGGTGCTGAGCTTCCGCGCTCCCGACTGCCTCCCGGTCTCCACCCCCCCTGAGACCCCCTCGACTCCGGCCCCGTCCCCCCCCCTCCTCAGATGGGTTCATTGTGAGCTCCGCACCGGGCTGCGTGGCCGGACGCCTGCAAACTTTGCACAAAAATCCGGCAAGGGGCGGAGGAGCAGAAGGAGGAGGAGGGTGAGGGTGGCGGTAGGGTGGGGGAGGGAGGGAGGGGGCCGCAGGGGCCGGGGGCCGGCGGGGGGTGGGGAGGAGGAGGGGGGCGGCTTTTTTTTTTTTTTTTTTTTTTTTGCATAACTCGGCTCGGCCGAGTGGCCTCCGGACTCCCCGCGCCGCTGGGACCGCCGCTGGGACCGAGAGCCCCCGGCTGCCGCATTGCAACAGGCAGGGCCCCGGCGCGGCCCCCGGGCCTCCCCCCGCCCCCGAGCGGCCTCGGCCGGCCCGGGCCGTCCCCCCCAGGGAGGCCGCCCGGGACCTGCGATCCGCTCCCCGCAGCCGCCGACCCGGCTGCAAAAAAAAAAGTTTCCGAGAGGCAGGCGGAGGAGAAGGGGGAGAAGGGCAGCCCGGAGCGGCGGGGGGCGGCGGGGGGAGCCGGCCGCGGAGGGCGACGGAGCGCCGGGAGCCCCGGACATGTCCAGGCGGAAGCAGGCGAAGCCGCGCTCGGTGAAAGGTGAGCGAGCGAGGCCCGGCGGAGGCGCGAGCGAGCGGGGAGGGAGGGAGCGAGGGAGGAGGGACCGGCGAGCGGGCGGGCGGCCGGGGACCCGCGCGAGCGAGCCGAGAGGAGGAGGAGGCGGCGGAGGAGGAGGCGGAGGCGGAGGAGGAGGAAGAGGAGGGGGAGGAGGAAGCCGCGAGCGGGAGGCGGAGGCGGCGGAGGGGGCACGCTGCGGACACCCTGCCCGCCCAGACCCTCTCCCGGCTCCGCGCCGCCGCCCGCGGGGGACCCGGGCCCGGGGGTGCCGCTGAGGGGCTCTCGCCGCTCCCTCTGTGCGGGCCCCGGGCCCGCGTGGCCAATCAAGGGGTGCGGGCCTGACTTGGCGGGGATTGCGAATCTCGGTGGCGGCGGCGGCGGCGGCGGGCGGGCGGCGGGAGGAAGGAAGAGGCGGTGAGCACGGGCGCCCGGGAGGCCGGCAACCCCGAGGCCGCTCTCGCCCGGCCCCGGGCCTTGCCGCCTTTCCTCGGCCCGCGCCTTGTCGCCCCGGGACTCGGAGGGCGGCGGGCAGAGCTTGCGCGCGCCCTGGGCGCCGCGTCCCCGCCCCGGCCACCAGGCGCCCCCTCCCTGTCCCTTGCCCGAGCCGCGCTCCCGGCCCGGGCCCCCGCACTTCCTGCCTCCTCCACCGAGGCCAACCGGGCCGGGAGCCTCCGCCAGGAGTTCATTGTCTGCGCAGCGCCGGCAGGACGCGGGTCCCCAGGGGAGCGCAGCGGCCGCCGCGCGCGCCCCTTCGTGGAGGGCGCCCGGGACCCAACTACGGGCATTGGGCGCTTCACATCCTCGACACCTAGGCCAGCTTCCTGTGTCGGGTCCCTGGAGTGCGCACGTTAGTAAGGATACACAACACACACGCACACACATAAACACCCCCCCCCCCCCCCCTTCCTTCGTCTTCTTTGCTTTGCTTTCTATTTCCATCAAGGGCCCCTGGCTCTGGTGGGCCCCTGGAGAGCAAAGGCCCTAGGGAGAGGCCG
Organism: Neofelis nebulosa; assembly: GCF_028018385.1. NCBI lineage: Eukaryota > Metazoa > Chordata > Mammalia > Carnivora > Felidae > Neofelis > Neofelis nebulosa. Next base: position 28,191,867 of record NC_080798.1, on the reverse strand, counting down.
CGCGCAGGCGACGGAGCCCCTCCCCTGCCCTTCTCTCCCCCCACAGCTGGCCTCTCCAGGCCTGCCTGCTGCTTTGTGCCGATTCCAGCGCCTCGGGTGGGTGCCCGGCCGGCCCGTCGCGCTGAGAGATGACAGAGGAGGGACAGGATGAAAGCTGCTACGTCTCTGGAGCCAAAAGTCCCGAGGCCCTTGTCCTTTCCCAACTCCCCTGATGACCTCTGGCCTGAGCCCAGTTCTGCTCTGAAAAGTTCATTTCCTGGAGGCCTGCGCGGGAAGGCGCTGGGGCCCCGCTCCCTTCCTGCCAGCCTTGCTCCGGGCTGGAAAGGCTGGGACTGAATCTGGCAAGGAAGGTCGTGAGACACCCGCCATTGCTGTCCTTCTAGAGTCCCAGCAGATTCCAGGGCGCCTGGCTGAGCAGAGACTGTCCCTGTCATCTTAGAGGCAGACAAACTCAGTCCAAACTCTAGGCAAGGCAGCTGCACCCTTTCCTCTGTTTCCTTGAGAGAAGCTGGTCTTGTTCCCCTCTCCAGGGCGGGCATCCCAACCTGGGATCACGTGGCCTGCTGCCCAGAATTGGGGATCCAGAGGGTGTTCTGATCCAGGTGCAAGGAAATCAGAAGAGAACCCAAGAAGGTGACAGGCAAATGGTAGATGTTCGTCCTTTTGCTGAATAGAAGGGCTCTATGGCTTGAAATAATACTTGATTTCTTTTCTCTTTCCGTGGCTCACTGCTCAGTCCTTACTCCTTCAAGAGCCACGTAAGATGGCCCAAAAGAAAATGTTGACTCGGAATCTGTGGTTGGTAAAGCAGTTTTATTTAACTCCCATAGTTGATTTTGAGTTAAATCTATGGCTAGGAGCAGGTTTTTCATAAAGGAAGATGCAAAGCTTACCTGCCTCTAACCTCAATCTCTGCCTCCAAACCTCCTTATTTTAGAAGGTGAGACACAGAAAGCAAAGGTAGAGCAATTTGCAGGGAACAGATGGGTGGGTGTTTCAGAGTTGCTCGAACCTGATTCTAAAGCCACTCTGTGTATCTCTGAGAAAGACTCAAGAATTGGTCTCAGTCTTTCATGAAATGAGACTTGACATGGTTTTTAATGAATGTCTCCAAATCTATATGTGTGTATGTATAGCCGACAACTGCAGCTAATTGGTAGGGGAAGGACAGCAGAGTGGGAACGAGACCAGTGTAGGCATTTTGAGAAGTACTGTAAATATCAACCACGCAGCGTCTTTCTGCCCTTGGAGCCTGAGACCCTCTGTTTCTCCCTGCGGTTCTTTGCATTTTCCAAAAGTGGCTACAACCCTGGTCTCTCACCACTTTGCCTTTTATTCGGTTTACTGGGGTGGATAGGTGAAGATGTGGCCACTTATCAAGGGAGGAATTAAGAGAGATGATAATTTGAATAGATAAGAGTTTCAGCAGGTGATGGATTTATGGCTTTTCAAGAACTGCCTCCCCCCCCCCTTTCTCAGGCAATATTCAAAGTGTGTGCTTGAGTGTGGACAGCTCCACACCAAGTGTTTAAAATGACAAGGTCCTCACCTTTAAAGATTCTTGAAGGTGCTTCTTAAGGAACAGTGGTGCCTTTTAGATTTTGTTTTATTTTGTCTCCACTGCTGTGTGTCAGGGCTAACGTGGAGGCATTGTGGACTTCCCCAGCCCGCGCATTCTGCTGTGAAAGTCGCTTGACTGTAATTCGTAATTGATCTCGGAAATGTGAAAGCCCATAGCAGGAAGGAAAGACAGAAATATAACAATTTCTAATGGATGCTCAGAAAGTGTGATTTGAAAGCCCCGGCTTTGCTGCTCTGAAAATCAAACAGGCCTGGGGTGTGTGTGTGGAGGGGTTCTCACTTCCCACTCATGGATACATTCTTCCTTCTGGAGTGGGGTCACTTGTCCCTGTGGCTGTTTGTCCTTCCTTGGAAAACCCATCTCCCAGGGAGGACACCCAGCAAATAGGGAAGGGGGCCAGGGCACTAGGATGGGGGTGGGGGTGGGGTGGGGGTGGGGGGTGGAAATAGCCTCATTGGTTTTCAAAAGCCTTCTGATTAAAAACAAACAAACAAACAAACAAAACACACCAAAACCCCATGAATGTTACAAAAGTCATGTTTTCTGACCGATTTTCCCTCTGTACACCATTCCCTTTCCCTTTCTGTCTCCTGGTGGTGTGGTGTGGCAGTTGTGAGATGATTTGTTTCCTTTGATAATTTTGGCCTCATTCTCCAGGGCTGTTCTCATCACATCTCACTGATGTTATTTTGGATGATGATATCAGGTGACTTGGTAACCTGTCTCCCTTCACCCACACTGCCTCCTCAGATCCACGAAACAGCCTATTTATTTATGTATATGGAGAATTAATACATTTTTTCCCAGCCTCATTTTAAAACTTTTGAATAATTTTAATAGTTGCTTTCTCCATCTAACAACTGCTTGTTAATTACAGTTCTTAATATTAATTAGCACTCAGGCTGTGTCCATGTACCCCCCCCTCCCCGCCCCCAACATCCAAAACCACCCCCAGTGAGTTCTCTGCACTCCTCTCCTTTTCTCTGTCTTCCTCTCCTGCCAGCTCTTAGCTCCTCAAAAGTCCATCTTAGAAATTTGGTGGTCTAGGGACTTGGGAACAGTGTTCGCCACTGCTTGTGTTTCCATGGAAATAATTGAGATGTAATAAATAGAGGCGTTCTGAGGTTACAGGTTTCTTGATTCAGCTGAGACCACATACAAGTGTAAATTGCCGAGATTTGTTTGGCTAAATGTACATGATCTTGTAGGAAGGGCAAAATAAATCCTTTATAGGTTCTTTAGCTTTCTGTATGGATTGGGCAGTGACATTTAATCCTAATATTTAGTCCCCCCGCCTCTCTTAAGTCCCCGACCTCTCAGTGACTGGAAGAGCCTGTCTTACTCTAGAAAACATCCCTTATGTCTAGTAATTGCTGTTTAGATTCTTACACCTGTTTCCTTGCAAAAACTTAATAAGCAATAAAATAAGATAACTATGTGCCTCTGGCAGGAGGACCGCGCTAAACGTTTAACCATAAGGTGCCCAGCAGTGCATTAATAACAGAAAGGTGCAAAATGCTGGTGACTTTACAGTCATAAAGTAACTTAGTAGAACCAGCCAGCCCTGGCACTGCTGTAGCATGCTACAGTGTGTTAGCAGAGGAGGAGGAGGGAGAAACGAGAGAAGAAGCAGAAGTGCAGCATCTTTGAGCACAGTGTTGCTAGCTGGAGACCAAAGGGGGATCTGGTTCAATCTAATAGAAAGTTGCAATAATTGCTATATCGGTAGCCAACTCTTAAGCTGGTGGCTGTGGAATTCTTCCCCTGATGTAGGATTTAATAGTCTGGCAATTAGATGCATTGATTTCTCTTAACTGTTCATTTGGATGTGTAAACGAAAGGAACCCGCCACTGAGGCTGATTGTACAGGCGTGCTTGCTGCCTGGCTCTTGGAAAAAGGCTGATGTAGGTGGTGGTAGCAGCACAGGATTGTTCAGCGTGGTTTTGAGGCCAGGTCCCTCTTCCCTTAAAATTTCTGCTTGTAAAGTGAACACACGGCACCTGTTGTTCAGATACTGTTTAAAAATAAACAATTAAAGAATAAACTGAAAGCTGTTTGTGTTATGTTTGAAAAGGAAAACCTCTTTCCTGCTGCAGATGCTTATAGAGTAGCATCTCTGTCTTCGAGTGGCTGGACTCCCGTATTTTTGGCAGGTGGTCTGTTAGGTACCGGAGGAAAAATTCACACAACACCGTGGCTCTGGGTTCCAAAGGGACCCCCTGCTGGAAATTGAGGGAGTTCTCTACCCCCTCCTCCTTAGCAATAGTTTGGGGCCTCGGACCAGTGGATCCATCAAGCCCCGAAGAGGTATGGGGAGTTGGCATCTTGGACCCCTTGCACTCCGGTGGGTGTGTTGGAGTGTGCAGATAATGACCTCTCACAAACACGGGCACCTCTTACAACTCCCCGCTCCTGGACCTGCAGGGTTCTGTAAATGGCACCAACTTTTGACACGCAGTCATCAAAAACTCTTGTTGGTAAGCTAGCAGAAGATGACTTAGCTTTCCTGAATACCTCCCCAATTCCAACCAGCCCCCACCGAGTCTTTTTTTTTTTTTTTTTTTTAACTAAACAATGTGTAGATTCAGTTAACCCTTTGGTCGAGGTTGAGATGGATTTACCTTTCCTGGACCTTGTCTATGGTACGCTGGTGTTTGCAAAGAATATTATCTTAACGTCTTGAAAACGTTTCCCATAGATATCAGGGCTTCTATCTGTGGGTCTAGGGTAATTGCAAAAGAATAATACCTTGAAAGCTGTTAGTGGGCACCCCATTGCTGTGGGTAGCCAGGGAAAACCTGGATTGGTGAAATTGACAATTTCTGCAGGTTCCTCTCAGCTTGCAAGGGCATTTTGTGCCCCGTTAGTCAGGAATCAGAGTAGTTTTGCACCCAAAATGGACTAATTAAGCCTGGATCAGTTATATCCTGTTTGAAGTTTACAGCACTGTCAGCTCCCTCTGCCTACGGTGGGAGGGAGGGTGCAGTGGAGTGGGGGCCATGCTGATGGAAAGTTTTGATTCATAGCTTACCTGACAGGATCGGTGGCAGCCAACGATTGGGGTTGTACACTCAGTAAATACAAATACTTCACCTCTTTTAAGGAGCGCCAATTAGCTGATTGCGCTGTGTGGCTGTCTTTAAGGAGAATGCTGTTTTACCTATCTTCTTGTACAAAGGTTTGATTTTTAATGTCTTGTGAAAAGGATTCTCTTTGTCTTGATTGATGTCAGGAATAAAAGCATGATGGTAATATCCCTTTGAAAGCTATTGTATTGTCAGCCCTGGCTGACAGCGGGAGGGCCTCCCAGCGTTATAGATTAGTGCTGTGAAAACACTGACATTTTCTTTGTTACGTTGCTGTTGTTCTACTTGCAAAGTCAATTACACAATGTTGGAGCTCAGTTACCCAGTTGACTTTGGAAGTAGCAGCGGCTTTCATTCTCTTCTTAAAGATATAATTTTCCTTTGTTGTTGTTATTTTGTTTTGTTTTCTTTCTTTCTTTTTTTTTTTTGACCTGCCTCCCTCTGGTTACTACCCCTCCAGTACCCCCCCCCCCCCCCACAGGAGTCTGAACTGTTCGCTAGGCAAACACACTCTAGTTTTCAATTGTGACAAGTCACATTCAAAGATTGCCACGTCATTATCTCTGAATTCTTCTGCTCATTCACATTTCAGTGGCTTCTTATTGATATAGTGATCACAGCAGCCAAGATACATAAAAAAACCCATCAAATGAGATTACAGTGTTGATAATATCTTATCAAGTGGGTTGTTCTCTGGATTTGGGGTTCTTGAGATTGGCAAAGTCAGAGTTTTCTTTCTTTTTTTTTTTTTCCTGTAGACTCTGGCCCGGGCTGAACCAGGTTCCTGGGTTGATGGGACCCCAGCAAACAGGTTTTTTTTTTTTGTTGTCTTAGAAGATTCATAAGTATTCCGATCTCAGAGGCTGGAGCTGTTGAGTTTTGGACTGAGAATCCTGGATGACATTACGGCAGGGGTGGAAGGGGTCTCGTAAGAGAATCATGTCACCCGTCCCTCCCCCATTGAAGATGGCAGACTGGAATTATAAAGTGGTCTATGTGTGTGTCATTGCTGGGTGCCCCTGGACTCGGAGTGATTTGCATTCCCATATAAGTGCATGGAGGGGAAGCAAGGCTTGAACCATTTGAAGCTGGAAATGGTCAGGGTGGGTGTTTCTTATTCAACCTCTCCCTTCCCCTCCACCCCAGCCCTGCCTTCTCCAGAAAGAGAAGAACCTCTAACTTCCTTAGTTCTTTGAGCCTGTCCCGAAGAGGCCGCTCCCTGAGAATGGCCGAGAATGGTCCGGCACTAGGAGGCTGCTGTTGCGGGCTTCAGATGACAGGGACCCATCAGGAAACTCCGTCCGAGGACACTAATTGTGGGCCCCCGAAGTTATTATTATGAACCACCAGACAAGAGCTTGTGCTCGCCAGCAATTTGTCAGGACTAATTTTGTTTTTCTCCAATAATTGAAAATTAATGTCTTGAAGTGAAAGCAGATGTTCATGCCATCTTCTGAATTGGGATATAAAATGGGGCTCTGTAGATGGGCTCGCTAATTTAACAGCAATTTTCCTCACGGCTAATGGGGGTGCTGGGGCTGCCGTCACCTGAAGGACGGGGTGAGGGCATGAGGGGGAGAGAGAGGGAGAACGTGCCGAGCCCACTTGTGCAAATTCTGCTGTCTGAGGTGCAGGGGGGCCGAGCCAAGGGAAGGACAGCATGGTGGGTGTGCTCATTTTGGAGGGAGAATAGGTCGATAAAGATTTTTCCTTGGGCTGTGAAACTTGGATGCTTCATTGTTTCGAATACTCCTTTACACAAGAAGTATTTATTGAGGTAATTCATGGCATTATGCGGGAAAAGGTGAGGGGAACCTTGATGTGGGGAGAGCATGGATTCCTGCAGAGGAGTGGATTCTCAGCTGTGTGCTCGTCACCTCCCCCGGGCGCCTGCCTGGCTCAGTCTGAAGAGCATGCGACTCGTGATCTCCGGTTTGTGAGTTCGAGCCCCACGTGGGGTGTAGAGATGACTTAAATAAATTAATGAAAAAGAATTGCATGTCCCCAGTTCAGGTGTGAGAGATGCGCACCCAGCTGGTCTAAGGAGGGGCCCAGAACTCTTCATTTTTTTTTCCCTTTTAAAAGATTGAGGTAAGATATACATAACCTGAAAATCTACCATCGTAACCATTTGTCAGGGTACGGTTCCTTGGCATTCGTACGTTCACGTTGTTTTGCAGCCATCCTCGTCACGAACTTTTCGATTTCAGGCGGCACCTAGGTGGTGGTGGGTTGGGGGTCTCAGCCCACAACCCTTGGAGGAAGTCACCCAGTTCAAGGCCTCCATTTTCCAGGGTAGACGTGAGAAGCAGGCTCAGAAGGTGGAGGGACTCTGGAGAGCTGGCGGTGTGTTTCCTTGCTCTAGCCTGAGAAGCGAGATAGGCATGTCCAAAGGTAGGGCAGGGCACTGGATGAGTGACCTTATCAAGGCCGGTGGCAGGCGGCAGGGCAGGGTTGGGGGGGCTGGCAGCTGAGTGACCTGGTGACCAGTGTCAGGATTAGAACGTTTGTTCTCTCCCCGTGGGGACACCATTCATTTGGGCCTGGTTGGCTGTGAGCTTGCCCGGTGACCCTGGCGGGGCAGATCCCCATGGCCCCCACGTCTGCCGGCCAGAACCCAGACAGCTCCCCCAGCCCTGCCCCCTGCAGGCAGGTTTGTTTGTGATGAGGAAAGGTAGGGACAGCTGTTCCAGAAGGGCCACCTGGTTGCCTTCCTTTCCAGTCCTAGAGTGCCAGCCACCCCTGCCCGCAGGTCTGGGCATTGCTGACGCTTATACTATTCTCCTCCTCCTTGGAGGTGCCAGGCACCTTTGTCTCTCCCCTGGTTTTCTCTGTAATTGAAATTCGCCCTTTCATTACCTGGGCATGAATTATTTTTTTGCAACGTTGTCATTCCCTGTCCTGCTGTGAGGTTTATCTCTTCTGTTGATCCTAATTAAATAAAACATACTGTTCACCTAACTCCTGTTGCACTGAATTTTACCTGCCTGAAGGCAGAGTGATGGCCATCTGGGCTTGGTTAGGGATCAGGGCATGGCCGGAGAAGGAGGCTGGGTGGTAGTGGCTGGGTGTGACTCCCTTTTCTGGGGGGCTGCAGGACCCTGAAGTCACCAGCAACACATAGCAAATTTCTGGTCCCTGAGCCAGGGGTATGGCTTGGTCCTTAGCCCCCTGGGGCTTGGGGTCTGAACCTGGGGAGAGGAGACACAATCACCAGGTCTAGGGAGTCCCCAGGGAGAGGGTGAGGGAGGAGAGTGGGCTCCCAGAGGAGGGGAGATGGGAAGAGGGTGCAGGCTCCTGTCACCTGGGGTGGAGGCTGCAGAGTACTGGGTTCTCTGGGGAGCAGTGAGCAGTGTCCAGGACTGTCCTTGGTGTCCAGGACAGCTCTGCAGATGCCCTGTGCCCCTCAGGGAGAGAGTGACCAGCCAAGGGCCTGGCACGCATGTTGGGAAGATTCGACTTGCGCTCTTTTTGCCTTTGAACTTCTCAGAATCCTGCCGGTCCCAGGTTGGAGGTCACTTCATTCAGATCTCTTTGGGTGTGTTTGTGGCATCCTTAGTTTCATCCAGTCTGGACTTGCACACTTCCACTCTCCGGGAGCTCACTACCTATATGTATTTTTAGCTTGAGGTTCAGATGTTTTCTTTCCATTAAAGTGCAATCTGCCTCCACAATGTAGGTATGTTGGTCCTGGATCTGTGTCTCAGGGCCTTAGGGAGTAACTCAGATCTCCAGTTCCCAGAACAACCCTACTGAGAATTGGCAAAGGTTTCCCTGCCCCCCTCACTCAGGGGGGCAGGAAATCACGTATGAGATGTGGTCAACCTGGTGGGCTTCCAGGACCCCACACTCACTGGTTGATGGTGTTGACCTGAGCTTCTGGGTCCTTGTGTTTATCCAGGATTTCTTAAGCGAGTGGATGTGCAGACTTTAGGGGAATAAGTGAATGTGTGGGCAAGTGAGTGAGGGAGTAGTGAGGAAATGACTGAGCGGATGCACCCCTAGATGAAGGAGAGTGGGGGATCTGACTGGGGCTCCCCCCGCCATCTTTGATGGGCTCTCCTGCCCCCTCCAGCTCCCCCCAGCCCCCGTTCTGCATCAAGAAGTGAGAGATACCCCTTCGCTGAGGTCTTGGAGCCCTCCTGCCCCTTGTGGTGGGGGATGGCTTGTGCCTCCTCTCCCTCTATCCTCACCCACACTGGGGGTGCAGCTCTCTGCGGTGAGCTTGGAGCTACTGGTGACTCAAGGCTTGGTGCCAAACATTATGCTAGATTGTAAAACATCATTTTTGAGTGATAAAAGCAACAGGAGACTTTCATACTAAATCCTCAATAAAAATGCTAAGCAAATTTGAATGCTAATTCTAAATAAAACAAGCTTTTCACTGAATAAACTCCCCACTGCACGCTCCTCCTGTCCCTTCCTGCCCCAGGGGACTTCGGACTGGACGTTTTTGAGCTGGCTCAGGGCTGGCCAGGCCTGTGCAGCCCAGCTTTTATTAAGTGGCCTTCTGGACCTTCCTCGTCTTTCAGGGATCCTTTGCCCCTGAACAGCACTAGGAGTGAGGGATGGAGTTGGGGGAAGTTTGCAGGAAGGAGAAGATGAGGTGTGTTTGTAAGAACCTGGCAGTTAAATAAAACTCAGAATGAGGGGCGCCTGGGTGGCTCAGTCGGTTGAGTGACCGACTTCGGCTCAGGTCATGATCTCACGGTTTGTGAGTTCGAACCCCGCGTCAGGCTCTGTGCTGATGGCTCAGGACCTGGAGCCTGCTTCTGATTCTGTGTCTCCTTCTCTGTCCGCCCCTTCCCCACTCATGCTCTGTCTCAGAAATAAATAAACATTAAAAAAATTTATTAAAAAAACCCAACAACTCAGAATGAAAAAGAAAGATTCCCTTCTGGCTGAAGGCCTGAGTCAGGTTTGATTTATTTTTCTCCGGGGATGTGGGGGTTGTGGGCTGGAGGAAACATTCTCTGTGATCTTGGGCAGGACAGTTCCCTCTATGGGCCTCAGTTTCCCTGTCTATGAAATGGGATGGAACTGATTGGATCAGCTACCTGCCTTCAGTAGTTTAGGATCTTAATTCCTGGAACATCAGAAGGGGAAAACACAAGAAGCTTTGGTTTTAAAATAATACAGGCTGGGAGCACCTGGGTGGCTCTGTCCGCTAAGCATCTGGCTCTTGATTTGGGCTTGGTCATGATCTCACGGTTCATGGGTTCAAGCCCCATATTGTGTTCTGTGCTGACAGTGTGGAGTCTGCTTGGGATCCTCTCTCTACCCCTCTCTCTGCCCCTCCTCTGCTCACACACTCTCTCTCTCTCTCAAAATAAATAAATAAACTTAAAAAGAAAAAATAATACAGGCTCGGGGCTCCTGGCTGGCACAGTGGGTAGAGCATGCAAGTCTTGATCTCCAGGTTGTGAGTTTGAGCCCCACGTTGGGGGTAGAGTTTACTAAAAACAAACAAACAAAGAAACAAGCAAAAAGTATGGAAAAAATAATAATACGGGCTAGAAAGATATTGTTAGGTCTTTTCAAGTTACTCTGTAAAGTGACCAGTCCGCAGAGTGAGAAGTCTGAAGAGGCAGCTCTAGGGAGTCCTGTGCAGGGCGGTTGGGCTCTTGCTCCCTTGCTCCTGTGGCCCTTTTGCACATTGAGGGAAAAATCAGGTAAGAGAAGTGTCAAGGGCTTGACTGTGATGTTGGTGTCTTTCCAGGTGTCGGAGAGTTCAACTGTCCTTGGCTCTTTTGGCTCCAGGGGCTTTGCCAGACATCACTGGAGCAGGTTTCCTAGTCTTTCTCTGACCCAGGGACTCCGTGGGTAGAGGATGACCGGGTCCCAGGTGTGCCCATTCAAAGCAAGCAGCTTGGCCAACCTTGATCCCTGCGGAGGACACACGGAGGGCTTACTTGTACCAGACCCTGCCTCCAGCTCATCCCGCCTGTCCCTCTAGTTCTCACATCAGCTCTCGGACCGATCTCAGTTTCGCAGAGGTACAGACAGGCACAGAACTACCTTGCCCAGAGTCACACGGCTGGAGGTAGCAAACCTGTCAATGACCATTACCTTTATTTATAACTGCCCAATGGGCCAGAAAATGCAGCAGAGAAGCTCATGCTTTCTTCTGGGGCTGGAGAGGTCCCCGGACTCTGGGCTAGGGGAGGGGGCCGGGAGTGAAGGCACAGGAGCTGTGTTCTGCTCGCCACCCGCCTGTGTAACCTGCCCTTTGGGGATCTATAGTCATATCTTTTAAAATTTTTATTTGTCTTTTTATTTTTAAAATTTTTAATTTTTTAATCTTTTAACACTTATTCATTTTTGAGAGATGGAGAAAGAGAGAGCATGAGTAGGGGAGGGGCAGAGAGAGAGGGAGACACAGAATCCGAAGCAGGCCCCAGGCTCCGAGCTGTCAGCACAGAGCCTGATGCGGGTCTCAAACTCGTGAACTGTGAGATCATGACCTGAGCTGAAGTCGGACACTTTACTGACTGTGCCATCCAGGCGCCCCTATAGTCACATCTTGAAAAAAAGGTTTACACATCTTAAAAAATAATTTAATGCCTTTCTTCCCCAGAGGTAAGCACTGTTCTCCACAGTTATCTTTTCTCCCAGAACTTTTTTGGTGGTGCATTTACACAAAAACACATGCATATGTATCCATATATACATAATTTTAACCCTAGATAGTATCATGTACTGCTTGGATCTACTTTCTGTTATGTGCTATTTTCAAGTAGCAGTGAGTTTCCAGTCTTGGTGGTACTTCAATATCATTTTAGGCACTTCAAGGAATAACATTGCCTGTTAACAAGTTGGATGCTTAACTGGCTGAGCCACCCAGGCGCCCCTGTTGTATTTTTAAAAATGTTTAATTACTCATTTTGAGAGAGAGAGAGAGAGAGAGAGAGAGAGAGAGAGAAAGAAAGAGAAAGCAAGCCTGCACATGTGCACACAGTGTTTGGAAAGGGCAGAGAGAGGGAGAGAGAGAATCCCAAGCAGGCTCTGTGCCATCAGCACAGGGCTCCATCTCACGGTTCCTGAATTCATGACCTGAGCTGAGATCACAAGTCGGACGCTTAACCGACTGAGCCACCCAGGCGCCCCTCTTTCTTTTTAAAGCTTCCTGGGGGAATATGAATGTGCAGCCAGGCTGAAGAACTGTTCGTCTGGGAAAGACCATCATGTTCGCGTTGTAGATCTACTCCACTTCAGCAGCCATCATTCTATAGAACGGATGCACCACAGTCTATCTACAGTTCTCCATTGATGGACATTTATTTGTTTTTCAGTTTTTCACTGTGAAAAACAATGATGCAGGGAGACTTCTCATTTATAAATCTTTGTGCTTCTTAGGCTAGATTCCTAGAAAAGGAGTTGTCAGGTCAAAGGGTAGTCACTCGAAGAATATGATAGATATTTGTACATTGCCCTCCACAAAGGGTATACCAGTTTATCCTTCAATAAGTGTGTGAATGTAGGTTTCTCTTAATCCTTGCCCACATACTGATGTGTTCTTTTTTTTTCTCCTCCTCTTCTTCTTCCTCCTCCTTCTTCTCCTTTGTCTTTTTCTTCTTTCCCCCTTCCTCTTTTTGCCAGTCTGATAGACAAGAAACAGCTTATCTTTTAATTTGTATTTCCTTAATTACTACCAGGGTTGGCCATTTTCCTTATGTTTATAGACTGTTTTTATTTATTCTTCAGAAGGGGCAGCTGGAGGTTTGGGCATTTCTTTCCCTAAGTCCTTTATTCATGTCTCTTCTTCCTTCCTTCCAACCATCATCCATCCATCCATCCATCCATCCATCATCCATCCATCCATCCATCATCTATCCATCCATCACCCATATATCATCCATCCATCCATCCATCCATCAATCCATCCATCATCTATCCATCCATCTATTCATCCATCCATCCATCCATCCATCCATCCATCCATCCATTTTATTCATCGTCTACCCATCATCCATTCATTCATCTGTCATCCATCCTTTCCTTCCCTGCCCTTCCATCTAAATCCTGAGTATTTTATCCAGGTGAGACTCATAGACTGTGTTCCAGGGAGGATGCAGAGATGAACCAAATGGAGGCCATGCCATCAGGTAGACCAGGTTCACAGCCTGGAGAGGACATAAGACTCTAACCACAGGACTAGATAGAGCAGCCCAAGATAGAGGTGCATGTTGAGGGCTAAGAGAGGTTGGAGGGATTCCCCCCCCCCCTTTTTTTTTAAGTATTCTCTATACCCAGGGCTCGAACTCATGACCCTGAGATCAAGAGTCACATGCTCTACTGATTGAGCCAGCCATGCACCCCTGAAGGGATTCTTTTTGATGGAGGGAATCAGGCAAGGTTTGGAAGAGGGGTAATGTTTGTTTTGCACCCAGAAGGATGGAAAGACAACACCAAGAGCAGCTAACATTTAATGAACACTCCTTGTATGCAGTCACTGGGCAATGTACTTTACAGGCAGTATCTCATTTAATCTGGACACTCGCTTCTGACTACTCATGTGGGAGCCTCAGGCTTTCTTTTTCATGAGCAATAATGGATCTTAGAGAATCCTAGCTGAGCTCCTGTCTCATGTGAATGATCAGATTTTCCCAGAAAGGGCAAGTCAGATGTCCAAGGTCATACAATGACTTTGTAGCAGAATTATGCCTGAGGGCAGGGCAAAGCTGGAGGTCAATCTTGCTGCTGCCACTGTTCCAGAGCAGAGCCTACCTAAGGAACAACCTGGGACCCTCAAGCTTCTGGGTGTTGGGGGTTTCTTAACAAGTGTACCTGGGCTCCCACCCTTATCCCACCACATCCTCACCATGTTAATGATAAACTTCAGCTTCATTTTCTGTGAAATGGGGGCTCCACTCCCAGGAGAGGTGTGTGGGTGAAATCTCAGGAGCAGTGAGGAGGGGCTTTGTCAAACCGAAATGGCCATCTGGAGGGTTGGAGTGGGAGTCATACTCGGGGCAGCCTGACTCTGTCATTCTCTCTCTCTCTCTGTCTCTCTCTCGCCTGTACATTTGTGCCAGAGAAAATGGGTGGGAAAAAAACCTAGGTTTTAATCTGTCACCTGCTGGAGTAACTCTACCTTCTGGGAAGTGCCAGGTTGTGAATGAAGTTCTCCAGCCCTATGTCCCCTCTTCCCCACCAAGGACAGTTGCCTTCCTTAAGGGGCACACTGGCCAGGCACAGGAAAGGGGACTGTGTGGAAGGCATATGCCCCAGCATGGGTGTACCTGTGTGTATGTGTCTGTATATGTATATGACTGTGTGTGCCTATTTGTATGTGTGCATGTGTGTACTGGCTCGAGTCGTCTGTGTGGGTACATGTATGTACATGTGTGTGTGTACACGTAGGTGTGTGAGTGCCAGCTTCCCAGGGGAAGAGACTCTTGTCATTGCTTGCATGATTCAGACTATTGGTACAGGGGCCAAGAAAATACACATGGGTGGTAAACTTTACCCATGAATTTACTTTATAGCCATTCATTTGGATATTTTTGGAGCACCTACTACGTGCCGAGCACTATGCTAGACTTGACCTCACAGAACGAAAGAGGCAAGTCTTTTTTCTAAGATTCAGTTTACCATCTGTAAAGTCATGGTTGTGAGGGTGGGAAGTGAGTTTATATTGATGTTTCCCAAAATGTATTCCAGGATTTGGTTGGGGTTTTACCAAAAGAATAAAAAAAAAAAAAATCTTTTCTGTGGCCAAACACATTTGGCAACACTGCATTAAACAGAATTAAAAGTTTTAAAAACTTTCAGGGCTTTTCAGAGCCTTTAAAATGCTAATGTGGGACTCTCAGAGATGTTAACAGTTTCTGATTTCCACACTTACTTGATCACCAGTCATGGTATCCTCTTATGCGGGTACAGTGTGGGTTTCTAGGCTTTTAAGAGCTACTCTCTTTATCTCTTTGTTCGTTCATTCATTTGTTCTCTTGTTCATCTCAGACATGTTTATTGACCACCTACTATGTGCCAGGCACTGTTCAAGGCGCTGAGGCCACAACAGTAGATAGGTGAGAGTTTATTGCAGTGGCAGTGAGGTGCCATCTACAAGTACACAAGTCAGTAACACAATTTCTGGGAAACAAAGCAGATCCTGGGATAGGCAGGGAGGGATGGGGGAAGCTGTCCAGACAGGGCCATCTGGGAAGTGACACTTGAGCCCAGGGTGATGGGGAGGGGGCATGAGGGGAGCTGGGGGCTGGAAGCCTTTTGTTTGGTGCTTTGAAGGGGTGGGGGGTTGCGGAAGATGGGGGTCCTTTCTGGATCTCTAGCTCCCACGATGGGAGGATCCACCGCTGGCCCAGTGTTTGGTTTCTATGGCACAGTCCAGGCCCCAGAGACAGGCTTCTCTGGGTGAGGAGTCAATTTGATGGGGCAAGGGACGTTTCTGGATCCCAATCTTGCCCTAGGAGCCTCACTGGCTCTTTCCTGCTCCCCAAACCACGCAGTCCTATCTCTGTGTTAGCTTGGGCAAGTTAGTGGAGGGCTTAGGGATGGTTCCTCCCTGGGCAGCCGGCTCTGAGCACCACACGGCAGAGCCCCTGCCTGTGTCGGTCACTGCCATGTCCCCAGTGCCTGGCACTGGACCTACATTCCCACCCCCCCCACCCCCATCTGACAGATGGGAAAATGAGGCCAGGAGGCTCCCACAACCCATTCCCTCAGAGGCCCAGCCCAGAATCCAACCCTTTTCTAAGCCAGGGCTCTGACCCGAGGCTGGTGGGATGGGTAGAGCCCAGATTTCCCGGAGCAGAGGTGGGATCTGGGGGCCCCTGGGGCCCACCTGGGGTCAGTCTACGGAGCCGCCCGGGGTGATGTGGGTCCGGGGTAGCCGGCATGAAGACGGGCACGGAGAAGCGATGGCGGAGGGAGAGCAGGTCCGGACCCGGGTGGGTGGAGGGGGAGGACAAGGGGAGGGGGCCGGGGGCGGGGCCTCAGGGCGGGGCCTGCGGGGCCGGCCGGGCGCTTGGGAACGCGGCCCCGCCCGCGGGGGCGCCCCCGGACCCCTTTGAGGCGTCCGTCCTGGGAACGCGGCGGGCCTGGCCCCCGCCCGGGAGGGCTCCATGGCTGCGGCGCAATAACTCAGGCCCAGGTTTGGGCACAAAGCGGCCGCGGCGGGGGAGCGGCTGGGAAGGCGCGGTCTGCGGCGCTCGCTCGCGCTGCCCCGAGGGGGGCCGGGGCTTGTTCTGCACCGCGGGCCGCCCCCGCCGCCCGCCCCTCCGAGTCTGGGGCTGGCGGGGCCCAGCCGGCGCCCCCGGGACTCCTGAGCCCCAGGCCCGGGGCTGGGGCGGGGGCGGGCGGGAGGCGGCGGCGCCTAGCCCACAGCTGGCGGCCAGCCCGTGGGTGGGCTGCGGGGCTCCGCTGGCCAGATGTGCCCCCGGGGGGCCCTCTGGGGACTGGAGAGCTGATTGGCCCTTAGCTCTGGGGCGGGACTCGGGGAGGGCAGCTGATCGCGGCTGGGGCCGGCCATGATTGTATAATAGTAAGAAGTAAGTGTCACTGATTTGCTTCGGAGCGCTTCACACTCGTTAATTCATTTGCGGGCCCCAGCAACCCTCTGAGGTAGGCCCTGTGATTATCCCGTTTTACAGAGGAGGAAACTGAGGCACAGCGTGGCGAAGTAAATTGCCCAGGGTCCCACAGCTAGGGCTAGACAGGATTTGAACAGGTACTCTGCCTACATATGGCCCCGGAGTGCAATTTTGAGTGCATTTATGTTCAAGACATTATAGACGGAAGATTGGCAAACAGATGTGAATAATGGTTCTTGTGTTTGCCACTTAACATTCACTCATTCACTGACTAGATGGATACTTCTTGACTTTGTTCATTCCCTGGG
Source organism: Neofelis nebulosa (assembly GCF_028018385.1). Classification (NCBI taxonomy): domain Eukaryota; kingdom Metazoa; phylum Chordata; class Mammalia; order Carnivora; family Felidae; genus Neofelis; species Neofelis nebulosa. Next base: position 28,175,338 of record NC_080798.1, on the reverse strand, counting down.
TGCATGCTTTTTTTTTTTTTTTTTTTTTTTTAACTTTAGAGAGAGTGTGAGTGGGGGAGAAGGGCAGAAGGAGAGAGAATCCCAAGCAGGCTCTGCGCGGAGCCCGATGTGGTTTCCGATCCCACGACCCTGGCATCATGACCTGAGCTGAAGTCAAGAGCCGAGGCTCATCCCACTGACTGAACCACCCAGGTGCTCCCTGGATGCATACTTCTGAGTCTGTGCTAGGTCTTATGCTATAGCTGGGTGCACAGAGAGGAGTGAAAAGGGCTAGGTCCTTGCCTTCAGGGAGCTTACAGTTTAGTTGGGGGCAGGTAATGAGGATGACAATAAAGTGGGAAAGATTGACACCAGTTAAGTGTCAAATATTTTTCTGGAGAGACTGCTCTGGCTTGTCAGCCTTGGACAGCATTGTCCTGGGAGGGCATTTCAAAAGAGGGGAAGTGTCAGCTGGCCTGGGAGGATGACGGGGGAAGGAACTGCAGAGGCGGGTGGCTGGTGCCCTTGGGCTCTGAACTCATTCCCAGGGCACCTGCCCCCTGCCTTGGGCTCAGCCCTGTGCAGGGAGGAGGGAGAAGGAAAGTCTATGAGGACCTGAGGGGACTGAATCTGGGGGAATTTAGAGTATGTGTGCCTGCAGGGGCAGGGACATGTGTGGTGGGCTTTCCTGGAAGGGCTGGGACACAGGTGAAGAAGGAGGCAAAGGAGGGGAGTGACAGAGGTTGTTGGGTTTGGGGTGGCCTGCTCGTCCCAGGACTGGCCCCCATGCCTCGAACATGAATATTCCCCAAATTTGCACAACCTCTGAGCATCACGTAGTCGCACAGCTTCTCACAGGCACCTCCAAGTACCAGGGAGTAGGTTGGACAGGGTCCCCCTCATTAGCCAGATGAGAAAGGGAGGTCCGGATCCACACAGCCCATGCGTAGCACAGCCGGTGTCCAGTCATCAACCAGGCTATGCGTCTCCAAGGCCCCATGTCTTATGGACAGGGGTCCCAACCCCAAGCCCTTGCCCCCATTCTCACCACCTCCAGCCAGGACACTGAGAAAACAGCTGTCCCTGTGTGCCTGCTATATCCACAGTTCATTCTGGATTGGGTGCCTGAATGGGCTTTTTTCTGAATTTCCTCTTTTCATTGCCTCAAACTACCCATTGCCTAGACTCTCCAGGGCCCTGCGAGGCCTGTCATGGGTTCTGAGTTTGAGTGCAGGCCCCCACGCAGACATATGGGGTGAGGCTGGGCCTGTCCACGGATGTCTCTGTGCATCATGTCTTGCCTTAGTTTTGTTGGGAGAGTTTGCTCTTCTCTTTTGGAGACAGGTGTGGCTTGGGCCACAGAGGCAGTGGGAAGGGGTAAGGCTTTTTGCTGATCATTTTTATTGGGCTGACTGTGTGCCCAGTGCATGCTAAATGCTTTCTACACATTTTCTCATGGATCCCCTCAACAGCCCTCTGAGGTTGGTACCATTATGTTTGCTCATCCTGCAGGTGAGGAAACTTTGAGGGTCAGCCTGAGACCCAAAGTCACATGTCACAGCCAGGCTGCCTGACACCATGGTGCCTGCCTGAGTCACCCCCAGGGCCACCTTCTCCCAGCCTGGTGAAGGAGCAGGCCTCCCCTCCCCCAGGAACCCACGCTGGGCTGGGAGACAGACCCATAAACAGTTATGAACTCTGAGGCTGGTAATGCCACGTTCCCCCTGAGGACCTATCTGGTGGCCAAGTTCACACCCCTTTACCCTCCCCCCTTCCTGTCTGCCTGGGTCTGCTCCTCAAGTTAACTTGGGGTGAGAAGCAGCTTGGACAGGTGGGGGCTGGGAGGGTGAGGCCAGGTGCTTGGGACATGTGGGGTGGGCAGTGCACAGGACTGGACCTGCTTCCCTGTTTCTTGGGAACTGCACACCCCGCCAGGCCTGCTCCTCTTTTCTGCTAGGTGGGAAGGGGAGGCGCTTGCTTGCTGCATTTAGGTGGGGAGTCTTTCCTTCTCCTGTGCCCCTACCCCCCAGACCAGGCCCCAAGAAACCGGCTGGCTCAGCCCAGGAATCTTCGATGTGCTAGCTGGGGGTGGGTGGCATTACGGAGGGACTCTGAGATTTAAAGTTCTCTGGGTCTCTGTTTCTACTCAGACTGCCCTGTGGGCCCAAGGCCTGG